>NC_136813.1:142785998-143404787 GCF_951394365.1 Tetrao urogallus | reverse complement strand
CTGATGGGAATAGTTTGTCTGGGTACAGTTCTGATGAAATGGGGAGAGTTGCTTCACTGGGAAGCCATTTGCTGGACCAGCCTTCCATGGATAGGAAGCAGATTATTTACCAAGTGCTGAATCAGGATCCCCCAAAGGCTGACAAAACCCTTTAGTTCCTCAGTGTCCAGTTGCTCCAGGACATCTCCTCCTCCCTCAGCCTTGCACACTTATGACCAGTACACACCAGAACATCTGCGTCTCTTTCCCAAGCTGATCCACCAGGTCAAATCCATTCATCGCTCAAGATTCTATCTGTAAAAAGGAAAATTCCTCAACCAGGGATGACCACGAGTGTTTGGAGTGAGGATGTGAAAACCGAGCGCATGGGTTTTTTCCACTGTCTAGAGATCCTCAACAGTGCAAAATTCGGTATAGTCTATTATAGGCATGTGCAATGCACTGCCACAGTGTTCCCAATCAAGGGATAAAATTAATATTTAACTTGAAGGATTGAGCCCCAAACAAAAGAAAATTCAGACTATTTCCAAATAGTCTCGGCAAATGTCTCAGCATAAGTTGTGGTACCTGGATATTCTGACAAATCAGTCTGTGTGGAGTGACAGTGCTATCAAATCTCCCCCTCCCCCCCCCCAAAATTGTTTGGGCTCTGCTTTTTAAAAGAACACAGGAAGAAATGTGCAGTGATGGATAGGAGACAGAGTGGTCCCGGGGAGAAGCAGAGCCCCACCGCCTTACAGAGCGAGCAGAGAGTGGAGCAGGAGAGCGGAGGGTAGCACAGCGCTGTACAGCTGCAGGGCTGCTCACAACAGGGCAGAGCTTGTGGAGAATGTGCTCTTTGTTCCCTGCCTTTAAAGGGTAAGAGAAACACTTATGCATGGCAAATTAGCCCAAAAATGTATTTCTCTAAAACACCCGATTGTCTGGCCAGCTCTGCAGCTGCAGGGAAGTTCCAGGGAGAGAAGGGGGAGGCGGCGGGAAGGAGGAGGAGGGAGGCAGGGAAGGAGGATTCTGATGGCTGGGGAGGGGGGAAAGCAAGATGATTGTACAAACAAGGGAGAAATTCTCATGCTTCAATTGAGGCACAAGCGAGTGAGGGCATCCCAATGGAGGGGCCACGTTGGTGGCCAGGGGAGAGTCCCCATGAGGCTGGAGAGGAAGGGAGACATGAGACAGAAACAGCCAGCAGTGCTGGGGCTCCCTGACCCTCAGCAGGTTCAGCTGTGCCATCTGGGCTGGGATGCTCTGTGCCAGTGCCATGCTCCTCTTGTCACCACGCTGTGTGTCCTGGGGGTGACTGGATGAGTATCCTTCTCTTCTGAGAAAAAAAAAAGGGTGTAACTCACCATGGAGGTGTGGGCTTACATTCCTCTCTGGAGTGCTTCTAGACTGACACTTGGCTGTAAAAAGTCCCAAATATACCCAGATTTGGTCTGGGCTTGCTGTGAATTTCTATTCCAATGCTGGCACTCAATTAGAAATTCACATACCATTGCTGGTAGACAAGTGAATTCCCTGAACTTCCCTTGGTTTGGAGTGATTTTCCCATCAACTAGAAGCTCTGACAGTTCTATGGACTCAGAATCATGAGCATACTGGATTTCTCCAGGCAGCATCTATCAATAACCGCATCTTCTAAAGGTTAGGATGTGTTCATTTGGGTGCCCAGATTCCCTAGAGAATTTCTAAGCTCTCAAAGGAGTCTGCTGTCTGTTTTCTCTTTGGAGAGCAACAGAAGACTTGTGAATGGGATCAAATCTTTGAAAAAGTGAGGCATGCTCTGTGGGAATAGCTCCAGAGAGACAAAGAAACTGGAGTGAGCTCAGACTGTGACAGTCCTGTCCCTGCCTGAAGGGGTGCCACCGAAACCAGTCAGGCCCACCGCCAGCATAGTTGAGAACTAAATGTCCAAGGAGGGTCTCTCACTCTTTCTGGGCTGAAGGTTTCCTCTTCATGTCTGTGATGAAAACTTACTTGCTCTTCTGTTATCCATATGGAAGGAGAAGTTCTCCCTGCTGCAAACTACAGCGCTTTGCAAGCACAGTCTGGAGGTAGTCTGGTCATTTCTCATTGCTACCCACTGAATGCTCTTGGGAGCATCTGTTGTGTGACCCACTCTTCAAGTTGGTAATCCAGAAGTCATACAAATCTTCTCCCACTGGACTGGAGGAAGGCTGAGGCAGGCAGGCTTGGATGTACTATGTGAACATAAATGATACCAGCTGTTGGTTGGAATTATTCACTCAAGAGAGAGGGTACATGAAGCTCATTCAGATGACTCTGTGTTATCCCATGGTGGTACATACTGGATATGTACAGCATTTGGCTGGAGGAAGACAGCACTGGGTCTGAGGAGGATTCCTGTAATGGAGAAGCAGATTGGATTTAGCAGGGGCGGAAGAGTGAGATGAGCAGAGGAGGAGGTAAGGAGCTGAACCGTTCTTGAAACGAGTGCTAGGGAAGCTGATGACAACTCTACAATCCTGACACTATACTTGGCTCATCTCTGCATGGCCATTGGGATGGCTCACTTGCTGTATACATAGGAGAAGAGCGGTATCAAAATAGGATCACAGAATCATTAAGTTTGGAAAAGACCTCTGAGGTCATACAGTTCAACTGACAGCCTACCCCCACCATGCCCACTGACCACGTCCCTCAGTGCCACATCCACATGGCTCTGGAACACCTCCAGGGACGGTGACTGCACCACCTCCCTGGGCAGCCTGTGCCACTGCAGCACCGCTCTTTTGGGTAGGAAATTGTTCCTAATATTCAACAAGAACTTCTCCTGATGGCACTTGTGTCCTCTCATCCTATCGCTGTTACCTGGGAGAAGAGGCTGACCTCCAGTTTGCTACAACCACCTTTCAGGTCACTGTAGAAAGTGATAAGATCTCCCCAGAGCCTCCTCTTCTCCAGTTACATGAGTTTAAGCCTCAGTTCTTAAGGCCACAAAGCTACAGTTGTGTCAGCACCAGGCCTCGTGATGTGCAGGGAGTGAATGGCACAGCTCGATGGCAGGCCTGCCACTGGTCCCCACATCGTTTGCAGCAAAATGGGACCAGGGGACACCACGAATCCAGACACAGCCCAGCACTTTGTGGAGACCCTAAGGCTTCCCAGGGATGTGGTGTCATCCGAGGGTGGGGGTGACAAGAGCTTAGTGGCGAACAGTTTGCCAAGAATGAGGATTTCAGGGGAATGAAAGATGCAGACCCAGTTCTAATTCAACCAGCAGTTTTAGCTGGACAGCAAGAGTGGGAGGGGGATATTTAAAATATCAAAACATTTCACTTCAAGATGGTCTTTCTGAATTATTCTGTTTTCCAAATGCCAAAATGTTATGAATGGACGTTTTGAAAGAGAATTTCTGACTTTTCATTTCAAACTGGCATGATCTTGACCCAGATTGAAAGATAAGAGGTCAAATACAAGATAATAACCTCAAAATAAAGCATGCTGTTTCAATTTCAGTAGAATGTTTCAAACTCTGACTTATGCTACTTAATAATAATAATAAAAAAGGCTTTCTTTGTTCAACCACAGTGATTTGTCTATATTTTTTTCATCTCATCTTCTGAACCAGAGCTTCCATTATTCACACAGCTTTCCTGGTAGAGATTTCATTAGTGGCAATCGTGCTGTGGCAGATAGAGTTGAAGGAAGTCAAGGTTTCATCAGCACAGGATGCTTGGCTGGTTCTCAAACCTGGGCATGGGAAAATAGTGTTGTGACTTGGATCCCCTTGCACCTCTCTGAGATGCTGAGAGCCCCTCACAGCAGAGCTCCAGCTCATGTCTGGGTCAGCATTCCCATAGGTGACACCTCTAGGATGGTGGATCATCAATATCTAAGTTGATGATATGGACGAGGGCATTAAGTGCCCCCTCAGTAAGTTTGCAGATGACACCACACTGGGAGGAAATGTTCATCTATCTGAGGGTAGGATGGCCCTACAGAGGGATCTGGGCAGACTGGATTGATGGGCTGAAGCCAATTGTGTGAGCTTCAACAAGACCAAGTTCCAGGTCCTGTACTTTGATCACAACCCTATGCATCTCTACACACTTGGGACAGAGTTGGCTGGAATGCTGAGTGGAGGGAAAGGATCTGGAGGTGTTGTTTGACAGCCGGCTGATCCAGCAGTGTGCCCAGGTGGCCAAGAAGGCCAGTGGCATTCTGGCTTGTATGAGAAGTAGTTCAGCCAGCAGGAGCGGGGAGGTGATCATCCCTCTGTACTCTGGTGAGGCTGCACCTCGAGTGCTTTGTTCAGCTGGGGCCCCTCACTACCAGAAAGACATGGAGGCCCTGGAGTGTGTCCAGAGAAGGGCAGCAGAGCTGTGAGGGGTCTGGAGCACGGGTCTGATGGGGAGCAGCTGAGGGAACTGGGGATGTTGAGTCTGGAGAAGAGGAGCTCAGGGGAAACCTTATTGCCCTTTACAATGACCTGAAAGGAGGCTGTGGCCTCTTCTCTCCAGGTACAATGATAGGATGAGAGTTAATAGCCTCATGTTGCATTGGGGGAGGTTCAGGCTGGGTATTAGGGAAAATTGCTTTTCCAAAAGAGCGGTGCTGCAGCAGCACAGGCTGCCCAGGGAAGTGGTGCAGTCACCGTCCCTGGAGGTGTTCCAGAACCGTGTGGATGTGGCACTGAGGACTTGGTCAGTGGGCATGGTGGGGATGGGCTGAAGGTTGGGTGATCTTAGAGGTCTTTTCCAACCAAAATGATTCTGTGAATCATTGGAGCAGAAATGTGGTTGAGATGTCTCACTCAACCAATGTCACTGTGCTTGGAATAAAACCTGAGATGAACTAAACTCATCCTCGAGCACCCCAGGAAAAATTTCACTCGTCTGAATATATTTCACTCACTTCAGTATAGCTGTTTACAGTGGAGTTTTCACTGTGCACTTCTCAGCAGTGTTTGCATCAGCTCATTTCCACAGGTAGCAACAAGCAAAGCGAAGATGAGCAAAGCTGCAGTGGTGACTGCAGTGGTTTTGCAATCTAGTTTAGTCAGGGTGACAAAAGTAGGTTCAATCTCGAGGAATGCGGAGAACAGTCCTCCTCCTGCTTCCCTCACCCCCAAAACCCCAATGAATAGAGTTGGCAAGGGTGGGCACTGGGGCTGATGGCTCCCGACGTGAATAAGCAGCATAAAGGCAGAGAGCGGCCCCGTCGCGGCTCCGTCCCGACCCATCCTCCCCAGCTGCAGCAGCATCCGCTGCGAGACCAGACCGGCCATTCCTACCCCGTCTTTCTGTGCAGTTCGTTTTTTTTTTCCCCGTCTCTCGTCTCCCCCCGCCTCCCCCTCTCTCTATTTCTCTCTCTCTCTCTTTCTTTCTTTCTTTTTTTTTTTTTTAATTTAATCCCCTTTTTTTCGAACATATCATTACAGGAGCAACAAAAAAGATGGGACAATACAGCCATTGATGAGCTGCTCTCGTCCTCCCGTCCCGGTCCCCCCCACTCCCTCCCTCCCCTCCTCTGGTGCGTGCCAACACTCTTTCCACCCGCCCAGGGCTGGAGCCAGCGCCAAACAACCTCTGCTAATAAACAAGAGGAACCAGATAAACCAGGAACACAATAGAGGGATTTGTTGCACTTTAGTGATGGTGGGAACAATGTCAACTCCGTGGCGCAGCTGCATGGACCCCCTCCCATCCTCTCCCCTCACTGCCTTGTGCCCCCCGCGCACTCGCAGCCCAACACTGTGATTTATGAAAGGCCAGAGGTCACTGTGCATTAAAGGGCTCCTTTCTTGCATCATTTATTAACCCCTCTACGACAAGGGGTCCTTATTGTGGCGGTGGTGGCACAGGGAATGGAGAAGGGGCAGAGAAGTCCATCCCAGAGGCACCGCACATCTCCTGTAGGATGCTGAGATGCTGAGCTATTACTTAAATCCGTTTTCACAGCAACCTGAGGCACATGGGAAGGAAGGAAAGCTTTAGTGGGATGCATTTTGGCTACCAGCTGTGTGCCAATAAAAGCAACTTGCGCACTCCTGTGCAGCTCTGTTCCATTCTACATGGGTCATCTTTTACCCAACATGTGCTCAATGCCATGCTGGGAAGCTGTACTCATGTTTAGTCCTGCCTAGGACTGGCCTGAAGGATTGCCCTGCAGATCCCATCAGCCCTATGGTGGCCCTGCCAACCTGGGTGTGTCATTGGAGCCTTGGGAAACCTTGTGCCAGCAGGTGTGAACTTGCAGTGCAGCCAGGCAGAGATGCGGCAGGTTGGCCACCTTGAGATTCCCTTTTCAGGCCAGGATAGAGGTGGCCAAAATCTCTCCTTGCCTTGTGGAAGCAGGTTTGCATCACAGGCAACGCTGCATGGTCACCACGCAGTGCTTTCAAGCCTCACTTTGTGACTGCGGAGCAAAATAATGTAACATGGACGTGCTAATTTGCAGGCTTGGTCTTTTGTTGCAGTGACAATGGTCACTTTGGGAGAAATGATGTGGTGGCAAAGCACTGAACTCTACAGTCCCCTGAACTACCCACATCCCTAGATGTGCTTATGGGCTCTTTGGAGACTCTCTTCCTGGCCAAGCTTGTTTGCAAAGACAAAACCCCTTCTGATGGTCTCATGGCATGGTGCAGGGGATACAATGGTGCTGGCGGGCTGAGACATCTTCCCTCTCATGAAATGGATGGGGAACAAGGGACAAAAGAACTGGAAACCAGTCCCCAAGCTAGGAGCTGGTGGGAGCCCTTTGTATGGGCTCAGGGGGCAGAGGGGATGCAAAGGTTGGGGTCCCGCCACTCAAATGCCGGCTGGTAGCTCTGGTTACCAGCCCAAATGCTCCTGCCCTGGCTTTGGTGCCTCGGCCTGGGGCCGTGCTCCTTCGCTCGCTCTCCCTCACATTCCTCTGGGAGCTGATCAGGGCTTGAATGACACCCCAGATGACTCCTTGCTATTAATTCCTGCGAACAGAATGGGCTCCTTGTTCTCCCAGTCCTACTCTCTGGAGGAATTACAGGGGCCAAGGCAGCGGGCTGAAGCCTTCCTGATTTAACCCTTCCCCCGTCTCCCCAGGAGCTTCCCTGCTGCCACTGGGTTGTTGGAGCTGAAAGTCCTCCCAGAGCTACCTTGGCCTCCACTGTATGAGTCCAAAGGGGTCACCCAGCACTGTTACAACCAAAGGATCCCTTGAGAGAGTCTCCTTTTCTGGTCATTCTGCCCACGCGTATTTAGGAGTACTCATTTCTTTTCTTCTCCCCCCCGGCATCCCTCCTTGGTCATGCAGTCACAGAGCACTCAGTTCCCTCCATTGTATCACATTGAACATGGAAGACTCTACCTAAGAAAACAATTTTTTCTCCCCCATCTCCTTATTCCTTCAATACTTGTTTTTTAGGATTTGCTTTTTGGAATTACACCTGGCCTCTTGGTTAGGAGGTGAGGGGGTTAATAGTCTGCCACCCATCAAAGCAGGTAGCTGACAGACCTGCCAGGCCTTGCTACTCTTTGATCTTTCCAGGCCCTGGTAATGCAGGAAATTGTCCAAGGGACAATAAGGACTTGCATAGCGTTACCATTACCAATTCTCCCCATGTTCATGAAGAATTGGATCAGATGTTGGACCAGGAGCTGCCTGGTATCTTTGCAGTGCTCTGAGGTGCTTGCCCTCTCTGCTTTCCAAGAGGGTTCCTGCAGCTCCAAGGTTGAGATTTAGGAAAGCTTCCCTAGAATTCTCATCTTGGGGTGATGAAAGACAGGGCCACATGCCATTGGCATCACCCACTCCTTGTCAATAACTTTGGAGGAAGGCAGCCACCACCCAGGACACTGGATCTAAGTAGCAAAAAAACAAGCCCGCCATGCAATGATCAACTCCGTGTTCCTTTGGTTCCCCAGCGATGGGGAACACAGCAAACTGTCCTGCAGCCACATGGATGTGCCTCCCGGTGCAGTGCTGCCAAACCCAGAATGGGTTGCAGTCAGCTCTCTGATTTTTCTGCATGACCCATGCCATTTCCTTCCTCTTTGGGCTGCCTCACTGAGTCTCCTGATGGCTAGAGCCAAGAGTCACATGGGAAGGTCTAAGACCAGTATTGGGAGCTTCAGCCAAAATCGATGAGGTGTGATGAAGACCAGAGCCCAGCTATGGTTCCCATGCCCAGTTCCCAGTTGTGAGGACTCTTATGGCACAAAGCGAACTGAAGGACTTTTTGTTCGTGCTGGAGATGGTGGTTGATCAAATTCAGGGTGGCTTTCATACTCCTTTGTCCCCTGCAACAGAAAATCACAACTGCTGCAGCATCATGAAGCATGCGATATGGGGTCCCTCTGCTTCTCCTGTTTATGGAAAGGCCTTCAAAGCTACCTTCACACTATTTGCTCGGTGACATTAGGTCAGGGAGGCATTTGAGAGTGAGGCACAAGGAAGTGGCAGAGATGAGGCTGGCCTTTGGAGCCCCAGCAAACATAAGGTCCTGATCTCATCCAGGCTGCCATAAATCAAGTCCCATGATGTCTCACGAGTGAGGCCAGCCACAGACCCATATATTTTCTGAGCATCATCATGAAATGTTAGCCTCTGTCTTTGCTCCTCTCTACTTTTCTCTTGAGCATCACACTCAGGCAACCTTTGAATTAGAAGAGTAACCGGTTGAAACCTTGCCATTTTCTCCTGTTCTCATGCCTTCCTCTTTCCACTTTCACCTCAGGACTGAGCCATGTCGCTTCCCATCTATTTCATGGTCATGGTGATGAGGTGTGAGAGGGCCTCATGACACTTCCACATCGAAGGGGATGTGCAGTGCTCATTGAAGAGGCTGGACACACTATTTCTGGCTGGGGCACGGAGATTTCCAGCAGGTGCCAACCATCCCCCACATCCCCTACCTTCCCACCATTGGATTTTCTGATCCTTCTCTCCTTTCTTTCTCCCTCCTGACTGAGGGGAGAGAGTAAATACATTTAGATCCTGATAGCATGACCTCAAGGGGCTGAAGACACATATTTACAGCAGGAGGGTTCCCTCCATCCTTCACCCTACACCTTCCATTCTCCATCCTCCATCTTCCACCCTTCATTCTCCATTCTCCATCCTCCATCTTTCACTCTCTACCCTTCATCTTCCATTCTCCACCCTCCACCCACCTTCCATCCTCCATTCCCCATCCTCCATCTTCCACTCTCCATCCTCTGCCTTCCACCCTCCATTCTCCATCTTTCACCCTCCATCCTCCTCTTCCTTACCACCTGCCTCTCCCCTCCATCCACAGTGGGACCAGCAAGCCTCACTCTTAGCGAGGATGCCAGTGAGGATGCTCATGCCACATAGAAGCTGGGGAGGGATGAGTGATCAGCTTCGGCAGCCCCTCTCCACTCCACACCAGATGTCAACCCATGCCCACAGAAGGTTGGAAGAACAAGACCCCCGGCCCCCCACCCTGACCCCAAGACCCACATACCCCATGCGCCCACCTCCATGGGTGCTCTCCCTGCTGCTCCCAGCCCAGGTCTCCTCTCCCGTCCTCGGGTCTGAGGCGAGCTGGGCGCTCTGAAAAACCTTTTTATGTGCGCGCGCGCGTGTGCATGAATCACATGATGGCCGTTCACCTGTATCCCGAACAAAGGCAGCGCACTGTTTGAGGCCCAAACAAGCAAGTAGGCAAGGGGAAGGAGGGGGGTGCCAGGAAAACTGAAGGGGCTGTTGAGAGAGCGGGTGCGCGCGGGAGAAAATCCTTATCAAACTCCCAATTCATGGGTCTCCCTTTCCCTCAGCACACTGCCGGTATTGTTTGCCCGTTGTGTGTGTGTTTTTTCTGGTGTCTGCCCTGACCCCCCCATTCCTAGCTCTGACGCTGTTTTGCTCTATGGAAAGGTTTCATGGGGAACCCCTCCCATTTTCCCAGGCAGTCCTGGGACAATACCAGTGCTGTGCCCCCAGGCTGGGCACAGGACAAAAGCTGGCCCTGTCTCGCAGATGGGAAGCTTGCTGGGGTGCAACCATGCCAGGTTTTTGGGGTCCCACACCCACCAGTGGCTGAGAGCAGACACCAAAACTTCCCAGTGGACAGCCTCTGGCCTTTTTTCCTTCTCCAAGCTATTATTTTCATTTCTCCTCGCTTCTTTCCTGTAGGACTCTCACCTCCTAGTCCTTCTTTCCCATGGGTGCAATCATCCAGCAACATTCTTCCCTAGACAACTCAGTGGAGCTTGTCCTTGATGTCCCACCAACATGGTCTTCACATTGAGACCCTTCTGAGCTGGGTCCTGCTCCTGTGATGATGCTTTATGCACCCAGCCTGGATGCAGAAATACCTACAGTAGTAGGACAAATCCCCTTCCCACCTCAGTTTTGCCTGTTGCCCTCCTGACATGCCTTTTGCACGAACAAGTGGCACCCTCCAACATTTGCATTTCGAGGACTGAAGCACAAATAATAGATTTATCCAAGGTGACACAGGAAATCTGTGGTATAGGAAGGTCTCCAGCCAGTGAACTAACTCCCTTTACTGTTAGATCCTTCATCTGCAAAAGACTCTCTCTTTTTATGGGCTACCCAATACTTAGAGCACCTCACCCACACAGTAATATAAGCTTAAACTAAGAGAATGAAACCTGCTATATGAGAACTTCCCAGATCCAGACATAAGGAAGCCTTAAATTGATGAAGCCATGCCAGTCCTGTGATTCCTGAAACAAGAGATCTCCCTCCTTGCCTTCCCTCCTCTCCCCTTCCTCTCCCCTTCCTCTCCCCTTCCTCTCCCCTTCCTCTCCCCTTCCTCTCCCCTTCCTCTTCCTCTTCCTCTTCCTCTTCCTCTTCCTCTTCCTCTTCCTCTTTTGTGTCTTTCTTGCCACAGTTGGGAGTTGGAGGATCAGACATTCTTTTGCTCACCCAGATCTGGTGACATGGAGGAAAACTGAACTCTACCACTTGCTATCTTGCTGGAGTTAAGCAGAGGCTCATTTTCCCTGTAGACACTATGAGCTTAGTGGCTTCCTTGATTCTGCATCCAGTGGGCCATGGACATCATCTGGCTTGGAAGCTGGGATCTCTCTTGGTGGGAGAGATTGTCCCATTCTGTAAGACCTGTGGCTCACCAATTGCTGCTTTGGTCAAGGAAGCATGGCACCAATACTGGATTCTGAGTGTATTAGCACCATCCTTGGGTCTGGTTCCCTTATGTTTCAAATAGTGCCAGCCAGGGTTTTTGTAGGGTATTACAATGAATCATGGAATCATGAAGGTTGGAAAAGACCTCACAGATCACCTAGTCCAACCCTCAGCCCATCCCCACCATGTCCACCAACCATGTCCTTTGTGTCACATCCACACAGTTCTGGAACATCTCCAGGTACGGTGACTCCATCACCTGCCAGGGCAGCATCGTTCTTTCTAATGCAAAGATTCTGGAGAGTGAAGATCTGCTACAAAAGCTGAAAATATTCTTGAAATCCTTTGAACTTTGTTCCCTGGGTCACAGTCATTCACCTTGCACTTTCTTGCTTCGCAGCTTCAGGTTGGCTCTCCAGCAAAGAGCTGGGGCAGCAGCTAGATCTATCTCCTTGCTGACTCAGGAGGATCTGGGGAGACTGTTGGAATTTCATGGGTGATCTCTCATGGTTACAGGATTGGCACTGCTCTTTGTCATCCCCAGTGAGAAGGGGAAGTGAAGAAGCCAACAACCACATGCATCTGAGAAGGAAAGCAAGTTAGAAAATGGAAGAATTTGTGGGAACATTCTGTAACCTGTTGTGTGATTAGAATCTGTATGTGTTCCAGTGCATGAGCAACAAGAAGTGAATGACTGTGAAATAGTCCTCATATTTGAAAAGACCTCATATTTGCCTTCAGGAGCAGTTCAACAGAGTCAAGGAAGCTCAGCCTGGTCATCTTGGTGAGAGCCCACAGAGATGGAGATGTTGTAAGGACCCCATCTTTAGGGTGTAAGAATCCTAGGTAGGTTCAAACAGGCATGACTTGCTCTGCAGAGTGCTCTTCTGAACCTAATGTCCTCCATCCTCAGGATGTTCCTGATCTCTTGCACGCCCTTCTCCACATTGAGGAGGCTCTTTTTGCAGTATTTTGACCCCATTATCCTGGGCCAGATTGTTGCAATGCACAGTGTGGGGTCCCCACCGGACTCCATGATGGGGATCAGGGACATGTTGGGGATGTGGATACTACAAGCGTGTCAGTGGTGGCGGGGGAAAGGAAGGGGAGCCCAGCCTTGGGTTGCACCACTTCACATCCTTCCCTGTGCCCAGCAAATCCAGTCCCCTGGGGTTAAGCTCTCTATCCCCACTGGGGGAAAGCAGTGAATGCTGAGTTGGAGTGGGGGGCTGCAGCATCCCCTCCTCACCAGTCCTGACTGTGTCCTGGCTCTGAGCAATGCTTGGCTCCACCTTCCACCCTTCCCTCCCCCGGTGCTAAGCAGCAAAGCCAGCAAGAGGCATCCAGCCGGGGCATTAGTAAAAACCAAGCCTCCCTCCAGGAATGGCACTTGCCTGAGCACCTCCCCGGCAGCACGCCCCACAGCCGGAGGGAGAACAGGGGGGCACTGGGACAAGAGCTGCAGCCTTCACAGGGTTTGCTGCCCGCACCAGCCAGCAACGTAAGTTTTCCTACCTGAGCTCACTGGCATGCACATTTATTTTTTGTACTTTCTGCCACTTTTTCAGTTTCCTCAGCGAAGATTCATGTCATCCCTTGAAAGTGGAGTGACAGCAGCCTTTGCTCCGCATTGACTTTTGCAGCTAAACAAGAGGCATGCTTTTTTGTAACTTCCTATTTTTTCTTTCTTTCTTTCTTTCCTCCTTTTAACTTCTGTCTAGGGGAGAGATGTTGTGGGGAAGGAGGGGCTTTATTTTTAGAGCTTTTTTTTTTTTTTTTCAAATCAGGGGACAGCGATGCTGTGGCAGGGACTTACAGAGGTGACTGCAGACAGTGAGAGAGGAGGGGTGCACAGGGTGGGCAGCTCAGGTCCTGGGCTTCTCTTCAAGTTGAACTATGTGTGTGTTTGCATCTGGATATGAAGGTGCATATGTATATGTATACACATACTCATATGTACATATACATATACAAGGATGTGTTTGGGGACACGAAG
Organism: Tetrao urogallus; assembly: GCF_951394365.1. Taxonomy (NCBI): domain Eukaryota; kingdom Metazoa; phylum Chordata; class Aves; order Galliformes; family Phasianidae; genus Tetrao; species Tetrao urogallus. Next base: position 143,391,712 of record NC_136813.1, on the reverse strand, counting down.
CAGATGTGATTTAGGTATTTGCTCCAAGAGCAGCAAGCACTGGCGTGTCATGCTGGCACTTTCTCCTACTGCTTCTGGGGCTCTGGAGGTGGCTAGGAAATGGGAGATCTGTCCCTTTGGTTCATCCCCCATGGAGATCTGCAAGCAGGCAGGATCTCTGTGAGGTCCCCAGAACCCCCTGTCCTGCATGGTTAGAGCGGTTGCAGGCATGGGTTGATGGTTGGACTAGACGATCTTAGTGGTCACTCCAACCTTTATGATTCTATGATTCTATGATTTTTTGGCACAGCTGGGCAGCTGCCACCGTCCCCTCTGCACATGCCAGTTCGGGACATTTGCAGAGATAAGAGCTCCTGATGGATCAGGGCCCTGACCCATCCCCACCCCCATCGATCACGGGTTTTGCGGTGTGCACGGCTATTGCTTTGCTTGCGCTTTTATCAAGCAGCCCCTGTCTCGTGGTCTGCTCTTCGGAGTGTGGAGTCCCAGTCGGATTTGGTGGCTGCTTTTCCTTTTCTCTATTTTCCTTTTTCTTTTTTTCCTTTCTTTCCTTTGTTTTTCTCTTCCTCCCTTCCCTCCCCAGTGAGAAGAAGGAAGCGACCATGGCTGATGACCAAGACCTGTCTGAGGTGGAGATGAGCCCAGTGGGTTCTGAAGACCACCACTGCCTCTCGCCGGGACCATCCATGGCGTCGGACAACTCTCCACACCTCACCGGCTCTGGAAATGGGGAGATGGGCAAGGTCAAGAAGGAGCAGCAAGACTCGGAGGCGGATGACGACAAGTTCCCTGTCTGCATCCGTGAGGCGGTCAGCCAGGTGCTGAGCGGCTATGACTGGACCCTGGTACCCATGCCTGTTCGGGTCAATGGAAGTAACAAGAGCAAACCCCACGTCAAGAGGCCCATGAACGCCTTCATGGTCTGGGCGCAGGCTGCCCGGAGGAAATTGGCCGACCAGTATCCGCACCTCCACAATGCTGAGCTCAGTAAGACCTTGGGGAAGCTCTGGAGGTAAGAGAGGGTGTGTGAGGGTGTCCTGGTGATGAGGAGAAAAGATGGGGATGGGGAGGAAGGAGGGGGTGTCTCTTGTGCCACTGCTTCCTTACTGGAAGATGCCCACAGGAGGCACAGCCAGCAGCTAGGAGAATGGGGAAGAGTACCCTGTATATGTAGTGAAAGCTTCCTCAGCAGAGCTCACCTCCATCCCAAATGGAGCTCACACTTTTCTTTTTCACCTGTTTCCCTCTGATTTTCCCTGTTGTTTCTGATCATGACACTTATCCTGGTCCTCTCGTACTTGATGGTCAGGGGAAATCTTGTCTCCTTGGCTCACCCTCTGCTGGGCAAACTTATGCATGAACAGAATCTGGTCTCAGCCCCATCAACCATAATTCACCTGTGGCTGCCCCAGGATCATTTGACCTTGGGTCTCATGCTAGCAGGGGAAACTTTTGAGCAGTGCCAGTCTCCCATCTGATCCCCCCTCCCATCCTTCCCAAGGTGGTCCTGGTATTGGCAGGCTGTGCAAGTGCAGTGAGGCTATCAGAGGGGAAAGATAGGCAAGGAGAGACCCTGTATAGTGTGGCTTATGAGTGCCATGATGGCCAACCCACTTTGTCCTCATGAGTCTGTCTATAACAGTAATGCCATCAACCTGTTTAACTTTCTGCTGCTAGCCCCCTACAGTGTCACCCCCTTGCCTTGTACCAACCACCGCACATCATGGCCATCAGCCCACTGTGAAGGGACTCTCATTCCCTTTTCTGCCCTGGCAGCACTGTATGAGAGGAAGATTTGTGCTTCTGATGGGCCACAAGACATTTTTCCAAAACATGCCGTGGCCAGCAGGTCTCCTCCTGACTCCAAACCTCCTGGTGCACAAGGAAGAACTGGGCCCTTAGGCACTGTTTTCTCCCTGTGCTGCAATCCACTTATTTACTCCAGCCCACGAATGTGTTCTATAACTCAAGCAAGGGGATTTCTTTAGGTAGTCAAAGGCAAACATCTCTGATGCTTTTTCACTTCATCCTACTTTGTTCCCCACTGCTTTTCCTTTCCTCTGCCCCATTTGCTGCTCCATCCTTGGGCTCTGCTACTAGCCTCTGACCTCAAGTGAAGCTTGGACCCGTAGCTCTCAGGTCTGGACTGCTCTTTCCCCTTCACTCTGGTAGCCCACTGGTTTTGTCTATCCCTCCCAGCATTTGTTGTCCCCATCAGGGACAGCCGTTCCCACCCAGCCACACCTTGGTGTCCTCTTCCATTTGTTTCTTTATGAACCGATCACCTTCTTCATACTTTGCCCCCATTTCTCTGCTTCCCAGCACCTTCTGGTGCTGTCCAAATCTACCCTGTTTTGTTCCCAAAGTGTAATTTCAATATATTTTTCCTTTACTGGGACACAACTCCTTCCCACATCTTTGCTGCTAGGGCAAATGCAGCTCTCCAAGCTGTGCGAGCCCATACGAGACTGTACTGACTGGGTTATGGGTATTGCCACAGGGCTGGCATCTGAGCTAGCCAGGATGGCACACGTGTGCCCTTCTGTGGGGCTAGGGACAAGAATCAGACAACCAAAGCCCAAGGAATCGGTCCTGAAGGTTACCAGGGCTGCAGCCCTGAGCCAAGATTCTCAGCCATAGTGCAGTTGGGTTGCTCTCCAATTAGTTCCTCATGCACTGAAGGTATACTGTCTGTGAATCAGGGTGGGTGACAAACTCTATTTCCACATAGGCTGCTGCAAGCTTATACAATTAGGGGCTGCATTAGCAGTGCAGGGAATGAGAGCTGGTGAGCACAGAGACTGCCTGCAGACCTTTAAGCCAAGTGCCAGTGATCGGCGATTGGTAGGGATGGCAGAGCCTGGAAAATCCTCTTAAAGACTCATCCAATATCCTAGTACTATGCTTGCTGCATCCCTAACGTGTGGACAAACGTCTCCTGAGGAGGTTGAAGGGGAAGGAGTTATGGTCCCCTTCACCTTCCTCAGTCTGCCCACTTAGGATGCAAAGGATGCAGATGAAGAAGTGAGCGTGCTAAAATGGAGGGTGAGGGCAAGGAGAGGAGGAGGGGAAGGGAGGGTTTCCATGTTTGATGAAAGCTCGCCTTGGCTGCTTTCCTTCCCTGGGGCAGGTTAGAAGCAGCTCTCAAATGGAGGCAGGCTGCTGAAAATGTCGGTGTGATGTGACTCTAAGCCAACGCGCCGGCCAGCAACAACTCTGGAGCCAAAACCAGATGGGAGTTGGGAAGAAGGGGTACAGTGGGGCTGCGGGGAGCAGCACGGAGAGCCTATGAAGAGATCTTTGTATGGGAGTGGCAGCTCCCTCATTTCCTGCACCTCACCAAGGCAAAGAGCCAGGGATGGGGTCATGCCTGTGAGCTCCAGGGCTGTGGACGTGTAGGACCAACCATCCCTGGCCGTGCACCAGGAGATCCCATCCCCACCGCCCTGACTCATTGGCAGCTGAGCCCTGGGATGGGGTCAGGCTGTGGCAGCGCGGCATGATGCCAAGTGGTGGAAGGGAAAGATGGGAAAGATGGGAGGGAGGACTTTGGCTCCTCTTTCTCCTCCAGAGTGGGGTGCCAAAGGGGTGAGTGCTTGGTGTCAGGCTGAGTGGAGGTGGCTGTGTTAAGCCCCATGAGGGCTTTGCTCCGTGATCCATATGTTCTCTGCCCATGCGAGATTCCTTTGCATTGTCGATGGAGGAGTGTGGGGGGCAGAGGGGGAGGGCAGGAAACAAGTGAAATCCAAATCCCCCAAATCTCCTGGCCTTTGCCTGCTCGCACCAGTTTCACTTTGCTAAAGCCGATTTGAGCTCTGATCCCAGTGAGAGGGAGGAGGGAGCAGGTAGGCTGGGGAAGGAGAAGACAAAGGCACAGGGAGTAGACTTCCCGCTGTCCTGCTGGCAGCGCTGCCAGCAGGCTGCTGGCCAGAAGAGAGGAGGTGAGGAGTCCAGGCACCAACAGAGGGCAGGCAGCTGGCTTCTGTGCAGACTCAAGTGACTCTTTTTCCAGGAGGCAGATATTCAAGGCTGAGCTTCGGTCTCCTGCTCATCTCTGTCCAACATCCAGCCTCTTCCTCCAAGCGGTACCTATGTAAATTGAGACCTTCCATTTCCAGCCATTTTATTAGTTTTAGCACTACCTGTGTTGGGAGTAAAGAAGCCTGAGCCCAGCTGCCATGTAGAGAAGTGTTGTAAGGGTGCAGTTTGCCTCCATTCTCTCCTTTCATAGAATCATAGAATACCCTGAGTTGGAAGGGACCCATAAAGGACCATCGAGTCCAACTGCTGGCTCCACACAGGACCACCCAAAAATTAGACCATATGTCTGAGAGTACTGTCCAGACACTTCTTGTACTCCAGTAAGATTGGTGCCATGAGCATTCCCCTGAGGAGCCTGTTCCAGGGCCTGATCGCCTTATGGTGAAGAACCTTTTCCTGATATCCAACTGGACTGTCTCTTCTTTGTCTCCCATGGAGAAGGGTTGTTTTCAAGGATGAGGTGAAGTTGTCTCCCAGTCCTCGATGCCTTGGACAGGCTGTCCTTTCGACACCATGGAGGGCAGATTGGAGCAGCACTGGCAGAGGGATTAGAGCCCTCCTGGAGCTGTGAGCATGGTGTAGAGTGGTGGGAGGGGAAGAGAAAAGCTGGTGTTGGATTCACAGTGGCTCAGTTGCTTTAAGCTGCAGGATTAAGGAGGTGGAGGAATGCAGTGTGCGGCCGTGACCTTCTCAGGCTGCCTGGAGTGAACCCAGGTCAGCACTGTAATGGGCTGCAGACCGCCACACACCTTCTGACTGATGGGCAGAAGGTGCTCAAAAACCAGTCACTGGCTGCTGAAGCCTTTCATCCTCCTCTGCAGCTCTACCTGCGTACTCCTCCTCTCTCACCTTCAATTTTTCAGATCAATCCAGGTCTTTCTATCTGTGACAACGCTTTCAATTGAGCAGAATAAGTTACATTTAAAGCTAAAGACTTAAGGAGTACCAAGATGCTGGCTTATCCCCATCCCCAGGCAATTCTTTTGTTGGGAGAAAAAAGGGGTGAGCATCTCATAAATGTGAAATATTTTGCCATTTGTGTGCCCAGCAGTAGTTCGACGAGACGGGTCCCTTTTGAGAGTGCTGCTCTCTGATCAGAAGTAGGATGACTTTGAGTCACAAGAATATTTGAGGGGAAAATGGTAAAATTAAACTCAAGTGTTTCCAAGTGGAGATCTGTTAGAGCCTTGAGCAATGAAGCTGTTTTCTCTGAGCTGTCCTGTCCGCATGTTGCATGGTTTCTTTGGAGATCCTATCTTACCCACAGGAGCTCATGATCAGGCAGGAGAACAGAGAAGGACCTCACATTTGTACATCTTTTATCCAGAGACCATGATTCATCTATTTCTACAAGGTCTAGTGACATAGAATTTGTTTTTTTTTGCAGTAAGAAGAGCTGGATATTTGTGCTTCAGCCTACAGCTGCCAACACCAATCACTGTCATTTGTGCTCAGTAGAGCCATAAATTTTCCTTTGGGGTTGAAACTAAAAGATAAGTTAGTTTGTTGAGCTTAATTGGGATACTGTGATTCTTTTTCTGATGTTCCTGCCCCTCTCCTTCCCCTGTTTTTTACCATTTTGGCCCTGCAGGCTGCTGAACGAAAGCGATAAGCGTCCTTTTATTGAAGAGGCCGAGCGGCTGAGGATGCAGCACAAGAAGGACCACCCCGACTACAAATACCAGCCACGGAGGCGGAAAAATGGCAAGGCCACGCAGGGCGAGGGCGAGGGCCAGGTGGAGGGGGAGGCTGGCGGGGCTGCTGCTATCCAGGCTCACTACAAGAACACCCATCTGGACCACAGGCATCCTGGGGAAGGGTCACCCATGTCCGATGGGCACCCGGAGCACTCTTCAGGTGAGTCCCATGGCTCCATGAACAAACTGGTAGGTGACAACGATCTGGGAAGCTCAAGAAAACAAGCCATCACCTTAGGGATATGTCTCACATTGCTCATGACCTGACAAACACTGTTGGAGTCGGTGGTATAGTGACAGGCCCTGGTTCCCAGAGCACTTGCATTCCTCCGGTCAGGTTGGATAGATATCATTCCTTACTTATCATGGCTTACTGGGAGGAGCAGAGTTGATGTGTGCTGCCATCCAGGTGTAAAGCAGTAACTCACTTCTTGTCCTTCTTTCCTCCTCAAAATGTTTTTCACACCGCAGGTCAGAGCCACGGCCCTCCCACTCCTCCCACCACCCCTAAGACCGAGCTGCAGGCAGGCAAAGCTGACTCCAAGCGAGAAGGGCGTTCCCTAGGGGAAGGGGGAAAGCCACACATTGACTTCGGCAACGTGGACATCGGGGAGATCAGCCATGAAGTGATGTCCAACATGGAGACCTTTGATGTCAACGAATTCGACCAATACCTGCCACCCAACGGACACGCCGGCCACCCAGGCCATGTTGGGGGCTACGCAGCAGCCGCTGGCTATGGTCTTGGGAGCGCCCTGGCTGCGGCCAGTGGACACTCAGCCTGGATCTCCAAGCAGCATGGAGTCTCCTTGTCTGCCACCACATCACCAGTGGTGGACTCCAAGGCCCAGGTGAAAACGGAAGGGTCTGCCCCTGGAGGTCATTACACCGATCAACCCTCCACCTCCCAGATAGCTTACACATCCCTGAGTCTGCCCCACTACGGTTCGGCCTTTCCCTCCATCTCCAGGCCCCAGTTTGACTATCCTGATCACCAGCCCTCGGGACCCTACTACAGCCACTCCAGCCAAGCCTCCGGCCTCTACTCTGCCTTCTCCTATATGGGACCTTCCCAGCGTCCTCTTTACACTGCCATCTCTGACCCCACACCCTCCGTGCCACAGTCTCATAGTCCCACACATTGGGAACAGCCTGTGTATACGACTCTCTCCAGACCATAGGGAATGGGGAACAGTGACCAAAGCAGCGACGGAAAGGCTCCGAAGAATCCGCACAGGCAGAAGAGCCTCCGAACTCCGAGGTCACTCAGTGCCACCATCCAGCCACCAGAACCCACTGAGTATCTGGAAGCGCCTTTCTTGACCCTGGCTATCGCTGGCTCACCCGCCTCCAGGAAGGTTTTTCGTCCTTTCGCCCTGTACCGATTTCACGCAGGCCACACAACTGGCTTGCAACACCTTATTGGCCTTCTAGATGAGGAAGACTCAAGACATGGAGTGACGGGTCTGTGGTGGGCTTCGTTGTGCGCACCCTGGACTGTAAGAGGAGAGAGACTGTCCTTTCCTTCCCCTCCTCAACCTCCTCCAGCAAATTAGCAAGTGTTTCCAAAAGGCCTCTTGTCAAAACTCTTTGTCAGCTGCTGCGGGTGAAGGGTGCTTGCTCAGCCTTGGTGAACATGTCATGGGAGGAGGAGTTGGGAGGACGGCATGGCCGGCTTCCTTGCATCAGTGTTGTGCAGCAGTCCTGCCTAAGATTCACACATGCATGAATCTTGATCCCTGCTGGAAGACCAACTTATGCTTGCCTCCCTGCTGATTTCCACAGCTGCACGCTATAGCTTTTCTCCCCACCTCTTCCCTCTGTCCCATCTGTTTAATCCCATACTCCTTCCTGCATGGATTTTATAAGGCTTGACTGAACAGTGCGGAGGATTCAGGAACGCGCTGTCAGCCTTAGCCTCATATCATAGCCTGTATGTGTGTATGCGTGTTTGTGTAAGGAGTTGAGGAGAGGTGGGGAAGGATCTGTGAATCATTCAGGTGCTGTGGGTGAATCCTCTCTTCTTGCAATTTAATTTCTATCATTCACTTGTGATTCAGATTTCTGGGCATCTCAGTCCTTCCCAATCTCTTCAGTATCCCAACAATCTCTCAGCAAACCAGGTCCTTGCTCCTCCAGCATTTGACTGTGTCTGCTGAAAACGTGAAGGCACCAAGAAAGCTACGATGCACTTGCCAACACCCAGACGTAGTTGCAATAATCCAATACTCTGAGCACTGCTCCAAACTCAGGCCGATGGTGTGTACATCGCTGCTCATTTGTTCATCACGTTATTGCAATCTGTCAGCACCTCCCTCCTACTTTTGCTCAGGATGGAAAGATACTCTTGTGGATATAAGCAAGGTAGATATGCACCCAATATTGGATGACTACAAAGAAAAGAACACTACTTATGTGCAGAACTCATTTTCACCTCTGGGTTTCAAGCTGGAAACAAGCAGCTCTTGCAGTCAGATCGACCCTTTTTGTTCAGCCCATCTCCTGAGGACAGCCTACTTAATTCTCCTTTGTCACCTCCAGGACTGGGTGGTGCGTTCTGCCAGGGAGTGAACTGGCCAAGAAGCTGCTGCAGGAAAAAGTGACTCCTGACAACTGATCACAGAGATGTGTTGTGGGACCTTCTAACGGGTAATTCAGTCTAGAAAGATAAAATACTTCAACCGAACGTGGACTGTGATTCGCGTCACTGTTTCCCTCCATTGATATGATGTCAGATGTCCTTCCCACCTCCTTTAGCTATGGATGACTTCTTGTGGTGTCTGAAGAGATCACATAGAATGTTTGTTCCCTGAACGCATGTAACCTATTTGAGCCCTGTCCTCTTATTTATGCAAGTAGCACCTTCCTCCCCCTGCTCCCTTTCCCCAGTCTCTATGCTGCCCTAGCACCATTAACTCTGCATTAAACATATGGAATAATAAACTTAAAAGTTTCATTTTCATGTCTCTGGATTATTTTTTTTCACCTCTTTCTTGAAAGTCTCTGATTTTTCCCTCCAGTAGATCTGTCATGTCACCACACCACCACACAGATCCCATGAATGGCTCTCCTTGGCCCATCATTCAGAGGACACAGCCACAGCTTCAACTGGCTTACTGTGCTCTTTCATGGAGACGAAACTCACATGCTCATAAGCCAGCTCCAGTCATTTCTTTCATGGGTTGCTGTTCCTAAGCTAAAACTCAGCCCATGCCATGAAGAAGAGCACTACTTCGCATGTACTTCACCCAAGAATTTCTGTATCTTCATTATTAATTATCTACAGGAGTGCAGTTTCTCCTCTCAGTTCCTCATCTCTAGATGATACTCTGATGTATTGATCTCTGATGTATTTTGGAAAGCAAGCATTTGTTTCTTTGTAGAAACTCAACTCCTGTTTTCCAGAGGTAAGAACATAAATACACACATACAGAGTATGGTCGAGAATAGAGGTATGTAACCTGTTGTTGAAAGAAAACATGTTGGTCATCAGATCCTACGAGTTCTGAAGAGTTGAGGAAAGAATACGTGCAGGGGATATTGGTCTGCCTGAGAACATCTCTCAAGGCCAATGGGAACATCTAAGACAGAATTACACTGAATAAAAAAACTCCACAAAAATTACAAAATAGGGTCCAAGACTTCAAAGCATGATCTATTCTGTGAGTTTATGTTCACTGAACACTTAATAGGTGAGTAGAATAAGCAAGTCTAGGAAATGCAGAGCACTCCGCACAGTTTGGATGTGGTCCTTATAGGGCCGATGTCTTAATGACATCTAAAAACAGTGATGCCAATCTAAACAATTCCATGCAAAATAGGACTGTGACCACTCAGTGGAGAGGAGAAATCTCTACCCCAAATTGTGGGCTGTACAGAGGGAAACTATTGCACCGCTGAGCAGATTCATGTGGAGGGGATAAAGGGAGCCATGGCAGAGCTAGAGCAGGAGAGCTGATCACAGGAGTAGAAGAAAGGCAACAGTGTGGGTGAACAGAAGACTGGTAGAAGAAAGTACTTAACCATACACACGTACCCTTTTCCAGTTCTTCAAACAAAGAAAGAGGGCTCCACATCAACCATTCTCCAGTGGAAGGGGATGTCTCCTCTCATCCAAGAGTGCCCCCACAAGTAGAACACCGCTGGTAACAGAGGGGTTAACCAATCCTCCTGCAGCCTAGAAGGAGCTGGCCCAGCATCCTTCCCTATCCCTTTAATCGTATCTGATACAGATGCAAGGCTGGGGAGGGGAGGCGGGCAGGGAACAAAGAAGCCATTTAAAAATAATAAAAAAAAAAGGACAAGAAAACGACCCCCGCGCTCCATGGCGGACGCCAGAACGATTGCACAAAGGCACCATTTCAGGGCTGAAATTTCACCACACCAACGTGATTAAAGGATTCCACAGAGGGTGGGGGGAGAAGGCTGAAGGCCACAGTACTGCAAATTAACCTTTTCTTAGTAAGGATGGCCTGGATCAGGAAGCACTTGCATTCCCTGGGGTCAATCCCCTTCCCGCACCTGCAGGCATCTCCATATCCCCCCCTCTGAGCTTTTTGCCCACAGACCCACTCTACTCTTGCATTCTTGCCTCCCCCTCCTGCGCACACTGCATCCCTGCACAAACCAACAAAGGAAGGGTGGATGGGAGGGTGTTCTTACAGGGAGCAGTAAGAGGATGACATACAAGGCTGGTTATATGAGCTAAGTTCCCAGGCAGGTGCATTCACACTCCCGCTGGGATACGGATCCACACATACAGCACAAAGAATGCATGCTTCAAACAAGCACAGACTAGGCGGAAAAATCCTCCCCGAAGCTCTGCAAAGAGAAAAACAACGTAAAGCAGAAACAACAGGTGCATTTTTTAATAAGATCACCTGCTACAGAGACAGAGTGTTCTGCTCCAGAGCTCAGAGGAAGAACCTGGGAGCAGAGACAATTAAGACATGAAAACCAAGCAGTAGCTGGCTGGAAGCCCTCCCAGATTTTAATGCATCCACCTAACTTTTTGATTTCAGCAAGGGGCTGCATTTTTCTTTTCCTTGCGCATCAGAAGTGAGAATGAAGGGACCTTAATGGGACAAATCACCAATCTGTCATCACGCTACAGATTACAGAAGAGGACTCTAGAATTTAACTATTGCTGTGCCACTGCAAGAGCTTCTGGTGTTCATGTAAGTGAGATGCCTTGAGAGAACCCATGCACAAAGGACCACCAGCTCCACTGCACATCAGAGAACAGCAGCACGAGTGGCAAGAGTGGCAATTTAACCTACAACTGCTGAGCTAGTAGGGCTGTCACTGGCGACTGTGCTTCCGGCTGGGGCAGTGCCACTGAAAGGGGATCCCCATCGCTGATAAGCAGCAGGAGCAGGGAAACAATAGGTGATTTGATGAGAGCTGCTCTGCGATACTCCTGAGAAGACCCACAGCCAGCACTGGCCAGAGAGGAAATTGGAGGTTTCCACAGCAACCTGCTCAGGGCACAAAGGCCCAACTGTCTAGGGAGAAGGAATGGAAGTGTCTCAGCGCTCCTGTTTTAAGAAGGGCTGGAATCTTTCTGAAGCCAAAGTACCTGCAAGATCACTTCTGTACAACGGCCCTTTAATTGGCTGTTGGTCCTATAACCAGGGAGGAGCTGTGGTGGAGGCAGTTACTGTACTCTTTACCCCAGATAAAACATATGGGCTGCTCAGTTGGAAAAAAGGCTACGATGAAAGCATAGTGCTTGACTCGCTAATATTAATAAATAGGGCCCATGCAGACTGACACAGAATGAAATGGTAACAACCAAGCCGGCGTACAGGAGAAAGAATTTATAATTTATTTATACAAATATAAACAAAAATAGAAACATCTGCTGGAGAAGGAAAGAATCAAAAGCAACAGCCAGAGGCCGATCAGTCTGTGATAATTAGCTCATCCACACCCCAGTCCTCATAACTCCCATCAGGCAGGTAACGACGGATGATAATAGGAATCTTGCGTGCTCTGGAGGGAGGAGAGAGAGGTGAATAGAAATGCCACAGCCTTCACTATGCCATTTCAGCAGGCAATGGCACTGCTGACTTCAGGAAGCTCATGGTAGACCTATGTAGTACTGGTGATTTGGAAAGTCTCAACAAAATTCTCCCTTGTAGGTGCAAAGCATTGAGCATCTTAAGTCTCAAAACAATCAAAGACTGACAGGAACACAGCATCTGCTAACAGCAGTTCCAATTGGAAAGCAAGAAAGCACTGAATACAATTTGACTTAGTGGAAGCAGATTTAAGAGCAAAACATAATTAGATGGTCCAGAATCTAACCAGAGGATCAGGTTTAGAACCATATCAGACCTGAAAAGTAATACAGCGCTTTAACGATCACATCCAGAGCTGCTGTTTTTCCAAAAGCAGCTTCCTCATGCCAAGAATTGCAATTTAATTCTGGCACAGCACAGGATGCCACTGTATTTTGTGTCACACCCTGACTGCTTTCTAGAGCACACACTCAGATGGTGACCTGAACCAACTCAGGCTGAACTTGGAGATCTGACTGGAACACAACCCATAGAGGTTTTGGCAACGATAAAGGGAGCTGTAATAGATGTAAAGTCTGCAAAAGCAACTGCAATGCTCTGAGCAGAGGGACAAATCAATTCAAGAATGGGAATTAGTAAGTAAAATAATCCAGTTACTCTGGTGAAGGATACCTGCCTGTAACATAGTAATCTGCTGACCATACTGGCAAACTGTGGGCCACTCTGCTGGGGGCCTCTAAGTAGTGATTCAGAAACTACGTGTTCAGTGACAGAAGAGGTTCAAATGAATCTCTCCATAAGCAAGAGGTGCATTTCCTGCTAGCACAATAAGCCAAGTATCAAAGGGTGCAGTGAAACAACATTCTTATCAGTCTCCACATCACCAAGCTGACCCTAATTTTGTTTATTTAAGCCAGCAATTCATTTGAACACAGGTCTGTTCAGAAGGCTGCTTCAAATCGATTCCTTTCAGGGAATTAAATTGATTCCTTATGGGGATCTTGGGTTCTCATCACAGAAACGACTGATATACAAGAGGTCAGAGCACTGCTCATCATTAGGAGTTTGCAAGAACTCCTGGGATGGAAGTGAGCAGCTGTGGAGAAGGTACAAGGTGGGAAAGCAGAAGTCAACTGCAATATTCCCTGTCGTTGATGAAAAAGAAGGTTGTCTTGGAATATACTGCATGGAATAAGTTGCTAAGTGCTGAGATAAGCAGAGGATTGCTTGCTTTACAGAAAACAATACATACACTGCCAAGGGCTGGGACTTACTTGAGTTCTTTCATGGCAATCAGCAACGGGTCTGTCTCTCCTTCCAACTCCACCATCACAGGTGCACACATCCTGGGAAAACATCAACAACCATTTGAGAGAACACAGGAAGAATCACAGAAAGACAGAAGGGACAGCTAAGCACACAACTGCATACTGCAGTCTTATCCACTCTGGGAAGAAGGTTTTCCCCAAGCAGCTATGGACTGAGTTTTCATTTGAATGTTCCTAATCCACCCCTCATCCTCTGCTAGTCAGCTGGGACTTGAGTGCTGGTCAGATACACACCTGTCTAGTCTCACTGTGCTGTACTTAAACATGAAAAATAAGAGTAGATCTATAAAAATAAAGATTTGAAACACTATAAAATGGGCATCTGACTTGCTTGCATCTTCAAGGCTTCCTTCAAAGGAAAACAAAGGGTTAGATTTACGATGCACTCTATCTCTAGAGGGAAAAAACAAATGCATTTTGGTAAGGGCTGTAACAGAAGAGCAAGCACAGTTGACAACTATCTGTCTCAGGTGGCAGCAGAAGAAACAGAAATTCACGTTATGTGTGTGTAAGGCCACTGGGGGGCTGCTGCTGGCCTAGAGTCAACACCAAAAGCAGAACATGGAAGTGAAACAGATCAGGCACCAGTGTTTTGGATGAAACGTCTGGCGCTGGCCCATTTCATCTCTTCCATTCTTTTGGCCTGCCACCAGTTGAAAGAACACACACAGAATTCCTTCCTGGAGTAATAACCGGGCAAAGAATAGCTCAGCAAAGCAACCATTAAGCAAAGATCATTTAGAAGCTCGTCGGTCAGATCAGCATAATTTTCAGGGTGAATGCAGCTAAGATAAACTCAGAAAACTCCTTTCAGTGCAATTTCAACACAGTCTAATAATCTCACCTACAGGGCACTTCAAAAATATATATATATAATCACAAAACTTTCTGGCATGCAATATTAAAACAGCTCTGGACAGGTAAAAGGAAAAATTTGAGGAGTTAGCCTTAACAGTACTTAAAAGAGAATTTAAATGTTATTACTATTAGAAGTGATGCTTCACTATTCCAAATACTTAGCAAATGTACAGTTTGCCACAGTAAAATCATATGCTTCAGACTTCAGGTTATGCCATTCCTAGAGTTTTTACAGCCTTGTGATAACAATTAATGATATTACAGAGTATCCCTTCCTCAAAACTTAATTTTGTGAAAGTAGTTCCGAGCTTCCCAGCTCATGCTGGCTGCCTTACGAAAGGCAGAAACCAGAACCACAATGCCACGTTACCAACTCTGTTTGCCTGTGACCTCCGAGCTCATTAGAGTGTGGGAGCATCTTGTTTTATAGGTACAAAACCCACAACATCTGCTGGGGTGAGACTCAGAATTCATGTGTGACTAACAGCTTGCAGTATTGCTTTTCGCTGTTGACCGAGATGGTGATTCCCAAGCTCAACTGCCAGGCAAAGGATCACATGAGGTTTTAGGAAGAAAGGAAGGAGCTTTAACAGAGAGAGACGTTAGAAGAATGCAGTCCTACAGTAGGGATGTGTAGGTATGGCTGGGATACAGATATGAATACTCACGCTATTTGAAGGGCACGCGTGCCCAGAACTCTGGCTCGCTCGTACTTGGTCATGTATGGGGTGGTGATGCGCTTCTGGTTTGCTGCCTGTCGCTCTCCGGAGGGGAGGATCTCCACGTTCTCCTGTCCCTCCTAGGAAAAGCACAGCACCGTTAGAGGTCGACTGAAAGCCCAGCAGCAGGCCAGCCAGCCGGCCAGGTCCTGCAGAGCACCCACCTCCTCTACGTTCTCCAGATCATCCAGCCCCTCGTCTTCCTCCACATCATCGAAGTCATCCCCATCAAAGCTGCGGGAGAGAGGCAAGCACACATCGCACAACGCGCCCAGGCCGGGGGACAGGACCCAGGCCTGGGCCTGAGCTTAGCGTTGAAGCCGGCGGTAGGCCCAGGCCTTAATCCCAGCCCTCACACCGCCCCAGCCCCGCTCTCACTTGTCCTCGTTGTCCGACATCTTGCTCCCTTTCTCCCCGGCGGAAGTACGATTCACTTCCGGTCACCCGACACGTGACGCAACGTTTTCCGGAAGTAGCCCGGCGGCGCCGTTGCCGCGGAGACGGGACGCCGCTCTGCCCGCCCCGATCTCTCAGCTTCTTCTCCCAACGTCGCCACCAACCATGGCCTCGTCGACGGGAAGGAGATCAGCGAGAAGAGGCAGAGCCCGGTACAGCCCCGAGACCCGGGAGGTGCTGAGAGGTAACGGGTTTTGCGGGAGGGAGGGAAGGCCCCGGGAACGCGGGGAAGGTTGCAATGTGGAGCAGTCAGATAAGTGCGTTTCCCCCCAGGCTGGCGTCTGTCCTGGGTGCTGTGTGGCCCGGGGAGCCCATTGGGCTATGTGGTGACACGTAGCTGCTGTTTTTTAGCCCTGATGGAGGAGTCGAAGCTGACGAGTTTCCAGAGGCGATGCCTGATGGACTGCCTGAGGCGTGAGTGGTGCCCACCTGCAGCTCCTTCCCCAGCACTGTGGTGAATGGCTTCTGCTGCTCGCACTGAGGGATGGCATTCACCTTCTGCTTGGTTGGGGGGATGCGTCCTGTTCTCTCCATGTTTCTTGTGGGTGCTCATTGAGATGTCCCCAAGGGACTTGATGTGATGGTGTGAGGTTTCTGTGGAACCAGGATTCGCAGCCTCAAAGGTCACCTGCGTCCTGGGCCGCATCAAAAGAAGGGTGGCAGAAGGGTGAAGGGAGGTGACTGTCACCTTCTGCTCTGCCCTTGTAAGACCCCATCTGGAGTTCTGTGTCCAGGCCTGGGGCCCCTAACACAAGAAGGATATGGAGCTGTTGGAATGGGTCCAGAGGAAAGCCACAAGGATGCTCAGAGGGCTGGAGCACCTATCCTGTGAAGACAGGCTTGGGGAGCTGAGCTTGTTTGGCACGCAGAAGAGAAGGCTCTGGGGAGACCTCACTGCAGCCTTCCAGTACTTGAGGGAAGCTTACAAGAAAGATGGAGACAGACTTTTTACACTGTATAATGGTGATAGGACAGGGGGGAACGGCTTTAAACTAAAAGAGGGGAAATTTGGTTTAGGTATTGGGAAGAAATTCTTCACTGGGCGGTGAGGTGCTGGCACAGGCTGCCTAGAGAAGCTGTGGGTACCCCATCCCTGGAGGTGCTGAAGACCAAGTTGGATGGCCCTGGGCAGCTTGACCTGGTGGATGGAAGCCCTACCAATGACAGGGGCTTGGAGCTGGGTGGGCTCTAAGGTCCCTTCCAACTTAAGCCATTCTATGATTTTATGATCTTCTGCTGGCAGTCGGCTGGGGCCACTTGCTCAGTCTCCTCTGTCTGACATCAGTATGTTGGGTTTGTTCTCTAGGGGGAGATTCTCTGCCCCTCCAGTGCCACCCCACCTCCAGCCAAGAACCAGTGCCCTCACCTCCTGCTTCCTTCCCACCATGCCGCCAGCCAAGCAAGCTGTCAGCTAAACCCCATCTTCGGCCTGCTGAGGTCTGCCGGGCAGGAGATGCCTACACCCGAGAGAAATTCAAGCCACAGGCAAGGCGTAAGTAAGCAAGCATTGCAGATAAATAAATTGTGCAGCCCAGTTCTTCTCTTTCGCTTGTGTCTAACACTTCAGCACCCTTAGGGAGTGTATAGGAACTGCTGAGCCACAGACTGAACCTCTGATTGATCACCTGAGGTGAGCAATGAGTCAGCCACAGGAGCACAGTTGAAGGCAATTCACCTGTGCTGCCGCAAGGGGTGGAGCCAGGCTCCATCTCTCCTAGACCTAATTAAGAGCTGGCTACCGGGGGGAGGATCTCTTCTGGAGATCCACTTTGCTGGAGTTTTTTAAGTGAGCCTAGAATACAGGTAAGCTTTCTATCTATTCTCTTTTTGTTATCATAATCTGCTTTGCCTAACTCTCTTGTTTATTTTGTAATTATAGCATCTTAATATTCATTGATTATACAGGGAGTATTCTTAATTATTCTTTAAGCTTTCTTCTTCAAAGATGCTTAAAAAAGAGACCTCTGAGGGAGTGCCTGCTGCAAATGCTCACAGAGTTCTGCCTGCTGACTATGGGGACAGTAGGTGACAGGAAGTCACATAACCTTGTGTAGCAAGAGAGTACTATATAATTTTCTACCTTGTAAACATGGGTGGAACTTCAGAGGTCAGATTGGTTTGCCCCTTACTATGTGTAGCATGGTTCAGTCTGGGGCTGCACCATCACTTACATCATGCTTTCTCTGCCATTAGCAGCAAAGCAGGGCAGGCAGCTCCTTGCTGAGGGGACACACTGCTAACAATTCATTTTTATCCATGGTATTCACAGGAGATTTGGAAAGGGAGAAGCAGAGGCTCCAAAATATCTTAGCAACTGGGAAGGATGCGGTGGAGCACCGAGCAAAACAGAAACTGGTTCAGACAAAGGAAGAGGAGATGCCTGAGCTTGACCGCTTTGAAGAACGTATGTCTCTGTGTGATCTGGAGGAAGGCACAGGGTTGGCCTGGGCAGCTGTGCCCTCCAAGGGTTGGGATGACAGGCTGTGCAGCCACAAATCTGAAGCCCACGGTGAAAGGGCACAGATGCCAGGTTCCACGAGGAAGGACTTAACTGCTGAGATGCTGTGATCTGGCCTTGCCTGCAGAAGTTATACTGCAGTGGTTTTGTTGGGAGATGCAAGCTGTCTGGATTGCCCACACAAGACAAACTGGTGGCAGAGGAATACCTAGTGAATTGCTGGGGTAGCCTGGGCAGAAAGCCCACGTGCTGTGGATCCTTTCTTCAGCCAGCACAACTCAGTGTAACCATCCTGACTGTGGTTTTGGCTCTGTTTACTTTGACTCCAAGATCAGTGCAGTCACAGAAGTAGAGCTTAAATGCAGAGCAGGATTTTAGCAGTGGTGTACTTTGGCTTGCAGAGTACTCTGGGATAACATAGCTCTGGCCTATCTGTCTCTGTACACGAATCTCCTGTGTATGTGAGCACTTCAGCCAGCTCTTCCTTAACCAGGTCAGCACAGATTGACAGCAGCCTAATAATGAGAATTGCCTGTACAAATTGTCTATTACAAAGAAAAGTGGGATGTGGAAGGGAGCTGTGCAGAGGAGAAGGGCTTCCACAAAAATGTAAGGGACTGTCAGAGTGTTTTGGTGGCCTGGGCAAGACGTGTAGGTATCAGAATAGATACCATTCCTGTCTTGTGGGGCCACTGTTCCAGCAGAACTAGGGCTTGAGGCCTCACAGCCAGATGGAAAGGTGTTTTCTTGCCTTTTGGCTGGATCCTGTTTCCACAGTGTTTTCTCTTGTCTGTCAGTGGTGAATGAAGTTTGGGAGAGGAGGGAGTTCCTAGCAGAGATGGAAGCCCTAGGACAGGGCAAGAAGTATCAGGGAATTATCTTCACTGAAATCTCACAGGTATGTAAGATTCTTGGCAACAATGGTCCCACACTGTGCCTTGAGGGCATCACCCATGTCAGAATCTTTCAAGCAGTCTCCCTCTGACAGCCAAGGGGGGAATAGGTGGGGAGAGTTTGCTTTTGCAGCTAAAAGCAGGCATGAGTTTGAGAAATCAGGTAATGTGATTTTCAGCCTTTCTTTCCACATCTACATGTAACTTAATCAGGGAAGGAGAACCTTTGTTCCTGGAGCTGACAAAAGGAAAAAGGAGAGGGAAAAAAAAAAAAAACCTGCTACTCCTGGCATTCTCACTCAGCCCTTCCCCTTTGTGCTTCGCAGAAAATACGGGAGATGGAGATCATTGACAAGAAGAGAAGTGAGGAAGTGAAAGAGATCGTGACAAAAGACTTTCCTAGTGGGAACAAATGTGGTGTCCTCGACTAGGCAAGGGAAAAAACACAAGTGCAGTTTGTTCCCAACTCTTCTCCCAGGCCCTGGGCATTGGTGTCTCAAGGCCTGGCCTGTGCCTTGCCCATCTCCTTGTGGTTCCCCTGAAGAGGGGGCAGTGTGACCTGTTGCCTAAAGCCAGAAGGCAGGAACAATTTGTACACAGCTTGTAACAGAAGCAAGCTGCTATAAATCCTCCCCACAGACTGGATCCCTTCACACTTTACAACCTTAAATAGATGAAAACACAGTAGCAGCTATTAAAGCATGACATAGAAGAGCCTCCTTCTGAGTCTGCGTTGTTTCAGAGTACAGCACTCTGCACAGCTGAAAACATCACCCCTTCTCCTCCATCTACCAAGAGGCAGAGGTTTATGGTGGCAGTACACTGCAAACACATCACCACCCACATCTACAACCCACTCCAGTCCACGTGAGCCTGGGAATGGCTGTGTTGACACGTGTGAGGAGGAAGATGCAGTCGCCTGGCCTTGCACAAATGCGAGCCTCCAACATTATTGCAGGTCAGCATAACTGCATCAGCAGACTTCTCAGCAGCAGCTGAACTGGGCAGGCGCTCAGGAACACAGCTGCAGCATGGGGGATTGGGGAGAGGGGATTTCAGCCTAGAGCATGTTGATCTTTGCAGCAGGCTTGCTGTGGTTTTTTGGTTCCTGAAAGCATGGTATGCTGAATAGCCATCAGCTGCCCACAGTGCCTGGAAATGGCTGTTGACTCACCAGCCTGAAGCATGATGCTCCTTTATTCCCACATAAAAACCAGCAAAATGAAACTAGAAATTAAGATCCCATCATATGCTTCTTAGCAATACTCGTCAGCCACTCCATAAGAAGGCAGCATTTCTGTCCCCAGGAATAAGAAACCTAAGCTGTGATTGTTTTTCAAATCCAGTATTTATTTCTGACCAGATGAATGGAAGTCATAGAGTTAGTACAGCATAATTTCCAAATCAAGGTTCTGACCAGGCATGGGGTCAAGGGGTGTCAGGCTGCTGCAATCCTGATAGCCTATGGCAACAGTGACACAACAGCAGGCTCTAGAACAGATTTGTTTCTCCTTGGAGAAGAGCTGTGCATTAAGATCCCTCCCCTACCCCCCAACCCCTGCTCCTGATCAGCCTGCTGGGGTATTATGGCAAGTGGCATGGCGTGCTGCCACTCACCCATGGTCACTCAGGGTTTGGGAAATAGATCTTTTTACAGAACGCTACGCCAGCCATGTTGCAAGGCACTGCTCTAAAAGTGTTTTGGCTAAAGCCTGCTGTATTTTTGGAAGGGAGCGCAGCAGTTTGTTCGGGGCTGGCATGACTAATTTGCTAATGGGAAGGCATGACAAACAGCTGACCAACCAAACACCCATGGAAGTCAATGTCTAATTCAAACTGACAAAACAACTCAATAAATAGCTCCTCGGCTTGGAGGAGAAGGCAAGAAACAAAAATGGAAGGAAGAGGGGAGAGCTGAAAGAATACTGTTCCCCTCTTCCTTCCTCCAACATACACGCACACGCACACGTACAACAAATAAAATAAGGGTTTTAAAAGTTTTAGGGCAAGTTTGAATTCATGTAGAAAAGGAGGCATAAAAAATAACCAGCCAAACCCTCTTCACATGTTTTTAAAGTACATACAGACGAAACTGGGGAAAGGTCAGTTGTGACCATGCAGTTCTCTCCAGCCACTCAAGGGTGGCACTGGTGAGCAGGGGCACAGGCTTGCCCATTACCGGCACTAAGTCAGTCTTGTGCTTTTCTGCCCTTGCCTAGAAAAGGAATGTTTCTCCCTCCCCCTGAAGGCAGCAGGCAGTGGTGCTTAGCAGCAGTGGGGGTAAGATATCCTGAGTAGGGCACACAGGCTACATCCGAGCAGATGTACATTGTCCCCTTGGGTCCTCTCAGACCTGTAATGCTCAAGGGGAAAAGCCTTCAGTGGGAGGGGACAGCTCAAAATAGGGCCCCGGTTATTTTTTTGGCTATGGCTTTAGAGCTTTGTGATGCTGGACTGTACTTATTTAAAACCTAAAGAATCCTGATTCTAATATCAGACTTTTTTCCTGAAGTTAAAAATAGGACAGGAAAGGGACAAGAGTGGGCAGGCAGGGAAGGGGGAGCCAGGCGCAAGAGGTTGGAGGCACACGGAGCTGTCACAGTAAGAGCGGGAGTAGGGGAGGGGTACAGTTAGTGCAAGTATTCTCACAAACACCAAACTCCTCATCTTGCTTCTCAGTCAGTAACAAGGACACGTGACAGGGCGACGCTTCTGAAAAGCGAATCCATTTTCTCCCCGCCTTGTTAGTGAGGCTTTAGAGGGGAAATGCAGGCTCCTCGGCAGCCTCGGGAAGGGGAGCACTGGGTTGGACTCACCACTGCGGGCAGAGAGGGCTGGTGTCTTCCTGGGGCGACCATGCCAGTGCCTGGCGTGGAGTGAAGGGGAAAGGCAA
This sequence comes from Tetrao urogallus, assembly GCF_951394365.1. Classification (NCBI taxonomy): domain Eukaryota; kingdom Metazoa; phylum Chordata; class Aves; order Galliformes; family Phasianidae; genus Tetrao; species Tetrao urogallus. The sequence continues at coordinate 143,370,346 of NC_136813.1, read as the reverse complement.
GGGGAGTGGAGGGAGCCAGGCCCCTCCTGGCAGGCAGCCGGCTGTGGGAGGCCAGGGTGGTCAGGCAGCACATCCCTCCCATTGCTGGCATTCTGCTCTAGCTTTTCTCCTTGGGCGACTTGCTCTTGGAGTCATGCTTGTTGCCCAGCAGTTTAAGCACCTTCATGGGCTTGAATTTGCCCTTCTTCTTGCTTTCAGTCTCAGCCTCCTTGTGAAATTCTGGAGTTGCAAAAGGAGGGTTGTTACTGTAGAATGGTGATGGTTTGTACGCACACAGATGACAACAGGGACAATGAATAAAGCCCTCCTCTGCATGCACACTTCCTTCTGTAACAACAGGGTGACACCTGTGTCCCAAACTTTAATGCTTCTGCAGCAAAGGCTCCAGAGTATACACAGAATAACATCACTCTCATGCACACAACTTTACAAATGGCTTATGCTGCCCCTTGCAGAGGTCAGCAGTGAAACCAAAGCTCCAAAATTCCATTTCTTACCTTTTCTTTTAATCATAGCTTCCAACATTTTATCCTCCTCCTCTTCCCTGAAAGAAACACCCGGAAACAGGTCAGCAATCCAACCCTGAAAACAGCTGCTGTATTGTTGAAGGTTAGAGAACCTCCTGCTTAAAAGCCATGGAAGTGTAGATCCATTACTGGGCCATTACTGCCCTGTCATTCCCACACAAGCCATTCAAGGAGACAAGAACCAGGAAGCCTGGGAAAGACTTCAGAAATAGGGATACCTTGGGATGCTCCCATGAGCCACCCATGTGGTGCTGAGTCAGACAGACCCTACTCCTCATCCCAGCACACCTCACTGCTCACCTCTGCCGGTCCTCATCCAGGCAGTTCACAATGGCATTCCTCTGCTCAATGATGGTCACCAGCTCCTGCATCAACACCTTCTCCCTCACTCGGTCCTCCTCAGTCCAGTCTTTCTCTACTCAACCAAACCCCAAAGAAAAACAGGCAATTAAATGGCTGAAGGAGCCTGGGGTAGAGATCCCCTACTACGACCTCCTTCTACCCCAACTTGCTGTAGGGCCAGCTAAAGCAGTGGTGCTGCAGAGGGAGAGCCCAGTACGTGAAGTCTCGGGCTCCTCCACTCCCTCCTCCACAGGGATAAGATGCATGAGGGTAGGGCAAGCAATGAGACAGGACGAGAGTTCCAGTGCTCTTATCTCCTAAGATCTGCCTCTCTTCTTCTCAGACCCACTGAGACAGAAGGGAGATGAAACTCAAGGGAAAAAACATAGGTAGCCTGAGTGATGCTTTACCTGGCTTGTTGAGGAGGCAACGCAACTCATATTCCACATCTGCCTGTCGCTGCTCCAGATTCTGCTGTTTGAAGCTGCAAGAGAAGGAGGCACTGCTGGGAACCACTGCAAAGCTCTAGAGAGGCAAAATAACATCCCAAGATACAGGGTGACCTGGGAAAAAACTGGCCAAGATGCTGGTATGACTGTATAGACAAAAGGGCAGGGGGCTGCCACCTAGAACAAACCCTGGCTGCTTGAGGACTTTCTGGAGGAGATGCTCTGGTGACTTGAAGTGGGTCAGTGCTAATATGTTTGGATGCATTTGTCTGCTTGCCCTCTTTCCCTCACTTCTCCAGGCAAGCACTGGAAGCACAGTTTTAGTAGCATTGAGCCAGGACTTCCCAGAGCAGCATCAGTGCCCCAGCCACACACACACTTACATGTAGATGAGCTCTGACTCGTGGCGCACCAGCATGTGCTTCTCATGGATGAGTTTGAACCAGTCCACCAGCAGGCTGTCCTCAGGGCTGTCTGCCAAACAAAAGGACAATTCAGAGCCATCCCCAGTGCTGCAGAATGCTGTCACCACTCAGCTAGAGCTAACCTGCCCCTCGTGCTCTTCCATCCCCAACACCAGCAGGGACACAGAATAGCCCTACGATCCATCCTGGCCCCACACCCATAGACAGCACAGCCCACACACCATTCTCAGAGCTGCGAAGTTTCTCCTCCAAAATCACCCCACGGTGCTCTAGCTGGTCCAGCTGGTGCTCAATGGCATCCATCTCTCCATAGATGTCTTCCTCAGGGATGTACTGATCTGTCTGCACCTGCCAAACCACACAGCAGAGACTTCTATTACCATCAAACTCCAGTTTCCTATGGCAACACTAAGGTTCGTCTTCATTAATGGATGTGAAGGAACAACAGGACACTTCACCTAACATAGGATCTGAAATCCCCACCCCACCTTGGAAACAAAGGGAGACAAGGATGCTATCATCAGTGGGATCTAGCCAAGACATCATCCTCCCTAGCCACACACAGATCAGCACGCTAGCCGCATGTTGAAAAGATAACCCAGGGCTTAGCAAACACACCTATGGTCCTGGGGGCATAATACAAAGCTGGCTTTTGCCCCTCTTTGCTTCCAAGGTCTCTTTTACCTTGCGCTTGATCAGTGGGAAGCCGTGACCTGGTGCAGGAGGACGCACTGGTTTGGAGCCTTTGGGAGGTTTCTTTGCAGAGGGGGAGGCAACAGGTGACGGCTTTCGGTTGAAGGGGTTCTCTTTGCAGGAGGACTGGAATAGAGAGACAAAGTGAGATACACATGAGGAGCCAGGAAAGGGAAATGATCCCAACAGCTGAGACCAAGCAGAGAGGCAGCCCTACAGCCAGTCCTACACCACACCTTCCCAGAGGAGGAACACGGCATTGATCTCCACTGGCAGTCTAGCCAAGGGTTGATAAATGGCTGTCCTCACATTTGGCATCAGGTCCCCAGCTTCCCTGTAACAAGCATTACTCACTTACTAACAAACATGTTAATAAGATACTAACAGGCAGAGTATGAGCACAGCCACTACGTAACTGTTAACACACACCTGAGCTTTGCTTCCAGGAGGCCTCATACCAAATCTGTGTAAGGTGAAAGGCTGGACTAAATCCCCACTCTGACCGAATGACAGACAGGAAGAAAAGGCCCCTGATCTTGATGGGACAAAGGTCACCACCTCACCTTCAGCTGTGGCTTGGGTGAGGAGGAGGGCTTAGGGCTCCCAGTACCTCCTTCTGACGCTAAGAGCATGGGTGTAGGGCTAGCACCGGCAGGAGGCTTGGGGGGCAGCCGGCTGGGGCTGGTCTTTAAGCTGCCAGAAGAGACGCTCCTGCTGGCATGCGGGGTGCTATTCTGCACCTCCCCACTGAAGCTGGCCAGTTCGCTGGAGGAGGAGAAGGAGGAGTTGGTGGAGAGGCTGGCTGGAGCAGCAGGGCTTTCGCTGGAGGAGACGCTGGTGAGCGGAGTGTCAGTGTGAGAGGTCTTGGTGGCCGTTGGTGTGTGGACAGTGGGCTCGGAGGAGCTTTTGGGCACAGAAGCCTCGTCGGTGTCACCCAGCACCTTAGCTGAACTCTCAGAGTTGATGCTCTCAAGGCTGAGGGCTGGAGATGGGGTGGAAGATGACGGCTCGGAGTGCGACAGCCTGGAGATTGGGTGGTGGGCTGCAAAGCAAAAGGAGAGCTCAGAGAAAGTGAGGCAACCAGAAGAGAATGGGGCTATATACTCGTGGCAGGGATGCATGCAAAGGGAACTAGTGAGAAGGGGGAACAAGGGGCTGGGGGGAGAGCTCACCTAGTGGGGAAGCATTGGGGGCTCGTGGAGCTGGCCGCTTCTTCACCTTGGGGCTGCTAGTGGGAGTGATGCCGTACCAGGGGTGCAGAGGCCTGGCAGCAGTCTCACTCTGCTCCTGCTCAGGTGTGCTCTTTTGGGCAGCAGTGCTCTCCTCTTCCTCATCATCCTCTTCCTCAAAGGGATTGTATGATTTGGGCTCCGTGGCATCAGATCTGCTTTCCTCACTCCTGGCTTTCCCCACCTCCTCCCCATCCTCCTCCTCTAAAGTCCTGCTTGGGGTCTCATGGCTGCTCCCTGGGGGAGGAGGAGGAGCAGGCTTCTTCTTGGGCTCTGCTTGCACTAAGGCCATCCACGGTGGATCCTTGGCTCTGGCAGCAGTTCCGGCACTGGAAGAACAGATAAAAAGATAGCAAGAGGTGGCAGAGAGCAGAGACAGGCAAGAAGGGTAAGGCACAACAAAGCAGACCCACTGAGGAACAGACGGAGGGAGCAGGATGTCTCATGTCTCCCATACTAAAAAGCAACTTTCTCATCTGGAGAGGCCCTAGTCTTTTCCAGAAACAAACTGGCTCCTTCTCTGCAATGAGCTGGGGGCAAACCTAAGGTCCTGAGGGGCACAGCCTGCTTGACTCATCCATGGCATGGAGCACCTCAGTTTCTGAGTATTACAGTCTCCATCTTCTAAGCAGCAGTAAGATAAAGGCTAAGTTATATGCAGTAAGGCAACAGTTCCTTCACTCAACTCTGCTTTCTGTACAGTGGAGGAAGCAGGAGCTGAGATCTGCCTTCTGCAGGTTAATTTTCCACATATCAGAGTTCTCCTGGTCACCTTGTAGTCCATGTGTCCAAGGGACAGACCCCTCTCTGCTAACTGCTGCAGCTGGAAGCATTGCTGCTCCTTTCAATGGCACATCCGACAGCTCACTGCTCACTGGGAAAGCGACCATCATTTGCCACACACACCCACTCTTTGGCCACCGTGAATGCAGTGCACATGTGAAACCTCAGTCCCAAATGCAGACAAGAATGAATGAACATCAGTGCCTGCAGGTTCCTGAGTAAGAGCACTGTAGGTGCAAACACTACTAACTCCAACCAAGCACCCCCAATGTACTTGCAATGGATCTTTTCCTGGACAAACCCTCCAGAAGGCAGACAAGTGTCACCTTCTCAGTATGCACAAGCAGGGCCATTTTAGAAGGAACCACAGAAATACCTTTCTGCCTTCCTGAAGCCCCCAAGCTCTTTACAAACTCTAAAGGACAGAGACCCTGGAGATAGAGACAAGTGCTGTCAGCCTGACTGTGCTAGGCTGGCAGCAGCCAGGGAGGGGACCTGAGCATGAACTACATCCTCCCATGAACAGATGGTGATGGAGGTGGGTAAGGAGACCACAGCTGAGCCCTCCCCACAGCCCCACCTCACTATGGGGTTTCCAGGTGATCTGTGAACAGAAGGACGTACCGATCAGAGGAGCAGGGTCTCCCTCGGGGTTTTGGGACAGGGGGACTGGGTTCAGGTACCCTACCTAGAAAGACACAGGGTCAGACTGTCACAACACCAAAAGGACATATAGAAAGAGGTTAAATCAACACAAAGCACCTCTTATCTCTTATCTGCAGGAGGCTGTGTATTCCCACTCTCTAAAAACCTCGTAGCCTTTTTTCCACAGTCATTGCAATTAGTCTCTCCCAAATACCACCCTTGCCTTATTCTCCCCCCCCATCCTGGAGCTGCAGCTGGAGAACTCATGTGTCCCTGTGTCCCCACTCCTGCACACTGCCCCAGCACTGCCACTTTCATTCCAGGCTGACAGTGCCCTCTGGAAAGCTCTAAGGAAATACAATGGGGCAGGGTGGAGTGAATCTTAGTGCTGCTCTCTCTGCTATGGGGAGAGGGGCAGATGAAGGCTCAGAATCCGAGCACAAGTCTTAATTGGAGCATAAGGGCACCAGGCTGCAGGGAAGGAATGAAACTCATCCAAGCTGCTGCAGACTGCTGTGGACATGAACAGTAAACACTGAGTTCTCTCACCATTCACCATACCAGGCCCGCTGTCACTGGCCTCGCCCTGGATGGTGGACCTGGGTCGGGGCACAGGATGTGAGGCTGGTGGGGAGAGGGCATCTGTGGATCTCCTTGGGGCTGGGGTAGGCCGAGCGTGTCTGTGCTGTCCATCCAGTGAGCCAGCTTTGTCCTGGCTGGGCATCAAGGGCTTGCTGGGAAGAGGAGGCCTGGGGGGAATTTGGGAAATGGGTGCCCCACTTCCTGCACAGGGTATGGCTGTCTCTGCTCTGCTTGGTGTGCTGTCCTTCTCCTCTGGGTTGGTTGGCACCTCTGCAGGCATCTGGGTCTCTGCCACGGTCTCCACAACACTGCCGTTGTCCTTCCCCACCTCTGCTCCCGCAGGGTGCATGTCCTCACCCACGCTGCTGGCCCCAGCTTCAGTTCTTAGCTCTGGTGACTGTCGGTCCAGGCTGAGCCTCCTATCCATCTTCCCACTCATGGCCAATTTACCACGATGCTGCGTGCAGACAAAAGTCCCTGCCTCTGAGCCAGGTTTGTACGACCCTGGAAGCAAGGTGCTGGAGCACTCCTTACACCTGCCAACAAGAAGAAAGAGCCCTGTGAGATGGGAAATGCTATCCTGCCCACCTGGAAAGAAAATGGAGCTGAGAAGAAGTCTGGAGTGGCACTCAAGAGTTCTTTGCAGGATTGCGGGGTTAGTTTCCATTTCTGTACAATCTTGGGGAAGTTATGCTAGAAAGAAGAGGAACAGAAAAAATCATCGCATCAGTGTATGAACCCGTACTGAGTTCACAGCTCAAATACTGCATGCATTTGGGCTCCTCCTTCAGCTCAGAAAGAATAAAGAACTGCCAACTGTCTGTGAGGAAAAACAACATCAGAAAATAAATATGAGTATTAAATAAAATGGTATCACTTTTGACTCAGGAAATCTCTAAGCTGGAAGCTAGAACAGCGAGGGGAAGCAACATGCATGACAAGAATGGTCTGAAGCTCACCCTTGTATGTGCTGACCATTGTAAGGGTGAAGGTATTTGGCTGGAAGGACCAGGGAATGACGCAAAGAGGCTATTCTTACATTCACTCTGCCTTGCCTGTCGAAACTGGGCTAAGTTTCCCCATCCTTCACTGCCTGCCAACATCTTCTTGGATCGCCCACTCTTTCCCCACTGAGCCTTTGAATCCTCCCTAATGAAGCCCTACAGGTGTAATCGTGATACATAGCACTGGCAACCAGCTCAGCCCTTTCCCATCTGGAAAGGGAGGAGGATTATGTACAAGAAAAAGAGCCAAAGGCAAGGGGCTGATCAAGCACTTCATGAAAACTAAGCTTGTTTCTTCTTGTCTGAATGTTTGGTGCTCACAGCAGCTGGCTGCCCTATGCTGCAATCAGATAATTTAGATGAGGAATTCTGCTCTGTGTGACCACTTCAATGCTACTTCCTTTGAAATGCAGAGCAGAAACACAAGGACATGGGAGCAGGGGGAAGGGGTAGGATGAAGTGAAGAGGTAGCAAGTTTCGACAACGGGAGAAAGGGGTTTGTCTTGGTTTTATCTCTGGGAACCCACAGAATGTGTTGCCAGAGGACACTTCTGAACCAACAGCACCCATGAATCAGCCGAGAAAAATAAAAAAGGCAAAGAAAGCACAGGGAGAAAAAGTGCTTAGGGTAAAATTACAGGGACCTCACTGTTCAGTCTGAAGGGGCATGAGCTGCACCAAGACAGACGCTGCACCTTTCAAGTGGCTCAACTTTTCTAGTCTCAGATGCCAACTGCCCAATTACAGGCTCGTATCCTGTGGCCCACAGAAGAGAGCTCATCCCCAACATCATCAGAGCAGGGAAAGCGAAGTGAAATGACTTTACAGGTGCTGCAGGTAAGGACCTGCACCCAGGGAGTAACCACAGAGCTGCTGACGTCTGATCCCCTGTTTGGCAATGGTTTGCAGCTCCCTGTGTGCTTCCTTGAGAGCTCAGCACCACCCCAGGCACTGGAGGAGCCTGTATATCCAGTCGAGGCTGTGGAGCATAGGAGGAAAGAGATTTGCAGAGCTGATGTCCTGACTTGGACCTCATTGTCGTGGAAGTGTTACTTGGTAGGAAGGTAGTAAAGAGGCACAACATCCTGATTTAGGGGAGTGGGAGAAGCATAAAGGGCTGGGATTCCAGGTCAGCCTAGTGGGAAAGACTGGGGGGGAGTGAGGGGAGAGCAGGGAGCGGGGGAAGCAGGCAGCACAGGGCTGTAAACAAGGGGCTAAGTCAGACATCTGGGAGGGCAGCCAGGCAAACGCACCCTCTTCAGCACTATTTTGGATACCATTGCCAAACCACCCTCCCTCAAGGTTCCCCATCGCCCAAGGACACACAGAGATGAAGTGCAGTGTGCAAAAGACCACCAGCTTGCTGAGGAGAGCCACCCCACCAAGCCTGGCCACTACGTACCTGAAGCACTGGCGGTGGTAGAGCTTGCCCTCAGCCAGGTAGCGCTGGACCAGGTGGACGTGCTGCTGGCAGGCTGTGCAGGTACTACTGAGCGTGGTGCGTTGAGACAGCTCTGCCGGCTCCACGGGGGCATCGTCCTGACATGGGACACACGAGGAGCTCAGTGTAGGGGCCACGAGCTGCTCCCCAGTCAGTGACCCCTCCACAGCAGCTGCTGCCCCTGCGATGCCCATTGCTGAGCACGGCATAGCACAGGGGCTGACCTCGGGGTCCAGCAACACACACCATCCAAGTCCAGGCACAGGCAGGCTGCCTCTTCCCAGATTAGAAGGAAGCACCCCAGTTCTCTCCAAGAGGTGCCTTCTCCCAGTCTAGAGGCAGAGCTGAAGGGCTGTGCAGGGAGTCATCAAAATCCCAAGCAGCAGGGACCTGCACGGAGGATCCCCTTGTGCTTCAGTAAAAATATGCCATCCCAAATACCTGCCAAACCATGAAATAAAGAACCAAGAAAGCAGAAAACATATTTTCTGCTCACCTAATCCCACATTCCTGCTCCTTCCTCATCCACAGCGTTATCCTTCCATAGGAAGGAAGATGTCAGTGTGCTGGGTGCTCAAGCCCAGGTCCTCATTCCCCATCAACCTCTTGCCTGCCGCATTTGCCAAATTCTAGTCCAACAGATCTCTAGAGAGAAAGCACTCTCTCAGCAGAGTCCCCAAGGTGCCAAATCCCTACCCATCCCAAAACACGCAGCTAACTTCTCCACATATCCATCTCAAACACCTCTCCTACCCCAAAACACATAGCTAACCCCCTGCACAGATCCATCACATCTCCCTTCTCCTCATTCACTGTGCAGGGAGGACCAATGCCTCAGGCTAACTCTGAAGCACGAAATCAGGTACCTGTGGTGCTGAGGAACTCTCAACCGCAGCCACAGGCTTCTTGTGGGCCAGCAGAGGTGGTGATGCAGCAGCAGCTGGGCGCTTCATAGGCGGAGGGACTCTGGCTGGGGACAGAAGGCAAGGAGGATCAGGCACTGCTGAGGGCAGTGACTCATGCCGTGCTTGTGGGGGAAGGGGAGGGGAGGAAAAAAATAAAATCAGCCTTGTGACACAGGACTCGCCACTCCTGACACTTCAGTGCCTATTTCAGGGGGTAGAGACAAACACAATCTAATAATGAGCCAGACAAAATGTCTGTAAAGGATCCCCTGCCTGTCAAGGCTGGCACTTAAAACAGTTCCCAAAGTCCCCTGCTGGGAGGCCAGCATCCCTTGAGAAGGCTCACAATCAAGCATGTGGAAGTTGTATCTGATGTTGTGGCTGATGGTGCTGTAGCTAGAGAGCAGAGAAGACCTGAAGCCTTGGTCTCCACCCTGGAGGGATGCCCTGGAAGAGCTGTCTCAGAGTAGAACTCAGCAGTTGCAAGGACAGATGAGCTGATTTAGAGACACTCCACCCTGGTTCTCCTCCCTCTGTGTTTCACTCTAAGCTTACCAAAGTGATTAAAAGTAGTGGTGTTAGGCAGCTTGCCTATCTCCCATTTTAGTGAGTTAAAGCAGATCGCAAAGGGGTCTGATGCCTGCCAGGGGTGACCCAGCCCAAGTGGCAGGAATGCAGCATGGAGGGAGGAGAAACAAGGCGTTTCTTTTCCTGGAGTGTGAGCTGTTAAATCATTGTCTATGCATTGTGAAACTTCGCCCTACCCCACCCCCTGTGCCAGGATCTCCTCAACGGCAAGATCCAAAAAAGGCAAGTACTATCTGCCCCTCTCCCCTCCCCACAGGACACATGCAGCTCCTATTTCCCACAGGAAGGAGGGAATATAAGTTCACTACCTCCATGCCCACAAGCCTTCAAACATCCACCTCTCAAAATGGCTGCAGGACCCCACAAATGCTGAATTCCAAAACCCCCATACAGGATTCCTTCCCAGGTGTCAGCCCCTCTTCCCATAAAACCTAATTTACAGATGCAGTGCACCCCACAAACAGGAAAGTAAGCTCTGAGCTAAGAACAGGAAGATCTGATATATTTACTGAATGGAGGGATTGCACAAGACTTCAGTCAGCACGTGGGGCCTCTTGTTTTCCTCCATACAGCCAAGCAGGGTCAAACTGGAAGTTGGTGACAAGGAAAAGGAGCTCACCTTGGTTGGGGTTGTTGAAATGGTTGTAATATTGAGACACATAAGTCATGATGCTGAGGCAGTCTGGAACTTTCATGGAGACCATGTCATTGGGATCCAGCAGAGCTGGAATGCCCAGCTCTCGCTCTGCCAATTCAAAGGCCTGCAGGAACGAGAGAAAGAGGTGCTAAGGAGAGAAAAGTGATGCTCTCTGATAAATAACCTACAAATGAAGTTGGAGGGCCTTGGGCAAGATGAAGCAGTAAGCCTATGGCATTCCAGACAGACAGAAGCTCCCAGGCATGCTGCTTCACTGGAAAGAAGGCATTAGAAGCAAGGAAGAAATTGCTGCAGCTGCTCTTTCCTTGAAGTTATTTCAGCTCTCTGTGCCCCCACAGCTCCCACCCAAGTGGTCCCATCATTCAGCTACTGCCCTGGGACAGGGAGGGGTGCTCAGCCCTGGAACAGAAGTGGTTTTTCACCAGAGTCCTCAAGGAAGAGCTTGACAGAGTGTTGGCCAGCACTGGGAAAGGCCAAGGACAGTGATCCTGTGACAAGAAGCACATCACTTCTGCAATTACATACATGACCATTTAAAAGGAAAGAACAAAGGAAGAAAAGAGTTGCACCATTTTAATCCTCCCTTGTGATGTCATCTTGGTTACTACTGGATAACTATCTCACCTTCTCTTCTGTACAGGCTGGATGCTGACGTTTCATACATTTCTGAAGAAGCTCCTGCCTGTGGCTTACAAATGGATTTTTCTCATCCCCTTATCACTGTCCCTAAGTTCTCCCATGCTACATGACCTCCATATGGTCATTCTCGTGTTCCTTCTTCCTTTTGTGTGTGGTATAACAGGGACTTACCAACTGGTTATTTTCGTAGACATTATCCTTGGAGAGAGAATCAAAGTCTCTGAAATGAGAAAGCACAAATAAATGAGATGAGACACAGAGGAACAGTGCCCCAGTGCCACCGCAGAAAGATTCTTGGGACAGAAAACCTTCCTCAGGCATTACAACAACTCAACACATAACAGCCTACATAAATAAAACCTTGGTAAAGAAGATTTTGGATTTCAAAGGAACAAAGAAACTGAAGGGAAATTGCAATTAAAAAAAGAAAGCAAATCCCAAATGGGTGGTGGCCAGGAAACTGAAATGCCGTTCCAGCTCTCAGTACTGCTCTTATGGTTATGGGTGACAGAAATACTGGAGCACAGAGAAAAACCCAAACAGTTGCCATTGCAGCATTTCACCTGTCCCCTCAGATCCCTCCAGGAGATCAAATCAGCCTGACCCCAGGGATAAAGCAGCTGCCCTTATCAGAGGAGCCAGGTTATAGCAGGCAGAGAGAAATAAAATGGTCTGCAGGCTTTCCGTAGAGAGGAAGAAATACAGGAAGGACTTATTTATGCCTTCTGCACATTTGTGTGAGTATCGCATGAAAACAGCATCATGCTACACTGAATATAGCCCCTTCCTGTCAATGAGCTCAGCTTTGCTGCAAGACAACAAAATGCAGTGATGCAGCATGAGATTCACAGGGAAGAGATGGCCGAGAGAGGCTCAAGGTCAGGTGAAACAAACCCAATGGTCCAGAGAAAGGTGCCTAAGTCTGAGACAGACCCAGGAAGGCACAGCCCTTCTTGAGGGATTGCACAGTTCAGCTTAGAGGGGTGAGAGCTCCCATCCCACTGCCCGTGCAAAAATTGGGTGAGACGGTGAATCTTCAGACATGTGCATGCTGAGAGCCACTTGAGAGTTCTGGGACCATTCTCCCTCCATCCCCGCTGGGATTTTACTGCCTTTCCCTCTGATGCCCATCAGACCCACCCAAGTGCTAGGACTGTCCACACAGCCATGGTTGCTGCACGGCAGCACTCGGCCTCTTCTCAGAGCTGCCCTTTTCCCAGGGCTGCAGAGGAAGTCTCTGATGAGCTCAGAAAGATTTTCCCAGTTGCCTGCCACACTATAAAATTATACTTCCTCCATTCAAAAGCGAGAGGCTGCTGGTGCAGCTTCCTCCGAGATAAATGAAACTGCAGCATGAGCGAGTGAGGCAGGAACGCAGAGATGGGCTGGACCTCCATCTCAGCATTAAGCACCGAAGCACTTTCCCGAAAGCACATGCAAATACAGTCAGAATCTATTCAAAATACCACAAGCTTTCCCCTCTGTACATGCTGGTGAGGAAAGCTTTCAGCTACAGTCCTTACTCTAATATGAACAGCAGTGCCTTTTCTGTATTTATAGCCAGTTTCCACTGGGAGATGGTTTTTCCAAGTCTTTTCTGCCTACAGAATTCCTTTAACTTTGCTATATTTATTGTTTAAAAAAAAGAAAAAAAGAAAAAAAAAAAAATACCAGCTTGGAAATGCATGAGAAGTGATGGCAGCAAAGTCATATATCACCCGCCCTCAAAACACCACTGACCCTCATGCTGAATGCTGTTGCTTTCAGGATATGGGAGTGGTGCAGCTCAAAGGCTCCTTGGTGGCCTGGGCTGGTGATTTTGACCGACAGCCCAGCAAATCAAAGCCATTTTAGAAAACCAAGTCTGCCTGGGAACATAGACAGTAATGGAGAGGACACAAAGTTCCAGAGGCAACAGGGCAGGGGCTAAGCAGCGAGGGAATACAACATGCTTTTCCCACTAATGCAGGAGTGAAGGCTCTCAGCTTTTACCAGAGATATTGAATCCCATCAGAGGGAGGCCCTGGGGATTATGGCTCACTCAGTTCCCCTCTGCTGCCTCTTCCAGCTCACATCATTTCTTTGCCCTGATCACAGCCCTGCTCAAACTCCTCTCCCACCAAACCCAGACTGAGGCGTCAGATGGAAGAGCAGGAGGCACTCTGGCTATCCCAGTTGGACAACCATCAGCAAACGTTGCAGCATATATCCATGCAAATAACATCTCAAGCCCTTACCTAATTAGATACTCGCAGAGCCATTAAGCACGCTGGGGTTTAGGGCAGCTGCCAGCCAGCACAGCAGACCCGGAGAAGGGGGAAGGGTGCACTGCTCAGCTAAAACCAAAGCCAATTCCTGGATTCCTCAAAAGTAAATCACAAGCTCTCAAATGGCCACAACGCATACTGAGGCCTTCAGCTTTCCGGATCTTGTCAGGGAAACACAGGAGAGGGAACAAATGGGATTTGTGATGCTGCCCGTAACCAAACCCGCACAGCCGTGTTCCCAGCACAAGGCTCTCCTCTCCTATTTCCCTCAAGCCTCCGTCTCTGCCTCTGTACTCACAAGCTGTATGCCATGCTCTCTCATACTTCTGGCTCCCCCAAGCTCCAGGAAGGCTGTACAGCCTTGCATCGAAAGATGCTTTTTGCTTCGCTATGCTGCAGCAAATGCCTTGCAAAGATTAATTTCATGCTTTAGATTTCTGGAGCACTAAGTAAACAAACTCGTTAATCCCTGCAGTTTACTCTCAGGTTGCACTGGACACTTCCAGCTTAGCTGACAAGGAAAAAGGAGAGATTAAGTGTCTCAGTGCAAGACTATGGTTAGGGCAAACTGAATCTACGTTTCCTAGGTTGTGTCCGAGGGAGCAGGTTTGGCAAAGCCTCTGCTGCTCCCATTTCACAGACAGGGAGAGAGAGGCATTAGAATCAAGCTTCATTCATTTGTGTGACCTCTCCTTTCTCTTCCTCAGGGTTTCATTCCCAGCATTCAGAGAGCCTCTGCCCAAAAGGAGGCAACCAGTACAGACAAACAGGCACCAAAAGCAAGCCCTAAGGGACCGGCTGCCAGAGCAGCAGCATCACACAGGTACAGGAGAGGATGTGCTCACGCTTCCGATCTGGGGCTGAGTCGGAAGTCATCAGGAAAGGGGGTTGCAGCTGAACGCTGATGGGCCTCAGCTTTGGGCTTACAGGAATAACATGGTCTTGCAAGGGCTGGGAGAGCCCCCCTCAAAGGAGGACTGTGCAAGGTCAGAAATGTGTTAGTAGGTCCCACCCAGCTGTCTGAAAGCACTTAAGAAGGAAAGGAGGGCTGTTACTTTTCCTCTGCCATCAGGAGATTTTCTGCCTCTGATCCCATCCTCCCACTTCCAAATCAGGGCAGGCTGAAGAAGCTGAAATTGGATGAAACAACTCCACCCCTGACCACTCCGTGAAAATCCTTCCACAACATGCCATGTCCTTGTAAGGCCCTGGCTTTGCCTTTACAATGCAGCTCGTGCAGAACTGTGAAGCATTTAGTTAGGACATATGCCAGGAGCCAATTTAAGCCCACTGACAACTTAAGAGCAGTGGCTGCTGCTTAATAGGATAGTAAATATGGTTAACATGAAACAATCAGTTGGTTTTAGTGGCCTTCACTGTGAGCTTTTGCTGAGTCTCTGCTTTTCAGTTCTCAGCTGCTGTGCCACTCACTAAAAAATAACCAGAAACACAGGAGCTGTAGGACACAGCTCCCTAAATACCCAGAATGATGCAAAACCACTGAACCACTTAGCTCTTAGTGGTGCCTGAATACCACACTGAAAGTTTTGTGGTGGCCACCTGAAACACGTTAGACAGCAGTCTAGTTTCTATCTTACCTCTTCTAGCAGCTTCTGCTTCGAAGAACATGGGCACTGCAGCTCCACAGGGGCATCATTGCCTACTACAGACTGACTTTGTCACTGTCATTGCTGTTGTTACAAAAAAGCCACCCCAGGGCCAGCTCAAAAAAAGAGGATATGGCCAATTTGGGCAGCTTCAGCTGAGAAAAAAGCAGTCCAGGAGAAGAACGTGACAGAGGATGCAGCACCCTGGAAAGCTTTGCTGACAGGTGAGGTGTACGTGCACACATGCATACCAGAGACATGGAAAGGTGGAGTGAAGCCAACCTGCGCTGCAAGGCCTACCAAGGTGGATTCCCAGCAGTGTTGTGGCATGCAGGGCTATGGTGTGGCAGGTCAGGGCAGATTCCTTCTAGCAGCTCAGCCATTTCTCCAGCGGGACTGCGCCCTGGAGCAACCATCAAGCTGCCTGGTTAAATTCCTGCTCCCTCTTTTCTCACAGCCATTCCAAAAAGGCAGGTGAATGGACAGAAGTAACCAAATGACAAGCCGCCTGCTGGGGGAGCCCAGTAGGGCTCCACAATCCTGCTTGCATTTGCCACCTCCAGCTTTCACTGCAGCCCAGGCAGAAAACAGGCTGAAAGCAACCATATTAAGTTGCCTGGCCTGGGACTCTGCGTGTTTCAGGATGGCTGCCTTTGGCACAGAGAGCAGGCTGGTCTCTGGGATAGGGATGCCAATCTCATAGAATAGCTCAGGTTGGAAGGAACCTTAAAGATCACCTAGCTCCAAACATCCTGACATAGGCAGGGCTGCCAACCACTAGATCAAGCACTAGATCAGGCTGTATAGGGCCCCATCCAACGTGGCCCTGAACACCTCCAGGGGCATTCACAGATTCTTTGGGCAGCTGTGCCAGTGCCTCACTGCCCTCTCAGTGAAAAACCTCCCCCTGATATTTCATCTAAACATCCCCTCCTGTAGTTTAAAACCTTTCCTCATTACTACTATCTACCTGTGTAAAAAGTTGTTTTTCCTCCTGTTTATAACCTCCCTTCAAACATCAGAAGGCTGCAATGAGGTCACCCCGCAGCCTTCTCTTCTCCAAACTGAACAAACCCAGTTCCCTCAGCCCACCTTCACAGGAGAGGTGCTCCAGACCATCGAGCATCTTCCATCCTCCTCCGGACCCACCCCAACACCTCCATATCCTTTCTGTATGGGGGGACTCAGGCCCGGACTCAACACTCCAGATGGGGCAGAGCAGAGGGGAATAACCCCCTCCCTATCCCACTGGCCAGCCTTCTGTTGCTGCAGCCCGGCTGGGCTACATAGCTTCTAGGACAGCTGTCACCGGCTGAACAACCCCAGGGAGAGGGGACCGCCCTCGCAGGGTCAGCTCAGAGCGGACCGAGGGGTCCGCAAAGGGCCCACCGCCCCTCGGCGGTTGCCCGCCCTCCTGCCCCGCCGCCTCCCGGCTCCGGCGCCCACGCGAGGCCGGTGCTTCGCGGCCTGCCCCGCCGTACTCACATGAGGTCGGGCCGGTGCCGGTGGAGGATGGCGCAGAAGGCCAGGCCGTCGCGAAAGGAGGAGCTGAGGTCGCGGATCTCCACGTCGCGGTAGCCCTCGCACTGCCGCCGGCACCAGGCTTGCAGGGCGCCCCGCGGGCCCGACATGGGGGCGGCCGCTCCGCCTGCCGCCCGGCTGCCCTGCCGCTGCGGGCCCACGGGCGGGGCGGCGGCGGCGGAGGGAGGGAGGAGGGAAGGAGGCACGGCCCCGCCTGCAGGGTGGAGGGAACCGGGCCTGGGAGGGAGCGGGCCTCGCCCTGGAGGATGTGGGAACGTGGGACGGCGAAGGACGTGTGGGCCATAGGTGTCCCAGGGGTAGGCACGGGGCCAGGAGGGCTTTGAAGATAAGGGCTTTGGATGCTTCGCAGGAAGCCCTGGAAGAAGGGGAGGAAGAGTGTGATACGATCTCAGGAACCCTTGACAGGGAGATGGATTGCCCGAGGATCTGACAAAGAGCTTGCTTTCTTCCCCCATATTAAGCATTTGCTTGTTTTGTTGAAGATTTTTTCATTTCCAGTTAGCTTCCTCTGTGAAAGCCTGATCCATCTCACATATGTTGATTTTATTGCTCAGAACTCCCTTTCTCTGCACATTTTTTAATGGGCAGAATATCCCAACAGGAGTACTGCATTCAGGCCTGGGCCTCCAGCACAGGAAGGATGGGGAGCTGGTGGAGCAAGTCCAGAGGAGGGCCACAAAGAGGATCAGAGGAGTGGAGCACCTCTCCTATGAAGACAGGCTGAGGGAGCTGGGCTTGTGCAGCTTGGAGGAGGCTGCAGGGAGATCTCAATATTGCATTCTAGTACTTGAAAGGGAGATTTAAAAGTTGGTCCCCCTCCTGCTTGTATGTGGTCTGACAGTGATAGGACAAAGGGGAATGGCTTTAAAACTGAAAGAGGAGAGATCTAGGTTAAACATAAGGAAGAAATTTTTTACTCAGGGGACAGTGAGGCACTGGGCTAAGTTGCCCAGAGAAGCTGTGGATGCCCCATCCCTGGAAACATTCAAGACCAGGCTGGATGGGATCCTGGGCAGCCTGACCTGCTGGATGGCAGCCCTGCCCACAGCAGATGGCTAGATCTAGATCATCTTTAATGTCCCTCCAAACTCAGCCATTCTATGATTCTGCAACCCCATTTTCCTGTCAGCTCTCAGGCTTGGCATCCACCATAATATCTTCCTTCCTTGCTCCATTTCTTTCTGTCAGCCCATGGCCTCAGAGCTGTAAAAGGCAAAAAAATACATTTTCTAGGGTACAGCTTAAGTGTCTGAGAATAGCTGCTGCATGAATAACTACCAAAGATACCTTGTAGAGAAAAAAAGGAAGTATTGCCATAGTATTGTAACAACAGAGCTGTCTGCTCAGCCTTCCCCAGCCCTGCCTGACAGCGTCTTCCTGCCGTATCCTAAGGGAGCACAGACTCAGAGATGTTTACTTAATTATAGAACCATGCTCACTCCCTTCACAACTGCAGGTCAGAGACACAAAGCAGAATCACAAAATCATTAAGGTCAGAAAAGACCTCTAAAATAATCTAGTCCAACCATCCAACCACTGATACTGCCCACTAACCACATTCCTCAGTGCCACATCCACATGGTTCTTGAACACCTCCAGGGATGGTGACTGCACCACCTCCCTGGGCAGCCTGTGCCACTGCAGCACTGCTGAGAAGAAATTATTCCTAATAACCAATATCCTGAACCTCCTCTGAGGTTGATAGCCCTGTGTTTTTTCCTCCTCTTAAAACCATTTAGACCCAAACTACCTCAGAGCACATACGTTATCAGCATCTCGCTGCAGCAGGCCAAGCTTGAGGTGTCACAAACCCACTGAGCAGAGTGCATTTCCAGCAGCAAGGCTCAGTGGATGCTGCTGAACGCCCTGCGTTCCTCTAGTCTCAAGTGGTGCCAGGCACTGCATCTCACTGAGCCCATCTTTCTGCTCTGTGAGAGCTGCAGCTCTTCCTGGCTTCGTTCCACAAGTGCCAGTCCCGGTCAGTTAAGTTTCAGCAGTCCCTTGCAAGGCGTGCAGCCAGTCAGCCCAGCTGCACCAGGCAGCGGATGGTCTCTGTACATCCTCAGGAAGCCACTCTGGCAGACACAAACAAAAGCAGCAGCATATTCATGTATCTGAAAGCAGCTTGTAACCGCTGGAAAGGGTAAGTTGGTACGTACAGCGGTGAATGTCTGTCATCCAAAAACATCAATCACAAGTTAAAAATGGACTAAATCTCAGGAACACCTCGGATTCACTTGCAATGCTATGAACAAGACTTTGATCACAGAGACACTGCCTTGCCAGAGATTCCCCTGTTGCACATCACATCTATCTTAGTGCACATACAAAGACTGAAGCTTTGGGTAATATGAAAGCAAAGGAGGAGTTGCTGTTTGACAGCTTTAGTCACTGTGCTGCTGTTGGTAAATATACCCAGAGAGAAGTGCCAGCTCTAAAAATAAAAGGGACCAGATTCTCCTGAATAACACGCAGCTCTGTGGTTTGCTGCAATGCAGCAGCCTCTCAGTTCTTGCATTTCTTTATGGACTTTGTTGCCTCAAACCCTTCAAAACTGAGGGCATTAGGTTCTGCAAATACTATAGAGACCAACAAGAGTTACTTATTTAAACTCTGTGTTGCCTGCTGTGATGCTACTTGAGTTACAGGATTTTTTGATGTGAAATGCAACTTACTTTTGAACAGCATAAAAGACAGTAGAAACTTGACCCTCATTCAAACACAGCGTATAATCCAACAAAGGGTAATTACTCCTGACTTCTAAACAGAATCACAAACGAAGCCAAGCTGAACTGCCAAGACCAGTGGAAATGAATGAAAAGGAGGGGTACAAAAAAAGCAGATGAAGCAGGCGGTGTGTAGCTTTGCTGTTACACACAGTTATTTTCTCTTGCACCTGTTCCTTCCACTCAAATACAAAACTATTTAAAGACAGTCTGCAAAAGGAGAGGGGAGATGGTATGGAGGGCTAAGGAGGTGCAATTCATTCTTTGCATCCTTCTGTCTTCCTCAAAATGTATAGGTCCTTGATTCCCATTTACAGAACATGTTTTCAACTACTTTTTCCTCTTCCAAGGCCATGCAGCTTTGCCTGGAAGAATCCAAGATGGCTGGAAAGCTGTAAAAAACTAGCACTGAGGTTCAAAGTATTTAAAAGCTATTAACAAATCAAATGCCCTTAGGGATTTTCCAGAGAAACAAACTTCATTACATTTGGGCCAGGACTTGGGCATAACTTTTGCTGAAATACAGCAGCCCCCAGCAAGGGCATCTTGTTGGATGTCCTAAGTTAATGTTAGTTGAATGCTTAAAAGATAACCTCCCCCTTCCTTTAAAAACATCTTGATTCATTTGGAATCATTTGTATTTCATAACAGCTAAAAAAAAAAAAAAGAAGAGTGAAAAGGCAAGGATGCAACCTTCTAGAAAAGCAACTATCATTTGGGTTTACTCAGTGTTGAGCAACAGCTAAAAGGAGTGATATTAACTTGCAACTCTTTCCATATCCTATGGAAATGCTGTGGAACAGCTCATTTTCTCTGTTAACCAGTCCCACAGCCTTCCCTTGTTTGCTGCACCCTGTGCCTTACACAGTATGTAGGATTACTCCCCAGCTGCAACAGCTTTAGCTAAAGACAGCACAAACCAACAGCAGCTGCCTGTATCTTGTGATGCAATTATGTTCTTATATAAAGAAGGGGAAAAATTAAAAAAAGCATATCAGTATCTGAATGCTCACCAGGAAAATTCCACTCCTTTATTAGATGTCTTGTCCTTTGCAGAATGGTTTGAGCCAAATGAGTCTGCTTATTTAAAGTACAAAAACCTTTTGAGCCACAGGAGATTCCAGAAATGCCAGAATCCTGAGCTTCCCTCCCTCACAGTAAGGAGAATAATCTCCCCCACCCACTCCTCCGTTCAGGCTGATTGCTGCATCCACAGAATTTTTAGGGTCTCTGGCCCATCTTCTTCAAGGTTCGATTCAGCTGCAATTAGAAGAAAGCAAAAAGTCAGAAAACACACTGATTGGCATACACAGCTGATCCCTTCAGCAGCCCAAATCCAGCGTCTCTAACTCCCTTCTCTGCAACCCACCAACAAAAATGCTCTCATGCAGGTGCAGGCAGTGTGTGAAATAGAAGGGGAATTAGTCAAACTTTCTCCTCCTCTCCAGAAGGACAGTGGAAGATTTAGGGAGAAGTTGTGATGTTCTAGCAACAGTATACTAACAGAGAAACCTTCAGCCATCCCCTTGTTTCAGAATTTGCTGCCAAAGTTTCCATCCCATAGCAGCGTCTGCTGAGAGAACAGAGCAGTGGCAGCATGTCACCTCTTTGCTGAGTGCAACGCTGAAGTCATCCATTCTCCAGAAATCTGAGGCTGCTTTCTAGACTTTTGGTTATGGGGGTGTAGATGTGATTTTGCTGCATTACTGAGAACTGCCACAATTATCTAGGGACAAGGGAATCAGCAACTCTAGAAAGTAAAACCGTCCTGCTTTATAATGAGTTTCAATTGGATGAGCACTTCTCACACAAACAAACCCAACATTCCTCATAAGTGAGCAGCTGCTGCTCAGACCACCTGCCCTTGCCCAGCGCCGTGCAAAGCTGAGGATTGCCCCAGCAAGGCATAGTTCAGCTGTCACGCACAAACATGCTTTCTCCCAGCCATGCACAGCCCAAAGTCTTCCCCACTTTTCCTACAGAACCATGCAGTTATCCTGCCCAGGCCTCACCTCTTCAAACTTGTGGATCTGGCGGATGAAGAAGTCCCCGTAGCGCCGAGCAACCTTTGTGTCTGCGATGTGGATCATGTCCTGGGGAAGGAAGAGCACGAGGTCAGGAAAAGGACTGTGCTACCAGGAGACAGCAAGCACTGCCAAACAGGAGGCGCAATGAAAGGGGCTTCACTCCAGCCCTACACCCATACCTGACATGTACTAGACCCACAGCAAGTATTCGGTTTTGTGGAATGCCTTCTGCTTACCTGACAGATCCTAAACTCACATCGTATTCATTTCCCACATTCTTGCACTCTGCCTATTTTCAGCTCTCTGTGCAGCAGTTTGACAGTCCCAACCCTGACTCATGCTCTGCTTCCCTCTACCAGCAGCTAAGAGTGGTGCAATCTAGTAGGAGAGCTAGGCCACAGTGCAAGTCAGTTTGGTTCAGGTACACAAGGAAGACAAAGCACAAGTGAGATCTTGCGGGTACAGCTCTACAACAAGGAACAAGCAGCAATCTGTTCCCCTTGTTTGGTAGCAGCAAAAACCTAATAGCTACTGCTGTCTCCTTTGACAAATGAACTCTTAGAAGAGACCTCCCACTGTGTTGAGTTCCACAGGCAGGTTGGTGACAGGACTATACCTTGCATTTAGATATCATCTTGAGCAGACAGGGCTAAATGCTGCTTCTGTGAAAAACACAGCTGTAATATGACAGATCAAGATTCCTTCTTTATCAAGCAAAGGAGAAATGTAGGGGATACCTACAAAACTGACAATCCCACCTAACAGTGACAGCACTCTGTGTCACTCAGCTACCGCCTCCCAAGGTCACTGACAAACTATACCCTTTGTCTGGGGGATGACATTTAGGGACTTTTTGTCTTGGTTGACAAAAAGTATCCCATCACTGTTCATCTACTGGCACTTCTATTAAGCAGGGCTACAGCTTCACTGTAGGCAGAGAAGTCCTTCACAGCACGGGAATATTTCCCACAGACTGGATTATAAGCTGGTGCTGCCTCTTCCAGAATTTCTGGGGTAAAGGAATTTCCTAGTTAGCAAGAAACAGATACCAACCTTGTCAATATAGAAGTCAACTTCAGAGGCAGACTGAAACTCCCCATCCAGGGCAGATATGCCACTGGTCCACACCAGGTTCTTCATCTTGTGCTTGAAGACAAGCAGCTGGATGCGAAACTCCTGTTCCGTGAGGTCCAAGAAGCCAGCAAGCTTGGCCACAGGCATGGTGGTATAGAGCTTCAGGAAGCTACGGATTGTGGAGAGCTGAGCTTGCTGCTGAACCTCATCAGCAAAGACTTTGAGCTGTTGCAGGAAAGGCTCCTTGTGATAGTTGGGGTGCACGTTGTCATAGTTGGGCACCACAGGGGAGAGGAACTTGGGGCAAGCGTAACTGAAGAGCTCCTCATAGACCTGAGCATCACCCTTCTGCATGCGCAGCATCTTATCCCCGTATTTCTCACGCAGCTGCAGGTGGATGCTCTCATCGATACGCATGGGGTACATGGTGAGGGCGATGGCAAGGAGTGCGTGCATCTGCTCGTTCTGCTTGTTGATCTGGGACAGAGAGGACAGCCTGTTAGCTTGACAATGTGCTCAGGACTTACGGTGTGAGAGAGAGCTGAGCTGCGTTTTTCACAGATGGACCCTTCACCCTGAGAACTGAAGGTCCTAATGCTCAAGGGGGACAATGCAAAGAAACAGCACTTTGAGCAAAGCAGATGCATGCTGTATCATGGCTATCATCAGTGATAAAGAGGAAACTATAAGGACGAAGTACAAAGGAGTGAATGTATCCAGAGCCAGACAGAATCTGGATAGCCAGAAACTGGTTTGATTGCTTTGGTGCAAGAAAGTGCAGAGGAGCAGGCATAGGGAAGGAAGAGAGTTTAAGAGACACTGTTGACACAGACCAGCAAGAGACTTATTAGGGAGGCCAGTGCAGAAAAAACTGAGAAGGAAGATTCATCTGAGCTCAGTCTTAAACAGCTGTGTAGCTAAAACTTGAACACTAAATGTTTGAAGTGTCAGGGAATTAAGAACTGCACGATTTGGTTATGCAAGTGAATTAGAAATGATTCACAGGGATAACAAGCAGCAGCAGAGGGTAAAAAAACACAACAAAATAAACATCAGAGGCAGCTTAGCTGAAAAGAGACATGAGTTTTGTTTTACCCACAATAAGTTTAAATAATCTGTGAATGACTGCATGATAATGGAAATACATCTGATAATGGAAGTACACTGAGATAGGAGTGGGACTGAGATGTAAGAATCTTTGGCAAGAGTATAATTTCCAGCTGACACCCATTAGCAACAATGCCCAAGGGGAACATGCAAGCAGAGCAGGAGCAATCGTGAGCAACTAAAGAAATCAGCAAAACAGCCAACAGAAAATATTAAAGGTGAAATGATCCCTTAATTACCATGAGTCCAGGAATATAAGGTCAGACTACTGGACAGAGCTTATCAGGTGCCAAAGAAGGGACAGGAAAGGGGACAGCAGCCTTTTCTTTTGGGAAGCCTATACCTATTTTATTTCTTACCATCTCATACTTGTAGGTTGTCCTCTGAAACATGCTCTTAGTCCTCTGGATGTAGAGGAGGATGTTGGCAAAGACTCGGATGGCATCCTGGTAACGCCGCATCATGAGGTATGCGAAGCCCACGTAGTAGTAAGTGGTCACTTGGCACTCAGGCACCCGAGAGTACATGCTCTGACAAGGATGGAGCAACAGACAGTCTTAGAGGGGAGACAATCACCTTCAGCCTGAACAGCTTGGCCTTCAATCCACTGTCACACATTTCAGGATACCTCCCCCTCACACCCATCCCTGCAGTAGCTTCCTTGCTGCCTCAATAAGCAGATCATTTTGTCTCCCATGTTTCCCAGTTCCAGCTTTCTGCAAGCAGAGGACTCTTACACTGTGCATAACATTGCTTTGCTCAACTCCTATTCTTGCCAGTACACTCCAAGCTTTGGGCCAAGTCCGTGTTGCAGCTGGACTTTTTTTCTTTTTTAATACCACTTGTCACAAGTAACATCTGTATTTAGGGCAAACACATGCAAGGTAGGAGTGTGCACAGTGAGAACAGTCACAAAAAACAGCATGAGGCACAGACCAAGGTGGAACTGATGTATCCTACTAGTATTGTGCTTTCACTTACAGTTCAAATAATATTCCACATTACACTGCCTTGCACAACACAGCAAACAAACCTCCTAAAGAACTGAACATATGTGTTACAACAGCAACAGTCATTATCATATGGCTTGACTTACTGCCAAAGCTCCAGCTGTGTTCAGCATACACAACTGTGGAACCAGAGGCTTCTTCCAGCTAATCCTATAAACAAACTCCTGACAACTGCAGCAGCTACAAACAGCTCCTCAGCTGTACGATTCATTAGGACAACCTTTCAGGAGCCTAACTAAACAAAAGCATTTGGAAAACTACAGTGGGATGTTTACAACGTATCTTCTTACCTTCTTGTTGAGCTCAATGTTCTCCAGAACCTTGATAGCTTGGTAGTAATCCCCCAGCAGAGAGTGCAGACGCAGCAGCCCAACCAGACTGAAATAGCCCAGCATCTTGTAGAGGGAGTGACGACCATACTCACCAGCCACGCTTTCGGGATCACCTAGAGAAAAAATAAATTCACAAACCATGACGTTGCCCTCTAAAGGAGCAAGCCCTTCTTTCAACGTCTCTTGCTTCTAAGCAAAAGAAGCAAGAGATTTTTCCATTTCCCATTTTTTCATGTAAGGTTTAGAGAACCTCTTCACAGAATCACAGAATTGTAGGGGTTGGAAGATCTCTAGAGATCACTGAGACCAACCCCCTGCCAAAGCAGGTTCCCTACACCAGGTTCCCTTCCCTCACCCAGCTAAGGGTTTGATTGGGCTCCCAAACAAAAGTAACAGAGCTTGGTCAAATCAAAGCGAGGCAGCACAGACACCAACCTCACCCAGCTATCTCACCTCCACTTGTGTAGACCTCTAGCTGCCGGTTGATGTTGGATTTGTCCACCAGAGAATGCAACACATTAAGGACACTGTGCACGTTCCAGATCTTGGGGTTGGAACGAAGGAAATCAATTTCTTCTTCAGATTTCTTGGCTGTCTTGCAGCGGTACTGGCTGAAGGACTGGAACTGTGCGGAAAGAGCAGACTTGATGGTGAGGGGATGGTCTGGATGTGCTACATCTAAGTGCACTAAGCTCACGTGTTGATCACACAATGCAGTACAAGCTACAAGTGACATGGAAAGAGAGGCTAATTTGAGATCAGCTGGCAATTAATATGGTAAATTATTCCACTATTAAAGCACCTAGAGAATATCTGATACTGTACAGAGGCAATCTGAGAGAAAAGGCCAGAAAACAGAACAAAGTGAAAGATCTCTGACAATTAGGACAGGCAACTAAATACGTATCTGATGTCTAAAGAGGAGAGCAACCAAGTCATTTTAAGAAATTCAAAACTATAGTCAAACCACAGAACACAAGAGAACTAGTATGATCTTGTATTTGGGATTATAACAGATTTCAGTCAGCTGCCTTATACAAATCAGGTAGAAATGCAGCCGAGCTTAAATAACAAACCAAACCAAAGCTAAGCAGCAACTGAAATGGAAACATCAGTATCAGTTCAAGACTCCCCAGACAATTCTCAGTAACTTACAAAACCTGTACATTTACAATGACACCTATTCTGTGACCCACAAAATAACAGCACTCACCTAAGCTTTTTGATATGAGCCCCACAGAGATGATTGAAAATTTAATAGCATTAACACAAGGCTACCAAAAACACCCCAGTCTTAAGGGTCACACACCTGGTATATGAATTCATCAATGATATCCCAGAGCCACTGGTTGGGCAGTTCCAAAGGAGCAGGACCATCAGCATCTGCAGAAGAACATCAGTAGCAGATGAGAGGCTTAATGCCTTGAGCAAAGACAGTGGCAGAATTGAAGGAACAAAATAAAATAAAATAAATCAAGAAAACAGAAGCTTTGCAAGTTGAAAAACACAGAAGATGAGTGAAGCTTCCAGCAGGAAGTAAATATGTAGCTCTGCCTATCTCAGGTACTTTATTTTTAAGGAATATGAGCGTGCATTGAGTTAATCTCTAAAGTGTGAATGCTCAACAGCAGTGATTCTTGGAAGCTGCACAAAAACTTTAGGGGTCTATCCCAGCCACTCTTCTCTGCAAGACTGGCAGGCAGTCACAAACATTTTAATTTGTCCCAAGTGGACTCAAGAAGGGTAAGCAGCTGTGAAATACCACTGCAAGTTCCTAACTTTGATCAAAAACCAAAATGAAGCTGTAAGTTGTCAGCAAGATAGAAGGTGATTTTTTTTTCTTTAAGCTTCTCAGAAAGCACTGTCAACTATTTGGGCTTTTTGTGGTTTTAAATGCACGGGTGTAAAGTGCTCTTCGTTGCAAATTTAAACATATGGAAAGCTTATAGACCACTTATCTGCTTGTGAGCTATAAACAAACACGTTTTGGTTTCTCTCCCTTTCTCCATCTTAATCCTCTGCATTCAGTCTTCTCCAAAATTCACAAACCAAAGATTAATTGCAGCAACTCACTGAGGATGTAGTTGAAAAGATTGCAGTAGTTGTAGTAAGATTCAAATCTCTGCTCCAGAGTGGGCCCCCCCTGCAATGAGAAAACAGTACAGTCCATTTAGTCTGAAGTACAGCAAGACTAAGCTTATGGGCAATATCCTATAAAGGATGGCCATAGCAATAGGTCTGTTTTGGCGACATCAGAGCTGACATTCAAGCAGTCACTAACCACTGACACCATCCAGAAGGCATGAAATTGTCTCACTATTGTCTAGTAGAAAAAGGCTGCCTTTTCAAGTCCAGGTAGCTTCTAGTACAACTGAGCAATGAAGCGAATACAACACTTTAAGTCTCCTTCTCCTCCTTCTGCTGTCCAGACATAGGAACTGCCTATTCCACAGCTTCTTGTCCTCCTCCCCCTCAAGAGGAGCCTTTGTAAATCCTGACACTCAGCTGCTTCTAGACAATCATATCATAGAATCATAGAATAGCTTGGAAGGGGCCTTAAAGAACCCTGCTGTGGGCAGGGCTGCTACCCACCAGCTCAGGCTGCCCAGGGCCCCATCCCTGGCCTTGAACCTCCAGGGATGGGGCACCCACAGTTCTCTGGTCAGCTGTGCCAGTGCCTCACCGCCCTCTGCATAAAGAATTAGTTTTAAATGCTTTGTAAGACCAATAAACACAGGAGGGAATCATATTCCTAGAATTATCTCGTGTCACCTCTAGACACCCCATGGGCAGCTTGGGAACGTCCTACAAAACAATTCAAGCAACCAGTTTCACCTGTTAAGGCAAGTCTTTGATCCGGGAACTTCAAAAAGACTCCTGCATTAACCCATTTCTCCACCCTCTGGTCCAAACCAAAACTGCAATTATTACTCATTCACCATGTAAGTCACACACCAGTTCTGCTTCTTTCTTACAGACAAGAACTACTCTGATTTTCC
Source organism: Tetrao urogallus (assembly GCF_951394365.1). Classification (NCBI taxonomy): domain Eukaryota; kingdom Metazoa; phylum Chordata; class Aves; order Galliformes; family Phasianidae; genus Tetrao; species Tetrao urogallus. The sequence continues at coordinate 143,342,745 of NC_136813.1, read as the reverse complement.
TACTGACTTCAAATTAGCCTTTTTAAGGAAAAGAAGGGTTTGTTTTTTGTTTTTTCAGACCATTATTCCTTCTGTTTTCTTCTCCTATATCCTTTGTGATGCCCATTTTTTCCTATCCACAACGCACTCTGACCCCATCTGGTCTTCCAATTACAAGTAACTCAAACTCCTCTTGTGACACTCCCTCACACACCTGCTAATCTGAAGAACAAATAAAGAGCCAAGAAAAAACACACAAAACAAACTGACCTACAAGTCATGCAGTTATACAGCTCTAACTGAAAGAAAATTCAGCTACTTCCCAACATCTCCTTCTTCCCCACCTCACTGTTGTCATATAACCCAGCAGCAGCTCAGCACCACACAACTGTCTGCTCACTCTCTCCCCATATGGGACAAGGGACAGAATTGGAAACAAAACAGAACTTGTGAGGAAAAGAACTATTTACTAAGACAGTCTTTGTTGCAGTTTCCTCTTCCTCCAAGACTGGGGGGACAACTCAGGAAGACTGACAAGTCTTGCTTTTCATAAATCAGCAAATCCTTACTAAACTGACAAAAGGCAAGAATTTTAAACTTCCCTAATTGTCACTTGCCCCATACCTCATAAGTCTATTCAATATTGTTTCGCAAAAGTTATGGAACCAGTGATGCTGTAGTAGCAGTGCAACTTGTTAAGTTTTATGGCAGAAAAGCCAAGCACAACCAAAAGACACAGGGCAAATACTCACACTGACTTTAGCGTAGATATGCCTATAATACAGCTCCTTGTATAGGATGAGGAAAACTGCATCTGGAAAAAGATGAGAGAATTGGACATCAGCAAACCACAAGGCTTTGGCAACTGGATCTCTGAAGCACTGGTGGTGCTCCAACTGCCACAGTTAACAAAGACAAGAGGATGCTTCATTCACTTGACTTTCTGACAGGCATCTACAGAAGGAGCTGCCACAGTGAACAAAGATCAGTGACCAACAAATCATAAAAACCATGCACCAGCTCACTAATATATCAAAAGCGGTTTAGTTCCTTCATTCTCTGATAAGGAAAGAGAGTGGAAAAGAAATGCTTACCATTTCCAACTTGTGGGGCAATGGCCTCTGCCTCTGGCCATGGGGTGTTCTTGAAAAACCTTTCCGTCAGCTTTGTCCAGCTGAAAGATAAGTCATGTGGTATAAGAAAATGTTTCTTAGTATCAAAGAGCAGGAGTTAGACAGCATAATACAGAGGGCTTAGACTTGACAGAAGTAGAACACTATCTCCCTTTACTAACTCCAGTGTTGAAGCAAAGAATGAGAATGACAAAGGAGTTAAAAAACTGATCATAGAATGGCTTGGGTTGGAAAGAACCTCAAAGATCACCTAGTTAGCATCAGGATTGCCAACCATTAAATCAGTTACTAGACCAAGTTGCCTTGGGCCCTATCCACCCTGGCTTCGAACACTTCTAGGGACTGGGCATCCAGAACCTCTCTGGACTGCCAGTTCCAGGGCAACTTCCTGTTCCAGTGCCTCACTAACCTCTCAGTGAAAAATTCCCCTTAACATCTAATTTTAGTTTAAAGCTGTTCCCCCTTGCCCTATAACTACCTACCCATGTAAAAAGCTGATTTCCCTCCTGTAGGTAAGCTCCCTACAAGTACTGGAAGGTCACAATGAGGTTTCCTCACAGCCTTTTCCAGGCTGAACAAGCCCAGCTCCCATCCTTTCTTCACAGAAGAGGTGCTCCAGCCCTCTGATCATCTTGTGGCTTTCCTCTCCATTCCAACAGCTCCACATCGTTCCTAAACCGGGGGCCCTAGGCATTTAAGTATGGAATGGCTGCATGTGTTCTACTTGCATTCTCTTTATGGTAAAGAAACACAGCTACAAGCAAGAGCGGGAATATCTTCACAGATCATAGAATCACTACAGTTGGAAAAGACCTCTAAGATCACGCAGTCCAACCGTCCAACTATCACCAATATTTCTTACTAAAGCACATCCCTCAGTCTACAAAGAGCCAATGTAGAGGTCACTTTTTACTGCCAACATACAAAACCAGTACTTTCTTTCAGACAGGTCACAACCCACATAGATTTATGTTACACTAATAGCCCAGAAATATAGGGGGTTTTTTGGTTTGTTTTTTTTTTTTTTCCTCTTTTCTCCTCGGTGATCAATTGAAGTTTCAGACTATTTCAAAGAAGTGAAACAACAATGCCAGCATTTCTTTTTATGGTCCAGAAACAAGAACGCAGGAACGGCCCCACCTGTTCTCATAGATGTCCTGGATCTCATACACCTTCTGGTCAATGACGTCGCTGGAGACGCGGCTGGCCTGCAGCTCGTACACCTTCTGGTCGATGAGGTCGGACACGGTCTTGTGGAAATACTGGATGAAGTTCTTGATCACCTCGGGGATCACCTGGTAGGTCTGCTGCTCGTACTGCCGCTCGTAGGCCAGGTCCTGCTTCGGGTCTCCTGAGGGGAGAGAGGCGCAGCGTAGGAGCGAGTCCTACAGCCCAATCCCCGCGAGGCGGCCCGGGAGCGCACTCACCCGTGTGCATGTCATAGTCGTTGGAGTAGGCGTACGGGTCGTAGGCGGCCTGTGGAGAGACGAGGCAGCGAGGTTACAGAAACGAGCCCGAGCCGCAGACCCCCACCCCGGCCCCGGCCCCAGCCCCCCGGCCCGCCCGCACATCGTTGTCGTAATCCTCCCCCGGGTAGGCCATGGCGCGGCGCGGTCCCTGGGCGGCCAGGAAGAGGGGGCGGGACCAAGCGGCACGCTCCGGGCGGCCGGCCGGAAAAGGCTACGGCGGAAGGGGGAAGCTGTTCAGTCTGTCTATTGGTTGAAATAACTGCCCGTCTTTAGAGGTTTTTCTCTCTGATTGGAGAGTCTGCCTGCCCGTCAACGCCCCCTAGACACCGCCTCTTTTCTCGTCTCCTTTCCATCCCATTGGCTGCATCCGCTGAGTTGAGGCGACTCTGATTGGTCGAGAGAACCGTTGCTATAGCGACGACCCTTTCCGCCCCTCTTCTCGCACCCCGCGCGCCCTGGCCCAGCCCGGCCCGTGAAGGAATGGAGGGCGGTGGCGGGGCCGCGGCCGAGTCCGCGGCAGGGACGGAGTCGGAACCGGCTCTGGGAGCCGGGACGGCGCTCGGAGGGGCGGCGGCAGCCCCCCTCGGCTACCTGCACGTCCTGTGGCAGCGAGAGGAGCCCGCCGGCAAGATCCCGGCCCGCCGCCTGCGCAGGGCCGCCCGCCTCCACCGCCACCTGGGGCCTACGGGCAAGGAGAGCCACGGTGAGCGGGAGCGGTTTTCCCCTTCCTTCCCTGTCCCCTTCCTCGCCCCTTCCCTCTTTCCTTCCCTATCCCCTGTCCCCTTCCCTTTCCCCTTCCTCCTCCACGCTTCCCAGTAATGGCTTTCTTTCCTCCACAGCTCTGAAGAGGCTGCGTGAGGCTGCCAACGGCAATGATCTGGATACAGGTGAGAATTCTGCCAACCTGACATGGGGCCACTTCCTGGAAGGGCAGTTTGTCAAAGCCCTTTGTGTCAGCAGAGCACAAGGAGGAGGAAGGTGCAGATAGTCTGCAGAAATCGTGCTTTAGATGCTGCAGATCTAGAAGCTGCTTTTCTTGTGCCTTTTGTTCCATTCTCTGAACAGAGCAAGGCTGATAGTAATACTGATTTATTTCACTGTATTGGGTTCATAGTGCTGATTGTCCAGCTGCCCTAGGCTAAATTAACAGCCTGCTATTACTCCAGCTTTTTGGTAAGTAACTTTTGCCCACTTGTCAGCAGTAGAAAAGTAGTCTTGTGGCAAAATGGAAAAGTGATGATCCAAGCCTGTCTGATCTCAGACATATGGTGTGATTTTTGGGTGGTCTTTTGTGTGGAACCAGGAGTTGGACTCGATGATCCTTCTGGATCCCTTCCAACTTAGGATACTCTGCACTTCCATGATTCTAAGCCATACCCCGTGTGATAAATGACATAGTGTGACACAGATCAGAGCCCCGGCCAGCCTCTCTGTGACTCTCTTTACTTCTCTGTACTGTAGATCAGTTCGGTTTTGATACTAAGTATTCATCAGCAATATTGCCATATGTCGTTTGCCCACTGTCATTGTTTCTCTTTTGCCTGTCATCAGACCATGTTGTGAATAACTGGAAACAGATCTGACTTGTAGAAACCCCTGACATTTCAGGATGGGGTGCATGGGGGGCTGTCTGTAATTTTCTACTTTCCAGCTCACAATATACCTTGCTTCATGAACTGATGGAAGCATTCATTTATGAGCTCTGACCATGGACAGAGTCCATATTTACCTGCAGAAGAACTGGTAGCATCACCCCTTTCTGATCAGGTGTCCCTTCAACTTACCTGTATCCTTTTCTTCCTTGGCACTGTCAGTGCAGCAACTCCTGGAGGATGGAACTGACCCCTGTGCTGCAGATGACAAAGGCCGGACAGCCCTGCACTTTGCCTCCTGCAATGGCAACGATCACATTGGTGAGTGGGAAAGGGATCTTCGATCATCCAACTTGTCCATTTCAGAGGGTTTTCTTTATTTTCCATTTGCTGTCTGTGTAAGCTGAACAAAGCATCCCTTCTGCAGCCTGCTGGCTGCCACATGGACCTATGGGTCAGCAATGCTCTACCAAATCAAGCTTCTCACCCCAGTAAGGTGCTGTCAGTGGGGCAGAGGGAAGGGGCTAATATGGCTCTGTGTTATTGCTTCCAGTGCAACTGCTTCTGGATCATGGGGCTGACCCAAATCAGAGAGATGGGCTGGGAAACACTCCCTTACACTTGGGTAAGTGCCAGTCAGATGACCTTTGCATGCAGAGAAATGAGGTGACCACTGCATTCTATTTTTCCTCTGCATCTTCCTTTTTCCTGTGCATCACACTATACGTCCCCAGCTTTAAAGACTTATGATTCTTAGCACTTTTTTCGCCTCACCCCTTAGGAGGGCCAGAGTTAGAGAAAATCCATTTTCCTTCCCTCTGCCTGTCCTGAGGAGTGTGAGATGTGTTCTAGCCAAAGTACCCTGAGCATGAGGTCATGCTTAACAGTGGAGCTGTTCCTCTTTCCTATGGCAAAAAAACCTTTTGGGAAGTGACAAGTTCCACACTTGAGCAGAAACTCCTTTGTTGTTTGTAGCACCTCTGAGCTGTGTGTCCTGTGTTTTCCCTCCCCAGCTGCCTGCACGAACCATGTTCCCGTCATCACCACGCTGCTGCGCGGAGGTAACATTTCCTCTATAACAATTACTGCCTGTCCCTTTCTTGCCCTGCCCCTGTCGATATTCCCCAGGAACACCAAGTTTTTAAGACAGACCTCCCTTTCTGCCCTTACTCTTGCATTTGCAGGGGCCAGAGTCGATGCCTTGGATCGAGCTGGCAGGACCCCGCTGCACCTCGCTAAGTCGAAGCTAAACATCTTACAGGAAGGAATCTCCCACAGCCTGGAGGCTGTGCGCCTTGAAGTGAAACAGGTAAAAGAAACAATCCCATGCTCTGGTAAGGCTCTACAGCTTCTATCAGTTTTCAGTACTCTTTTGGTCAAGGATCATGTAGCAGCTGTTTTAATTACCTGTCTCTAGGCTTTTAGCTTATCCAAGGAAAGTTTGGCTTTTTCCTTCTGTTTTCAGATATGTTGATTTTTTTCCAACTACTTCTCTTGATTTTTGTGTGGTAATTTGGCTGTGTTAGGCCAAGCATTGAATGTCTTATTTCTCAGACTGCATGGAACACACTCTTTTCTTCAGCAGCCATGTAAGATGGATGCCTTGTGGCAGGAGAGGAACCAGAGCATGGGGTTGTAGCTGTGGCACACACATTTCAGCAGGGACTCTACTTTGTCAGGCATTCTCAGTGCACTCTGCACTGCTCTCGTGTGTGGGGGCATGGGAAAGGAAAGCAGTCACAATGCTGCCTCACATACATGAGGTGTGGGCATTGCTTCAGGAACCATAGAATAGCCATAAGGGTTTTTATTCTTTGTGTGCAAACAGATCCTGCAGGAATGGGAAGTTCCTGCTCCTCACAGTGAGGGAAGACAGCTGGCCATGAAGAAAAGCTTGGTGCTTTCTTGGCAAGCCTAAACCTTGTACTTCTTCAGCTGAGCTTGTCTCTCTTTCCTGTTCTAAAACTACACAGACGGATCATAACTGGTCTGCCTGTGGCTGATGGACACCTCTGGTGACTCCCTGGCCTCTGGTAGAACCTTTAGTGCTCTCCGGTCGCTTTGCATGCACTCTCTTCTATGAATCATGTACTCAGCAGCAAGTCTGTGCTTGGCAGTTTAGCTGTTCTTCCTAAAAGCAACCCAGCGTGATGCTGCTGTCTGATGTTTCCTCTTATTCCTGGTGGCTTCAGATTATCCAGATGTTGCGGGAATACCTGGACCGTCTGGGGAGGCATGAGCAAAAGGAACAGCTGGATGACCTCTGCTCTAAGCTACAGATGACCAGCACAAAGGAGCAGGTAGGTAGTGCTGAGCTACTGTGACTCACCTGTTTCTGCCGTGACTTCTGCGTTCAGGAGAATTCAGCTACATAAACAAGGTGACATTGAAGACATGCTTGTGGATGTGCTGTTGCTGGGTGAAGTAGCCAGGATAGATGGATGACTCCTTTGTTTGGAATTCAGAATGCAGAAAGCGTTACTGTGCCTAGCAGCTCAGCAGAGAAGCTGAAGATCGGATCGACTGAGGGCACAATCATTTTAAGGCCAGAAGGTAGCACAAGTACTCATTGTTGAGTTCTGGGTAATGCGTCAGCACACTTCTGTTTAAGGGCTGGCTGTATTGCCTGAGGTGGAGTTCGAGCATCAGCTTCCTGAGGAAAGGGCAAAAGCTCCTTTTGCCTTAGATTAGGACTTTTCTGAGCATGATTGTGGAGCCAGCAGGAGTTGTAGCATACGCTCAGTTTGGGCATTACTGGCGATCCTGGTGGAAGAATAGTCCTTGCTGCATGGGGGTTTCTTCTGTGGTGGTGGGCAGCTGTGTTCCTGTGCCTGATGGCCAACTGTATTCTTCTGACAGGTGGATGAGGTTACAGACCTCCTGGCCAGCTTCACATCGCTCAGCCTGCAGATGCAGATGGAGAAGAGGTAACAGGCTTCCAAGTCCTTTCATCTCTGTGATCCAGAAGGAGAAGGCTTAGAGAAGAAGGCCTGCATCTCTGAATAAACATCACGGGCCCTGAGGGTGCTGCCATGGTTGCCTCATGAGGAGGCAGTAAGATTTGACAAGAGAGTGCTGCAGCTGAGACTTTTGGGGAAAAAAAATAGGCTGGCACTCAATAGGGTACCCCTTCCAGAGCAGAGGTATTCTGCCTTCTCCTTAGCACTCCAGTTCAGTGCAGGTGGTGGCTAATGCCATGGAAAATCGCCCGCATCACAGATCTATCTGCTTGCAACAGGCATCTTTTGCCACCACTGCAGTATTAAACTGCATGGGGGGGTGGGAAGTGGGCATCTTGGACAACAGAAGGCTTTGTACTATAGGAATAACACGTCCCTAATTCCGTGTGGTAGCAGCTGAGCAAACACACTGCCTTAAGAAGCATGCACCAAGACGTAATCCTAAACTTCCCTAGAGCCTGCAGAGTATCTGAGCAGTTAGGGCTGGGATACAATGCTTTTAATCAGACTAACAGGTTCCACTGGGCCTGGTTTTTGAAGCACTGCTGAAAGACAGTGCTTAAATCTCAGAGTGAAACACTTGTGAAGAATACCCAGGGAGGCATCAGGTCAGGGCTACCCTGATGCAACAATGAGGGTTAGGGAATGACTTAATCCTACTGCAGTTTTAGGCATGCATCTACATTTTATTTGAAGAAAAAAAAACCCACCAAAGTCACTCTAAGTGACTTTTCTGTATCCACTACTGGCTGTTTCAGGCCAGGGGTCTAGTAGCAACAGAAGGTGCCCCACATCGTTGGGTTGGGGTGGAGGTGGATTTGTGGCTGCGGCAGCAGCACCAAACCCAAAACTGGCTGACACCCATCGTGTGTTTCTTGCTTGTGGAGACGCACAGCTCCAGGGTCTGAAGTTCAGCTTGAGGAACGAGTAACGACTTCTGCTGGGAGCCCAGAGTAATGCAGCTGTGAAGGATGCGGGGAATCTCCCTTGCTGCTCTCTGGTTGGTAACAGAGACACGGTAGTTTTGCTTTGAAGCAGGGATCTGTGAAGTCTTGGAGGTGGGGCGTGAGCGATAGCAGGATGACAAGAAAATGTGCCGCAGTTCCCACCTGCATGCCCACCTAAACGACATGGCATGCTGGTGGTGATGTGCACCCCACAGCTAGGAATCATGTCAGCTCTTTAGGATTCAGCTAAACCATATTAACAGCCACTGTTTGCAACGTTCTTCAGAGACGTGTTCTCTAATGTCTGGCTGCTTAGCCAGGAGAAGGCTCACTGGGCCTCCGTGTTCAAAGCTGAGCTATCAGAATACGCATTGTTCTAGGTGTGCTGGAAGCTGTGCTGGCTGGGGCTGTCACTGTGAGTGCTGGTACTTTGTTATGATGTGCTGGATGGGAAGGATTCTGAGGGGGTGGGAGACAATCTGACCTTTTCATATTTCAAACTTCAATAAAATCCTGTCAGCCTTTTTTGAATTCCCTGTCCAGTTCTCTCTTTTCAGAACAGCTCATTCCCCTTTACTGATGTTTCAGGCCGTGGGCACAGCATTGGGTTCAGTAACTGCTGTTCCCAATTGTGGCACTGAAATTGGAAGTGACAACACAAAATTGTTTGAATTCAAACACCAGCCTGTTTGCAGATCAGAGTACGCAGCTGCTGACTCACCTTCTGATCTCGGCTCCCACAGCCAAGAAATCCAAACTTAAAATCTAGTTAGTTGCTGTGATACTGTACAAACAGAGGGAAAGAGAATCTCAGGGGGACTGCATCTAGCTGAGAGGTGGCATGCTTTGTGAAGAGGGAAAGCAGCCTTGCCCAGTCTGTGCTCCTGTGTAAGTGTGGAGCTGGTGGGGATAAAGTGGTTGCACTCGTGCCTTGCCCTGTGCCCAGAAAAGTGGCCGCGCTGTGAAGAGCTGTTCCTCCCTGGCACCTCAGCCCCCTGACATCTGGGCAGGGGCTTTACAACGTGGTCCCTTGGGTGAGGAGCTGGTGACTTCTGTGTTCAGCCTGTTCTGTTCTGTCTTTCTGTCATTGCGTCAGCCTAAGCTTTGTATCCACGTACACTTGGCAGTCAACAACCTTGTTGCTGAGGAGACCATTAAAGTGCCAAAGAGCAGGCGGCTGGGGTGCTCTTATCATTGCAGTTGCCTTGGCTGCTGATGATGTCTGCAAACTAGATGCAGCTTGGAAGCTTTCCTTGCAACCAGGAACACACTTAGCTGAGATTCAGAGCTAAGCTTTTAGCTTGAGTGCTCAGGACGTTGCTGTCCACAGCTCTTCAAGTCTTTGTTTGCCTGGTGCTGGAGTTTTTCCATGACTGCTCTTGACTGTATGCTTGGAGTGGAAAGGCAGGGGTGCAGCAGGCAGCAATGAATATTTCCCTTGCTTTCAGTCTATTCCAGAGGTGTCTGTTGCAGTAACAATGCAAACAACGCCACTGTCTTTCCTCCGCTATGTTGACGTTACACTTTGCCCAACCTCCCCTTTTCCCTTGCCTTACACTGCTAAGCACCGTGTTTTGGTGGGCCACACGTGCCACTGTTCCCTGGCAGACAGGATTTGACCCAAGGCCTTGCTCACCACTGCCTGTCCTCCATATGCATTTTGTTTCCCCCTTCATTCACAGCACGGCTCTGCAGTGACACGCTGTACCCACAGCCACTGAGCCCAGCAGTGACCTCGCCAGTCCCTCAACCCTGCACAGAGAGCTCATGCTGTAAGACACAGACAAAACCAGCCAGGCTCAGGATCTGGCTCTTTCAAGCAGAAGCAATAGCTGTGTACAAACCTCCCAATAAGGTGTCATGGATGTTGTTAAGCAAAGGGTCTTTCTCTGCAGCAGCTGCTTGCCTATGCCAGTGAATGCAAAGTGTGCTGCGGTATGCACAAACACCAAGAATCTGCTGCCTTTCAGTCTTTAGCAGTTGAGATAATTAAGCTCCAGGGTATCAAGCCAACATCTGAACTCCATTACTTCCTTCACTTTCGCCTTTCTAGCAGACTCCAAATCCATCACAGTAATTATCCTCTGTGCTGCTAAGGAAGCATCCCTGCAAACCTTCCAGCCTTTCATCTGCTTCCTCCGCTCGTTCAATGAGTGAGATGGATTTCAACTTCTCCGTCACGGAAAGGTACAGGCAGTAAGATGATTTCTTTGTACACTACAACAGGGCAGCGTGGGAGAGCAGCCCCAGGCAGTGGGATGACAAGGTGAGAGAATCAGCCGTTTTGATTAAGAAGCTGATAAAGGAGACAGGGCAAATAGCTCATCCAGGGGCTCTTCAACCATCATTTGCCTTCTTCCATTGGATCTTCTCCCCTCTCTGCTTCTGTCCCTGCTGCCCCACGCTCAGCACGTCCCAGGTGTGGCAGCCCCCGCAGGTTTAAAGCCGAGCTCATCAGTCTGAGCGATGACAAGTAATCATTAATTAAGTTGAAAGGCTGGGAGCAGAGACTGCTGATTGCTAATCAGTCTGGAGGGGAGACTGTGTGAGAAGAGCATTTGAGTTCCTTCGACCTTAATTAGTGACAGTTTTATATCAAGGACATAACACCTTTTCTTTGCCTCTGCCTTTAAGCTATTGGACCAGTTAAAGCATGTGTATTGTTACTGGGCAGACTGGAATTCCCTCTTGGCTATCGAGCCTCTTGCTCATGTGCTTCCCCAAAAATGCGGGCTCTTGGATCCAGGCAGAATGAATGAATGGGAGCCACATCTTGCAGAGGTGCTAAACATGCCTTCTCCCCAGGTTTCCCCCATCCTTTTTGTCCCATGTTATTTAGGTTTCACCCTTCATTAAAAGGGAACAAGGTCAGAGCATCACCATTCTCGACTGCTGTTCCCTTCTTTCTCCAACACTTTGGGTTGTGAAATGCAACCACAGATCTAGAAACAATGCACGTATTCCAGCACAAAGAGAGACGTGGGAGGTTCAAGGTGCAGAAAACAACATCAAGTGCTTGAGTGTGAAAAGAAAAACAATCCCCAGTGCAGCAACCAGGTTGGCTCCAGCATGGGGAAAGGGGTGTCCTTGCTGCTGAGCTGTGCTACAGTGTCAGTACACACTGAAGTGCCACGTCACCTGGGAATTTGACAAGCAAGCAGAGCAAGCAAGAAGGGAAGATTCATGCAAGCAGAAGTTGGGGAGGGCAAGCAAAGAAGAATAGGGAGAGCTTATAGATCTGCTGCATGGCTTGTACATAGCAGGGCTCTGCAAAGCCGTGTTCCCACTGTTGCATGTCCCCCTCATCCCTTCCATATTGTGCCCATAGCTCTGAGAGTGTCAAAGGACAAAGACAGGGCTGTAAGCTCTTCACCTGATACTGCAGCTTCCACCTGCTTATCAAAGGTCCCACTGTGCAAGGGGGCAAGCAAGGACACTGTGTCTGTGCAGCTCAGGACAGAGCTGACTGAGCTGCACTGCCTCCAGTGATTTAGCATTTGGCGCAGGTGCTTGGCAGTGGGTTGGCAGTAAATGGCTTCTCTCTGCCAGCTGGGGCTCCCAGCATTACTCCCTCTGTATGAATTAGCTATGAAGTGAGCAGTGTGCTCCCTGCAGGTTTCCCACAGCCTGGAGTCTGCTGCAGCATTTGGTCCTCATATCCCCTCGCATAGGGCTTTGCTGGGAGGGTTATCTCCATGCACACGCATGCTGTGCGCCTGCTTGTCCTCCCTTCTGCTCCTTGTCCCTCTGCCCTACCATCTCACCATCCCTTTTGTCCCCATGAAGGACTCCCACCAGCTCATACAGCCTCCAGCAGTCCATGCTACACTGGCAGAGTTTGCATTCAGCACACATCAAACTTATCAGGAGAAGGAAATTGCTGGGCTTTATTCAGGTTAGGAAAGGGAGAAATTCCAGCATCCTCTGTGAACCTTATTTCTTGCCCTCCCCCATCCCCATAGTAATTCCCATTCTTCCCATGGTCAGGTTTGGAAAGATACTCTACTCTACTACAGGGGGTCATTCAGCAGCTCCTGCAACCAAAGGCTCTTCTACAGCTGTTCGAGACAAGGAGGGCAACGAGGAACAGCAAATGGGAAACTGTGCTCCCAGGAGCACATCAGACCCACAGCAATCCTGCAGTGAGGAGTGCTGTGGAAGATGTTCCAGCCCTTTGAGTGGTGGTGGCATTGCCCCCTCCTGGAAGCTCTCTCCACCACACAGAAAAGAACAGAGAGGATTTAAGTTTGAGCCAAGTGCACACAAGTGCAATCATGATTTTCATTTCATGGAAAATAATATCTTGCTAAGTCAGTAAAGCACACAAGCAGGGCTAATACTGCCGAGTTACATCACCGCTCAGAGAGCAACAACTCCTGAAGGAAGGGATGAAACTCTACATAAAGAACAAAGAAGAGGCAGCGGTCCTTCAGGAATTTCCAAAAGGCGAACAGAAATAAAGCAGAGATTAATCAGATGGAACAACATGGTGGGAGGAGGATTTGTGAGGGTTGCTTGGGAAGAACTGAGGATAACTGCCAAGAAATATTTCAGAACTGCAAGCAGGACAAGGAAGTAGACAGTGTCCTGCAGTATCTGCTTACAAAATCAAAGGCTAAGCAGGGCAGAGCGCAAGGAAACCTCTTCCATTAAGTACTTTCTGGAAGGGCTGGGCCAGGGGAAGAGACCAGACTGATGGTCCTTTCCCTTTTGAGCTGCAGAGAAGCCATGGGTACACAGGGAGGGCGCAACAGCCTTTCAGTTGTTCACCTGCTGTGGCATGGTGGTATCATTGAGGTATGACCAGTGAGTTCTGCAGAGGTTGTACAACCAAGCTGTTGGTGCAGACTCAGCGCAGTAAAGTGCAATGGCCCTCTTTGATCTGGATGCAGGAGCCACAGAAGGGGAGGTGGACTTGGACTGCCCCCAGACCATGAGAAATGTCATCACATTAACACGTCCCTGTGCTCTGCATTGATGTGGTGGATTGTGCCATTCCGAGATGCATTTGCTCATTTGCAATCAGCAGCCAGACACTCTTGAGGCCTTCTTGGAGTGTTCTTGGCTAGGGGATGGCCAGCTGTTACCAAGATTTCCTCCTCCAGCAGCTCCTTCTGAACTTCTTGTAGCTGGTGAGTCCATGCTCTGGCATGTCTGGTGCCTTCAGTGTCCCTCTTCCTATTGTTCTCCTTTGCAACCTGAGTCAGCTCAGTGTTGCCTCCATAGAAGCCTCCAGTGCTGTTAGTGAAACCTTTGTCCACAGCGACCATATGAACTTTATTTCCAGTTCTCTTCTTCCTGTTCTTGTTCTGGAAGAACAGGCAGGTGAAGACCTGCTTGAAACGCTTTCGGAAATGCTTGGAAACGAGCGCATAGACGATAGGGTTGAGGCAGGAATTAGCATACGAAAGGCAGTGGGAAGCCAGGCGGCAGGCGTAAGTGGCTCGGTTGAAAGGGAAGTGGCCAAACCAGAAGCACAGGATAACCAGATGGTGTGGAAGCCAGCAGAGGCAGAACAGGATGGCCACAGCCACGATCATCTTGGTGACCTTACGCTTGGCCTTTCGGGACTCTGAGATCCTCTCTATAGGGTCTACAGAGGTCCACAGGAACTTGATGGTCCTGGCGTATGCCAGGCTCACTACAGTCACAGGTAAGAGGTATCCAACTACAAACGTAAGGATGTCCAGAATCTTTCGGCGTTGGTCCTCCCAGACAGGGACGCAGATGGGCACCCCATGGTAATGGACAATCTGGTAGTAACTGAGGTAAGGCCCTGCAAAGAGTAGTGATAACAACCAAATCACTACAATGGCCACTCCTGCATTTTGGGTAGTGCGGAGATCCCGGGACTTCAGTGGATAGCGAATGGCCAGGTACCTGGTGGGGAGGGGAAGGAGAGACCAAACAGAATGTGGATGAGATTGGGGCTCATTGCCCTCCTGCCCCACGAAGCTGCCATCTGTGCACCCATTCCCACACAGCCACCAATCTCTCCCCTTCCTCACCTCTTGGGAAAGAGGATTATGGTGAGAATGGGGTCATCCCAACACGGGATCTGGGATCTCTGCTGCCCACATTGCTGTGCTAGCTCAGGAAGGGTAAGCAACGTGCATCTTGAGTCAGGGAGGAGGGCCGAAATAGGACACAAAGAGCTACCTGTTTGTCCCCTGGTGCATTGCTTTCCTGGGGCTTTGGCATTCTTGGCTGCCTACAACCCTTCTGCTCAAGTAAGGAAGAGAAAGGACAGGTAACTAGACCAAGAGCTTGGCTGGGAGTTGGGAGAATGTATGGGAGGTAAGGAGTAACAGTGGAAAGATCAATCTGCTTGTCCTGGCATCCCTGCTGTCACTGGGATGACCCAACCTGCTCCCTACAGGGCACCCAATAGGGTGGAGACTGGACTTTTTCTTACCTCTTAGCTCAAGGGTGGCAAACACATTGTCCCTGAGCTGAGGGACTCAATGTACAGGGGACACTTGCCTGTCAATGGAGACTGTAGCCAGGGTGAAGCTGCTGGCATACATGGTGAGGTAAATCAGGAAATGCACAGCCTTGCAGGCAAAGGCCCCAAAGAGCCACCCATCCAGGGTGTAAATGGTGGCTTGGAAGGGGACACAGCAAATGATGAAACAGAGGTCTGCCACGGCCAGGTTGAGGATGAAGAGATTGGTGGTGTTGTACTTTACTTGGCCATTCCTCAGCAGCACAGCCAGCACCAGTCCGTTCCCCACAGTGCCCAGAAGAAAGATGAGGGAGAAGATGACAGGCACGATGATTCCTGCAGCTGGCAGTTCCGGGCTGTCAGAGGAGGCATTCCAGCCCCCTGGCATCTCTCCCTCTCTGACAGTGGGACCCTGTGCATAGAGAGAGAGACAGTCCTGATTCGCATCCCCACCACAGTGTCTTCTGACCTCCCAGCCCGCTTGGAAGACCTCCTGCTCCACCGCTTGGCCTCTCCTGCATTACTCCTACATACAGTATGCTGCTAAACCCTGGGATCTCAAGTCTTCATCCCAGCTGATGCTCCACTGGGCTCAGCCAGGGCTGCAAGAACATAGGGAAGGAGGGATTGAGAGGGATGGCCACCCTGAACATGGGGCTGAGACACCTCCAGAAGAAGGAACTCCACAGCAGAAGCACCATGCCATGCTCACAAGCGTGCCATCTCCACCCCACGAGTGACTGCTCCTCTTTCTTCTTGCAGCAGCTGTTTTACACAGAGGACCTGTGACTAAGGACAGTAATGCTGATAGGAGGTAATGGGCTGGATGGTGGTGGCTAAATTGGCAGTGTGGGAAGTGGAGAAAAGAATCTGCACTATACTCTATCATATTTAATGTGTTTTCAATTCAGAATTCAAAGGATCTCTGAGAAAAGCAGGTGGGATGTGTTTGGTCTGTGGGTCTGGGGTTTTGTTAACCCTATGGATGGTGCAGGCAAGGGGAATTTGGCTGTTGGGTCCTATCTTGTCCCTGGTCACTATCAGTACTCACATTCTCCAGTTGATCTCTGTTCTTTGTGCAGCTCTTCATCTCTCCCTGTGACATGAGAGAAAGGGGGGGCAGATCTCGGAGCTGCCCAAAATACAGCACAATAGTCATAACAAAGGAGTGATATATCCCAAAAACTCAAGGAGCAGGGTGCTGTGATTTGTGGCTAAACTTCTTCCAGTACTGTGTACCACCACACACAGACAAGGAGCACAAACACCATATCTCCTAACGAGCCTTCTGCTTATTGTTCTTTCATTAGAACAAATTGTCCTTCATTGAGCAGCAGTCAAGATGGAAAGGCACGGTTATCTAGCAACAGTTGACATGCAATTAACTCTTTCTGGGTCATGCAAGCTCTTTCACCCCACACTGCCCTCTCTCTCTGCTCATACCACTTCTTCCTAGCACATTCTATACAGCACTGAAAACTCATCTCTGCTCTGCACTCCCCTCTGTTCCCAGCTCCTCTGTCCTGGTCCTGTGGGACCTTATTGCCCAAGCAGAAGATTGTAGTCTTCCTCTGGGCATACCCCTTGCACATGGGCTGGGGCAGCTCTGGGCTCATCCTGAGGCTTGGAAAACTGGCACTCACCTTTGCAAGGAAAAGCCTGTAGCTTCTCCGCTTGCTCTGGGTAGACCTCCAGAAAAGCCTGGGCAGCAGCAGTGAGGAGGAGGCAGACCTTCATCAGCAGGATGTGGGACACTGACAGTTTCTTCTAGCAGTGCTGTCAGCAATGCCTGACACTCTGCTGCATCCCCCCGTCCCTCTGCTCCCTCTTTCCGCTCTCACACTCAGCTCTCTCCTTCTGCAGCTCTTTGCACGTTCTCTCTCCCTCTCCCCTCCTTTTCCCTCCCTCTGCTCTAGCTGCTGATCCATTGATCTCTCTCTGTATTATTTTTTTCCCCTCTCCCTGAGGTTGGGTTTGGAGTTAACTCCTCTCTTCCCAGCCTTCCTGTGGGTTCAGCTGCTTCCACCAAGGGGGGACAGTGAGAATGGGAGGATGGAAGTGGGCAGGATCCCACAGATCCGCCACCTCTATGTTCTGGGATGCGTTTCCCTACATTTCCAGGGAACATGGATGTCTCAGCCTGCCAGACCCCTACCTCATCCTTGGGATATGGGTCTAAGTCCTGTGGAGAATGAGCAAATAGTTGCTATTTTTAGCTGTTAATTAATTCCTAGCAGCAAGGCAAAAAGTGCCGTGGCACAGGGCAGATTAATCTCAGACCTGGGGATGGAGGTTGAAGCAGCTTTGTTCTCTGTCTAGAGCAGATCTGACCTCTCACCAGCATTTCCCTCCCTGGAGAGGGAGGACAGGCTGTCCAGTGAGGGCACCTCCAGATACCCAGCTTTGTTATCACTACCTGGGACAGTGTGTGCTCTGGCTGTCCAGATAAGAAACAACCATGCCACTCACAAGAAACAACAGCCCTTCCACGCCTGCCCAGCCACCCTCCTGGGCTTGGACACATTGCTGTGCTGGGGATGGTCTCAGCAAGACCCGAAAGCTGTCAGCTTCCCTTTGCTGGGAAGGTCCTGGGTGCATCATCAAACACAGCCATGGGGCAGGATGGAGAGGAGGAGAAGAAGGCACTGGATTCTTCCCCTGCATGGCAGCCTGTTCTCCCAGGGGCAGCACGGATGGAGGTATGTGGGGGAAAAAAGAGGCAGAAGTGGGGTCCTGCTGCCCCATCTCACACCTCGCTGTGGTGGGAGGCTCCGCCACTGCCTGATATCAGCAGGGAGCAAAGCATCCCCGTGCAGGCGGGCGGGTGGGCAGACGGGTATCATCACCCACAACCAAGGAAAAGGGGAAGGCCACGCTGGGGAGGTGTCGATAACCCCAGGCACGTGGCCGCCTGCCACATCCCACAGCACCGCTCGCCATGCAGGGCCCCCGCTGCTGCCTCCTGCTATTCCTCTGCCTGCTGCCACTGCCACTGCGTGCCACCGCCCTGGAAGACACTCAGACGCCACTGCCAACGCCGTTCAGCACCTCTGACCCTACTGCCCATCTGCTGCGCCGCCGTCCCTCGGCCCCGGTGCGACCCTACAGCCTCTCGCTCTCCCCCGAGGACTACCGCTACGCTCCCAAGCCTCGCCACCTGAGGCCCGGCCGATTGCGTCGGCTGCTGGGCCCGGCCTTTAACCCCTTCTGGATGTCATCGGAAGAGCCGCTAGGCCGCAACCTCAGCGCCAAGGAGGATCTGGAAACCATGAGCCGGGAGCTGGTGGAGGGCGGCGGGCGGCACCGCCGCAAGCTGTGGAAGGAGGTGGAGGGGTTGGAGCTGCCCCCCGAGCTGCCCGCTGACATGGCGCGGCCCCTAAGGCGCTGGCTGGTGGAGAGAGCCTCGTGCCGTCTCACCTCCACATGGGTGGACCTGGGGCCCGTCTTCTGGCCCCGCTGGGTGCGGCACACCGCCTGCAGGACCGGCCCTCCCGCCTGCTCGTGGCCCCCAGGCATGGCCTGTCACCCGGCCCAGCTCGCTCACCTCAAGCTGCTGGCCTGGCACTGCTGGGCTGCACGGCCCCCCGGCTCCCTGCACTGCGCCTGGCGGCAGATCCCCTATCCTGTGGTGGTGGCCTGCAAGTGCTCCTGTCGCTGAGGGGGTGGGGAAATAAAGGGCTGAAAGCCAAGCAGGTGTCTTATGGGTGTTTGATTGCGGAGAAGGATGTGGGGTGGATTTGGCTGCATGTGGATCCCTGTGGGGCTTGGTTTGAGATGGGGTGGTGCAGGTCTGAGAATCATAGAATCATTCGGATTGGAAAGACCACTGAGATCATCGAGTCCAACCATCAGCCCGTGCCTGTGGCCATATATGTCTGTGGGAGCAGAGCTGAGGTGCAACAAAGCCACGGGGAGAGGTGGGTTGAACCTTAGGGTGGTCACCATGGGGGATTGGAAGAGGGGCAGGCTTGGGACTGGGCTGTGGTGGCACAGTGAGGGTGGGTGGAGGTGAACCCAGGACTGGAAGTGTCCATGTGCATCTGAGAATGGGATGGGGTGGTCTGATATCTTAATGTACAACAGGAGTGATGGGGGACCCACAGCCACCCCGTATCAGTAGTGCAGAGGGTGGCAGCTCAAGACAGGGATGGATCCATCTGTTCTAGGAAATAGCCTGGAGAGGCAGCACTTACCTTTGCGTCCCACTGAGCAAAAAAAAAAGTCTTCCGCTTTCTGGTCCAAAAGTCATTAAGAGCCACAAACCAGCCCTACACGTTGAAGAAATACAAGCTGGAGGGTTTGCCTAGGAATAAAGCACTACCACACCTCCTGCAGTCGGTGATGGCTGTGCTATTCATTTCCAGCCTGACTCATGTGCCTTCCTGGCGCTGCGGCTTCTGGTGCTGTGCAGCCTGCTGCAGAGCTTGGCCTTGATGCAGTGAGAGAGTCCAAGCAAACATTCCATTGAGCTCTCAGTGCTGTCACATTTAAAAACAGGAGCTCGTCTCCTACTTTTGCGTGGCCGTGGAGCCTAGCTTGAATGCAGCTTGTTCTGCAGATGGACCCTGGTCTCAATACCAGCCTCCTTCAGCCATACAGTCATTGCTCTGGTTTGAGTCAGATATGGTCACACCTGCATCACACTCAGATCAGCATAGGGACAACAGAAGGACGCACATCTTGATTCAAATAAAGCCATGCTGAGATGCCCAGGAGCCACGTGTGCCTGCATGAGCACTAAATCACCGCCACTCCAGCACAGCTTGGAGGAACAAATCCAGAGCTGCCAGCTGTCTGTGTGTTCTCTGCTGTGTGAAAATCGTGCACAATGGAGAGGAATTACAAGTTTCTGTCACCTGCTCTGTTTATGGCCTCAAATTTAAAGCCCAGCTGCTGGGCTGTGGCATGTGAGAACCAGATCCCAGGGTAAGAGCCCCATGGTCAGGCTGGAGGGGCTCTGAGTGCCGTCACCTAGCTGTAAGTGTCTCTGTTCATTGCAGGGGAGTTGAACCAGATGGCCTTTAAGGGTCCGGCCCAACTCAAATGATTCTGTGGTGAGGGCAGTGGGCAGAGCATAATGGCTGGCCCAGAGCACCAAGAAAGCAAGCCTTTGCTCTCTCACAGACTGGCTGCTGGTGGCATGGGTTGCCAAGGGCTGATGCACAACCCTGAGAAATTTTCCTGCCCTGGTGGGGAATTACTGTAGGGTTACCTTTTGGAACCAGCAGGATGGGCACTGAGGAAACAGATAACCTCAGCAGCAGCACATTTCCACCTGCAGAAGGGGAGAGGAGCACTTCAGTGCCCTGACTGAAGCTACATAGCAGACACCTAACAGCACAAGAGGACAGAAAGTGGTAGCAACTCCTGGATGAGAATGCAAGAACCATACAACTACTCACTGCACTGCAGGAAGTCTTTAATGCTACCGGTGATGCTGCCAGCACAGTGCAACAGCCAGAGAGACTCCCGCAGACTGCAGGGCCTCAGGGTCCTGTGTTGAGCAGCGTGCCACTCAGGCCTCCCAGGCACAGGCACTTGTCTCGGTGGGCAGAAGGGCACTAGGGGATGAGTCTGGCAGCCCCTCACGGCAGTGCTCCATGTTTCTGTCCCACCTCGATGAAGGCTTCCACACAGCGGTCGATGTCCTCATCACTATGCACAGCTGAGATTTGGACCCGGATGCGGGCTTTGCCCTTGGGGACCACAGGGTAGCTGAAGCCAATGACGTAAATGCCTGGAGAGGAAAAGCATGGAGAGCTGGAGCTGGCCAGGAAGGAAAACTGGGGTGACAACGGGTGACAGAAAGGCTTCTGGCTCTCTGCTTTCAGTGTTACATGCCATCGTGCATGGCTCCCTGCCTCACTCACCTCTGCTCAGCATGTCCTCAGCCATCACCGCAGCCAGACGCGCATCCCCCAGCATGACGGGGCAGATGGGGTGGTCCTTTCCTGAGATGGTGAAGCCGGCTGCCGTCATCTTGTTCCTGAACCTGGTAAGTGAAATGACGGGATGAGTAAAACCCAGGCCACTGAGGGCTGGCTGTGATTCTAAATCTCCCCTCTGACACGCACACGGGCACACGAGGAGGAGGTGAGCAGAAGCGCGGCCCCTCACCGTTGGGTCTTGGCAGCCATGGATTGGGCGATGGCATTGCTCTCCATGAGCAAGTCCAAGGCCTTGGAGGCACAGCCCACCACGGCGGGGGGCAGGCTGTTGGAGAAGAGGTAGGGGCGGGAGCGCTGGCGAAGCAAATCGATGAGGGGTTTGGGGCCTGTTGTGTACCCGCCTGCAGAGAGAGGAAAGGGAAATGGGCACGGTAGTCCCAGGGTGACCTGTTCAGAGTGAGCAACTTGTTCCCTACAGAAGGAATTTTATTACAGATCAGACCTAAAAAAAAAATCACGGCTGATGTCTTTTACCATGAGTGTCCACTTTGACCTCAAGAGCAACTCAGCACGACCTCCCTTGGCCATGTGGCAGAGTCCTAGACTGAGCCTCATGGCATGAGTAAGAAAAAGAGAGCATACACTGGAACTCTTTAGGGCATGGAGGGCCTCAGACATGGAAATGCCTTCACCTGCAGCTCCTCCAAGAGCTTTTCCCAGGGTAGAGTTGACGATGGTGACCTTGTCCATCACTCCCAGGAGCTCATCGGTACCCCTGCAGAAAAGGGAATGTCACACCATCAACCATACCAGCATGTACCTCTGATGCTGCTTTTTTCCTCAAGGGGAAGCCAGGTATCTGGCATCCCCCTTCTGGTAAAGATGAAACACTTCACTGTGCTCCTTCAGTCCAAGCATGGCCTTTCCTCTCACCTGCAGAGAGACTAAGACCCAGGAAGGGGTTCATCGCCTCTTCCAGGTGGAAGAGTGCACAAAGTTCCCACAAATTTTTAGGATGAGAGGCAATGGCCTCAGGTTGTGCTAGGGGAGGTTCAGGTTGGATTTTAGGAAAAATTTATCCTCTGAAAAAGTGGTGCTGCAGTGGCACAGGCTGCCCAGGGAGCTGGTGGGGTCACCATCCCTGGAGGTGTTCCAGAATCATGTGGATGTGGCACTGAGAGATGTGGTCAGTGGGCATGGTGGGGATGGGCTGATAGTTGATGAACCTAGTGATCATTTCCAACCTTACTGATTCTATGAACAGTCTCAATGGTGCACTCTCTCTAGTGATTCTTGAATGTAGGACTTGCCTCTGATGTGCTATATCTTGAATATACCAGGAGAAACAGCTACACAGTGCAGCTAACATTATTTGAGGTTGGCTCTGCACGTCACCAATACACTATCCTACATGCACACAGCTCCACAGTGCCCACATCAAGGTCTATACTGGTGGAACCAACAGGATGTGTCCACTATGCTCTCCTGCTTTGCATTCTCTACCCCAAAAAGACAGGTCAGGCATTCCGTCTCCCTACTGGCTCTCTTGACAACAGCATCAACAACACAAGGTTATAACTCGTGTGAAGCACTCAATAGCCCTTCTCAATCCCTCTAGACATTGCACACTCACAACTGTGCCAGGTGATGACAGAAAACCCCCAAGACCCAAGGGAGTTCTCTAATAGCAGTGAAGGGTGAAGCAGCCCCTTACCGGCCGTTGGGACCCAGGAAGCCCGTGGCATGGCACTCGTCGATGAAGACTAAGGCATCATACTTCTGGGCCAGCTGGCAGATCTCCCGCAGGGGGGCGATGTCACCATCCATGGAGAAGGCACCATCGGTGGCCACCAGGCGTAGGCGGTGTTTCTGTGGGAGAGAACCACGTGCTACAAGGACATCACTTTAGAACCGGTGAAGGAGGCTGAGATACAGCCCTAGCCCCACCTGCTGTATGTACAGCGTGGGTACAACGAACTAAGATACAGCTGCAAACAAGATGTCAGTTGCAGAAGCTGGATGCTTTCCCACGTTGCCTGAAGACCAAAAAAGGGTGCAGCTACAACTCTATAACTTCAGAGACTGCTCAGAAAGCAAATGGTATCCTGGACTCCATCAGAGAGGGTGGTCAGCAGGGACAGGGAGGTGATTGTCCCACTCTACTCTGTTCTTTCTGGAGTACTGTGTCCAGGTCTGGAGCTCCCAGTACAAGAAAGATAGAGAGTTGTTGGAAAGGAAAGGGTCCAGAGGAGAGCCACCAAGATGATCAGGGGGCTGGAGCACCTTCCTTATGAATACAGGCTGATGGAGCTGGGCTTGTTCAGCCTGGAGAAAAGAAGGCTGCGGGGTGACCTCATGGCAGCCTTTCAGTACCTAAAGGGAGCCTACAAACAGGAGGGGAATCAACTCTTTGAAAGGGTAGGTAACAGCAGGACAAGGGGAAAAGGTTTTAAGTTGAGGGAGGGGAGATTTTGGATATCAGGGGGAAGTTCTTTACAGAGAGAGTGGTGAGGTGCTGGCACAGGCTGCCCAGAGAGGCTGTGGATGCCCCGTCCCTGGAGGTGTTCAAGGCCAGATTGGATGGGGCTCTGGGCAGCCTGGTCTAGTATGAAATGGGGAGGTTGGTGGCCCTGCATGTGGCAGGGGGTTGGAGATTCATGATCCTTGAGGTCCCTTCCAACCCGGGACATTCTATGATTCTGTATGAGCCTCTCTCATTCTCTACAATGACATGAAAGGAGGTTGTAGAAAAGTGGGGGGTTGGCCTTTTCTCCCAAGTAACAGCAATAGGATGAGAGGTAACAGCCTCAAGTTGCGCCAGGGGAGGTTCAGGCTGGATATTAGCAAAAATTTCTTCTCAGAAGGAGCGGTGCTGCAGTGGCACAGGCTGCACAGGGAGGTGGTGCAGTCACTGTCCCTGGAGGTGTTCCAGGGTGTTCCACTGCCTATGTGCCAGGTGTTCCACTGCCTATGTGGCACTGAAGGACACGGTTAGTGGGCATGATGGGGATCGACTGATATTCGAAGAAGGTGATCTTAGAGGTCTTTTCCAATCTTGATGATCCTATGGTTCTATGGGATGGGAAAGGGTTGAGTGGATCTTTCAGGGCTGCCCAGATGCACCATGGGATGGAGCACAGCGCTGGTACCTGTGCGTCCTGCAGCTTGGCCTCCAAGTCATGCATGTCCATATGCTTGTAGCGGTACTTGTTGGCCTTACAGAGGCGGATCCCATCGATGATGGAGGCATGGTTCAGCTCATCCGACAGCACCGCATCCTCTGGGGTCAGCAGAGCCTGCCCGTACCAAACAGATCAAATCAGCTTTGAGGGCAAAGAAAAACTAGCACAGTTGCCCAAAGCAGTGGTGCCCCATCCATGGAGGCATTCAAAGTCAGGTTGGATGGGGTCCAAGGTTGGTGGGCAGTCCTGCACGTGGCAGGAGGTTGGAACTAGAGAGCCTTTAAGGACCCTTCGAACCCACCTACTGTATGATTCTATGATTCTGTGAACTCCAAGGTGTCCCTTCATCCAAAACCTGACAGCCTTTGCCAGTGCAAAGGACAAAGGTGCCTTTGATTACAGCTGCCACTGCAAAATTTTCCACTTCCCATCTCCCCCCATGGTTTACTGAGGGCCGTTTCATCAGCTACACACTCCCCTCCTCCTCGTGCAGCATAACTGAAGCTCTCCGAACCTCAAAGATGCCAGCGTTGGCATCGAAGCAGCTGGCATAGAGAATGGCATCCTCCCGCTGGTGGAAGCGTGCAATTTTCTCCTCCAGGTCCTTGTGTATGCTCTAAAGAGAGGAAAGAAGCAACCAAAGCAAGCATCACTGCTTGGGCTCAGCAAGTTACTGCTTGCCTGCTGCTGACAGCAGAAAATAGCCACCTATTATCCAGGAAAGGCTTGTGTGGGAGAGGTTAATTGTGCTCAGAAACACAGCCTTAAAAGCACGGCAAGCGGCTTTAAAGCCAAGAGGTGCCCAGTACCTGCGTGCCACAGATGAAGCGAACAGAGCTGAGCCCAGCACCGAACTCCTCCAGGGCCTGCACGGCGGCACGGATCACCTGCGGGTGGCTGGAGAGCCCCAGGTAGTTGTTGGCGCAGAAGTTGAGGATCCCTGCGGGCAGACGCAGACACCGAGACACAGGGATCGAACCAGGCATACGCCCCATGGGACTCCCCCTCCGTCCCGCACGCACCGGCTCCGCCACCCGCAAGCCGGAGATGCGGGCCCTGGCGGGAGGCGATGACTCTCTCGCTCTTCCAGGTACCGGCACCGCGGATCCCTTCTAGCTCTCCCTCCAGCCACCGCCGGAGCTGCGCTGCCGCCGCTCCCGAAGCGGCCCGGGAACTCCCGGTACCCCGCACCGCACGCACCGCAGCTCTGCGCCACATCGCTGCTCCGCGCCACGCCGCGCCGAGGGGCGGTGCCCCGCCTGCCAATGAGAAGGCGCGCTGCGGCCACGCCCATCCGCGCAGCTCCTCCCTTAAAGGGGCAATGCTCCTGCGGTGGGCCCTAGGACCCTGCGGCGCTGCACTAGGACTTGGCCGTGCGGCGCTAGGACTGAGCCGAACGGCTCTGTGCTGACGCCTGCGGGGGACACCTGGATCCTTCGGGAGGTGTCGCTTCTTAGCCTTGGGGTTTGGATCCTAGAGAGGAGGAAGTTTTGGATGCCTGTGGCTGAAAGGGCTGGGGAACCTCCTTTGGGAGGTGTTGAGGTCTTTGGGTGAAATGGAGGGAGGCTCTGGCCCGAGGGTGAATTGGAATCCATCAAGTCCATATTTGGGTGAAGACTCCATATGCTTTAGGAACCGAAGGGATTTAGGAACAAGCAGCCTGGGGGGGTTATGTGCCAGAGCCAAAGGGGTTTTGGAAACAAAGGGACATAATGGACTGAGGCTCAAGAAGCCAAAGATTGTTGCCCTTCCAAGGGAATTGGGGTCCTCATCCCAGGACTTGTATCCAAGTGGGTGCTCGGCACAAGGGTCAATGAAATCCTACAGCCTGTAGGATTTAGCCCAATGGGTTTGTGTGTAGCTACCTGAGGTGACTGTGAAAACTTTGGTCTGAGAGGTTTAGGACCTGCCAGACATATCCAAGTTTGAGGAATCCCAGTGTCTTTTGGTCAAAGGGATTTGTGACCCAGTGTGTTTAGACACCAGGATCCCAACTGGATTGGGCTCCTCTGCACTCCACTGTAGCTGGCTAGAGGTCCTATGGGCAGAATGTTTTAGGACCCTGATGTCCAGAAGGCCAAGCACCTGGCTCTTGAGAGGGCCTTGGGCTCTTCAGTCTGAGAGCCTTTGGTCCAAGGATCTTAGGAACAAAAACCTAAAGGGATTACACTCCTCCAGGCCAAGGATTTCACTACAGGGTTCTGTACTGGGATCCTCAGAGGTTTGGGCAGCATCTACCCTGAGTCATTTAGGAACATCAGACCAATGGAACGGAAGGAAGAGCCAGGAAGTTGAAGACCCTGAACCCTGGGGATTTAGGCACAACATACCAAGGAGTGATGTCCAAGGACTCGGAGCGGAGCAGTAGGGCCGTCCCATCCCGTGGGCTCACAGCCAGCCCTGTGGGTTGGGACGTTGCGGTGCCTGTGTGGCCTTGGGGCTGTGCCAAGCCCTTGGTGGCAGCAGCGTCCAGCCCCACCCCAAAGGCCCGCACCACCTCCCGGCCGCACTGTTATCTCCAGCCCTCACACGCTGGGCTGGCGGGCTGTGCCTCACTCCAGGGGACAAGGAGGAGTCCCCTCTCCTCCTCCCGGCTCTCACAGCCCTCCTACCTCCCCCCAAGTCCTCCACCCGCCCACCACAGCCCTCCAGACCCGCGGCAAGATGAAATAAACACTCAGAGAAGCAGCTTGTATAAATGGGAACTCTTCCATATGGAAGAAGTTCCTTTTTTTTTTTTTTTCTTTTTTTTTTTTTTCCCTTTCATTCTTTGCCTTGTTTTAGCTGTTAGGAATAGATCAACTTATAAAATTTGCAAACAGAAAGAGGTAAAAATAAAGGCAAAAGCTATTTACAGAAACCAATGGGGAGAGCCTGGGCGAAGCCCTCAGGCTGCTCACTTCTTCTTGGGCGATTTCCGGGCACCAGACTTGGCTCTGGGTTTCGACCGCTTCACCTTCTTGGTCTTGGAGGTCTTCCGCGACTTGGCCTTAACAGTCTTTGGCTTCCTGGCCTTCTTGGGGCTCCGCGACTTCTTCCTGGCCTTCCTGACGGTGGCTTTGGGCTTCTTGGCCGGTGACCTGGCCTTCCTGGGCCTCGCCGCCTTCTTGGGAGACGTGGACCTCCTGCCGGCCTTCTTCTTCTTCCTTGGGGATCTCTTGGCCTTGTCGCTCTTGGCCAAGCGGAAGGAACCGGAGGCTCCGACCCCTTTGGTCTGCTTGAGGACGCCGGCAGCCAGGAGACGCCGGATGGAGAGCTTGATCTGCAGGTCGGCGTTCTGGCCCACCTTGTAGTGGCTCTTCACGTACTTCTGGATGGACTGCCGCGAGGAGCCGCCGCGGCTCTTTTCCGCACGGATGGCCGCCGCGATCATCTCCGAGTAGGTGGGGTGCGACGCCGAGCGCCGCGACGCCTTCGCCCGCTTGGGTTTGGCTGGGGCTGGGGATAGGACCAGGCTTTCCGTCATGGCCGGCTCTTCACCCCACGGTAGGGTTAGGGAGCTCAGAAAGGAGCTGCTGGCAACAACGGATGTGGGGCTGCTCCCGCTGCCGCCGCCGCCGCGTCTGTGGCCACGCATGCCAGCACCGCACATTTAAGGGTGCGGCACGGACCGTGGGGAGGACTGCTGTCCCCGTGTCCCCTCTGCCCCGCCCCGCAGCGACACGACTGGGGCAGGCAGGGAGGGACAAGGTTGGGACAAGAAGGGATGTGATGGGGAAAGAGGTGGACGCTGGGGTTGGACATGAAGGGATGGAGAGGGATATGGTGGGGATAGGGTGAGACACCGTGGGAATGGGATGGGCATTGAGGCTGGACACCGGGGGATAAGGTGGGACATGATGGGGACGGGGTGGACACCAGAGGACAAGGAGGGACATGGTGGGGACAAGGGTGACACTGAGTTGGACAACAGGGGACAGGGAGAGATGTGATGGGGAAAAGAAGGGGTACTTTGGACTAACACTGGATAGGACAAGAATAGGTGCTGGGAGGGGGATCAGGAGACAAGGAGGTAACATGCAGGGCAAGGAGGAGCCTGTGTTGGGAACAGGGAATGAGCAGGGTGACATGGCAATGACACTTAGAAGGGTGTTAGAGAACACTGGATGGAGACAAGGAGGATATGGGGAGGAACATAGGGGATAATGAGTGGGGGGGACATTGGAAAGACACTGGGGGTCTCCCTTCTGTCTTCCCTGAGCAGCTATGGTGTCACCCTGGGGTTTGTGGTGGCTCTTGGCTACCAGGGTGGTGATCTATGGGAGGGTTGGTGGTGCACTTTTTTCCTGCAAAAAGGCTCAAAAATTGGTTTGGCAGCTGTACCCCATGGTCCAATAAGTCTGTCTCCACTCCCGCTCTGTCCCATTTGCTCCCCATCAGAGGCTTTGGGACATGATCTCTCATCAGCCACTACCTCCCAGCTGAGTAAGCACCCAGCTGTCCCCGGGAGATTAAACATGGCTGTGACCATGGTCTTCCTGAAGCATTTACATCATATTTTCCTCCTTCTGTCTTAAAATACATTCGTGCTCCCCCATGGATATGTGGCACTGGGGGTGAAACAAGGCAGTTTCTAATATCTCAGCACATCCAATATGTGCTGAGCACCCCTCTGCAACACCAGTATCACCAGATGCTTTTGTGCCACCACAGAGCCATGAGGAAAGGAGAAGGCGATGCTGTAGGGAACCATGGCCTCTGTGTGACACCTTGACCGGCTGATAGGCCCTGAGTTTGCTGCGCGGGAAATGCAGTGCCGTTGCTGGCTGTCTGCACGTAGGCACTCGGGTGCAGGCAGATAAGATTCCATCTGGCTTTACTTGCATCCAAGCTTTTAACTGCCAGCAGCGCGCGGGCTCACCCGCCAAAGAGGGAGAACAGAAGGGGGGGGCAAAGAGCATCTCTAAACCTTGCTCCTTTCCCACCAGCTCACTGCAGAGCTTCCAAAAAATAGTGGCAATGTTTATCAGGGCAGTGCAGTACCCAGGCTTCACCTTGCTAGAGACAGCTGAAAATTGAGTGTCTTATCTGAGCCCATCACCTGGGCACCTCCTGCAGCCTCTCCCCGGTACTTGGGGGACCCCTTCATCGAGATCCGGTCTTTAATTTTTAGCAAGTTAAAATATGGTCTCCCATGCGTGAATCCTGACCAATGTCCTTGTGTCACCCTTGGTGGTGCAGAACATCCCTGTCACTTTGCACTGGTGTGTCCCTAACATGCAAGAGGGGCTCTGGGGCTGGAGGTGTGATGGAAATGCTGCAGACATTGATGCTGCGTGTTTCTGGCATTAAACAAACTTTGGAGACTGGGAAACATCTCCCTGCAACAAACATCAGAGGAAGGAGCCTGGCACAGCAATCTCCCACTAATCTCAATGACTTCATCCTCGTCCTCCTCCTTTCTCCCCACACATCATCCCAACAAAACCTTTAGCATTCCTGCACGTCCACCTCAGGATTTCATCTTAAATGGTCAAAGCACACACGCTGTGGATGTGCTGCAGCCCATCATGGAAAGCCAGCAAATTCATCACGGCAAAATTTCATTTAACCCGCTTTTACTTCGCGAAGAGACTCAAAATAGGCAGACATTCTGACTGCCTCCTCTCACGCTCATGGCACTGGGGCCAGGCGATATCGCTATGGGGCAGCTGTGGGGCCAGTATCACCCTGTCACATGCGGCACTGGGGAAGGGGCTGATTGGCAGCAGCCACACGTTCCAGCACGCTGGTGCAAAGCCTTTATCGGGAACAGCAGTCCCCAGTCAGGAAAAAACAAAAAACACCAAACCCAAACAAATATAGGGAGCACCTGAGGAAGGAACTGGCTGGCTACTCCCAAGGGTTGCAACCCCCGGGGATAGATGCAACCCCACAACCTTAATTAAGCCACTGGTGATGCAAAAGTGCGTTTTCTTTTTCCCCTAAAAAACACGTGTACAACACCATGCCCTAAACTTCACTTTTTCCCCTGCAATCATGGTCCCCACAACTTCCCAACTTCACAGCTGCCACCCCCAGCCTGGGAGTTTTGCTGTTCCATCTCTTGCTGATGGCACGCCCAGGGCTCATCCCATCTTCAAGGTGGTGGTTCAGGCTTGATGCAAGCCTGCAACTGGATTTACTGGATTTTGTGCTGGCTTCGCCCAGGGAAAGGAGCCAGAAGCCTTTTCTGAGTGCTTTCCTTTAAGCTCCCTTTAGAAAGAGCAAAGCGTGTTTTTTACCCCAAAACAGGAGGGGGGAAAAACATTTGCCGTTCCTTTCATCTTCCCTGAGATCTCCCCCCTTGCTCCTGGTGGTCACAAAAGAGCTGCTGGCTTCACAGTGAGGCAGGAAGCTGCAGAAATTGCTCTCAGCACCGTAGCAAGACTTGCCCTCAGCAAACACATTTTTCTCAGCAAAAGGGGAAGATTTTATTAAGTTAAGAGTTGAAGGGTGTGGCAGAACAGCAGCTCCTCTGCCACTAAAATGTCGGGCTCTCCCCAGCCCGAGGGAGGGTGAGTGGGGAGGCTCCTGGCGCTGAGGCTGTGCCAAGGCAGAGCTGAAGGACAGTCACTGAGAGCTCCATCATGCAGCCTCGTGCCAAGGTCTCCTCTTTCAAAGTTGCAGGTGGGTGCAGCTGCGGCAGGCAGCCTCCTCCTATGGCTTGGGTGTCTCCTCCACTGGGTGCTGGGGCAGTTGGTGTTGTTACGTGTCCCCATACATCCCCATGGGGCCCCAGAGACAGGTGGAAGAGAGGGAACGGGAGTGCCAAAGGCAGATACGTAGCTGGGAGCAGGGGGGGCTGAGGAAGTGGGGAGTATATTCTCTTTCTCTGGTTAGAAAATGCTGGTGACGTAGAAGCTTTCCCTCTCCTTTTCCTCTTTTTCTCAAGGGAAAACAAAATTCTTCTATAAAATATAATTTTCACGTATAAAATCCTGAAGAAGGTGCATGTAAGGAGCCATTCCAAATAACGTGCTCAGATACAAAGGCAAAAAGGTTTTGGAAAGGCTTCATCAAAAGCTTTGGGAGGGAAGTGAGGAGCTGGCTGAGGAGAGAGATGTCTCGCCAAGGATGAGATCCAACCTCCCTCTCTCCTTAAGTGAGGAACGGAGCAAATAAAAAACAAAAACAGATAAACAAATGAAGTAGACCTAGAAAGAGAAGGAAAAAAAAATAAAACAGGTTTGGAAAGATCGCACTCAGCACAGAAATGCTGTCCTTTCTGCCTCCATTCTAGGAGGTTCTGACACGCTTGGCATGCCTGCTCTGATCCCACTAATCTCAAGACTGGTCAGTGTCCACCAGCAAGTGTTGGCAGAACAGTGTGACCCCAAGCCTGATGGCCACAGTGTTCAATCAAGTAGAAGGCTTGCTCTCACCAGAACATGCATGATGGCTTCACACTGCTCCATCCCTATGCTTGCCTATGCAAGTGCTTGGAGGAAGATGGCTGGGTCAAGCCATTTAGCCACACTGACCACCAAATGGAGCAGGAAGAAGCTGCCTTGTCTCTGCCAAAAGTAAAGTGGATCTCAGTCCCCCAAGCCTGGAGGGAGCATAACAGCCCCTCAGTGCTCACCGTTAATTGCTGATGCTGTTGCACAGTGTTTCCTTCTCCTGCAGGGCTGCCATGGCCAGGCGCAGATGCTCCTTCAGCTGCTCAATCTCTCGCTCTGAGCGCACCTTAATATGATTCAGCTCTGCATAGACATCCTGGTATTTCCCTGAGGCAAATCTCTTGTCCTGCCAGACAGGGAGAAGAGTTAGCAACTCTCAAGCTGGTATTCAAGTGTCAAGGTGAGGCCAGTGGGTGAGGGAGGACACAGCCCAAAGCCTGAACCTCAGCCCAAACTGGGCAACGATTTCACAGAACCATACAACAACCCAGGTCTGAAGGGACCTTGAAAGATCAGCTGGATCAATATTTTGTGGGATAAGGAAACCTAAGTGAGCTTATTGAGAACTCTGTCCAACTGCCTCTTGGAAACCTCCAGTGGTGGGGATACCACCATGTCCTTGAGGAGGTTGTTCCAATGAATCACTGTTCTCAATGTTAAAACAAAACAAACTATACATCAAGATGAAACTTCTCTTGGTAGGGCTTACACCCACTGCTGCTTGTCTTCTCCATGGGGCTCCTCATGGAGACAGAGCTCCACCCTCCTTGTAGCCACACTTCAAGTAATGGAATACTGCAATGAGGCAGTGTCGCTCAGCAAGAAAGCAGGGACAAGGAGCACACACGACACAAGGGTTTGACCTGAGCATCCAAATGACCCTGTCTGAAACCTGCAGCCACTATGCTGCCTCCTAGTCCCTCTGCTTTGCAATAAGAGAGAGATGCAATACCCAGCCCCAGCCAGCAGACCCAGGGAAGCACCAACCTTTTGCATCATCTGCAGCTCCTCCCGGAGGCACTGTACCTCCTTCTTCAGGTACTGGAGCTCATTCTCCTTCACACGCAGCAGCACCTGGCTCAGGGGAGAGGAGCAGGCGGTGACTCAAGGCAGGGGGAAGCAGAGAGACACAGCCTGGGTAGAGGCCGTCCTCCCTAGCGCAAGTGCGGTGGTGGAGGAGGAAGGAAGCGGGAAGTGATGCATGGTGCCCCGGGAGAGACACGCAGGGGAAGCTTGCGCACCTCCTTCCTGCACAGCCCTGCAGCCTTGCGTGGCTCCCAGTCCCCTCTACTCCGAGCCCAAACTGCTGGGGACATCCTAAGCACCCCATACCTCCAACTCGCAGGAGTTGCGCTCATTGTTTTGTGGAGATCGGTCCCCAGAGCACCGTGAGGTGATGAAGCTTCGCAGCTTCCCAATCTCATCCGACAGGCGGATCTGCAGCTCCTGCAGGCAAAAAGGCAGATATGGCACAGCCACAAGGCTCTCTTGTTACTGTCCTGGCCCCAGTAACATATTGAGAGGAGAAGAATATGAATAAAGAGACACCCCATTTAGACAGGGGCAGTCCCAGAATGAGGATGCTCTGTGGTCCCTAAGGGCAGGGAAACCCTTCTCTTGCCTGGTTCTTCCGGAGGAGCTGCTTCCCCTCTTGCTGGCAGCGCTGCAACATCTGTTCCCGCTCCTCTGCCTTCTCTGTTAGCTGCCCAATTTCCAGGCACTTCTGGGAGTACTGCTCTGACAGCACCTGCAGCTCCCGCTTCAGTGAGTCTACATCCAACCTGTCAGAGAGGCACAAGGTTGTGGCTCCTGTGCCATCAACAGGCTCTGCCCAAAGCACTGAGCCAGGGAAGCAGGAGAGACTTCTTACTGATGCTGCTTCTGGAGGGCGTCTGTGACAGAGCCACACTGCTGAAAGCTTCGTGTCCTGCCCAGCTCCTTGTTCATCTCCTCCCGGTGGGCCTTCTTCAGTGCTTCAATGGCTGCAGAGAGATGCAATGGGAGACACGGGATCAGGCTATGCCAGCTTGGGCACATCTGGAGAAACCCAGCCACGCAACTGAGCCAGCTCTTGGTGCCTCAGGCTCAAAGATGTGCACTCTGCACTTCCTCCTCCTTTACCTTTTGCCCTCTGACCAACTCCCACCTCCCAGGATTATCCCAAAGCACCGAGTGCTGCTAAGGAGATTAATAAATGGCGTCCCAGCATGACCAGACTTCGCAGCACAGGCGGGAGAAAAGCCAAGCTTCCTCTAAGACCAAACAGCAGGCTCAGCAGTGGGACTCAAGTTACAAGACTTTTGGTACAGGAAGGTGGCAGGTTTCTGGCAGAAGTCAGAGACATTTGGGAGAGGTGGAAGGAAGTGGGGACATGACTTGCTTCCTGCTCCTACCTGCCGCCGTTGCTGCAGCCTCCTCTGCAAGGAGCCGCTCCTTCTCCTGCCGCAGCCGCTCCATTTCTCGCTGGTGGTGCCTCTGCAGCTCCTCCATCACCTGCTGGTGTGACGACTCCATCTCAGCCAGGCTGCGCTCACAGGCCTC
The DNA here is from genome assembly GCF_951394365.1 of Tetrao urogallus. Taxonomy (NCBI): domain Eukaryota; kingdom Metazoa; phylum Chordata; class Aves; order Galliformes; family Phasianidae; genus Tetrao; species Tetrao urogallus. The sequence continues at coordinate 143,309,227 of NC_136813.1, read as the reverse complement.
CTGTCACGCAGGGGAAAGGACAGTAGAGGGAAGGGTGAGGGATGTGAAAGTGGCAGACACATTACAACACGGAGCTGACTTGGGACAGTCAGGTGGGATATTAGGGCAAGGTTCAGGTTGAGGTTAGGAAAAGGTTCTTCACTGAGAGGGTCATTGGGCACTGGGACAGGGCTGTGGTCATGACACTACATTGACAGAGTTCAGGAAGCTCTCAAGGTTTGAATTTTGGGTAGTCCTACGTGGAGCCAGGAGTTAGATTCAATGGTCCTTGTGGGTCCCTTTGAACTCAGGATACTCCGTGATTCTTTGACTCTAAGACATGTGGACAGGAGGACAGGCACCTTGTTGGGATGATGCTTGACTTTGCAAACCCCTCCCTAGTCCAGGGCCATTTGGAGACAAGTGAGACCCCTTTCTGTGATGTTTTTTTCTCCTGGTACTTTGATCATGAAACACAAGCATTCAGCTCACAAATCTTGTGAGCCCTGCATGCTCTGGAGAGGAAAAAACATTCCTCTTCTATTACAACTCAGCCATCAAGAGATGCCAAGACCCTTCTACCAGGATGTACTGCTGGAACCGCATCCACTATTTGCCTTTTAAATAAAGCAGCATCCCCAGAATCGATGGAAACTGAGCCTCTGCTTCAGAAAAGTGACACCTTCCCCTTGGCTGGGCGCTGTTACAGACACCTCCCTCCCTGTAGCCTGACTGCTAGCGATCTTCTTGCACAGCTCATACTTTTTCTGGTGGCTGGCCCTTTCAATGCCTAGTGCTGTAGATAAGTTGTGTTACAGCAAAGCAAGAGATTCCCATCTTGGACTCATGCCCCAAGGCCCTTGGGGAAGATTTGCCTGCCATCAAATGAGGCCAAAACATTATTCTTGAGAAGCCATTGAATTCACCAACTTGTTCTCCCCCTCTTTCAAATGGTACTAAGGCAAATTGAGAGAAAATGAGACCTTTTGGGAAAGGTGAAGTTCAGCCTCAGGAAGAAAAGATGCTGTTTCTCCCTGCTCCTTTTTGTTTTCTTTTGACCACATGGAGACCCGTGAGCTGTAAGTGCAAACTGAGATCGCAGAGTACCAGTGAACTGCTCCATGTGATTTGTGCTTTTATTTGGGCTGGGTGCAGCCAGTCCATTGCAAGAGGAGCTCACCAGGAACCCAAATTCCCTTCCCTCAACTGTGACAGATCCTGAATTCCTGACAGCATGTGCGCGCCACTGCCTCCTGCCAACTCCAGCCTCTTTAATACGCACTCCAGCCTTTATGTAATCAACATTGATCACAACCGAGCCTATTTGTGGCCACCATGGCAACCCAATGATTAGCGATACCTGCTTGGCAATGAGTCCAGGCTCTGGCATTTCCCAGCCTGGGGCTCACCCATCCTGCTCACCTGAGAAATGTACCCCCGGGGCACGTGGCCATCTCCCTGGGACTTGGCAGCTTCCCGAAGGCTCTCGTTTCGGGCCCGGCAGGACTCCAACTGCGCCCGCAGCGACTGGACCTGTGCCAGGGACAGAAGAGAGATGCTCAACCTCTTTCCCAGGGCTGGGAGGTGATGTGTTTGTTGACTTGGGAACAGTTCAAGACAGGAGACAGCAAACACACTGCCAGGAAACAGAGATCCACGCAAGCGATGCCACCAACACTGGTGGCCTTGCTCTTCTGCAGAGCCACCAGGGAGGCACAAAGCTGCATGGATCACGCCCCCCAGAAAACCATCTTCCAAAGTGCTCTCACCTCCTTTTTCAGTGCCTCATTGGCATCTCCGTGGTTCCCCTTGCCCTGGTTCAGCAGTGTTGTCAAGGGCACTCGCCGTGAGTCCTTCAAGGGCAAGCGCTCCAGCTCCAGCCACTTCTTCTCTATCTCCTCGTTCAGCCGAACTCGCTGCTCCTCTGTAAGTGGGGCAGCAGGCAAGTCTGGCTCCTCCACCTTGCGGGACAAGTTTCCCCCTGGGCCATCACTGTTGGAGACCCTGCCGTCAGGACTCTCAAACCACTTGCGCCTCTCCTCTGAACGCACTGCCAAATCCCGCTCTAGATCCTCATGCTTGGACACTCGCTCTGACACCCTCAAGCTCCCTCTTGTCCTCGGTGGGGACCCCTGATTTTGGGGATCCTGCTGCAAGGGGGACAGTTCTACGTAGTCAAAGGCATGGCGTGGCCCATCCGCTTTCCAAGTGCTGCCTTTGGTGCTTCCCTCAGAACTTGGCTGCTGCTGCTCGTCCACTCGCAGTGAGCTCTTTGGTGGGATGCAGTTACGGATTGTGTTTTCCTTGTTGCAGTCAGATAGCCTGAAACCACAGCAATAACATGTGAAGGACAGGCACTGCAAAAGAACAGACAAACAGCCCCCTTGCATTGCTGGTTAAACGCAAGGCTCAGCTTTTGCTCAACTCAGCCTTGTGAAAAACCTTGTGTGAGAGAAGAGTGGTTGCATCACATCACTTGGCAGCTCTGTCTGCATGTATGGGTAAACAGGCTTTCCCCAGGAGGTGGGGAGGATTCACCCTGAGTCTCAGCCAAGCTCCAGCAGCAAAATGGAGATGAAAAAATGGGTTTTGGGGCAGGCTTCTGCGGGCAGTGCGAGGAACTGCTGGTTTTCCAGAAAAAGGTAGATGCAATACTGAGGGAAACTGTTTACTGGTGATAGGTCAGTAGTTGGACTATATGACCTTAGTGGTCTTTTCCAAATTGAACAGATGCTACGATTCTGCTCAATATCTTCCTGGTAGACAGGAGCCTGCCAAGACGCTGTGCCCCCAGAAAGCATCACCTCTGCATGCCCGTCACTCTCATCATCACTGCCCTGCTCCACCCCTCCCAAGGACCTTTCAGGTGTCCTCCTGAAGAAAGGAACAAGCAGGAGACCCACCAGCAGGCAGCTCTTACTTGGTGACATCTGGAGCACTAACAGGGCGCACGTTCTTCTTCAGAGCCTCAATCCAGTTGCGCCGGATGCCTGAGGTCATGGCTGACAGTGTGAAGATGGCATCCTTCGTCTGCAGCAGAGACAGGACACGGGCTCTGTCACCACTCAGCAAAGGGGCAGCTGGCTGCACTCTAACCCTTTGAGTGCTGGACACACCACCAAGTACCCCTGCCATCCTGACACCATGAAGTTTACACTGCCCAAATTTCTGTGTCGGGGATGCAGACGGGGAAGGAGCAGCCATCTCACCAGGCATTCCTCAAAGCTGCACTCCAGGCACTTACGTGTATCTGGAAGCCATAGTTGCGCTGCACCGCAAATTCTGTCACATCTGTGCAGGAGCGGAGATCGATTTCGCCATCAAGGTCATCAGCCTGAAAGCACAGCCACCCTCTAGGGTGTAAGCAAAGCCCATCTCTTAAAAAGACCCTGCCACCTGCCTGCACCCTAACCAAAGCATGGGAAGAAGAAGAGTGGCAGAGCACCAGGGCAGCCCAGCTGCCCCCATGTCAGCCTTTCTCTTCACTTCAAACCATGACAGCCCCGAGGGGCTCTTCAGATGGAGAATGATGGGTCAGAACAAAGTCTCAAGGAGATGCTAGAGCTTCACCGGAATGGGACACATTCCCTTGTGTAGATATGAGGTGCCTGTGCTAGTGATAATGTTACTCTCCCTGTCACTACGAGGACAAGGGCAGGAAAGAACAGAGGGGTGAGGAGACACCACCCATGCTTACCTCCTCGGCGTTCGAGTCCCGGTAATATCTCAGGCTCGAGTCGGTCAGCACGAACCAGTGTTTCTTCCACTGCCAGCAGATGGGTTAGGGGGAGGGAGGGGAAAAGACAGGAGGGAAATGGATAGACAGTTACTGAGGGAAGTGCAGGAACAAGGAGGAATGTGCTACCCTATGACCTCTCCGTTTCTAGGCTCTGCCCCCCTTTTCTAGGACCCTTCCAAGTCCCCGTAATAATTCTCAGCTCAGAATGCACCCAATACAATGCTGGGTCTCTCAAGCATGAGTTACCTGCAGCAGGAGCAAGCACAACGAGAGGGGAAGGGAAAAACCACTGCTCACACAAGGAACTTGACCAATAGGGCTAGGGCAAGAAGTAGGCTCCAGGTAGGGCTTACCTCTCCTGGCTTGTCCAGGATGGACATCCATCCCTTCTTGAAATTGAGGAGATCTGGCTGGAGAGGAAAGGACAAAGCAGAGGTTTAGTGCGTGCCGGAACCCACAAAAGGTTTCTGCATGCTGGGGGAGCGGGAAGCAGAGTTCCCATAGGGGGAATAAGAAAGAAGAAGAGCCCCACACTGCTTTGAGGAAACACGTGGGGGTTTAGTTTAGGACCCAGTGGTGGAGGAGGACTGCATTTAGCAATCATTCCTGTAAGAGGAAACAGGAGATAAGGAAAGAGTAAAGAAAAAAAAAAAAAAAAAAGGAAAAATATGCAGCAGGGAGGTTTCTACAAGGTGCCTTGGAGATATTTATTCAGAGATAGAAGAGAGAGATAGGGGTGAGGAAACTGTGTGGAAGGGAACACGGCTCTGTCACAAGCCAGGCCAGGCTTTGGAGAAGGACACAGGGAAGCAGGCACATTTCGTCCCAACCTGGGCATCCATGCCCCAGGGGTACCTCCCACAGCACCTTCCCCACTGCTCACTTATTACAGCCTTATAGCAGCTCACTATGAACCAGCCCTCACCACAAAGGCGCAGGAGGCAATTTAACAGCTGTGAAAACACACAGCATGTCAACGCTTTGCCTGAGGCTGGAGATCAAATTGGAATTACAACCAGAGCTGGAGAACAAATCCTGCCTGAGATGCTGGGGACTTTGCTCCTTCTAGAGCCCACCCTCTGCCCAGCCCTGGGCCATGGCTATGGAGAACAAGCAGGGTTTCCTCCAGCTCACTCCCTTCTAAAAAGCTCCCCCCCCCATTCACCTCCTCCTAACCTCACGCCACTTGTCCGGCATCCCAACCAGTTCAGCTCCTTCCAGAAGTGCCGTGCTGGAAAGCTGACTCAGGGCAAATGCTCTCCCCAACTTCGCCCTCAGCCAAGCAGGCTGGAGCTGCTCCTCCTCCCAGCTCTGCTGCTCCAGCTCCTCCCGAGCTGGCAAATAACTCAGCCCACCACTCAGCTTCGTGTAAAGTAGGCACGAAGAGCAGAGGCGGTGAATGGCTGGGGACCACGTGCATCCCCTCGTCCACTCCCCTAGACCCGGACATCCCCACCGCCCTGCAAAAGTTCTTTGAAAATTAATTTCTTCCCTGTGGCGACAGCTCCACCCTTTGTGCCGTTATCCTTTCCAATCCAGTGACTTCAGCACTGACTCCAGGCTGGGAGCGGCAGGAGGGAAGGAAAGGAGGTGAAATGTTTGGCGTGACCTTCTCTCCCAGCACACATGTGCGTGGGGCAGGAGGGCCAGACACACTGCCCTATTACTGCCAAGGGCACAGCACCAGGGCCAGTAAAGTCCCCAAAGCACACGAATGGTGCAAGACACAACCAGCCTCTTTTTCCCTGTCTTCATCCTCGTAGGCACAGCTCTGGCACTGTCCACAGTATTTCTGGTGGACAAGACACCAGTCCACAAAGTGCTTAAAGCTGCTTTTTTCTCTTCTCTGTCTACCGCTAATTTCAGCTTTGTACTCTGGAGAGAAGCACTTGGGATAAGGGCAGAGAACAGAGCGAGGTTTGAGCTGAATCCCCCGTCAGAGGAAAAGGCCAGGGCAGGAGGAGGAAGCGGGCAGGAAAGCAGAGCTATCCGGATATCTGGGGCTGGCTCCAAACAACGAAGATGTGAGGATGCAAGAGGAGGCACCAGGGGGATCCAGCACTGAGCAGGGGTGATGGCTGGTGCAGGGAGCTGGCTGCCTGTTCGGGCTGCCACGAGGACACAAGGGCTGAGATAACAGCCTGCAAGTATCTTAAGAATGTAAACACCAAAGAAGGAAAGGAGATAGGGTGGGAGTGGAAGAATGACTCCTGGGTGGTACAGAGAGGGCAGGGGGAAGAAACGGAGGATAGAAGGCAACAGAGCTAGAGCTCCAGGCCGCGGTTCCAACGGCTTCTCGGGCTACAGAGCAACACTTCGCTCTACGGGACAGCGGCGGTGGAAGGGACCTCTGGAGGTCACCTGCTGCAGGGTGACCTCACCCCGGGCCGCCTTCCCTCCATCACAAAGGGGTTCCCGGCGGCCCCAAAAGCCCACTTCTTCCCCCAAAGAGACGTGGCTCGGCTAGGAAAGGCCCCCAAAGCCAAAGCACAACGCCGAACCCCTCACCGCCCCTCCACACGGGGAAGGCCGAGGGCCGGCCCGTCACCTCCACCGCACCCCACCCCCGACCGGGAGCACAGGCAGCCCCGGTAATCCCGCACCGCCTCAGTGCCGCCCAAACCCCAGCGGGAGATCCCCCCGGAGCGGGAACAGCCCAGGGGGAGGAAGCAGAGCGCCGCGGGGCCCCGTTCCAGACTCACCGTCATGGCGGGGGCGCGGCGGGGCCGGCTGCGGGCAGCCAGGGCGGCGGGGCGGCTTCAGCGGCCGGGCGGCTCCCGCAGCCCCACCATGCCCGCTCGCTCCGCCGCCCGCCCCGAGCTTTTCCGAGGGTTTTTTTTTTTTTTTTTTTCCCCTTCAAACTTTTTCTCCTTTTTTTCCTTTCTTTCCTCCCCTTCCCACCCCAAACTTCCTGGGAGGGCCCGGCCCGGCCCAATGGCAGCGGGTGGCCTCCGGCCCGGCCGCCCCCTTCCCGCAGCCAATGGAGCCGACGGGGCGGGCGGGGAGCCCCGGGCCCTACCTTAGTGCGTTTCTCGCTGGTGCTCCCGTGTGGAAACCGGCTTCCCGAGGAGCTCTGCGGTGCTCTGGAGCTCCCATCCAGCTGCGACTGCGGGGAGAGAAAGCGAGAGCTCAGCCTGAGCCTCTGTGTCCATCTCCTCCTGCGTCTCCCAGTGCTGGAGCAGAAACGCTGCTTCTCAGACCTCAGGAAAAGGGATGTGCTGGTTCCACACCTGGCAGACAGGTCCCTGCCATTTCCATTTTCACCCCTCCCAACCTACTCCCTTCACTACTAGAAAGACATGGAGGCCCTGGAGTGTGTCCAGAGAAGAGCACCGGAGCTGTGAGGGCTCTGGAGCACAAGTCTGATGGGGAGCAGCTGAGGGAACTGGGGTTGTTCAGTTTGGAGAAGAGAAGCTCAAGGGAAACCTTACTGCTCACTACAGTGACCTGAAGGGAGGTTGTGGTGAGCTGAAGGTTGGCCTGTTCCCCCAGCTAACAGCGATTGGGTGAAAGCAAACGGCCTCAAACTGCCCCAGGGGAGGTTCAGGTTGGATATGAGGTGGTGCAGTCAGCATCCCTGGAGGTGTTCCAGAGCTCCAGGTGTTCCCACTGAGGGACGTGGTTAGCGAGCAGTAGCTGCAGTGATTCTGTACTCACGTGATATACGAGGAATTTCTTGTTCTCCCAATCGCTTTCCAATGGTTTCTCTGGGTTGTTTGAGTCATGGCTGTGCTCAGCCCCCTTCCAATCATCCTCCAGTTTCTGTGCTGGGCTCTCAGGCCTCCTCCAGCTGTCATCCGGCCGTGGCCAGGCATCCGCATACCTAGCGGGGCTCCTCCAGTCCCTTTCCAGCTGCTGCATCAAATCCATGTGGCACGGTGACTTCTCATGCGCCCTCCAGTCTTTCTCTGCCTTCTGAACCTGGCAGGCATCCCCATGGCCTTTCCAATCCTGCTCTGGTGGCCGCGTTGGGCTCATGGGACGCAAGGGCTTCCCATGGCCTTTCCAATCCTGCTCTGGTGGCCGCGTTGGGCTCATGGGACGCAAAGGCTTCCCTCGGCCTTTCCACTCATTGTCTGTGCCCTTCCCAGCATGAGGAGGCTGCAGTTTATCCCGGAGGTTCTTCCAGCTGCACTCCAGCTGTTTCCTGGATGGGTCCCCCCGTTGTCTCTCTGCCCCCTGTGCAAGGCCAGGCTGAGAGGTCTCCTTTTGGCTTTTCCATGTGCCATCTGTCCGTCCTGTAGGACTCATGGAGCGTGGTGGCCAGGCTCCTCCCTGCTTGCTTCCATCCATGCTCTTCCCAAGGCTTGGGGGGTGCAGGGTGTTCCCCCAGCTTTTTCTCTCACTGGCTTTCCCCATGCTTCCAGCCTGCCAGGCAACTTGGCTTCTCTCTGCTCTGTTCCTCCAGTCCTTCTCTGTGTGCTGGGGAGGGCTCTGAGCTCCTCCTGCCCTCTGTTGCAACCTAGAAGCTGGGCTGGGGGATCGTGGGCTGTTGCTTCCCCTCTCCAGCCGCTGAGTAGGACTTGTGGGCTCCCGGGGCTTCCTCCAGTCCCTCTCTGCCCGTGGAGAAGGGCACATGGGGCGCAGGGGGACCCCGGCCCTCTCTGTTTGTCGAGCCGGGCTGGGGGAGCACCGGGACTCCTTGGAATCTCTGCTGCGCGGCTCAGGGTGCCAGGAGAGCTGCTGACCCTGGGGACACACAGGACAGAGAGCAAAGGGAACACAAGTGATAGCAAGGAGGGAAGTAAGGTGGCATGAGAGCTGGGAGACAAGTTGGTTGGGTTATGAAAGGTGTTGCAGAACCTGCACCCCTATGCATAGAGCCAGCTTCTATCCAGGAGAAGCCTCTTGGACCCAGGAATAGGGGAAAATGTGGCAGGAGAAAACAGCCAGGACTCACCTCCCTGGGCAGGCTGGGGCTGGACTGCCTCCGAATGACTCTGCCTTTGCTGGGTGGCACTGGGGTCTTGCCATCCAGCCGCTCCACGCGGCCCTCCTCCAGTGCCTGGAAAGCCTCCAACGTCTCAGATTTCCTGCAGGCACACACAGCCTGTCTGGCTGCTGACTGAGCCCCACTCCAGGCCTACATCTCTGCCCGCCCCAGATGTTGGGGTCTCCACCCTATTGCTGTAACCATCCCAGCTTCCTCATCCACATCTCCTTCATGCCATTTCTTTGGGTCCTCTGCACTTTGCCCCTTCCTGTCTCATCCACTGCCTGGTCCCTGTTACACCTTTGTATGCCCCATGCCACCATTGGGCTGCCAATTTTGGAGCCACTTCTGCTTCTCCTGCTGAGGACTCACCTGGGGACCTCTCGGCATCCCTAATCCTACTAGGATTTGGGAGCTTCTTTCTCCTTTCCCCATTTCCCAACTCTACAGCATGTCCTGCAGTTCCCAGGACATGGCTGGGAGCTTCAAAGCCGAGCTGTAACCCGCAGCCCTGCTCTCTCCAAGCTATGAAGTGACCTGTGGGAACAATCCACTGCAGAGCTCTCTATTGCTCCTCACCTGCGCTCACAACCAAACATCCTCTCCACCTCCACTCGGCCAGGGCTGAGCGTGCGGGAGCCACGGCGGTCAGCAGCATCCCCACGGCCAAGGCGCTTGGGTTTGGGCAGGTCTGCCAGCACCGTGTACTCCTGCCTCTCCAGCACACGCTTCCCCTCTGTGCCCCCAGCACTGGGATGCCCACGGGGCTCCCCAGCCCTGGAGGAGGATGCCAAATGCCTGCTGCTGCCTGGACCAGGAGAGGAGCTGCGGCCGGGACGAGGTACAGAGGAAGCCCAGGAAGGGTCAGGTTTTCGAGGTTCCAATGAGAAATAGCCACTCTCTATGCGATGCTTTGCCCAGCCCTCCTTGGGCTTCTGGCTGGCAGGAGCACGCTCTGGAATGGAAAGAAGACTGTTGAATGAGTGGTGTGTAATGCTTCTCTGCCCACAGCAAAGCAGGGCTTCAGGGTTAGGAACAGGGGGTCAGAGGGAAAACCCAGACTGCATGGTGGGGTGGGAGCACAACAAAGCATGTAGGGAGGCAGCAGCACCATGTTTCATGGTGAGCACACCAAGAGAATCCCACAGGAGAGCAAACCACATGTACCTGCTTTTGGCACAAAGACTTCTTTCCTAACGCTCGGAGCCTCTGTTCTCACCCAGGATCCAGAAGGAAAGGGCTGACCCCACCTAGCTCTGTCCACCTGCAGCTGTGTGTTATCCTTGTGGCCTCTGTAGCTCATTGTGTCCTGCTTGCCTGATCCCAAAGTGGTGTCCAATAGTCTGGTCATCTCCCAGCCCTGACAGACAAATAAGACAGGACTTTGCAATGGGGCTACAAGTTACTGAGCTGGGATGGGGCAAAGAGCATGTGTGAGAAGTGAAGAGTCCCAGCTGACCCCCCCAGCATTTTGGAAGCTTCTGAGTATGCCCAGCAGAAGTGGCTTTGAGGGGACGAGGAGGCTGGAACCACCCAAACCAAGACAAGTGCCCATCTCACCCTGCCTTCAGTGTGGCTGTGGGGCTCGGTGCTGGTTTCTCCATGCTGGCCCACAGTGCTGGGGCCGAGTGGGGGCTGTGCCCTGCTCTGGTGCCAGCTGTGGAGCAAGGAGAGGACAGGCAACTGTCAGCATGGCTGCAGAGCCTGGGAACAGGGAGCAGTCACGAGAAACACAGGCAGAGAAAGCGCTCAGCCCTTTTTCCCTGGCAGAATATAGAATCATCAAGGTTGGAAAAGACCACTAAAGTCACCCAGTCCAACCATCGAACAATCACCACCATGCCTACTAAACATATCCCTCAGTGCATCGGTGATATCTCACCCCATTTTCCCCATCTTCCCCCTCCGTCAGCCTCTGCCACTCACCGCTCCACGCCGTCTGCCCGACCCACGCAGATGTACACCTCGCACTGCGGTGCTACGATGCGGACGGAGTCCCAGGGCCCACCTGGGTCTGCGTTGGTGCCGTGCCCCGCCACCTCTGCGTCATGCTCCTGCGAGGAAGGGGGGGATGCAGCCGTGCCATCGCCGTGCCAGATATGAAAACACATGAGGATGAGGACTGGGGGAATCTCTGCTTGCAGCCACCCTCCAGCATCTCCCCCAGGCCCATTACCTGCAGGGTTTAGGAGCAGTGGTAGGGGGCTTGCCTGCCCTCCCTCTGGCATCTGGATACGCTCAGAGATGGCTCTGAGCAGATCGCAAAGGGCTGCAGTAATCTTAGAGGGCCCGGGGGCCAGGGGGAGAGGGCAAGGAGGAGGGCGGGAGGCTCATTACTATTTCATGATCCCCGGCCTGGTGCTCCAAGAGGACAGCGAATGACACGAAACCCTCTGTGAACATGAAACCGGCTGACGCCTGGAGGGATGCAGCGCTCTGCAGCCGCGTGGCTCATGCTGGAGGATGGGGTCAGACCCAGCCCTGCATCACATGAGATGTATCCCCTTCCACCTTTCCTTCCAGGAACAGCTCACTGCAGCCCCAGGGAGATCTGCCAGTATCACGTTTTAGGTAAGAATCATAGAATGGTTTGAATTGGAAGGGACCAACAGGCCTCAAAGAGAGTTGAAATCCAGGGTGGGTTCCTACCTTGCCATTCCCCCTTCCCTCACCGTGCTATTTACTTGCACGTATCTGTATTGCTTCATCCCTCCTTCCCTTCCCAGGATCTACGGAGCTTCTCATAACTGCATCCGGAGCCTCCCTGCCAATGTGGCTCCAGCTCTGCTCCAAGCACAGTTAAATGATGGACACCGTGAGCCTTTGTGCTAGGGATTTCCATCTCTACAAAGTCCCAGGGCTGAACAAAGCAGCTCTTGATGTGGCATTCATGGCCTGCAGGTGGGATGGAGGAGCTCACCTGGGCAGCATGCGAGTGAACCCTTGAGGCACGGAAGCAGTGTTGGCACAGGTTCCTTGCAAATATGTTGGCTTCAAAGTTGGCACAGGGTACATCATTCACTGAACCTGGCATCCTCCATAGGGATGCAGGTGCTCTGGCTGCTGGGCTACAGGGAGCAGCTAGGAGAAAGAAACAGCAGCGGAAAGCTGAGCTTTCAGCTCCACATCTTCAGGCCCCTATGGAAGCACAAATGTTATTCTCAGACTGAAGCTTGCTGCACTAGGCTGGCCATGCTAGAATCAAAGGGCATCCAGATGCAAGGCCATCAGTGTGACCCACGCAATAAAAGGGTACGTAGCAGCAGGAGCCTTCTTTTTTTAGGAAGGGACACTGCTCTGCATCCTTCAACAGGTTCTGATGCAGACAGCCTGGGGAAGGCACGATTTCTTGATTCACCCACTGAACCCAAGCACTCACTTGCAAGCAATGCAGAGAGGAAGAGCCCAACATCCAGCCGTGCCCACTGCTTGCCACACGTGGTAGGAACCCAGAGCATCCCGCTGCCTGATGAGCAAACCGTTGCTCCCTACATCCCACAGGGCTTTTGGGGCCCACCGTTGGCCTCCAGCACTCGTGCAGCCGTAGGTACCCTTCCCGGTGCACCCCAGTACCCCCAGTACCTCCACTTCCCCACGGCTCCCAGCACCGCTCTCCCCGCCGAGCTCCCCTTTGAATGGAGCTCCCCGTGGGAATTGCGGGCAGCCAAGCCCCGCCCACTGTCCTCTCATTGGCCTCGACAGGGCACAGATTTGAATATCGCCCTCTGAGTGGCTGCGTGCCGGCGCGCCGGCGGGCACGTGTGCGGGCACCCACGTGTCGTTGGCAGCGGTTGGGCGATCGACCCGAGCGGGCCGAGAAAGCAGTGGGGGGGGGGGCTGTCGCTTTTTCCTCTCGTCCCCATCCCCTGCCAGAGAGCAGGCCTGGGGCTCCTGCCCCAGGAGATGGTTAACAGCTGCAGGATGGATCTGCAAGCACTAGGACTCCTAGTGCTAACCAGCTCCCTTGGCTCTCAAAAGCTCTCATCCCGCACCCCGTGAGGTTTATCCTCTGTTCCTTTCTTGCAGCAGCAATAAGACTGCGCTGCATGCAGCCTTGAGCTCCGTACGCTCCACAGGAGCAACACGGCACACCTCGCACACATTGCAGCTTCATCTTTGCACTGAGCTCCAGTTTCTCCGTGACTATTTGACCTCCCTGTCTCATTTTGATCCTCTGTAATCCCAATCACATTTTTGTGCATGCATGTGTGCAGAATCACAGTCTAGCCAGCAAAAGCCATCATGCACGGACACATCATATTGGAGCTTCACATCCTTTTCGTGCGAGCTCTTGAACAGTAGCACCACCACCACCCAGGTCCCCTATCTCTGGGGACATGGCTGTGGCTGAGTGTGGGCATTGGCCACAATTGGGTGACCCTGGGGCACACTGTGGTCATGGTGATGACTTTTCAGTGCAGCAGCCACACTAGCACGGTGATTTTTGCAAGTAGGACATATACAGAAGCAGCTTCCTCATCAACAGCTGGAACTCATTTGTGAGCAGCCAGAGGGAAAAAGCAACAATAACACTGAAAACTGTCTTGAAAAGGAGGGTAAGCAGCAAATGACACAATGACTCTCGCACAGAGAGACTTTCAACCACATGCTGGATGTGCCTGGCAACTGCTTCACACATGAACTCGTGTATGAGCTGCTATCCTTCACCCAGCATATCCTGGAGTAGCCCAATTCCAGCCCTGTGCATAACAAAGCGGGCGAGGGATGAGTCAGTAATTCACATTACAAAATCAAGCTTGAATCAATCAGATGGAGAAATCAATAGCACAGCAAACAATACTTGTGGTTAACTCCATATAGGATTTAATGGTTCTGCTTTCCCACTTTTTTTTTTTTCTTCCCCCTGAGCATGGAAGGCTTTTCAGGATTTCAGCTGTGGCTTGAGAAAGACTCAGAAGTTATTAGGGCCAGTAATTCTTTTAAATCACCTGGCAGCAAAACAACAAATACCTCAGTGTTGCTGAGGCCACTCTTAACATCCCATCAGGCTTATAATGAGGTATTTCAACACCGTCCCACTGTCATTCCAGGCTTCCACAAACCCAACCCAAAGTTCACACTCCACGTTTCAGCAGGATTTGCAGCATGACAAACACATGGACTGCAAACAGCGGCCATTCCAGCTTCAGGGCAAACTCCTTGGGAGGCAAAGTGCAAGTCTCATTGTGCCTCTGGTCACCGTGAGGCACCAAGGAAAGGGGAAAAACTGCTGTACTGTACAACCCTGACAGCTAGGATCCAAGCATGCCATCAGACTGTCAGCCTTGCCCACAAGTTGTGTTTCTGCATCTCTGAAACAGCTAAAAAGTGAAGGTGAGACAGGAACAGGCTAGTAAGCTGATGCCTCCACAAGGCCTCCAACATCAGTTCAGTTACTTTTTTCCCCTCCCGTTTCTAGCACAGGCAATTTGCTTACTCACCCACTGCCACGTTTCCAATTTTCTGGTGTGGGTTTTGGCCACAAAGGCCTTTTTCCCCTTTGTCATTTCTGTGTGCTATGCCAGCACACACATAATAAGGGAAGATGCCCCATCCAGGTGCTGGTCAGAACCTGGCAGAGGCAGGATGGCCACTGCATCCTACAGACATTCCATGACAGAAGTCAGTGTGCTGCTCAGGCTCTTTTCTCTCCTCTGAAGATTGACTTTGTTTTACCAGAAGCATTCCTTACCCCAGCCACGCAGATGCATGGCAACTTCTTTTTCCATTCTCTTGAAGACATCCACGCTAAAACACACACACCAAGGTTTCCAAGCAGAAGACAGCCACCCTGAGGTAATGCACAGCCTCTGCCACTCCCATCCCAGAGAAGGCCACACACATGCACAGCAAGGGTAGTAAGGGATTTCATACTCCTCTGAGCTATCAGAATGAACATCGGCACATTCAGCAGACAATGGAATGAGCCATTCCTGCTCTGGCGGGTTCTGTATTACCACAAAAATAGCTCCTAGCTATTCCCTTTCCTGAGCACCAGTAGATTTTAAAGATTTTTTTTCAGCAATAGGAATCATTAACCCTGTTTCCAGCTGGTACTGGTATTAACATCCAGCTGTTATGCTTCAGTTAAGCCACATGTATTTCTCTTAGCAAAATGACTACACAGAATAAACTTACTGAATTTCATATGGGATAGACACCAAAAAAAAATCACAGAATGGCCTGGGTTGGAAAGGACCTCAAGGGTCATGAATCTTCAACCCCCTGCCACAGGCATTTGGCTGTGGCACAGATGAAGAAACATGAGACAAGATGACACCATATCATCCTGGAAAAAGAATTTACTGCACTGCAGAAATAGCAATGCATTGGTTCACAAGTGGAAGCGGAGCTCTTCCCAGTCTCACAGCCCTGACAGTGTGTCCGTTGCATTCAGCTTTAGATTTTCTCCTTTGATAAAGCCAGTTGAGGGTTATGCCATACAGAGAATCTGACCTCCAACAGAAGATTTCAGAGATTCTGTGGCACCTAGGTACTTAATTGGAGACCACTGCAAAATAAATGCAGTGTCTAGTGCCTGTGGCCAACACACAGCAGCTGAATAAGGCTGAACTGGGCTCAGAGAGCCAAGTAAACAAGGTCCTTGATCGTTACGAAGGGGTCGCAAGGAACAGCAGCCCAGCTGCTGAAAACAGTCCCAGCTGCAGCCCTGAGCACCTGGCTCTGCATTAATCTTGGTCGCGGCCCATTTTGCCCGTCAGTCTCCGTCGCTGAGTCTTAGTGGTTCGCCTCATGCTGGGTTTCTGGATTTTCTTAAATGGACCTTGCCCACGCTGGGGTCGCTTTCCTTTCTTCTTTTTCCGGCTGTGCATGTGCAGCGTGGCAGTAAGAGAAGAGATCCTGGGGAGGATAGGAAGAGAGAAATGTTTGGGCACCAAAGCGCGCTGCAGAAAGGTGATACTAAAACAGCAGCAGGACAGCCCTGTGTGGCCCAACAGGAATGGACACAAGTAACTGAATGTCCCAGGGGAACTCCACTGTGCTGGGCACCATCCGGACAGGACAGGAGAAGGACTAGACAAACAGTTCAGGGCAAAGCCCAACCTACACCACATCCACCTCACACCGCTGTTACCAAAGATCAGTGTGATAGAAACAGACCGACCCAAGCAGGCTTCCAGACTGCCAGTGCCCCCTGCTGGCTCCTGTCCACCAGCACCCAAGCAGCACAGCATGCCCTCCCAGCAATCACACCACTGACCTGGAAACAAAACATCTTCCTGATCAGCTCACGCTGCCCAGCAGCAAGCAGCTGAATGAATTTATACGTACTTTTCAGATAGGAAAGGGTTTCTGGACTTCTTGGGCATTGTTCTTGCAGGCTTGTTCACCACCTCTTCCCCCTTCTCTTCTTCTTCACTTTTTCCCTTAAAAGAAGAAACAAACAGATCTTTATGAACACATTAAAACAAGCAGTCTCACAATTCTGGCATTTTTGCTACTTTCTTGGCTTCATTCCTATTTGCAAAACACAGTAACAGATCAACACTTCAAATTTTACACGAGCCTTGTTCAAGTCTCAAGGTTTTGCTATTGCAGCCCTCCAGAAAGGGACAAGCAGCAGGAAGTCCTACATTAATCAATCAACTTCAACACAATCTTACTGGCCACATCTGTGAATCAGAAGTTTCAGCTTTTTCCTTAAATTACTATTAAAGTCTCCATAACCTGATTTTCAGATTAGAAGATGTCCTTAAAAGTGTAAAAGGTTAACTAATCAATACAGCACTTTCCCAAGGTGTTCAAATCCACTCACAACTCATAAAGATCAGAAGGATTGCACAAGTCAGTACCATAGAGCCTTTATGAAACAAACATGAGAACTCAGTTAAAATCTGTTTTGAGAACAGAAGCAACCACAAGCACAACCAAAAGATTTATTTGTGGTCCAAACATAGGATTGTGGAGGGCAGAATCCCTCCTCAGCCTAGCAGTAACTGTCCATGGACAGGTCACAGAAAATCACAGAGGACAGTCCATGCAGTGAAGCCCAAATTCTCATTACTAGCGTTATACCTGGTTTTACAATATTGTGTTCTCCCTGTCCAGATCTGTGGCACCTTCTACTAACATGAGGTTAAAGAGCAAACAATCCCAAGGCAGCTTAGAAGAAAGCTGCTCAAGGATGACATTTCTTCCTCTGCAGTGGCACAATGTAAGTTGTGGAGAAACGTGAAAATTCAGTTTCCCCCTTCATCTTCGCTCCTAGCCAGCTGCAAGCCTTTTGGCACATCCATGGAGTGCCAATCTAATTAGCCTCCAGAACATTTATAGTTGATGCAATCAGACAGTCAGCAAGAGGTGGTACCTCAGAGGTGGTCAGTCCCAGCTGGCGTGCACCTGAGAGGTCCAGGTCACTGATGGTTGTGACTGTTACAATATGGTTAGGGTGGTCAATGTTCACTGACTCTGTCCGCGATGTCACCAAGTGCTCCAGTTCATCAAACTCATCTAGAAAGACAAAAATATCAGCTTTTCACAAAGTACACTCGCAACAGCACCACGCAACACTAGATGCCTGGGCCAGAGTGGCTGGAAAACTGCATGGAGGAAAAGGATCTGGAGGTGTTGGTTAATGCCCAGCTGAATATGAGCCAGCAGCGTGTTCAGCTGGTCAAGACCAATGGCATCTTGGCTTGTATCAGAAATAGCACAGTCAGCAGGAACAGGGAGGTAACCATCTGCCACTGTATTCAGTTCTGGTGAGGCCACACCTCAAGTGCTGTGCTCAGTTTTATGCCTCTCACTACTAGAAATACATTAATGCTCTGGAGCATGGCTAGAGAACGAAGTGACGCTGTGAGGAGTCTGGAGCACAAGTGTGACAGGGAGCGGCTGAGGGAACTGAGGTTGTTCAGTCTGGAGAAGAGGAGCTCAGAGGAGACCTTATTGCTTTCTACAACTATCTGAAAGAAGGCTGTGGCAAAGCGGGGGTTGGCCTTTTCTCCAGATAAAAGCAATAGACAATTATGGGCAGCGGCTTCAAATTGCACCATAGGAGGTTCAGGTTGGAGGTTGGATATTATGGAAAATTTCTTAGCAATGAGTGGGGATGCATTGGAACAGACTGCTCAGAGAGGTGTCACTGTTCCAGCAGGTATATAAGGAAAGGGCAGATGTATTACTTAAGAACATGGTTTAGTAGGCTATATTGGTGATAGGTGGACAGTTGGACTAGATGATCTTACAGATATCTTCCAACTTAATGATTCTATGTTTCCTGCACTATCATGTAGGGGGTTAGGAGGTCCAGTCTTCGCATGCAGGGTTAAGGCATGAAGGGCAAGCTACCTCTCCCAGCCAAGATCTCAATGCCTTGGAGATACCCTCCTGCATGCTCCTTCCTGTCCAACCTGCCCAGTTTTGTTTCCCACTAGGGACAGGGGGCCCCCATTCAGCCGATCGCATGAGCTCTTGCCCAGCTTCTCAGGGGGACACGAGAAGAATGATGCAACATCCCTTTGGGGTAGGACCACTGTTACAACTATGCCTGCCCAGCTACAGGGGTTGTTCAGTTTGGTGCCTCTCACAGGCAGTTAACTCCTCTGATACCCATTCTGCTGCAAAGGAGCCCAAACCCTACGGGCACAGAGGACATACATACCAAGAGCTTCCTCCCTTTCACGCAGCATCTTCAGGTACTCCTTGTGCCTCTGGGAGAGACAAACAGGTCATTACAGCAACCTTGCTGTTATAAGCATCCATTCCACCCCAACCCCTCCACCCACGAGGTCCCATTCTCCCCCTAAGTGAGGGAAGGGAAGTACGAGGACCCCAGGAAACAGTTGCTACGTGCCTGCCCCACAACCCTGACATGGCAAAAGGTCCTTTGTCATCAGGAAGAGCTATACCTCCTCCTTCATCTTCCTCTGCTCTTCCTTCAGCTTCCTCTTGATCTCCTCCAGGGCCACCTTCCTCCGCTCCACCTTCCGTTTATGGAAGCCAGTCAGGTACTCCCTAAACACCGGGAACAGAGCAAACCTTCAGCTTCCAGCGACCCCGTTCCCCGCTCACTTTGCCACCTGGAAGCCCTCGTAACCTCACCTCCGCCTCTCCTCATCAAAAGTCACCACCAGCCGCGATGCCGCACTTCCACACCCCTTCTTCTTCTTCCGACCCATGGCTAGCCCACGCCGCCGCCACCCCACTTCCGGTCAGACCCCTCTTCCGGTCCAAGGAGTCCCCGCCTCTTCCGGTCTGCCCATTTCCGGCTCCGCACAGGACTGCCCTGTGGGAGGTGTGGCGCTATGAGGGCCGTCCCTCGGCCGCCATTTTGTGCCTAGGCGCGTCTCTAATAAAAACATTATTTCTAAGTAGTATGTCGTTGTGCGGTGGTGTGTGGGTTGTGCTACTTAGCCCGGGCAGGTGTGTGTGAGGGTAGATCTCAGCTCTGAGGCAGTCTCCGAGACGCGGGAGCAGTTGTGGTGGGGAGTGGTCTCGCTGCTGGCTGACTGGGTTGGCTTTAGCTGAACTCTTGAACCCCTCGTGACCTCCCGTCCTCGCTTTAATGAGTGTGACTCTTGCTTGGCGGCCAGCTGACTTCGGTGGAAGCTCCGCAAGTGTTGTGAAGGGAAGCGTTGGCAGAGTCAGCCCACAGAGCGTGGCAAGCACTGCCGCCTCGTCCCAGGTCACCTTGTCTTTATCAGCTCTCTGGCTACTGGGGTTCTTTTCCTGGCCAGTCCTCTCCCCAGCAGAAATGCGGAAAAACCAGTTCTGTGGTTAATTACTGCACTTCCCTCCACGCCCATGGGTTCGGCTGCCTCCTCCTCCTCTTTTCTCCCAGCCTGGGTGCACTTCGGCCTCTTTGCCCCAGCCTGTTCTCTGCCGGCTCAGGTGCACCATTAGGCCTGCATATTCATTCCATTAATCTCAGGGCTTCTCCTGCCCTCCCATCTTGTTCCTGCAAGGCCTGCTGGTGGCTCCTTCTCCCTCAGGGTGCACCGCAGGTGCAGAAGACACGGGCACCTGCACTGCCCAAGAGGGTGACAATTTGACACCATGGCTGGAGGTGATAAGAGCATGAAGGCCCTGAGGGAGGTGTGGAGAAGAGCAGAAAACTCATTGTGTGCAGACTGCGGGAAGCCGGGTGAGTCCCTGAGGGCTGGATCTTCTGAGGATGGGTCAGAAGAAAGGACTGGGTTTGGTCTCTAGTAGCCGTTGTGGCCAGCTCAGTGCCTTGAGGCATATGAGAATGAAAAGGAGTGATGTTAGGGGATGGTTGTTGGAACCTGTGCAAAGCCCAGCAGTGTTGTGTGAGTTGATTCAATTTGTCCAGGCTGCAGGGGGTCCCAGAGGTGGGGGAGTAAGGGAAGACAAAGGAGATGCTGCCACAGTGCTGGTGGAAAGAAGGACAGGGACGAGGTAGCGCCAAAGCTGCAGCACTGTGGATTGCAGTCGTGTTGGATCTCAGACACAAATCAAAGTCATGCCCAGTCAGGACCTGAGAAGAAAGTTCCCAGTGGAAACCTAGCTGCTCCAGAAAAAAGGCATGATTCAGGAGGGCATTGTCTTGTCTGTGACTCAGCTCTGAACTGACAACTTGCCATGGACAACCTGAGAGGTTTCTTGTACTTAAGAGCTTATCCTCTACAAAGGGTACCGGTTTGAAGTCTACCAGTACTGCTAAAAATGACCGTTGCATTTCTTCCAAAAGGTACACGTGGGTTGTACCATCCAAGACAAATTAATTTGTCTAATTAATACCACTTTACCTTCTTAAATTTTCCCCTGAGAATTCTGATTTTACAGTTGCTTTTCACTTCCTGAGCTAAATAGTATTGTGGGTTTGCTGTGTTGCACGAAACAGCTCCTGGAGTCTCAGATGATTCTTTACCCAAAGGGAATTTACAGAGCGCTTTGGAGTTTTCCAAGGTTCAAGTTAATTGAGATTCAGATTAAGCAGTTGAAGCAGGAGGAATGCAGCAGTATGATGTTTTTTCTAGACTGCCTTCTGTATGCTTGGTTAATTAGTCAGCTCAGCTGAAACCATGGTTACCAAGATCTCCATTTCTCAGTAATGCATCCTCATTTGAGGCATATCCCCCCAAGGAATTTACCACTTCTGGTCATACCTTCGCCCCTTTTTTATGCCCTCAGATCCTGACTGGGCATCCTCTACCTTGGGTGTCTTTATATGCCTTAGCTGCTCAGGAATTCATCGGAACATCCCTAGCATCAGCAAAGTCAAATCCCTGAAGATGGACCACTGGGATGATGCTCAGGTGCAGGTGAGAACTTTGTCCCACTGGTATGTTGGGGTTGAGTCTAGGCTGTACACCAACTCTTCTTTTGGCCTTTGGCCTCACAAAGTTGGAGATCAATGTAACTTCGCTACATGTGCGCAACTGGGGATAATTCCTCTTAAATTGCTGGGAGGATATACTTGCCTTGAGTGCCTCTTCGTGCCCTATTACTTTATGGCTGGCACAGATCTCTTGCATCTTATCTTGCCAACGTTTAGGGTCTTTATTGCTCATGGTTACTGATTTCTCAGTTGCCAGCTCCATCTAGACACAACATAAGTCTACATCAAAGAGAAGGCACTAACTCTCTTTCTAACTGCAGTTTCTGGCCAAGCATGGGAATGCTGTGACTAAGGCCGTGTATGAAGCTCACATCCCTATTTACTATTACCAGCCAACCTACAATGACTGCCAGTAAGTTGCTGCATACAAATGAAAAGGGGGATGGCAGTTCTGGATTGCTGTAGTTTGTTTCTAAGCTGTCACCTCTCCTTGTAGGGTGCTGAGAGAACAGTGGATACGGGCCAAATACGAACGGAAGGAGTTCACTGAGCTTGGAAAACAGCTACTGTATACAGATGGTAAGAGCAGGGCATAACTTCGGAATTGCTGCCTGTTGCCTTTTCTGGAAGCTTTTGAGCACCATGAAGAGAAAGCTCATCAAAGCTGCAAATCCCACAAGTATTCCCGAGTACCTGCCTGATAGGTACAGAGCATGGGCTTGGAGGTGTTTAAATTGTAGGAAGTATAGTTTGGCACTGCTGTAGGTTGTTTCCAAGCACGGTATTACCAGCTGGTGTTGCTCAAAACCATTTGCTTTGCTGGTGGATTCCTCTTGGGAGGACAGTCTTCAAACTGACCTTTCTACTCCTAGGGGTGAAGGAAGGCATCCTCTGGAAGCGAGGTCGAGACAGTGGGCAGTTCCAACCCCGCAAGTTCCTGTTGTCAGAGAGAGAGGGATGTCTGAAGTATTTCACCAAGCAGGATGTGAGTATAGTATATATATATATATATATATATATATATATATATATATATACAGTATATACAGTATATATAGTATATATAGTATAGGATGTGAGTCAACTCAGGGCTGTGGGGTTATGGAGACTCTTCTATCTCTGTGAGATTTCCTTACTCACTCAGCCAGAGATGGTAACACATCACAGAAGAGGGATTCCCTTCCAACTACTGACATTTCCCCTGCATCTTCACTTTGTGCTTCACCACATCCTTACCTCTTCAACAGTTTCTTTGCTCATGGCAGGGAAGCAATGGCACTTCCATGAGACTCCTCTTTTCTTGTCTCACTTGTTAATCTCCAAGTGCAGGACTGAGATACAGTCCTACAACCTCACTGCTGATCGGAAGGTTGATCTTTCACTTCATCCTACTCCGTTTCCCTGGCTGTACAACCCTGCGCTGTCCTTGGAACCAACCTCACCTTACTGTGAACTAAGTTGCCAAAAACACTTTAAGTAGGGCTTTTCTGCTAGTTTGTCTCCCTGAAAAAATGGGACAAATGCTAGTATACTGCCACAAGTGAGGGAATGGCTTAGGATAGGGAGGGCTAGGTGTAAAGTCTTTCCTTCTGGGGCCAGTTAGCCTTTAGACCAGGTCAGCTGTAAAGTCAGATGCACTTTCAGCATCTCACTGGTTGTCCCAGAGTAGGCACAGTTCAAATTTATATTGGAAGGGCTGAACCATTATTTGGGCGTGCCACATAGGAAAGAGAATGTGTACAACTGGGAAGGAGCAGTTAGTACATTTTTAAGACCTTCTAACCCTGCTTTATCCTACTAAGCCAGTCACTTAGATCACTTTCCCACTAGAATTGCTCATGCATGACCAACGCCATTCTGTTCTCAGGCCAAAGAACCCAAAATCAATGTCAAAATAGATGTCATCAATGCTACATTCCAACCAGAGAAGATTGGGAACCCCAATGGCTTGCAGATCACCTATCTCAAAGACAACAAGACTCGGAATATATTTGTCTACCATAAAAGTGGAAAGGTATATTGTTTAGCATCACACTGCAAAGACATTGAGGCTGATTGGAGAACTAACTGATACCGAGTAGCATGAGGAATGAGTAGGGATAGAAGGTGTGTGCATGTGTGGGAATTGCTGTAGGTAAACAGGTTGAGAATTCTGATTCTCTGTGTGTCTGTGAGAGAGTTCTGCTGCAGGGAGCAGAGCAAGAGCACTGGCTGAGTGGGTTTCTGTGGGAGGAGCTGCTGCAGAAGGTGTGCAGATGTACCGCTGTCTGTATGTGTGTGTGAGGGTGAGGCCTGGAGAAGGGAAAGCTGGCTGGTTTTTCAGCTGACATAACGTTGGGTGCAGCTGGATGAGTTTGAGTGTCTCACTGTGGCTGTCCCTAAGCTTTCTGTTCTCTCCTGTTTTGTTTTCAGGAGGTGGTGGACTGGTTCAATGCCATTCGGTCCGTGCAGTTCCATTATCTGAAGGTAGCATTTCCCATAGCCAGCGATAATGAGGTAAGGCAGCACTAGAGTGCAGTGCTGAGTCTCCTGCTGATGTTCAGTTGCTCTGATAAAAGAGCCCATTAGTTGTTATTAGATCCCCAGGCACACAAGTGGAAATTGCAGTATTTAGATAGAGAAGTGAAAAAGTGTGCATACAGGAGCCCGGGATGACAGAGAGCAGCTCATTTCTCCTATTTCTGGGCACTCTGGAGACCAAAGTGACTCCTAGCTAAGGCAGTTCTACAAACATGAATTTAAAAGGGAGCTTAATTTGGGCAAACAGAAGGAAGGCCATGGTGTTGGAAGTGAACAGCAAAGCAACATGGCTAAGTGAATGTTACTCTTACCTTTTTGTCAGATTAAAAGCCGGCTGACAAGGAACTTCTTGAAGGAAGGATACATGGAGAAGACAGGTCCCAAGGTGAGCTGCTTGGGGGTGAAGAAATCTAGCAGGGACCTCCCAGAGAGCCATTGATTTTCCTCACTCCATTGTTTTTCTCCCAGTTTCCCCATCCCCACCCTCTATTCTTTTGACACTACAGTGGGACTGAAAAATTGCTTTCAGTTCCTCACTCTCAGCTTAGAGGGAGAAAGAAGGCTGCTGTTAAGGCAGGGGCTTGGTTCAAGCAGCTGTGCTGAATTTTGGGCATCCATTCGCACTGCTCACGGCAGAGGGCACTGTCACCTTACGTATGTCACCTCTTCCCTTTACAGCAGAGAGAGGCTTTTAAGAAGCGTTGGTTCACACTGGATCACCGCAGGCTCATGTACTTCAAGGACCCTTTGGTGAGGGCGAGATCTGACCTCTGACAACTGTAGGCAACAGTGCTGAGGGCAGGGTCAGAGTGCAAACAGAGTCTTGCTTCTTTGCTTTGCTCTGTTGTAAGGGAGGCTTGTGGGTTTCCCAGTGGCTCTGAATGGACTCTAGGTCTTCCCCTTTCCATCCCACTTTGTTCATCCTGCACTTTCTTTGTTTGCTTACTGCCTGCAAACAATGGGAACCGGGAAGGTTGTGGTGCAAAGGTCGTGGTGTCAAGGGTGATGCCATGGAAGGTGTTGATGGAGAGGCAGATGCAGCTTTCCCTCTCTCAGACCTCTCGAGGTCTGTTTTCCTAAGTTTTCCTTTCAATCACTGTCTTTGGGCGTAGCCTTCCGGTTCTGAATGACCACCTTCAAGTCTTGTTGCTGCTATCTCTTTGATCCTTACCCATTCTCCTGCTGCCCGCAGGAGCTCTGCTATTATTAGTTGGTTCTTCTTGGGTACAGTTAATCCCTCTCTTTCCCTCTGGATGTGCAGGATGCATTTGCTAAGGGTGAGGTATTTGTGGGCAGCAGAGAGAATGGCTATAGCGTCCAGAAGGGATTGCCTTCAGGGACACAAGGCAACTTCTCTTGGCCCTATGGCATCACCATTGTCACACCTGACCGAGAATACCTCTTCACCTGCGAGACAGAGGCTGACCAGCTGGACTGGATCACAGCTTTCACAAGCATCATCAGCCAGGCCATGACACCACAGGAATATGCCAGTAAGTGCTTGAATGGTGTTTCCTTCTCCTCTTGCTGCCCTGCCACAGAGTATTGCCCTAATGCACTGCCTTTTTTCTTCTCTACAGTTGAAGCCTACTTCAAGTTTAAATCATAGGAAGCCGGACAGGAACCTTGCTGTAACTCAACTCTACCTGGTCCTGTTGAGTGGGCTATCAGAAGAGGAGAGAAGATTGATGTCAGAGAAACACAGTGCTATTGCAGTCTACTCTTTGAAGCACTTTTTTTTTTTTTTTTTTTTCTCTCCAAGAACAATCTTCTTTTTAAGCTGCTTCAAGTCCAAGACTTTGTGAGACTGAATCCTCAGTGCAAACTGTCAGTGGTAAATTGCTGTGATCTGACTGGATGTTGACAGGCCTTGCCTGTTGATAGGGCCTCAAAAACTTAGCACTTGCTGTGATGGACATGGGACCTAGCATCACATTTGCAGGAAACTGCAGGCAGCCTTATGCAAGAATGCACAAGGTTTAACCTTGTACAAGAAAACAGCTGCCTTACTGGAGATAATGCAGTTGGCTGTAGAGGCTGCTGGACTAGGAGAGACTTTCATTACAAGAAGTGGCTTCTCTGCTGGTGACAGAGATGTAAAACATCTGGTTATTTAATCAGCTAGAGCTACATTTGAAAAAGGTCACGTAAAAGATTTAATCTAACAGTCATGTGTGAGATGTGTTTCTTCCCCTCTATATGGGCTTGAGAGCTTCAGACCATGTTTGTATGGAGATCATCTTCTGACTGCTCCTGAGCTCAGAAACAACAGTTATGTATGTATATGTAAATGGACAGTGTGTGTGTACCCACAAGAAAAAAGTGGTGGGAGATGAAATACTGCCCTAGAGAAGATGCTGTGAGGGACATTCATGTTATTGAAGTTCAGCTGTCAGATTTGAGTCTCTGTAGTTAAACCCATAGAGAGAGGCTGGCTCCTGCAGAGAGCAGTCGATAGCATGTCTTCTATATACTTCTGACACACTGTTGAGTCTAATACAGCCTAGGGGTTGATGTCTGAAGTTGGAATACATGAGTATCTACTGCCCTATTCTCTGAGTGTCAAAGTCCTGTCACTTGCTTTCTCACCTGTACGTTATATATGTATATGTAATATACATTTATGCAGTAGTGTATAAGGGAAGTCTTATGTCTGCTCTCTAAGACAAACGAAGCTCAGATGTGGGAAAAAGAGAGCAGGGCAGTGGTTGGCACAAAGGGCCTTGCAGCACGAATGTCATACTGTGATACTCCAGTAGAAGGCAGTGCTGCCCAACACACTTTTGCTTCCTGCTCTTGCGAGGCAGGCGAAGAAGATCTTAGAGGAGGAGGAGGGTGGCCTTTGGAGAGAGGAAGGAAGGAAGGAGTGGAACTGAAATAAATAGCCCCTTGATCTTTAGGAGCTTGATGGTTACTAATGACAAGGGTGGGAGAGTGCCAGGCTATAAGAATGGGAGATCTTTGGTGGTCTGTGGGAGTCTGTGATTGCAAGACTAGGGACTAAATGCATTGACTGCACCTCAGGAGATCTTTGGCCTTGAGTGCGGGGCAGGCCCTCTTACCTTAGCTTAGCTAAGGGTCAGGGGGCAGCATCAGTTTTTTCAGTTTTCAGGGCTGATCCTTGTTTCTCTCTTAGAGCCTCAATTGTTTTTCCCCTCTTGCCAGACTCAGAAGTCTTATCCTTCATTAAATCTTCCTTCAAAGGAGGAAGACTGAGCAAGAGGGAATGGGGAAAAGAAAGAGAGTTAAAAAAAAAAAAAAAAAAAAAGGAGGAGAGAAGGAAGAAGGCAGTGGGGAAGAAGGAATGTATCTTCTAAAATAGGAGCTCCCCTTGTCTCCTCGGCTGGTGACTAGCAGCTCAGTACAAATTGGGACCGCATTCACACCTGTGTGTGAAGCTGAGTCAGACAAATTCCTGTGCAGTGGGCAAGGCAGCTCTCCAGGGCTGGGCTGGGGGGACACTTACCCAGCAGCAGAGCTGAGAGAACACAGAGACTGGAGAGAAGGAGGAATGCACTTGTCCAGAGTCTGCTGATTTTCTGCCCAGCGAATACTGGAGGAGCAACAAATGAGGAGCTGGTGAAGAAGACAGACATTTCTTCTTGTCTTGCAGACATTTCTTTGCACCTATCAGTCTTGAAGGAGAAAAGGTGCTGCTTTTTCAGCCTGAGGAAAACCAGCAGACGGCACTTGTGGTGAACGAGATTGGCAAAATAGACTGGATGGCTGGAGGTGAGGAATAGACTTCTCTGGAGACTTAGGTTTGCTGAGTTTGTGCCATTCATCCCTTCCTTGGCTGCTTTTGTTAGAAGTAACTGTGTCCCCTACAGCAAGCAGGAAAAGCAGGAGGAAGGAGGGGGTCTCCAGCAGCCTGATTGCTCTTTCACTCCATCCCCAAAGATGTCTTGCAACTCTTCCCTCATCAATGTAACGCCTGGAGAGGACCTTGAGGGTGGCAGCTTCTTAGAGGAAAGCAGCGGTGAGGACGACATCAGCAGTGTCCTAGGAGGGGACAGCCCAGTGACAGGGCCTCTGGGCACAGTGCTGCTGCTCATGTGCCTCATTGGGATGGTGGGGAACATCTACACGGTGCTGGTGGCCTCTGGCAAAGTGGCAGGCCGCTCGGCAGGCTCCTTGGGGGTCTATGTGATCAACCTCGCCCTGGCTGACCTCTTGTACCTCTCCACCATCCCCTTCGTGGTCTGCACCTACTTCACCCATGACTGGTTCTTTGGAGATGTGGGCTGCAAGCTTTTGTTCAGCTTGGACCTCCTCACCATGCATGCCAGCGTTTTCCTCCTGACCGCCATGAGCCTGGAGAGATACTGGGCAGTAACCAGGCCGCTGCGGTCCAGGCGGGCAGGCAGCGCTTACCGCAAGCCAGCCAGTGCCATCCTCTGGCTCCTTGCCTTCCTGCTTACAGCCCCCATGATGGCAATGACCCAATTGCGGGAGGGCGATGGTCCCAACAAGCGCATCTGCATCCCCACGTGGACGCCAGCAGCCTTCCGCCTCTACTTGACGGTGCTCTTTGCCACCAGCATCCTGGTGCCCGGTGTGGTGCTGATCGTTGTCTACACCCTCCTGGTCCGGGTGTACCGCTCTTCCACCTGGCACCCGGGACTGTCAGCGGCCGGCCGGGCTCCCTCCCAGCGTCTCTCCTCCAGGATCTCTGCCATTGTGGTGGCTTACTGGGCCTGCTTCCTCCCCTTCTGGGGCTGGCAACTGGCCGGGCTGTACCAGCATGAGGGCATAGGCATGGGCCCTACTGCCCAGGCCTACCTCAACTTTGGTGTCACTTGCTTAGCCTATGGCAACAGCTGTATCAACCCCTTCCTCTATACCCTGCTAGCCAGTAGCTACCGCCGGCATCCCAAGCACACGAGGAGGCCATAGCACCTTCCTGGCTTTTGTGTAAATACTGGGGCTCATGGGGAATAGCAGGGGGAGCCCTGGGTGACAAGCAATGCCCTGAGTGAGGGATATCACCCAGGTTTTTGCGAGGGTTGAGTAATGAAATAAAAGTGCTGTCTTATGTGCTGTCTTGTGGTGTGTTCCATCCTTGTCATCAACCTGGCGTGTTCTCCTTCGTGCCTTTTGCAAGACTGCTTGAGGATGCTCTTCCCAGGGATCCCAGTTCTGGCGTGTGTGAGGAGTCCTCCAGCCTTCACCCTATGCAAGGCCAGAGTGGGTGAAAGGGTGCAGTCAGCATCTATATGCCTTAATTATATCTCCAAGGAGCTCAACCACCCTCACCGCCTCTCAGGCAACGGACAGAGCTGTAACAGAGCCCAGACAACAGTGACTCACAAATATCATGGGAGCTGTGAGTCACATGAAGAAGCAGCCACGCTAGCAGGAGACCTGAATAAGATTCATCCCCAGCCTGTGGTGAAAATTTCATTCAATTTCCTTCCCCTCACTCTCACCAATATTTTTGAGGAATCTTTCTGAAAAATGAATCCCAAGTGCAATTTGAAGACGTTGTGCTATGTGTGAGGTTGCCCTTCATAAGAGCTCATCAAATAGCCTATCACCAGCACTGTGTCCCTGCTGTGGGCAAGGACCCTCTGTCCTGCTGAATGTACCCCAGGTTGTGACAACTTCAGTGACATAAACTGTCTTACATCTTGAGTCCATCTTACCCAGCACAGCTCAATTCCATACAGCTAAACTTTCTTATTCCCAGACAAGACAGCCTTATCCAGCAGCAGAGCTGAGAGAACAGAGACTCAAGAGAAGGGTGGCAATACTAGATGCTGTTTTTACTATCACAGACGTAGCCTTAAAGAGCAAGCTGCAATTGTACAGAGCAGACTGGCATTGAACAACAGGAGGCTTCAAGAGATCTGGTTTAAGAGCCTCAACCTGCTTGTACACCCCAAGTATTCCTGCCTCCCATCCCAAAAGTCTAGCTTCTCTTCCCCAGCCCACATTTCCTAGCAGATGAATCTTACTCTGCATGAGTCCCTGAGACACAGCATCTGGCAAATCCTCATGAATTATGGAAAAAGAATGGGAGGTGCTGCTGCCTTAGGAACAAGCTCCCGTGCACCAGCTGCTCTGCAGCTGCCTAATGGGAAGAAACAGCCTGGCCAGGCCTGCAGGATACCTTTGTAGGACATCAAAGTGTTCGTCCTTCACCTTGCTTGTGGCCCAGCCCAGAAGTAAGGTCCTAAAGATTGCATTCTTCTATCAAGGCACAGCCTTCCCAGCAGCACTACTCAGTGCTGCTTACAGCTTTACATAGCATCAGACTGAAAGAGTCAGTGGCTTTGACAAAGGTACCCTTCCACTTTTTTCCCCCACAGCAGTATCTGGCCCTAACACTGTTTCCCACTCAGACTCTTCCTGGGCTTTTCACTTTCTTACTTCCTATGCTCCTGGCACAACCTAGCTTCCCCTTTCCCACCATGACTTTGAGGACCAATGATCACTCCCACCCACATCTGACATTCCTACACAGTAAGTTATTACCATCCCAGGTTCCCCAGTTGTCCAACCCTGTAGGTTTGTGATATAAGAAAGGTTAATCCTTGAGACCAAGTAGAAGAAAACACATTTATTGATTACTTTCTTTTCTTAAATTTTGAGACAGATGTGAGGAGTTACTCCCAGCTGACAGACCGGAGTGTGAAGTCTCCATGTGTATCAAAGTAGTCAAAGACAGAAAGACCAAGCCGATTGGGGAACGAGAACTGGTGGCCTGGCAGGTGGACAGTCACATCGCTTGGGTTGATGCTGAAAGTGATCTGCAAAACAAATGGAAAAGTCAGAGAAAACTTATGTCAGGATACCCTCAAGCCTTCCCCATTCTTCAGAGTGAACACGCTCAGCAGCACAGCTTGCTCTTCAGCAGCAGGAGCGTTCTAGTCTTCCAAGTGACGCCTATGCCTTGCTTAGTTCAACAGTAACATCTCTTGGAGCTACACAGAGCTTGCACATTTGATTCCCACCCTTTGCCACTGCTCAGAGATCTGGATGGTGGCACTGACCAAGCAGGAGAAGCCAGCCACCCCCTGTACAGACAGCTCAGAGTACAGTACATACGGAGAGTGTATCCCAAGCTGTACCTCTATTGGAGCTCCCTTCTGGAAAGGGAAGACTGTCTCCCTTTGCTCTGTACCCCACTCTTCCATTTTCTTTGAGTTGCACACAATGAGGTTCACATCACCATGAGCATCGAAGCGGGGGTTGAAGTGAAGTCCCAGGTGGGTTGAGTCCTTGCCCAGATTCATCACAAAGCTGCAAAGAAAGGAGACAAACACCATGTTGCATGCTGCACACTGAGTCTAGGTCTGTTCTGTCAAGCCCAGCTGACAGTGCCGAGGTTCAGTGTGCAGCCCTGAACATGGAGTTACTCTGCACCCAAACCAGCTCCCTAGAAGCTGCTTGTCACTGCGTTCTTTCCAGCCCTAAACAGTTAGCTGGTGCTGCACCCTGCCTGACAGCCACTGCTTCTCCCCACCCTGCAGGCAGCTGCAGTAATTACCATCTCATTAGCTATCCCAAAGCGTCTTGCAATGGTAGTGGGAGGAAACAACTTCCCAGCCTGCTGTCCACCTTGCCTCCAGGCCTCTTAGTGAGATGAGAAGTGAGAAGGAATATTATTTGGCAAGAGAAAGCCCAGGAGGCTTCACGCCGACAGTATCAAACTTCAAAGGGACTGGGAAGAGCTGGGACATGTTTCCTGGAACACCGCTAGTGCTGGTACAGCACTCCAGGCTCCACCTCACTTAACAAGGAGTCCTGCCAATAGCAGAGCTGCATGAGGGTTGGGAACTACTGCAGAGTCCCCAACCCTGGGCCCCAGCCATTGATCCCTGCAGAGATAAGAGCACTTCTCGTGCACCTGTCCACTCACTACTTTTTCCCCATTCCTTCCCCACCAGCATACAAGAGGCATCTCTACTGGATGAACACCCTGAGACCACACTATCACCTCCAGTGGGACCAGTAGTTTTACCACTGGCTTCATCATGGGTCTGTGGCTCAGAGCATCCATGACACCAGAACACCCAAGATGTCCCCAGCTGCTTGAGCTGTAGTGTTCTGCCCAAGACAGCAAAGTACAGAAATGGTGCTCCTGGGCAACCTTCATGCAGGGGAAAGGATGTGGCTTTTTAGGATGGTCACAAGCCACATCTCAGTATAGATTGAGCTTCCATTTCCTTTACTCTGTGCTATAGAGGATGTGGTCGCTGCCAGTGCGTGCAGCTGGAGCTTCACATCTGCTCTGGCTTAGTCCCTTGGCAGTAGAGCATGTCTGCAATGTGCATTAGGCAATGACTCACCGGGAAACACTGTTGGTGTTAACCCTTTTCAAAGCTGCTCCACTCCCACCCAAGGGAGGGGATTCCTTCTGTCCTCACTAGCAGAAGCCAACTCAGCATGGTGTTTTGGCCACACCTGGGTGGCACAGCTCAGCTTACCTTTTGGCATTCGGTGCGATTATCCCCTTGACAGTGAGGCGCTGGCCAGGCTTGAGACCCAAGTTGGTGCACACTGGTCCCTGCTAAACATGGAAGCAGAGACATTAGCTCAGCACCTGCTAGCTCACTTGTTTTGGCAGCTCTCCTTGCTGCCTCAGTATAGTACATTGCCTTGGACCAAGGGAGAGACAGGGACGCTCCCTTTCCCTAGGGCAAGGCACATGGGACACCCCAGAGAAGCCACTCCAATCAGACAAACCATGTGCCCGATTTCCCAACCTTCTTCTTTGCTGCTGTCATCAACGTGTCTATATTTCATGGCAATGAAGTGAAAGGTACCTGCAAGCTCCCATCACACCCATTCTGTCCTGAACACACCCATGTACTGTATGGGTCTCATATCATCCCAAGGAACCTGGATGTGTAGGGATGGAGCCTCCGCTCCGTTCCCCTGGCTTGGATTTGGACCTCAAACCTTGCTCGGGTCCAGGAGCTCAGACATTCCACTCCCTTGTGTCCAGGGGCTTACTTCCTGAAAATTTAACATTTGCAAGAAATTTGCATGCACCTTTCTGCGTTTTGTCAAACAGAAAGAAATATCCTACTACTCATACCCATATGTGCTCATTGCCCAGTCTGTTCCCTGGCGTGACCACAAGAATTTTTTCTTCTACTAAGGTTTCATTTGCACTTGGGGCACTCCCTGATTATTCCTTCTCAGACTACTGCAAGAAATCAAAGTGCAAACACTTCCCTGATACAAGCATCCCTCCAACAGTCCTTGGTACTCAGAGAAGGGCACTTTAGAGAAGTGCATTTTTGTACAAGAAATAATGACTGAGTGACTCATGAAAACTGCAGCCAGGAAGCAAGCAATAGGGCAGCCCAGAAAAGAAGACGCTTAGAAAGCAATAAATACTACTTCAGCTGCCTCCCTGGAGCAGAACCTCTGCAAAACAGGTTACCCCAGCTCAGGAACCAATCCAGCAAGGACCCCCCACATATCTCCCCAGAGGAATCCTGCAGGGGAAAAAAACAACAAACTCCAGACTGAGCAAGAAATTGCAGTCACCCCTCTGTAGTAGGTGCAGCAGGGATCTTGACTCCCCCACCAGCAGAACATGCAGCTCTAACAGAGCCTCCAACACAGGGACTGATGAGCAGGTAGAGGGTAGCACACCCTGCTGCCAAGCCAAAATCTTCCCCATAACCCTTCTGGGCTCCATCCTCCCACTCCCTCCCTACTCACACAAGACATGGTGCTGCTATGCAGGCTGATGCTCCTCTCTTCCAAGGTGCAAAAGTCCCAGGCAAGTAGCTGCAGGACCACACCCTTGCCTTTAAATAGATGGAGAGCTGACTAGAGCCAGCCCTTCACCAACCCCAGCTGCCAATAGGATCGAGAATAAGGTGGGAGGAGCTGGGTTGGGGGAAGGGAAGACATGTCTCCTCCCTCCCTCATCCAGGCCCCTCTCCGGGATGCTAATCCCAACCCTTCCAAGAGGCTGCTGGCCACTCCAGGAAGAGATCCAGCTGTGTGTGGCCATGAACTCAATGGAAAATAGTTTCACAATGAGTATTTTATCCAAGCCTTTCATCCCACATGGAAAATGGTCAGATGGATCAAGGCTTGGCAGAAAGTGTCTGAGGGCTGGGCTCTTCATCTCCGCTAAACCAGGAGCCAGAATATCACTGAGGGTATACAGTGCCTCAGGAACTCTCTATGGTCCAGGTACAGAGGACTGATGTTGCATTTGGGGAGCTTCAGCCATACCAGCAAGCCTTGTGATCCCCTAGAGCTGTTCAGCTGCTGACCCAGACCTTGCCACCAGCTCTTGTAGGTACAGGATCCAAAAAAGGGAAAGCAGCGACTTCTACAGATCCCTAGATTCCCTCAAAACCACGTTGGAGCAGCAAGCCTGGAGGAGTCCTCTTGGAAAAATGGGGAGGAATCATCCTAGAAAGCTCAGTGTCAGGCTCTTGCAACTACTCTAGGTACGTTTGAAGAGCTGAGAAACGGAGGGATGGGGGCAAAAAGCTCTGTTATAATAAACTCTGGGATCTATAGGTCTTTTAGCTGCCTCCACTTTGTGTACCCTTTGTGGCAAGCATGATTCACTCTGGGTGAAAGGATCCCTTTGGAAAAAGTTACCCAATTACTACATGGCTCAATTGTAATTATGCTGAAAGAAGAGGAAAAAAATCAGGCAGCAGGCCAAGCCTGTGGCTTCAATCTTTCCTTGTCTTGCATATTTGTCTCTAAATCACAAGACGCTCTGTGATTTCCTCAAGAGGAAGAAAAAAGAGGCAAAACAGAAATGCACTGAAATGCTTTCTTCTTCCCTTTCTGTGAGGCCCACTGGTTCTCCATCTCTTTAGGGCCGAGGACGTGACTGAATCCACTTCTCTCACCCCAGTCAGTCATGCAGAACCCCAGAGGCTTGTTGTGTACTTCTAGTTGGTGCCGTCAATGTCAGCAAAGGTAGCAGGGAGAGCCTCCTACCTTCTGAAGCTCAGGAGGGAACAAAATTGTTCCAGCTTTTGGGCCAGGTCTCTGAGCACACTATGACACAAGTGGCTGGATGAGGAGGGATTGTTTCTTTGCAAGAAATAGTGGACCATGAAGGGAAATTTCTAGATATTTGCTCATGGGGGAGGCTGTTTAAAAAATGATGGGGAGGTTCCATGTCTCCTGCAGTGATTCTGGAAGCTGTACTCTGTAACCTCTCCTTGGTAGACATCAGCTCCAGGAGTCATGCATGCCCAAGGATGTTCCTCCAAAACTTGCTGGGAAGATTAGAGACTAGCTTATGGATAACAGGTAACAACAAGAGAGGGAATACCATCCCAGGACCCAGAGGAGATGCTGGAAGGGCATTCACATCAAGGAAATTTGACCTTTAGAACCGAGTCTCTCTTTGGTGGCCCATGCTTGTCTGTTTGAATCCCAGGGCTCTCCAGTGGCTTTTCAGGAGTCCAGAATAAAAATGCCTGACATTAGCACAACAGAGTATCCACTCTTGGAGGCAAGGGAGTAGTGGGATGTCCCTTTGTCTGTGGGCCATGAGCTACCAGCACTGGTACAATGCTGTGTCTCCTTTCCTACCGCTGGGTTGAAGCCACTATGGAGAGATGCCAAAACCTAAAGGTTGGAGATCAGTGTCCTTATGAGGCATGCATGAATTCAAGGAAAGGAAGGTCTCTGCTCACCATGTTCCTGGCAGCACTTCTACCCACTTCACTGCACTGAAGATGCAGAGGTATTGGCCTTTTATTTTCAGGACAGGATTGGCATGGGAAGGGCCACTGTGGGTTGAGAAGGACAGAGCCAGGACAGTTAGATTTGGTAACTGTCACCTCCAGTCACCTCATTCTTTATCAGTGTTTGGCTGGTCAGCCAACAAGTGGATGTCCTGGCTGATTATCAACACATTTGATGTGCTAAAGATGGAGATGAGGAAGATGAGTATAAGTCACAGCAGATTTTGGTGGCACAGGCTTATTCTGCTGTGTGGGAACTCATCAGTGGGATAAATTTCTTCTCCTCTTGCCTTCTAGCCAGGAGATGTCTTCTTTATATAAGTGAAAGGAAGTGAGTTGACCTTATGCTGTTGCTGCAAACAGTGCCCTTGGCCATGACAAGCTACTTGGCCAGAGGGAGCTGCAGGTAAGGAGAAAGGAGAACTGTCTGTGGGATGTTAATTCAGTAGCACCTGAGCCTTGGTTATGAGGGTGAGGCAGGTGATATCTACAACTGCACCTGCCTTCTCCAAACTGTGATCTTGTGCTCTAAGCAGGACAGGGTGAGGAGAAGGGGAAATGGGAGAGCAGGCTACTGTGACAGGGGCTGACCAAATTTGTATTTACAAGTGAACATGAGGCCAGAAATCACAACAAAGAGAGGCCGTGTCAAGCATGTCCTATGCTAGAGGTTAGGCATCCCGCTTAGGTCCTGGCCAAAGACATCTGTGGTTTCATGATTAAGAGACAGCTCGGCTCCTGAGAAGGCTCACTGCCCTCTCACTAGTCTTCCTTTGCACAATGTCCCCATCTCTTTGGAAACTGCAAATTGCCCTTGTTTGGTGAGAAATCCCAGACAATCCTCAAACAATTGCTGCTGCCTTTCGGGCTTAAGATCAACCCTTAACTCTGGCTGTGACCCATCATTCCTGTAGGAGGAATCAGACCCCCATCTGTTACTGTTTGCCCATGGTTTTCATTGTAGCTCTTCCTCTACAGCCTCAGCTTTCTGCCTGCACTCCTCTAATGCCGAAAGCACCCATGCTGATCTCTCCATATTGAGGTGACACCATTTATTGAGTTCTCAGTTCCTCTCATGGATATTCCCACCCTTTCCAACATAGATGCTGCAATTCAGCTTGGGATGAAGATGGAAGCATGATTGCAAAATGTGAGTTTCATCACTGCAGCTAGCTTTAATGTAGGTACTGCCTTCTGGTCTTGCTGATAGGCATTGCTGTGGATCAGCATAACTAGACGGATCTTGAGCGCTGAGGGCTGAGTCCAGCTGTTTCAAGTCAAGGGTTGACCTGCTCAGCATTGTGTTGAATCATAGAATCATAGAGTCATTAAGGTTGGAAGGGCCATCTAGTCTAATCATCGGTCTATGCCTGTGACCACTCTACACTATGTCACTCAGTGCCACATCTACCCTTGAAAAAAAAAACCCAAAGTTGTTGAGCTATTGGGTGGCTCTAACCAAAGTCTTTCAGCAGCTATCAAAGAAATATCCTGGTCAGACACTTGTCTGAGGGCATCCTGAGCCTAAACCTTGGAGGACTGGAGAAGGGCTTGCCTGAAAAACCTATGCACTACGTGATCAAAGTCCACCTGTACACATCAATCCTCAGCTGGCAAGGGCCTCTTTAGGCAGCAATTACTCCCTCTGTGATTTCCACATCTTTAGACAGGGAGAGCATCTTTGTACCTGTTTAGCCACTTTGTGTTACGTGGGCTGTGGTTTTTCTTTAATTCAGGATTAGGTGCACTAAACTTGGATTTATTATCTTGCAGACTCCGAGCCTCACATCAGGAATGAGCCACAGCAGGATCTCCCAAACTTTCCTGCTGGAATGTTTCCGACCACATCCAATTTCCTGGATTAAGAGTTGCTTATTAGGCTCCTGCTCCTGCTGACTCCAGGATCTCTGCTTTCATTAAATCAGAATGGAAATTTGTTCCCCAGTGGTGAAGATAACCCTGCAAAAGTTATCAAAGAGTGTCTAGGCATTGTAACTTATCTGGGAGAGCCTGAAATTACAGCTTGGGGAAGCATGGATGACTCTTGCTCATGCTAATGACAGTGGGATGTATTGGACACACCTCAAAGTGCTGCTGGGGTGTTCCCCAAATTGGGGCTCCCCACCTCCACCCACGCTTTGGCCACTCATATCAGGCTCCATCTCACCCCCAGGGCATAAACCCCATCCAGGCACAGCCTGTTTGTTGCACCTGGTTTCCTAGTGACATCTGTGAGGCTGCAGGATGGGCATAACATCCTGGCCAGCTGCTGGGTCATGGATGGGAAGCGGCTGTGCCAATCCATGGGCATGGCTGGCTCATGCCGTTTAGGTGCCTTCTAGTATGCCACAACAATGATAAGCCACCAATGATGATAGAAATATTAATGGTACCAAAAAAAAAAAAAAAAGACAAGCCTTTGATTAACTCAGACGTGAACCCCACAACAGGTGACTTATCTGAGAGATTTCAGGCCATTGCATTTTGGTTTTTTGGAGCATCTGGCACAGGGTAGCAAGCAAAGGAATAGCAACCCAAGCAGGGTAGCAATCCAAGGAAAGGTGGCCTGATGGCTTAGGAAAGGATGCCCTTATTTGTTTTTTTTTGTTTGTTTGTTTGTTTTGTTTTCATTTTATTTTGTTTTGTTTTGTTTTGCCAGAGATATTCACTGTCACACGCTGCCCAGAGCAGCTGTAGGTGCCCCATCCCTGGAGGTTCAAGGCCAGGTTGGATGGGGCCCTGGGCAGCCTGAGCTGGTGGACGGCAGCCCTGCCCACAACACAGGCTGGGACTGAGTGGGCTTTAAGGTCCCTTCCGAACAGTTCTGTGATTCTGTGATTCTATGTTGCTCACAGTGGTACAGCTCAGATGGGGTGTCCAACTCTGACATGAAGTTTGAAGCTGATAATATTTCTTATTTTGAAAACAAGCAAACAAACAAGAAATCAAATTCTGAATGTTGTGATCAATTTCCATTTTTCCTTAAATGAATACTTCTGAATAAACAGAAAGAAAGAAGAAATTAGAAGCGTTGGGGTGCAGCGTGCTTTGCTCTGCTGTGCAAACACTGCAGAAGAGACTTCTATCCTGACCTTTAAGAAGTGACATGTTTTGAAAGCAGAGCTCCAAGCTCAGCAGATGCTGACGAGAGGGAAAGCACTGCTGCCACTTGGCTGGACCTTGGCTAATGATTTCCGTAAGGCCTGCAGCATCATCCCAGTGGTGGAGAGAAAGGGAATATGACCCTGTGAGGAATATTCCCGGGCTAATCGTTAGTGCTGGGAATACAAGGGAAAGAAAATGCAACTGCACAGGTGCTGCAGGAGGCACAGGTGTATGGGTGCAGATGTGCAGGAGAGCTGCAGGCTACCAACTGGCTGCAGTAACACTGCTGCAATGCCTACATCAGCATCCTCACTGTAGCTAAGAGATCTACTATTTATTGACTCTATTTCAAACCTAAACTACCTGCTGAGGCACATTACCTGTCTGGGGTTGCTGTCTGTTAGGAGTGACTTTTGAGACACACTGGGCAGAGGTTTGTTTGCTGTGTTTAATATGCAGATTGCAAATGGGTGCCGTGCTGGAACATGTTGAGGCAGCCCAGGCACTGGTTTCAGCTCTTCCAGGAGCCAAGGCTGGGGAGCAGCGTGCTCATGGAATACAGGCACGTTCCTCCTGCAACACCCATGGGACCGAAACTCAGCCACGATGTGTGTACAAAGCAGCCTGCAAAGGTGATCCCAAAGCAAGGGAACTTGAATTAGCTTTGCTGGTGGGATGATGAAACTCTAAAGCACACTGAAGCCAGCATGCTTCTTGACCCACCGACATTCCCTCAGAAGTCCCAGTCTCATCCCTCATTTCGTGCCCCATTCTATAGGGCTGCCCTGAGCCCTGTTGGATAGCACAGCCTGCTGCCATACAGGTGGTTGGAACAATTGCTCTCCTGCTCCTAAGATGCCTGTTCTGCACTGGGATGAGCTGCTGAAATGGGAGAATGTTTCGACACAGCTGGGCAGCCTCCCTTCCCTGAGGCACGGCAGGCAGAAGAGACGTGCTGCTTGGGGATGGAAAGTACTGTGCTCCGATGCTATCGCGGATCAGAGGCAGTGGGAAATGCTGGGGCGCGTCATCCCATGATGCTCCCACCCATGAGAAGGGGATCACGGCTCCCCGTGGGGCTGGTGGTGCTCTCCAGGGACACATGGCATTGCAGTGGTGGGGCTGTGCTGCTCTCCTGGGACTTCTCCCTCCTTTCAAGAACCATGCGGATGTGGCACTGAGCGGCATGGTTAGTGTGCGTGGTGGGGATGGGCTGAAGATTGGACTAGGTGTTCTTAGTGGTATTTTTCAAACTTAGTGATTCTGTAAGTCCATCAGTTGTTTTGGATGAGCCCTATATGGCCCATAGACAACTGGGCCATGGGGCATGTACTTTCCTCTGTGCCAACGCACTGAAACAGTGGTTGGAGAGCTTGGCCAGTTGTGGGAGAGAGGTCACCTTCACACAAGCACTTACTCCACTCCCTCTTGTAATAATCTATTTTGGTGCCTATGAAATATGGAGCTACATGCTCATTTCCCCATGGCCATCAAGATTTGCATGTGCATGCGAGTCTCAAATCTTACAGTCTAGGAGTTTTCTTGTGTAGGGTAGATTATCTTCAAAACACCCGGACATCTAAGAGGTACAGCCTTCAGGCTCTTGGGCACTTACTCAAGAACAGGTGACAACCAGGATGCGATATTTCCATTCCCACCAAAGCAAGCTGTGAAAAGCAGGGAGATTCTCCTGGCCTCTGTACTCATGCAATGTGCTGGTGCTATAATGCTCTTCCTGCCCTGCAAGGAGCATCGTGAGTGCAACAGTGGAGTTGGAGTGGCGCATGCTCTCTGCTGGGCTCCTGCTTCCATCCGCATGAGGAATCTCTGAGCTCGATTTTGGTGGAAAGATGCTGTTCTCTGTCTCCCAGAGGATTGTGGAGTGGTCCAGAAAGTGCCAACCCCCAACACGCCCCTTGGCAAGAGCCAAGCTAGTGCGTGTTCAGGACAAAAGCTATGGGGAGGAAGGTCTGTGAGCGAGCAGGCACCAGCCATGACTTTCCTAGAGAGAAATGTGTAGGGAGAAATAGTCTCACCCCTTCTCAACAATAGCAACATCAGCATGGATGTGTGCTGTGTGCCAGGGCTCTCAATGCCTTTGGGGACTTTGTGAGCCCCTGACAAGATGGACGGAGAAATGCCATTCTCAGCACAGAAACAAAGGCGGTTGTTTCCCTTTGCCTGTTCTTTCAGGATAAAGGGAAGGGAAACCAGTAGGGAGCTAAAAGGGGCCTCCTCCCCATGCAGGACTTTACTTGGTCACCCTTCAGGTCCCAGCCACCCTTGGGGTCCCAAGTCCTCTCTTGAGGACATGGAAGAGGTTGGCAGGTCCCAGGGATACAGAGGCTGGGGTCAGGCCAGCCTCAAAACACAGGGCTCAGCCTTCTTTAAACTGAGGCAGCCAGCTGGGATGTTCTCGAGGACTGGTCCTGGATGCTGACCAGCTCCTCACAGAATCACTGCTTCCACTTTGGGAAACTGGAGCTCTGGCCACATTTACAGTACAGTGGGAGGATGTGAAGAGCCCTGGACAGGAGAGTATCCCTCAGAGTTAAACCAAGATCATAGAATCATTTCAGTTGGAAAAGACCTCTAAGATCACTTGGTCCAACCTCCAGCCCATTGCTACCATGCCCATTGACCACGTCCCTCAGTGCCACATCCACACAGTTCTGGAACACCTCCAGGGATGGTGACCCCACCACCTCCCTGGGCAGCCTGTGCCTTCAGCACCGCTCTTTTGGAGAAGAAATTTTCCCCAATATTCAACCTGAACCTCCCCTGGTGCATCTTGAGGCCATCACTTCTTGTCTTATCACATTACCTGAAAGAAAGAATGATGGGTGGGCAAGTGGTGATTTCAGCTTTGAAACTCTATGGCAGAGAGGGGCACCGTGGCTGGGCACAGAGTAAGGGGAGGCATGATGGATGATGCCAAATGCTGCAGGCCGGCCCAGATGGAGCTGATTAAGTGCACACAAAGCACAGCCGTGACTTGGAGCCGTACCGTGGGGCTGGCAGCTGCACTGCACGCCGTTCACTCCCTGGGATGCAGCCCTGT
Organism: Tetrao urogallus; assembly: GCF_951394365.1. Classification (NCBI taxonomy): domain Eukaryota; kingdom Metazoa; phylum Chordata; class Aves; order Galliformes; family Phasianidae; genus Tetrao; species Tetrao urogallus. The sequence continues at coordinate 143,267,932 of NC_136813.1, read as the reverse complement.
GCTTGTTGGCTGCCAGCAGCCCCAAGCTGGAAACATGGGTGAGTGAGCTGCTGCTGAGTGGGGCTGGGGGGGGAAGCAGGCAGAACATGATGAGAAACAGTTTCAAAGGCAACAACTCCTTTCTATCTAATTGCATTCTTTTTCTCTTGCCATGCCCAACACTGAGGCCTCTGGGTATCTTAAAGGATATGAGCTGGTGCCTGGTGGAGTGGATGGTGGCAGGGGTGCATGGCTCACACCCCATTTGTACAAGGAACTCGACAGGCAGCTGTTGCTGATAGTTGCAATAGAAAGGAGAAAGGCAACTAAAAGAGGGGAGATTTAGGTTTGGTTTTAAGAGAAAATCTTTCACTCAGAGAGCAGTGAGGCACTGGCACAGGCTGCCCAGAGAAGCTGTGGGTGCCCCATCCCTAGAGACTCAAGGCCGGTTTGGATGGGGTCTTGGGCAGCTGAGCTGGGGGGTTGCAGCTCTGCCCACAGCATTGGGTGGGAATGGGTGGGCTTGAAGTTCCCCTCCAATCCAAGTCATTCTATGATTCTATGACACCTGTGAGTGGAAAGTGGCCTTGGGGTTGAGAAAGACTACTTCTGGAGAGAGTTCTCCTGAGCATCTCCTGAGCAACATCAGGCTGTCCATCCAGGTAATTGAGTAGAAGGCAGCTTAAAACCTTGCACCAGCAGATAGGTTTCCGGCGATGCTGGCTCAAGGGCAAACCTATGGTCAAATGGGAGTCACAACGCAGCACTGCTCCATGAACCAGGGCCTCTCACCCCTGAAACTGCTGAGGGAAGGCAGTTCATGAGACTGCCTGTGGTGGATTACAAGGCAGTGAGCTAAAATAGCCTAAGCTCTGCTGGAGGGGTACAGCCAACTCATCTCATGAGACGTGACAGTCTTCAGGTGACTCAGTCTGTGCAGACACATCATTCTCTGGTTGCAAATGGAAGCACAGTGCCATCCTTCATACCTCCACCTCTGAAACTTTGTGGCTGCAACACCAGGGCCTGGCATTGCTTCACACTACTCCTGGGCTCTGCTCATAGTCAGCTGAATCAACAGCCTCAATGCATTAGGCCAAAGGATGTTAACTTGTGATCAGCAAGTGTCCTGGGACCGTGTTCTGCATCACCTCCCTTGTCTCCATGCTCAAGCCTTACAGAGCTGCCAGTGCTTGGCTACAGTGGTTCACTGAAACAGTCTGATAGAGCTCTCCAGGCTGGCATGGTTATTAGTGGCTTTTAATTGCTCTCAACTGGTTCAGCTGCTCAGCATCTTGCAGGGATTGTCTGGAGAGCCAAAATAGCCTGTCTACCAGGAGCACACATTATTTGTGCGCAATTCCAAGGCAAAGTCTAACAGCCACACAAGTCCTGGGCTGCTTGGCAAGCTTGCTTGGGTCAGAGCCCATAAGGAAGGAATAGGTGACATGGGAATGGTAACGGGGTACCTGAGAAGGATGGAGAGGAGGAGACCACACCTTGCATAAGGATCAAGGAGTGGCAAAGCGTGCAGCAGAAGAGGAACCCAACCGCAGTGCTGGAGGTAGGGCAGATTCTGGCTGCTTCCCCAGGGCAGGCAGGAACAGGCTGCTGCCTCTTGCCACCACCTCCTCCTCCTCCTCCTCCCCACGCCGGCTGCTGTGGTACAGGGTGGTGCCGAGGCTCCTGCCTTGGCAAAGGGGCATTCTCACTGCAGGTTGGGCAAGTATCGAGCGAGCTCCTGGGATCAAGAGCCAGTTTTGGCTCCAATGGAACTTTCCCATGTAACAAATCATCCCTATCCTGCCAGATCCTTCTCTTTCTTTTACCATCCCATGTGGCTGAACACTAACAACATCCCAGCCCGTGATTATTAGTTCCTCATATTAAAGGCATCTGCTCACTGATCAGTATCTTTAGACCCGATTTGTTGTCTTTCTGTGGATATACTTCCAGGAAGAAATGACTAGCTTGTAGTTAGTGGGAGAGCATGGATATTGTCTAGCTAAACATCAGTATGGCCTATGACATTGCCTCCCATAAGATCCTTTATAGAGGCGAAGTACAGGTTGGGTGAGGAGACAGCAAGGTGGGTCAAAAACTAGGCGAATGGATGAATCTAGAGAGAAGTGATCAGTGGCAAGAAGTCCAGTAGTTATTAGAATTAACTAGTACTGTGCCCCAGGAGTCAGTACTGGGGCCAGTCCTGTATATAACGTCATTACTGATCAAGGTGATGGGGCAGAGCACATCCTCAGCAGATTTGCAGCTGACACAGAACTGGGAGGAGCAACTCACAGAACAGAGGCTTGTGCTGCCATCCAGAGGGACCTCAAGAGGCTGGAGAAATGAGATGACAGAAACATCGTGAAGTTCATCAGGGGGAAATAAGAAGTCCTGCTCATGGGCAAGCATAGAAAGCAGCTTGGTAGAAAAGGAGTGAAGGGTCTTGGTAGACACCAAGTTAAACATGAGTCAGCAATATGCCCTCAGAGCCAGAAAGGTGACAGTTTTTAGTGGTGCTCAGTGTCAGGACAAAAGGCAATGGGCACAAATTGGAACCATCTCAACATCAGGAAACGTTATTCACTGCGTGGGTAACGGAGTACTGGCACACATTGCCCAGAGGCTGTGGACTCTCCTCCTTGGAGGCTTGCCTTCAAATCACTATGCGCAGACAAATGGACACAGGCCTCTCCCTCGGTCTTGCCCAGAGCAGGCGATGCTCTGCAAGTTAATGCTAGCATCACCACCCAGCAACTGCCACAGTAACCACAATTATACAAAGATTTTGGGGCTCTTTGGGTAACAAACAGCTGCTGTGCACCTCATCGCGCTCTTGTCCTCACTGCACAGCAGGATAGGATCGTGCAGTTTTCCAAAGGTGAAGAAAGAAACGTTTTCTATAGAGCACCAAAACAAGCTTCCATCCACCCCATCCTCCCATGTGTTTCCACGGCTTCATTCTTCACAGACTTGTTCTCTGTGGCAACTGTGTGATTTCGTTAGCCACCAAGAAATGAATCTACCCAGGCAGAAAGCCATCACTTATCTCAGTTTCAATAGCATATGTGATCTCCAAAGACCCCTCAGCACCAGAGGACTTAGCTCAAGGCGAATGGAAATCTGAAGGGCTTGGATGGAGAACTCACCATCCATCAGGGACAGTGGGAAGGCACCTGTTTTCTAACAAGATCTACCCATGCTCACTTTCATTATGCACAGGAGTAATAGTAGCAGAGGGAAGCCAAAGAAAACCAGTCCGGCAGGTCTGATGGATCCCTATATTGCTGATCTTGGCCTCACTCAGGGCAAGAACAGTCCAGTGGCTAAAGACAGTGCTTGTCTTGGGTGGCTCTCGATTAAGCAAGCAGATCTAGCAAGGCACATTAGATCTTGGGCCTTGCTTTACTTGGGGATACAAGTGTGGATCAGGAGCTTGCCAAGTACCATTCCTCTGGTTGTGTAATTGAAGATGGGAGACACAACAGAGAAACACATACAAAGGGCTCCAATTAAGATGCAGGGAAGCTTCAGAGAACTCTTTGGATGTCCTTGTATTTTTTGGAGTTTTTCCTCCCCCCTAAGTTATCTGAGGTGAGGAAGAAGGACACCAAGGACAAAGAATTGTCCTAGTAAGTTGCATCTAGTTCTGCTGCATGAGCAGTAATTCGCTTATAAGTGAGGTCTTCCATACCCTCATCAGATGAGACCTTTAAGGGCTCAGAGATAGCCAAGCCGTTCTCATCTTGATAGGAATGCAGGAGAAGAAAGGAGGTCATTTCCAGCCTACGCTCACACTTTATTATATCCAGAAACACGGTGAGTGTAAGAACATCAATATAGGACACAGACAGTAAGGGAGGCCCAAAGAATCTGCCTCCTGTCCCCTTGGTTCAAACAATAAGCATTATTTATACAAATAATACAGTATTTGAACAATAAATAATTCAGTATAATAAATAAATTAAAAAAAAAAAAAAACATAGAAAGACGAAGCAGCAAGGAATGGTTTTGAGGGCTGCAACATTCACAGCAGTAACAATAGCAACATCATACCCACACCTCAGCAGCCAGAGCACAGACCCCCATCAGCCCTTTTCTCTCACCACACCATGGCAAAATCCACTGAGGAGGGGAAGTAGGGGAGAGTCATAAAGTTCACTCCTGCTGTGCTTCTGTGGTCTAGGAGCCCTCTCTCACAAGCCCCTTCAGCAGGGGTACTTGAAAACAAGGTACAACCACAGACCGACTGAGTCTGAGTTGTTTGGCACAAAAAAAGGGACAAGGACAGCCTTTTTTCCCTTTCTGCAGTCATTTCTGACAAATACTGGCATAGCTTTTAGGCAAGTCAGGTCAGGGAGTGATAGGGAAACACCTCTAAGGAACAGCAGAGAGAAGACAATAGATGAGGTGATGCTCTCATTCGCTTATTCACCTGTGGGAGGCAGAGATGCTCTCATTCACTGCTCCAGAATGCTTCTTCAACACACCCTGGCACCGATGGAGATGGGTGGGTGGCAGTGGGTGATACCCCCAGCCATTCCCCTCCCATGGAGGGGATTACCATAAGGACTGCAGGGCTGCAGCTCAGACGTGAAGAGTTACAGAGCAAAAGGGCAGCAGTAAAAGGCCGCCACTGGTTATCTAAGAGAAAACCGTTAAGATAGCTGTTCCCTAACCCCTGCAGCAGGAGAGGCCACACACTAAAACACTGTTCAGGCCCCCATGTCAGCCTCAAGGCCTCCAGCTCTCTCCCAGAGATGCTCGTACTGGCACATGAGGGAGAAAAGGACTCTGTCTGTCACGGGCGGCTCTCAGCAGAAAGGAAACAACTTTAACCCTGCCCCCCTCTTCTCCTGTCTCCAGAAAAGGGTACCGGAACGTGAAGAAACCAGGAAGTGAGGGAAATGGGTGGTGAGAGAGAAAATGGAACAGATAGAGATCTGGGATGGGGAACCCGACTCCTCTGCTCTCGCACATAAAGACCACTACTCATCCAAGCCTGGTATCAATTCTGCAATGCTGTTTACATAGTAATTGGGCACCATATCCTTGGCAGCAGTGCTGTCGCTGGCCATGTAGGCCAGTGCCTCTTCCAGGCGGGAGACACCCGTCAGTGTGAGGATGGTAGAGAGGCCGCAGTTCTTGCCAAAGAGGATATCTGTCTCCAGACGGTCTCCCACCATGAGGGTACGGGATGGGTCAATACCAAAACGCTCCACGATGCAATCAAACATGTAGGTGTTGGGCTTCCCCACCACCAGTGCCTTGCGGCCTGAAGCTGTTTCCACTGCAGCTGTGAGACTGCCAGTCCCTGAGGGGAAAGAAGAAGAAAAAGATATAGGTGCAGGTAGCTCAAGTGAGAGTCCTGTCATCGAATTGCTAAGGCTCCGAAATACCTCTAAGATCTCCTTGCTCCAACTTCCAGCCCATCTCCACCATACCACTGATCATGTCCCTCAGTGCCACATCCACATGGTTCCGGAACACCTCCAGGGGTGGTGACTCCACCACCTCCCTGGGCAGCCTGTGCCACTGCAGCACCGCTCTTTCAGAGAAGAAAATTTCCCCAATATCCAATCTGAGCTTCCCTTGGTGCATTTTTCTCGGCCCATCATTGTTACTTTGGAGAAAAAGCTGACCCCCAACTCCAACTTCTTGCAACCTCCTTTCTGGTCTTTGTAGAGGGTGATGAGATCTCCTCTTATCCTCTTCTCCAGACTGAACTGAACCCCAGTTCCCCCAGCCACCCCCTATCAGTCTTGTGCTCCAGACCCTTCACCACCTTTGTTGTCCTTCTCTGGACACACTCCAGAGCCTCAGTGTCCTCCTTGTAGTGAAGGGCCCAAAACTGAACACAGCACTCAAGGTGCAGCCTCACAGTGTTGAGTACAGAGCGATGGTCACCTCCCTGTTTCTGCTGGCTGTGCTATTACTGATACAAATCAGGATGCTATTGCTCTTCTTGGCCACCTTCTTGGCACACTGCTGGCTTATGTTCAGTCGGCTGCCAACTAATAAGCCAAGAAAGGCATGACAGCAATTCCAGCAGCCCTGTTGCTTAGGGAATCTTGTGCACCTTTCTGATGGCCAATAGCCAATCCCATCACCATGACATGGCCGTGAGCTGGGGAGCTCAGCCCCAGTCATAGAATCATTTCAGTTGGAAAGGACCACTAGGATCACCTGAACCAACCACCAGCCCATCCCCACCATGCCCACTGACCGCATCCCTCAATGCCACATCCACACAGTTCTGGAACACCTCCAGGAATGGTGACTGCACCACCTCCCTGGGCAGCCTGTGCCACTGCAGCACCACTCTTTTGGAGAAGAAATTTTTCCCAAGATCCAATCTGAACCTGCCCCGATACAACTAGATGCCATTCCCTCTTGCTCTATTCTGTTACCTGGGAGATAAGGCCGACCCCCACCTCACCACGACCCCCTTCCAGGTCACTGCAGAGAGCAATAACGTCCCTCCTGAGCTCCTCTTCTCCAGAGCTCACAGCCCCAGCCCCTCACAAGCCCCACACCACACAAGGGCGCTGCGGGGCTCACCGGGCGTGCGCTGCCCATCGCTCAGCGGGTGCCATGGATCGGGGTCGGTGGCCACCAGCATGCAGCGCGGATCTCGCAGGTAGGCGCAGGCCTGGGCCAGCTTGGCGAAGGTGAACTGGTCGTCGTAGCCCACCAGCACGGCGTGCACCTGCTCCGCTCCCTTCTCGCCCTCTCCCACCAGGTGCAGCCCGGCGTTCCGCACCTCGCCCCGCAGCCCCTCGCCGCCCAGCACGAAGACGCGGCTCACCGCGCTGCCGTCGCCCGCCCCTCCGCTGAGGAGGTGCTGGCGGAGGAAGAGCGCGGAGCAGAGCGCGGAGCTGAAGACGTGCTCGCCGCGGACGCCGCGAAAGCCCAAGCGGCTGAAGCGCAGCTCCAGCTCGGCCACCGAGCGCCGGCTGTTGTTGCTGACGAAGAGCGCGGCCTTGCCACTGCGCTGCAGCCGCTCCAGCAGCTCGGGAGCGCCGGGCACGGCGGACTCGCCCGCCCACAGCACCCCGTCGCAATCGAAGAGCAACCCCTGCGCCGAGCCCAGCACCTCCCGCAGCGCCGCACCGCTCAGCCGCCGGCAGCTCGCCATGCCGCCGCCAACGGCCGCCGCCGCGCTGCGCCACGCCCCGACGCTGAGCGGCACCGCCCGCCGGCACGGCTCCGCCAATGGGAGACGGGAAGAGAGAAGAGTGACGGCGGCGCCAACCTATCGACTGCAGGGAGGGGGGCGTGGTCGAGCGGAGAGAGAAGCGACAGCCTCGCCGTCCTATCGGCTGCCCAGAAAGGCGGCGGGGAGGCGGGACGGAACTAGGGCGCGCTGGCTGATTGGCCAAGGGCACCCCGCGGCTCGCTGGGGCAGCCGCAGCCGCCGTTACAGAGAGGGTCGGGCTGCCATACCGCTGCGGCCCGTGGCAGCGCTCGCGTCCCAGCGGTTATTGAAATCGTGTAGTCGCGATACGTACAGATATATACATGTCCACATGGGTGCGCAGGCATATATATCTTCTTAAAAAATAGAATCTTCTCACAGGCAAACCAACCGTACCTGTTTGTGGGCTCGAGGTGACGCGCTCTGAGGCAACGTGAGGCAAAATGGCGGCTGCGCGCTCACCTGAGCCGCGCCAGGCCCTGGTGCAGGGCTCTGCACGATGAGGCATTTCTCACCCCCAGCCGAAATGCCGCAGGGCCTTCCCTTCTCTCTCTGAGGGAGGATGAGGGCCTGTGGGCTGAGGGGGGGGACCAGCAGGGGTCTGGGCCCTGCTGCCCAGCCTGATGGGGCAAGGTGGAAGGCTCATGGTGGCAGATGAAGAAGGGCAGGCAAGTGGGAGCTGATGGCAGCCCCGTGCCTTGCTCAGTCGTTCTCCACTGTTGTTGATCCAGCCAAGGGGCTCTGTCCTTCTGCCGTCCCCTCATCTGCAGTGCAGTTTGAAGTACTGATGGTGGAAAGCCCTGGGGACGTGAGGGATTCACGGCTGTGGCGCGGTGCCGGCTGTGGGGGCAGTGGTGGAGGGATGGAGGGAGCGCCCAGCCGTCGCGGCCGGGCCTTGGGGCTGGCGGTGTGCTCAGGGGTCATGCTTCGGGCTTGGGCTAAAGGCGGTGGCCCTGTGGGTCGAGATGGAGCCGGGCGCTTGGCTGGAAAGAGAGCAGAGGGGGGGTCATGGTGAGGGTCTCAGGTAGGGTGGGAGACAAGATGCTCCTTGCATAGCTAATGTAGCAGAACTCCACGTGGGTCAGACAGAGCACATCCCACTTTTTTGGGTCTTTTCCCACCCTCTTCAGTTTGCAGTGAGACATGAGCTTTGAACGGAGTGATGAGCTTTCCATCCCAACGGCCCGCCTTGGGGATGGAGAGCAGAAAACAAGGGGACAGATTAAGGCCCTTTTCCTCCTATGTGGTAGCCTGTGTACCCCATCTTGCAGGATGTGGTGAAATAAGGAGAAACTGGAGAATGTGGAGGTGTCGGCCCTGTAGGCATCTCCCAAGCACTGTGCCTCTGTTTCCTAACCTTTGCGGGCAGTGTCATTGGCTGGTGTCGGAGCTGGTGGCACTGTGGCTTCAGAGGACGGCTTGGTCACCACTGGGGAAGGAGGCTGGGAGCTCACTTCAGAGTCATTTGTGCTGGAGGAGAAGGGAACAGTTGGGTGTTCAGATGATGGTTGGAGCCAGCACCATGGGGCACAGTGGTCCTGGCCTTGCAGCATGCGGGGAGGGGGTGGAATAGAGGTCAGGAGCCCCCTGCTCTTGCCAGACTTACGCCTCTTCATCCAGGGGAGATGGAGAGCAGGCTGGAGGGGATTTGGGTGGCAGCGTGTCTACTGGGGCAGCCTCATTAAGTCTGACATCCGCAGGCAGTGTGAACATCCCTGAGACATTGAAATCTATCTCTGCATGTGGAGAAAGGCCAAGAAGTGCTTACTGCATTCCTGCTAGACACTGAGCATGCCCCATGCCCCAGGAGCAGACTCTACAGCAGGGAACTGCAGCTGCCTGGGATGCCTGGGATCCATTCTGCTATTTGTGGTGCTTTTTTTATGTTCCTTTCACCCTCTGCTATGGTCCCCAAAGATGGAAAGACAGAGCGAAGGCCTACCTCCAGGGAAGAGTATGTCTGCATTCTGGATGAGGGCTTCCACGACTCCCACCACCTGAATGGAGGAGACTGAGGCCAAGTCCAGTTGCACAGGGTCTCTGAGAAGCAGAGGTGGGAGAGCCATCAGGGAAGGAGTTATGGGAATTAACCCATTTTATGTTAATTCTGGAGGTGTAAAGCCCAAAAAGAAGGACTGCCTCTCTCCAGAAAACCTGCAACCCAGCCAGACCTCACCCTGTGTTCTGCTCTGGCCACAGCAGGTTGGGACCTAGCACTATGGCGATGTTGCTGGGGGTCATTTTATTCACATGCTGGTGCTCTGCCAGCTTGGCTAAAAACTTGATCAGATACCTACAGGGTAAAAGGAGAACAAGGAAACAGTGAGTGCATGCTCAGGAAGGGAATGGCTGCCCCTGGTGAATGCATGGGATCAAAGCAGCCCCATCCCACAGAAACACCTCAAATTGTTGTAGCTGTCCTGGGGCAGGTGGCTGCAGGTGTCTCTCAGGCTCTGTACCTGGTTGTCAATGTCCTTTAAGCTGCAGGAGAGAGAAAAGGAGAGCTCAGACTGCTTTGGAGGACAAAGATGGACTTGGTGTACAAGGTAGGAGGACTGATGATGCTGATGATGGGCACTGCTGTAACTTCTTCACTACTCCTCCCACCCCCAAAGTGAGAGGCCAAACAGCTGCTGGGCTGTTGGGCTTGTGAGCCTTGACCCACCTGGCCACTTTGATCCATTCATCGTAGAGCTTGAAGGTCATCAGAGGCTCGGGTAGCTCTCGCAGGTAGGATTTTAATGCGCCTAGAGGGGGAGTGGGAAGGTGATGGAGGATGGGGGCCAGCAGTGACCCCCTGCCCCCATATCCCTGCCCCATGTCACCACACCCACCGGCCACAGCATGGGGGTCTGAGTAAAACTCCTCTAGGGCGTTAGAGCCACTGGCCAAGCTGCTCTTCAGCTTCCTCAGCACCGAAGCTCCTGCTGCCAGCCGGAAGAGTCCCTGGGGATGGAGCAGAGGGATGCAGAGTGCTGTGGAGTGTTTTTAGGGAGTGTAGGATGGTGAGGGCTGCCTACCTCCTCCTTCATGCCCGAGGCTAGCAGCATCATGACACAGGCCTCGATAGGCAGAGCAATCTCTCGGCCCAAGTTCTTGAGGTGTGTCTGCAGGGGCACGCCGTAGTACCCTAGCACTGGGGTTTCTGTGGTGAAGGAGGGCTCTGGGGGAGACAGGGAAATGTTCTTGGGGATTGGGGTCCTGGTGACAACCAACCATGGAGGCATCCCACTCCAAAGCTGGGGTTAGTTAGCAGTGCCCACTACCCCATGGTAGGAGGCAGCAGCAGGCATGGGGAAAAGAAGTCACCTTTCCCAGCCTTCCTGGCTGTTCCACAGCCATCCCCATGCTACCTTGCAAGTGATTGGGTACCTTTCTGGCTGTGGCTCTCCTTCAGCTCTGTCAGAGCCGAGTCCAGAGATTCCAGAGACTGCCGGTGGTACTGGGCTTGGATTTCCAGGAGCTGTCAGACAGGGAACAGCCAGTGCTCAGCTTGGCATTGTCCTCTCCAGAGACCCCATCCCCAGGACACTGCACTCATAAGAAGAGAGCACCAAGGAAAGCAAAGATACTGCAGGAAGAACTGCAAGGGAGATCCCCTGGATCTGTGGGATCATGTCTATAGTGGTAGATAGAAGACAAATTAGAGAGGGGGATGAATTGGGACAACCGCTCTATTTGGAGGCATCTTCTAGTGCATGCGGCACTCTGCTCTGGCTGGAGGGCTTGCTGCAAATGGAGACAAGGCTGGACATACCCCAGGAGACAATTCACATGCTAAGAGGAGAACTTACTCTGATGAAGTAGCTGGCATAGCTGTCTTCTTTGGTTGAGAAGTGGTAGAGGTCAGCCATGTACTCATCCTGGGAAGGGAGACACCAAGAAGAGCATCCTTCCCCCTCCTGCCTGGCACCCGAGGGAGAAGGGATGCCTTCAAGAAGCCCCTCATTCAGGGAAGGTGATGGGAGGGCAGGCTGGGGCTGCATGGGGACTCTTCTTCACCCCTGTCACTTGTGTCATAGCAGTGACCTGTCCTACCATAAGGCCCTAGAACTTCACAAGAGGATCTCCCAGCTATGGTAGGTTCTGACAAACAAGGCAAAGAGCTCCCAAAAGGAAACAGCGTGGACATGTGGAAAGATGATGGGAATCAGTCCCCCTGTCATCCAGCACAGAACCCAGATCAGCTGGGTCTCGGCCTGGGAGCACGCCATGTTCTCCCTGCTCCAGCCCCTGGAGCCTCCTCTCTGCAACAGCTTATGCTTCAAATCCTTTACTTTTGTTCTTCCCCAGGCTTGGGACATCTCCCTGTTTCCACACTGCTGGAAGGGAGATGGTTGCTTGTGCAGGGTGGACTGTGCTGACTGGCTTGCTCTTGTGTAGGAGTCACCTTGAATGGAGCTGCTGGAGGAAAGCAGATCTCCAGCCCTGGAGCTGCCCCAAGGAGGAGAGCCAGTGATGTTCTCACCTTGCACTGCTCCACCTTTCTCTTCACCTCCTCCTCCTCTTCCTTCAGGATCTCCAGTTTGTTGGCAGCAGAAGATGCCCCTGGCCCAGTTCCAGCTCCTGCACTGTTACTGGAACTCTTGGCAGCTTGGTTCAGCCTTTGAAGTGGGAGAGAAGAAGCAATGCTCACAGCTTCATCAGTGGGGACACAGGGTGAAATATTAGGAAAAAATAGTGAAATTAGGAAGAATTTATTCATAGAGTGATGATGCACTGGAACAGGATGCCCAAGGAACTGGTGAAGTCACTTTCCCTGCAAGTATTCAAGAACCATACAGATGTGGATCTTTTCCAACCTTAATGGTTCTATGATTCTGTGATTCTATGAATGTGGAGAAGGGGTTTGGGGACAAGTTACTTCCTCTTTGGCTTCATTCCTGTCCCTTGGGAGATTTGCTCCCCATATTGGCAGAGGGCAGTTGTCTGCTCCTCTCCTCCAACCCAGTTGGTCTCCCATGACCACACCGTGCTCCATACCGGTTCTTGATGGCATTCCAGTCAGAAATCAGCTTCTGGAGGGTCTTCTTGCGCTTCAGGATGATGGGAAGCTCCTCCTGGAAGAGAGGGACCAGGTTGAATGGCAAAGGTTTGGGGATGGAACACTGGAGCTGGGGGTTGGCCATGACTACCTCGCTGAGCTTGTTGAGTGGCTGCAGGATGTCACGCTCTACAGCAATCTCAAACTCGGCCAAGATCTTGGCCAGCAAACTCTGGATGCAGCAGCCCATCTCCAAGGCTTTCCTGAAAGGGAGAGGGGTGAAACAAGCACTGGCTGGAGCCATGCCAGCCTCCAATCCAACATCCCTTACCATACGTATACCCATGTGGGGACCCAGAGCCAGCCCCTGTCCCCATTCTGTGCTTGGAGGCTGTCCCCTCATCCCCCTTGATGCTGGTTGTTTTCCATTTTCTCGGGACGGTTTGACACCCTGGCTTGGAAGTGGAAGCCCCAGAACCCAGGTAGCAGCTCAGCTGCATTTTTGCCATCTTTTCCCACTGGCACTTACCCAAGGCTGGACTCTGTGTCCAGTTCCTTGAAGCTCTCAGCCATCGTTGCAGACAGAGCCATCAAGGGTAGCTTCTTCTGCACAGAGCCATAGGTTTGGGAAAAGAGATGATGAGCTGATGTGTGGCAGCTCACTCACCCTGATGCATACCACTGTGGGCAAGGGACAGACAGCCTCCTAAACCCACACTGGTTCCCCACATCTTCCTCTGGTCCAGCTTCCTCTTGGCCTTGGGGCCAGAGTAAGAGCCCTTTGGATGTCTCTTTGGCCAAAGCCAGGACACAGTTGGCTAAACAGCTGGTTAGAAATTCACTAGACTTCTCCAAAACAGTGGAGAACTGTGGGACTCATGGAGGACACTATTAGGCTCAGCCCTGCCATGGCTTCAAGTGTATGGCAGAATTTAATGTCGAGAATAATTTAGCCAAGCTAGGAGAAGAAAGGGCCTGCAGTATCATGGGGAGGGTTTGCTTTCCAGACAGGAACTGATGAGCACCAGCTGGGAAGGAGGTGGCAGGTTCAAACCAAGGAAGAGGAAGCAGTGGTGTACCCATGCCCAGCTGCACCATGCTGCTCCTCGCCACAGGAGTTCAGGAAAGGGCATGGGCTTAGGGCTTTGCAAAGATGCTATCTAGGCCTCAGGGTTTGTGGTGGCTGAGGAGGTGTCCAGGGAACACTCACCACTCTCTTGTCCATTTCGGCGCCGCAGTGCCCCTGCAGACAAGCTTGGAGCCGCTTGGACACGCTGTGAGCTGCTCGCTTGGCTGGCTCGATCCTCTGCTCGATCTGGGGGTGGAAAGGTGGCACCGATGAGCCCTTCTTTGTGTCATGGGGGGCATGTCAGAGCAGTGCTCGCTGACACAGCCGTGCTGGATCTGCCAGTGCTGTGCTGAAGCCGCTGTGTTGGCCCTGAAGCCGCCCTCCAGCAGGCAGGAGTGTTTCAGCCCCATAACAAGGAGGTGCCAGTGGGGAGGATCGCAGGTAGGGATGGGGCATGTCCCCACGTGCAGGTGCAAGCTGGCACTCGCCTCACCTGCAGCAAATCTTCTGTCAGGAACTCAGTTGCTTCTTGGGCTCTGTGGAGGGAGAAGAACAAGTCAAGAGAAGAAACAGGGGGACTTCCTCCCACATCTCACCCTCCTCTCCTTGAGGTCCTGATAGGAGGGGCTGGCTATGGCTCAGACCATCCTACCCAAGGCTACAAGTAGAGCGAGCCCAGGAGGAGAGCACCAGGACCAAGAGAAGCAGCTCCCCATCAAGCTGGACTTCAGGTGTCTCCCCATCAGATGTCCCCTCATCAGATTGGGCTTCCAGCTCAGAGCACCTAGCTCGAAATACCCCAGTGGGACAGGGCCACTGTTCTGTTGATAAGTTTGGGGGTAAAACTTTCTCCCAACTGCCTCTTCTCTGAAAGCAAATCCAAGGCAGCTCCTGCTGGAGCCCTGTGGGCATCTGCCTTTGCTGGGCAGATTGCTGGAAGTTGAGGTGCCACCAGGGCTGGAGCAATAGTGACATTGTAGTAAGGCTGGAGAGGTAGACCAACACCAGCCCCCTGCAGGGCATAAAATGAAGGCAGCTTTCTGGTTGCTTTTGCAAGCATGTATGCAGAGTGAATCTTGCAAAGGAAACTTCTGGTTTGCAGTAAATTCTGATCAAAACCCAATTCAAAACCCAACACCCAAGGCTGCCAAACCTCCATGACTCCTCCCATAGGGGAAACTTTGCTTAGTGGACCCATGTCCTTGCAGCTCTCTGGGAACCTCCTCTGCTGCTGCTTTATCCCCCTGCCTGGCCACTTCACGTTTCTGTTTTCAGCTCCTGCAAGAACTGACATGGGACGAGCTGCAGGAAACGGGGGTGGTTGGCTTGAAGGCAGCCAAAGTCACGTGAGATCGCAGCCCCGTGGAGGAGAGGCTCTGCGGTGGGTGAATTGCTCTCTTTGGGGCTGCATGAGCTGCGTAGGGCCTTCTGCACACCCAGCTCAAGCAAAATGGAGGCACGTGGAGATGGAAAAGCTCTCTTCTGGGGTAGAGAGGTGGGAGAAAACAGTTGGTTCCCATTGGGAAATGCAGGAAGGGCAACAGGCGACAGGGTTGCAGCTCTGCAGTGGTGGCTGAAGGCTCCTGGTAGATCTGGGGCTGGTCCCCATCAGCCTCCTAGGGCTCAGGAGTCTGTGTGCCTCTGTGCAGAGGTGGCTGCAGGAAACAGGGATTGAGGGGGCTGGGGAGGGAAGGCCCAGCCCTGGGTTTTGCAAGGGGAGAGCTCTGGAAAGCCGAAAAGAAAAATAAGGAAGTGGTGGAAGTGAGACTGAGCTGTGGGAATATGTTTGAAGCTGGAAGTCCTCCACAGGTTCTGCTACAGGGTGTCCACACTGCTGGCCAGATGCGGGGCACCAGGCACCCATCTGAATGGAGGGAGCAAGTCCCAGATCCTCTTGGACACCGCACAGCCTAGGGCATGTGGCTGGTGTGACCCTGCCCATTGCCCTCGTGTCTGGGGGAAGCCAACCTCTGTGGGCAGCCAGGTTGTGCAGCCCATCGCTGGTGAGTAGCACCAAGCCTCCATCCCACTGCCCTGCAGCACCAGGGAGCTGGTACCCACAGCCCCTCAGCTTATGCTGAAGATGCTTTAAGCCCATCTCCCACATTTTCCCTCTTCCCTGACCGCCCGGGTGCCCAATCCAGCCTGGTGCCCACTCCCAGGCCCTATATCCTGTTCCCTCCCAGCTCAGTGACCCTGGAAGTAGAGAAGTCCTTACCGGCTGGTGGCATTGGGATGGGACAGCTGCTGTCGCATCCAATTGAACTGCCTCTTCATCATCTTGGGAGGTGAAGCTCAGCACCCCTTGGTGACACTTGGTATGGGACGCCCACAGCCCTTCTGCTGTGCAGAGCTGCCGCTCCCCAAGCACCTCTCCCTCCTTGCTCCTTCCTTCTTCCCTGGTTCCCTCTTTTTCTTTTTGCCGGTTTGTCCCCTCCCCAGCCCCTCCCCGGGGACTGCCTGCTTTTTCTTCCCCTCCCTTGGGCTCTCTCTCACAGTCCCTCTCTTTTTCTGAGCTTCCTTCCTGGCTGCGGATCAGGTAAGAGCGGTTCAGAGCTCTGCTCTGCTCTGTGTTCCTGTCACCACCCTACAAAGTATAAATAACTTAAGCCTAGCCTTAAAGGGGAAATATTATTGCAGCAAACACATAACAAGGCAGGACAGGCACACTCTGCTGCTGAGCTCGAGTAGGAGGCCCACGCTCTGTTTTTCACCCGCCTTACCGTGTTTACCACCAGCTGTGGTGTGGGAGGGCACTTGGGGAGGGTAACGCACACCCCACGCTACCTGGTCATCCCAGCACCCCTCTGCAGATGGCAAAGCCATTCCTTCCCCCTTCCCCTGCTGCTGTTGTAAGGTTGCATGGTGACCACAAGCTTCATGTTTCCATCCTTAGCGTCCCTCACTCTGCAGAGCTGCACTCAGCTCAAGCACATAGTGCAACGTTTTTTTTTTTGCTAAAAGTATTCCCCCGCAGATTTTGCTCCCATTCTGCACGATGCAAAGCTTGCTTTATCTCCGGCTGGGACTTTCCTCCTCCTGCACTAAGAGCAGAGGCTAAGCTATGTGGAACCAGCAGGGTTGGGAAGTGGTCACTCCAGTTGTGCCCCAAAGTCTGGGGCTGCTGGGCTCTGCTCTTCCTTACTGGAGGGTGCAGCAGAAGCGATCCTCTGTTTCCAAGGGACGTAGCTTAGTGGGCAGTATCAGCAGGTGGGTGGTTGGACTAGATGATCTAAAAGGTCTTTTCCTACTTTCATGATTCTAAGGGGAGGACCAAGCAAGGGAATGCTGCCTGAGCATCATTTTGCTCTAAAACCTTTAACCAAGTGGCCACCCACGCCTAACTCTCAGCAACCAACCTCCAGCTCTGCACCAAAACCGCCCTAATAGAGCTGCTTCCGATCAGCTACCTCGGGGAGGAGGAAGTTTTGCTGCAAAGCCACCAGCCCGCAAACAGCCCTGCAGCCTGGGAGCAGCTCCCCATGAGCTCGGGGGCTCCTGCCCACTGCTTGCCCCAGAGAAAAGGAAGCAGAGCACAGCTCGGAACGTTGACGGGGCCTGCCCTCAAACAGGAATTGAGAGCAGCAGGGGACTTCCACCATTCACTCTCCCTGCTCACGAGCCAGTGAGATTGGAGCAGTGAGGCCCAAGAGGAGCTGGCAGCGGCCCCATGCAGGGCCAACAGCTCCTCGGTGCAGTCAGGGGAAAATGCAGTCAGAAGGCACAGCATGAGGAAAGAATTCTTTATTTCCCATAAATACAGCAGATTTGTCGCGCCGGGCGTTTTTTATTTTTGTTTTCTTCCATTTACAGAATTTGCACTGAAAATATATACAAGTCTGTTCAAGAACCAAACAAGATCTGCAAAGAAAAAAAAAAAACCCATACAAAACCCTGAAAAGAGACCAGAAAGGGAAGTAAGACACAGCAGAACCTCAGCATAAAGACCTTGCTTCCCCCTCTTCTCCAGCACATGCTGCACCCAGTTTCCACCTTCACTGTTCCAAGCAGAGAATACAAAGCACCTCGCTCATCTCCATCACGTGCAGACTGCCTTCTACCTCTGGCCAGCTAATGCAGAGCTCAATTTGCCCCTAAGAGCCAGCTCAAACTGCTTAGAGGTGGGAAGCAGCTCCTATGGCCACAAGCCCTATCAGGACACGGATTGCTTAAGACATTCCACCCCCTGGTCTCCTCCATGCCTGCAGATCCTCACTCTAGCGTCACAGTGATCAGGGGGCTGGAGCGAGTCCCCCTCTGGGCAAAGGGGCACAAGGCACAGCTGTACCCCAGTCCCCGCAGTGCAGAGCTTGATGGTGCCCCCTGGCGATGCTCAGAGCCCAACTCCCATCCTCTCCCCTCCCCAGCCTCAAGGAGAAAGGATTCAGCCCACCGAAGGCCCCTTTTGAATTGTGTCAGCCCTGCGAGGGGCAAGGACAAACAGGCGATGTTCCAGCCGCATTCCCAAATGCTCGCTGCAGTAAAGCGCAGTGGGAAGATGTGCGCTTCCTCCCTGCAGGAGTTCAGTGCCCAGAAGCCAGAGCTGAAGCAGTTGGGGAGGCACAGAATGAGCCCTTCCCAGGGCCCACCTCCCACCAACAGCTCTGCCTGCTATTGGAAAGAGGGGGCTGGGGGAAGATTTCTCCCTGGCCCCCAAAAGCAAGGATCACTGCCTGCTCTCTGGAGCTAGGAAGACACCTAAGTCCTTGTTCAGTTCTAAGGTCATCCCATCAGACAGGAAACCACTAGGGCCCAGCTGCAAGGCTAGGGCAAGGGAAGATACCCCCACAGCTCAGCATTTGCTAACATGAGAGAACAATGTAGAGCATGAAGCAGCTGAAGGGTTGGGGGAGATGGAGAAGGGAAAGGATCTTCCTTTGCTAGGCCCTGCCTCAGGCTGAGGCTGTTAAAAGCTCCCCATCCTTGCTTCCCACTGCACCAAGAGGGGGAAAGCAGGGTTAGAAGAGATGCTGAACAAACTAGAGAGGGAGGGGTGCCTTTGGAAAAGCAGGGAAGGCAACTGTTCAGCCACAAGCAGCTTGACTGCACTCCTGCTCTTGTGGGATGAACATCTCCTGGTGTCTGCTCTCATCCTGGAGGCACAATCCCTCTGGCACTCACCCGGCTGATTGGAGAATTGAGCATGAGCAGCAGCCCCCCACCCACCCTCCCCATGTCCTCAGGCTGCTTCAGCCCCACAGGGCTGGCTTCCAAGTGTAGTGCCTACAACATGCAGCCCTAGAGGTTGCCCCAGGACTCTGGTGGGGGGAACTGGTCCACATCCCCCATTTCATTGTAAGTTTGCTCTCCCATGGTGAAGGTCAGCTTGTATCGTAGCCTCACTTTCTCCTGGAGGTAGGGGAGAAAAGATAAGCAGTCAGAAAGGAAGGAAAACATTAAGAACAAGTCATAAATACTTTAAGATTAAGAATACCCTGCACAGAGCACAGGGAATATGGATAGTTCATTCTGTTTCAGGCAGAGGGGAGCAGGGCTTTGCCTAGGCACCAGAGAATGGTGCTGTTACCTTCTGTGGGTTAGCAAGCAGCAGGACTTGTGTGATGGCACTGGGATGGACAATGGGGTTGAACGCTGGCAGCTCTGTGCCTGAGGGTGGCTGTAGTTTCACCTTCATCACCTAGGGAAAAAGAAAGGCATCCCACAGTGCTGAGGGACATTACAGCTAGAGGCCCTGGTCAGATATATAAGGAGCTTTCACTTTCTAAGAAAAAAGAAATATAGTTTTGGGTCCTGCTCCACAGAGCTTTCCACCCACCCTACCTCTCCTGCAAAGGGAGAATCTCATGGGAACTGTCTGTGGACCCAGGCCCCAGCAGTAGCCTTACCTTGGGGACAGCAGACTGAAAAACAATGTTACGGATGGGCTGCGGGGCCGTGCTAAGCATAGAAATCACCACCACCAGCACGTCGGGCCTCTCGGGAAGGGCATCCTTAGCAAAGTGGAAGAGGATGCGAAAGCCATGCTGATCATACACTGTCACAGGAAGGATGCTGCCTGTGGGAAAGGCAGGGACAGGTGGTAGTCAGCCAAGAAGGGACTGGCAATCCTTCCCATCAGCCATGCTCCACACAAGCAACAGAGATACAACCTCCCTGAGATCTGACAGGCAAGCTTTCTCACATTCTTCAGTTTATGCACTCTCCTCATACCTTGTCCATTTTCCCCTCCCACCCCATTCAGTTTTTGTGGTGAGCTTCCAAACAGTTCATTTCCCCCCTTCCCAAGCTTTCATCCCAGCTCACTGGGTTTGATCGACTCCAGAGGCACAGTGATGTTGGCTAGTGAGATCTCTGGGGGCAGCGTGGAGGCAGGAGGCTGTGGTGGGACTGAAGTGCTTCCTGGTGGTGTGGTGGCAACTTTTGGAAGCGTAGCAGGCAGCTCTGAGTTCAGGGGCAGTGGGGGGTTAGGAGGAACACCCTGGAGCACAGGCAGAACACTGGAGTTTTGGGCTGTGGCGCCAGAGCTGCTTCGGTTCTGAAGATCCCTCAGAGTGAGCCGGGGAGGTGGCTGCTGCTTCTCCCTGTAGATTTAAAGAGAGAAAGCGAGGAGTGAAACAGGGCACTGAAATGTCTATATCCATGAAAAAGGTGGGAAGAGATGCAAGATTGCCCTTTTCCTACTTACCATCGCACTTGTTGGGATTCTGGAGGCAGAGACTGTTGCAGCAATGTCTTGCCCAGGAGGTCCAAGTCATCCAGGCCACTTGTGAACGTAGGTTTGGGGGAGGATGTACCTGCATCTGCTTTGACTGGCGCTGCTATCACAACAGGGGTGATGCTGAGCTCATTGCTATCTGATGACTGCAGAAAGAGTGCACAGAAGCCCCCCCCATCAGCAGGGTTCCTTATCAACACCATCAATCACTTCCTTACCTACTCCTTTTGTTCCTTCCACCACCCGCCCCATCAGCTTCTCTGGCTCCCAGCATGTTACCTGGAAGCTGTTCCAGCCACTGCTGTCACCAGCCTGGACAGGATGTGGTGCTGGATCATTCAGGCCTGCCAGGAATAAAAGCAAAAATCTGACCCTATCAGATCATGACCCTATCATGACCCTATCTGCCATGTGGGTAAGGACACTTAAAGGGGCCTAAATGAGGCATCTGTAACAGATCCCTCTGGTCAGGCAGGACATGGAAGCAGCAGGGCAGAGTCACCAACATGGTCTCCCATCTCAGGCCTCCATCCTTGCATAGGAAGGAGCAGGGAGGGTGGTATTTTCTCTGCCTAAAGATCCCCACTCTAAGTCAAGTTCCCAGTGCAACACATCCCACTTTCACATGCATCTGGGGGACCATACTACTACTTCATGCTGTTGTACTTGAAGCACCTATCCTAGGAGAGTACACTTCATTGGGAAAAATAGAACTCTACAACTTTTTAGGAGTGGCACCACACAAGACTTGCAACTTGCATTTGAACAGCTCTGGAAGTCCCTATGTGTATACTGTTAATGTTTGCACTTTGCAGTTGATGTCACACAAAGAGCTGGCTGTGATCCACCTGTCATGCCATCTGCTGATGGACATTGTATCAGTCTTGATTTGCCTGACAGGTCAGTTTATCCAGAGCAATTTAGAAGGTAAATCCCCTGTAGGTTCTCTGGGTGTCAAAAACAAACAAAAAAAAAAAAACACTACGAGATTGAAGTTCAGAATCAAGCCAGAGTCTTTCCCGCCTTTTCCCTTGCTCTAAGTGCGGGTGACATCTTGGTTTTTCATGAGTCACCTCTCCCAGAGCTCTCCTGCCACAAGAACCACCATCCACTCAGACTCTCGATGGTGAAGGACGTGATGGGAAGCTTTTGCTCTGGTCTTCTCACCTAAAGACATAAGTTCATCATCCAGCAAGGAAACAGAGCCAGCTTGGTCAGGCACAGGGACTGCTGAACCACCTGAAAGGGTGGGCAAGGCTGGGTAGGAAGGCCCTGTTGCTGGGAGCTCCAGTCCTGACAGATCCAGAAGCGCAGAGGTGCTGCCTGTAAAGAAAACACAAGGTGAGAAGGGTTGGGATAAGGTTTCTGTCTCAGAGTGCCGAGATGCAGTTCCCATCCTTCCTCACAATTGGGAGAGGGAAATCCTCATCTGTTCTCTCTCACAGTTCCCTCCTTTCATGCAACAGTCATCTCCACAAGCCATTCCCTCATCTCTTTAGCCTATCTCTGACATCCTGCAGGTATCCCCCTTCCACTTCTCTCAATCTTCTTATACACCAGAGGAAATCAGCAGTAGGATCTCTGTGCTTCATCTCCCTATTCCCCAGGTCTCCTCACCTCGAAGGGGACCAGCCACCATCTCCCCATTGACCTCTTCTCCCCATACGAGCTGCTTGTAGAGATTGATCACCTGTGTCAGGTTGTCATTGGCTTGCAGGATCTCCGCTGAAATGGAAGAGGTAGAAGATTGTAAAAAGTAGAGAAACGAGACAGTGACTTTCATACCCATCTCAGTCTATTTCTTCAAAGTAAGGCCCAAGGAGCTGATGGTATCCCACCATAGGCAGCACTTCTGCCTCTGCTGCTGCAAACAGCATCAAAATACATTGGCAACTCCAGCTTCAGCAGCATAAGCACAAAATTTTCTTTCTACAACAAAGGGAATGAACACTGCTGATTGGGATCATCTGTCCCCACCTAGCACCAAGCCATTGAATAGCCAGCCTACAGCAAGCAGCCACAACAAAAAGTGGCAGGCTTCTAAAAAAATGCTATACCAGAGACACCCCAAGCATTGATTCCCTAATAGAAGATAGAGTGAGAAGCAGACAGAACAAGAAAGATCAGGGTCAGGTCTGCTTACCCAAAGCTTCATCGTTGTCTTCGGTGTCGCTGGCAAGCCGGAAAAGCATGGGTCTCATGCGCTCACAGCGCTGATACAGCTCCTGGGGGAAAGAAGGGGCACTGAGATGAGCAGCAGGATGCTGATAGGGTACAAACTAAGCAGGAGGAACACAGGAGAAACAACTGTCTCTGCTAAACCCAGGGAGGACACTGGGATTGCCTTTCCTCACCTTCATCAGGTCCTCATTGCTCTCTGTTGTCTC
Organism: Tetrao urogallus; assembly: GCF_951394365.1. NCBI lineage: Eukaryota > Metazoa > Chordata > Aves > Galliformes > Phasianidae > Tetrao > Tetrao urogallus. The sequence continues at coordinate 143,245,636 of NC_136813.1, read as the reverse complement.
CCCCTTGCTGTAGTTTGTCACCATCTCTGTCAGCAGCTTCACATTGTTGTTCACCTCCTCAATGGCATTCACTCTCTTGGAGATCTTCTCCATGCGCTTCTGGTCCTGGAGGGGAAACGCATGGGGAAGGATGTCCCTGCCTGCCAGCAGTGTGAGGAGGAAGAAAGGTTGGGCCAGCCAACACATCAGCTCCCTATACTGCCCCCCAGAATAGACTCCACTTCAGTGGGAAAACCCCAGGTTATTTCTGCACCAGCACTTGCCAGACAGGGCTGGAACCACCACAGACCTCGTGCTGCAGTAGCTCCACCTACAGTCATTTCTCCAAGTAGCCAAAGGATGGCACAAGTCATACAAGGACTCTTTGGCGCTGCTGCTGAACAACTGATCCATTGCCCTTTGGTACCAAGCAGTGCCATCCAGGCTCCCTGCCCCCTTTTTCCTCAGCCATACCTCCTGAACCATCTCCTTGATGAGCTTGTTGGCAGCCCGAAGGTCCTCAGGATGGGAACTTTTCAGGAGACGTGCCAGTATCTGCAAAAGAGGAGGAATCTCTGAGCCCAAGCTGAGAGGTGGCAGCTGGCATTGCCCTTACAGCACCAGAGCTTGTGGCGATGCCCTGCCCAAAAGAGACCAAGTACAACTTGTCTTCCTTTCCCCATTGTGGTTCTGGTTGTGTAAGAAAGGTCTTTCTGTGAAAGTCTCCTGCATTCAAAGCCTGCCCCTCCCTGCCTGTTACTCACAGTAGAGACCCTGGAGCACAGCAGCACAAATCCTGCAACAGACAGAACTTGTTTTACACAGGGAGATGCCATAGGGTTGCGATGGGCTATTCTCTCTCCACACATGCTCCTTTTGTAACTGTAATTGGCAAAGAGGGAGACCAAGCATTTTCTCTCCTACTTCCTAGTCACTGAAGTCCTTCAAGACATCTACAATTCCCCATCCGTGGAAACAGATTATGTACCCTGCAGCAAATTGACACCACATCTCTACTGATGAAACAGACCCAGAAAAGCCTAATACTTAAACATATCAGAGGTTTGTCTGAATGGTGACCTGACTGACAGAAAGGTAATATAGGATGAATCCAGGAAGATACAAGTAGCTGAGCTGTAAGCACACTGCAGTGGTTTGAGTGGGGAAAAGTTAACAACATCTGGGGCTGGGATTTATTTAAACCTTATGGCCAGATAACTCTGGAGCCTGGAGAGAGCAAAACAAACCTCTCAGAATCTGCTGGGCTAATGCCAGCATGTCATCCATTGCACCATCCCGCAGTTAAGAGCTCCAAAGGTCAAACAGACCCACATGCTTTACCTAAGGCTGTTTCCTTTGTCATAATTTTGCAGAAGGCCCTCAACATTCCTCTGATGCATGTCCTGAAGCATTCAGAGCAGGAGCCTTGACTCTTACTGGATCTTCTACTCTGGAGTACAGGAGACCTCAGAACAGAGGTGTTGCCCTCTGCTCTTTACCTGCACAGACCTCTTACCTTTGATTTCTCTTCATCATCAAAAATGATGTTTTTGGGCCGAGGAGGAGGTGGTGGAAAAGGAGCATCATCAGGCAGTTTTGGGTCAGATTTCACAATACCTGCAGTAGAGACCAACAGAGATATCAGGAGGCTTCACCCACTGGGGGGAGGCACACTACCACCTAGGTCCATTCTTTCCTAACAGCTCATCAAGCCTAGCTGGAACACAGGGGATTAGGGTCAGCTTCTGCCATTCATAATCTTAAATTGTGTTGTTATGCAAATATTACCCCCTTCAGCACTGTCCTGTCTTTGAAAAATCCAGCTCTCAGTACTACCAAAGCACTTGTATCCCTTCAGCACCAGTCCATTCCAGTGCGCCACCTCCTGTAGGGAACAAGCAATATTTTCTTCCAACCCATTAAGCACTTCAGACCCCCTGCAACTCTCTCTGCCCATCCAGGAGCTCCAAGGCACCCATTTCTTCAGCAGCCCTTTCTGTGGAACCTGGCAGACCTACATATGGGCTGTGTCTGGGCAGAGGGTATGGAGAGCCTGTTTTAGATTCTCCCTGGACGAATAAGGAGAAAAACTTTCCAGATCACTGCCTCTTACCTTGTTTCTTTAGCATTTGGTAGGCCTCCAAGATCTTCACCTCGTGAGGCAGCCCCAGTGTCCAGCTGTACATCAGCTCCAAGATCTTTGACTTCACTTTTTCTGGTGTCCGGCTGCCAAGATACTACAGAAACAGAGAAGAGGTGACTTGAAGCTCATGTGAGCTGTTGCAAGCCCAGCCTGTTTCCCTCCTCTCCTCCCCCAGAAGTGAGACAGTTCCCAACGGCACAAGGAAAAGAGGAAGCAAGCAGGAAAGCTCAAGAGGCCCTTGCAACATGTCCTGTGCCACTACAGGAGGTGGGAGAAGTGCTGGGCCAGCAGACCCTTGGTAACACCCACGGATGGGTGGAAATGCTCAGGAGGGTCTTTATCACCTTGTGAAGGAAAGCATGCTGCTATCAGAAGCTGCTGGGAAAGGCAACCCTCCTGACAGCAGGACTGGGAGGTGAGGTGAAGGGCTGTAGGTGACAGTCCCTAGGGCAAGGCCCAGCACACCCTCAGCTGCACACTGCATCACAAAGTGCCTGACACTCTTTATAGCAAGCTGGCAAGCCACAAACACCTCACTTCTGGATGCAGCTTTCCCACTATTGTGCAGTCACCCTTCACTCTTATTCCATGGGTCTGGTAGTAAATGTGCTGGTAGTAAAAACAGCAAACGTGCTGCCAGTGGCTTAAGGCAGATGACATCCTCTAGATCACCCCAGCAAGACGACTGCAGAATTATACTGTTGCAGTCCCTGGATATTCAGATATTCATCCACACAGATCACAAGCTGTGACTGACAGCCTCCAGTTTTCCTTAGTTATATTTAGACTGTTTTTCCTTAACTCCATCCTTGCTGGCATCATGAGCTGACTGCCCTGGCTGAATGGAACAGCATGCCCAGGATGTGTTGCTGCTGAAACAGCAGCATCAGCAGAGGAGCAGGTAAGGACCTGGTCCTTCAGATGGACTTGCTAGACCATGCCAACAGGCCTGGGCTTGTCCTCAGTGTCTCAAGCAGACTGGGATACCCTGGAAAGGTAAGAGTCACAGTGTCAAAGCTGAGAGAGGTTCCCGAGCACAAAAAAGGCTTAGAAGAAATGCAGCAAAGGTGACTCCAGGCACGCTGATGGGCTCAGAAGTCTCACAAGTGCTGGCTGCATCAGGTCTAGCTGGCCCTCAGCTTCCTGTGACAAAACATCAGCCTAGAGCAATGGGTGAAAGCTCAGCTTCCCATTGGAAAACTCAACAGGAACATGGATTAAATCTCTTCACAATATTGTCCCATTTTCCCCACGCTCCAAAAGAGCTCTGGCCCCTCTGCTCTGCCACTTCTTCCCAAAGCCCTCTTTTCACCATCATCACCTCCAGGAGGATCCCCAGGGACCCACCTTTGGTGACACCACCTTGATGAGCTCATTAAGGAAGCGGAACTTGCCCACCTCATCGTGGAAGCGCTTGCCGCAGCTCTTCATGCAGGACTCCAACACCTGGGAGAGGATGAGCCCATGAGCTTGGTCAACATTCGGCTTCTCGCCAGGCACAGAACCTGAGGCTTTCCTTACAGCATCTCCAGGGATAGGCCACCCATAGCTTCCTTGGACAACCTGTGCTGTTGCCTCACCACCCTCCGAATAAAGATCTTCCACCTCAGATCAACCTAAATACCTCGTTTTTTACTTTAAAGCCATTCATTACTGTTCTATCACTATTAAAATCATGTAAAAAGTCAGTCCCCCTCCTGCTTATGAGCTCCCTTCAAGTACTGGAAGGCCACAGTGAAGCCTCCCTGGAACATTTTCTTCTTCAGGCTGAAGAAACCCAGCTCCCTCAGCCTGTCTTCATAGGAGAGGTGCTCCAGCCCTCTGATCACCATGGAAGAGGACACCCTTAGTGCAGCAGAGCCATCCTAAAGCAGAGAGCTCTCAAACCCCACGGTTCACCACGTGATAAGAGGAACAGAAAACTTCCCAATGACTCCCATGCTCCTCCCTAAGGACAAAGTTTCCCCCACCTGTCACCCTCCACTGGGTGCTGCCACTGCCACCTCTCTCCCACCCCACACATCGGAGTTTTCCCAGAGCACCACAAGCTTTTGGTGGGACACCCCCACTGCCCTCCATCACGTCCTGCCTTACCGTGAGGGCTTGAATGGCCTCCCATTCCTGCGGGGACTGGATCTTGTGAGCAAGGAGCCGGGTGGCGAGCGGAGGGCTGGAGGGAGAGGAAAGCTGCATGGTGATTGAGGAAAGGCCCACCTAGCCGTGCTGCTATCTGGGGCAGGAGAGCATGTCACAAGCTGAAGGCGCTGACAAAGCACCAGACGGCGAGGTCTGAGGCCCACTCACCCCTCCAGCTCCTTGTTGAGCTGCTCGCAGAACGCATTGATGCCATCCCAGTCCAGCTCCTTGTTCAGCGGGTTGGTGGCCTTGTCTACGGGCGGCAGAAGGGCAGTGCGAGTGAGGCGAGTCCCCTCAACCCCCACCCTCCCCCCCATCTGCCCCCGCCAGCACTCACTGATGCGCGCCTCCAACGTCTCGGCCTCCATGGCGGGGCCGCCGCCGCTCCTCAGCGGGGCCGCCACCGGCCCATCGAGAGAGCCCAGAAACCTCTAGAGCGCCGCCGGCTCCACCATAGAGTGCCGGAAGTCGGAAGTGCAGAGCGCCGCTCCGCGCGCCCCCTGCCGTGACACCGCCCGAGTTACCATAGAGTTCATCGCGTGATAGAGAAAGCGAGACGCGAGAAGAAGGCCTCCAAGAGGAGAGCATAGGGAATGAATAGAGCCGGAAACCAACCGTCGCACGGAGCCCAACCGGAAGAAGCCCTTCTGTTGTCAAGTGAAGCTACTTCTGGTGGGGCCGCAAACGACTTCCGCCTCGTGAGGGAGCTGCGTGTCCTTTAAAAGGACAAGAGCAGGCCAGCACCAGCGCATGCGCCTTGAGTGCCCGTCCGCTCTGAGGGGAGCGGAGCTCAGGGTTTTAAAATGGCGGCGGCAGCTCTTGGTGTTTTAAAGGCGTTATAATGATATCAAGCCTGCTTCTGAAGCAGTTGTTTTTAAATAGTTGTTAATCTTATGCCTTTTTCCTGCTTGGAGAAAGCTTCCTCCAGGAATAGTAAACAGCTCTCTCCTTTCTCTTTGTGGCTCTTAATACAAACGATGGCACTTAATAAGGGCTGTTTTCTCTGCCTTCCTGTGTTCTTGGAGAGAGCACCGTGCATTCCCTGTGTGTTGCTTTACATCACTTACAGAACAGATCCCACGAGGCTATGCCCCAGTGTCACCCTGATGGCTTTTCCGGATGGGCAGCCATTGTTTTCAGGGGAAACTTGGCCATTAAAAACTACCTTCTGGTGCCTGAATGCAGTTCTTTTTTTTAACTCCTACCACCTTGCCTCACAAAGCTTTCTTCAGGGCCTTTCTTAGCAAATTGCTACATCCCTTGCTGTGTTCAGGCACGTTTTACGTGAGTTATTTCGGTCCTATGAGTCACTCCTGCCTATTACTGCTACCCCTTCCATTTTTCTGAGAATCTTGAAGTCATTTGCAGGAGTCCAGGACCTCACTACTGCTACTGTAGGTCACGTGTGATCTGAGCAGAAGGTGCGTGTCTCCACTCCCTGACCCAGAAAGAGACTGCAGCAGTGGTTTTTCAGTCTGCCGTTTCAGTCTTTGGCTCAGGTTTCACTCGTTAAATGTTTATTTTCCTCACTTTGGCATCAAGCAGTTTTAAGCAAGCATAAAGCGAATGGCAGGCTGCGCCTCTTTTCGGCTGGCTGCAAACAATGGCAAATGAACTCATCCATAACACTGATGTTAGCTGCAGCATTTCAGGCCTTTCTTTTATTGCTTAGAAACTTGGCAGGCTCCTCCCCCTTTGGTTGCATCTGCTTTCTGTGCAACTCAGATGACATGCTGGGGGGAAGTTTTTTACTGAGAGGGCAGTGAGGCAGTGGCACAGCTGCCCAGAGAGCTGTGGGTGCCCCATCCCTGGAGGTTCAAGGACAGGTTGGATGGGGCTCTGGGCAGCCTGAGCTGGTGGGTGGCAGCCCTGCCTACAGCACGGGGTGGGACTGGATGATCTCTGAGGTCCCTTTCAATCCAAGCCATTCTGTGGTTCTGTGAAAAAGATTTTCAAAATTATGCTCCCCATAACCAAGCTTGATGCATCCTGAGAAAAACCTTCCCCAACTCATTTTTACTGACAGCTGGAATCCCAAACAAGATTTAAAGCCTAATGGAGCGAGACGCTCCGTATTGTAATTAACGCTGATCCAGAAGGAAAATACTGGAACTATAATTAGCATGTAGCCAGTTGCAGAGGAAAGTGATTACGCACAAGCCGGAGGCCCGGGTAGTTTGCGTGCCAAGGAAACAGCAGCTTGGGCTGGGAGCTGTGCTGTCCCACAGAGGGCAGCAGCAGGCAGGAGATTGGCTGGTGCTGCTCAGCCGTGGCTTGAAGCCACATTCGTGGTGAATCATGGCACAAACAACGCCGGGGAGGGCTGCAGGAATGTCTGGGTGTGCTGTGCAAGGGTTTTTCCAGGCAGGTAGGCCTCCCCAGCTGGCTGGCTGCATCCAGACTGCTCCGTCACCTTCGCTCTGCTCCCACATTTGTTTGGTTTCTCTCCAGTGTGTCTCTGTGAACCGTGCAATGTTTGCAGATGTGCTCGTGTGCAGGAGATAGAGGTATGATGTGTTTCCTGTTGGCTCTGGCCACTGGTGTTCCCTTTCCCCTGCCACATTCCTCTTTCTGTGGCAAAACTTTCTGCCAGAGACCTTTCACTTTCCTGACAATATTGTGGTCTTTTCTTCCCTTTTCTGATTCCCCTACTCCAGCTGATGCAGTGGGCAGTTCCTGTGTTTTTGGCTACTTGCCCTTGAAACAAGGCTCGCAGCTCCTCTGCTAACATCTCCTCAAACCATGAACCTCTTACGTGATCCTCTGGATACGTAGCCCTGCTACACCTGACCTTTGCTCATCTTCCTTTTGCAATACTTCCAAACACCTTTCCCAGTGGAGTGTTGCAATTATAGAGCCAAGTAAAGGGCTGCATACTTCTCCAGAGGGAGAGCAGGTTTGTGCTCCTTTCATCTAGTAGGAAGTTTCTTCTTCCCTTGCATATGCAGCATTTTCTTGTGGTATGCAGTCATCACCAGGAGCATTCCCTTTCATTTCTTTCAGCGTTTCCCTTCTTGCTGCAGGAAGGCCTGTCTCCAGTGATCAAAGACAACTGCGGGAGGAGAATGAGGAAATAAAATGTTGGAGAATGGAATAGAAAACCTGCTTGGAAGATCTCTGCTTGGAGCGAGACTCAAGGAAACACATGTCCATGTTTGCTGCCTCTGATTCCCCTGTTGTTAGTGTGGGGGTAGCAGAAGGTAACCTCCTACTGTTGTTAGGAGTAGGGATAGAAGCCCAATTCCTGGCTGTGGCCTGGGGGCTGATGTATTATGCATCTGGGTAAGCCAAAACTAACAGAGGGAGAGGAAGATCTGCCAAGTCACAGTCAGAAGAGTCTGGAAGTCCGTGAGGACCACCAGGGGGAGCATTGATGGACTCATTCTCTGCACTGCTTCTACCTGGAAAAGATACTCTACTGATAACACGCACTTGGGATTGAAGTGTTGAGAGAGGCACTCGAGGAGGTGAGCAGTTTAACCTGTTCTCACTCCAGCCCCGACTTGCTGTCTTATCTATAGTGGATTGAAGAGATGTAGTTACAAAACACAAGTATTGGAAAAAAAATGCCTTCAGAGCCTGGATTTTGCAGAAGGACAGTTTGGCTTTAAAGAACAGCAGGAGGGAAAAGAAGGAAAATCCTATTGCTGAGGCATTTTGCACAGGCAGCCAAGCATGGTTTGAGCAGAGACCAGTGACATGATACGAGGAATCCTGGAGTGGATCGGGGAGCCCAGATGCAGCAAATCCCTGAGCCCGACTGACAAACACATCCCTGCATTGCGGTGACGATGAAGTGTGTGACTTAGCAAAGCATTTACTGGGGATGTGTAGTTCTGCAGCAGCCTGGGGAGCTCAGAGATGCAGCCTTGCGCAGTCTCTCCTCCCGACACAGCATGGGGAGGAGGCATTCCCATTGCAGGGTGCCCCAGTGCCTTGTGCACGTGCTCTTGGCTTGTGCTTGGCAGCTGGGTAAGCTGAATAGACACTTTTTGGCCTGGAATTGAAAATCCCATGTTGCCAGCAGTCCTGGTTTGGCTGCAACTCCCTCAGGTTCCCTTGGAAACTTTAGTGCTGGCTCGAATCTGGACTGTGAAATAGCAGGAGCAGTGGCTCTGCCTCCAGCCTGGCCATTCATCCTTCTCTGCTTGCTGTGGATCCAGTGCCAGGGCACAGCATGCATAGGGCTGGAAATAAAAAGGGAACTGAAACCCAGGTGGAGGTATAGAGTTGTGTGTGTATTTCTCAGGGATCATCCCAGCCTTTTGTGCACTCTAGCATGGTGTGGCAGATTTTGTCCCTAGGGACAACTTCGGGATAGTGTGGGCTGGGTACTGTTCCCAGAAGACTCAAAGAGTCATCCAGTGTTTAACTCTGTGGTTGAGAGCTGTGCCCTGCTCCTCACTCTCAGTGCCAGGAGCAAAACAGCTCAGTCCTGTAAGCCTGGATCTCACTTTTGAAGTGCAGTCCCCTGCAGCAGCTGCTGGAGGCAGCCGGAGCCTTTGTTTACCTGCTAATCCTCCCATTTCCACTTTTTCTCTCTGACAAGGGAAAATGTCACAAAACAGGTTGAAGGTGAGTGGGTAGGATGTGAGCATGTGCTTGGCTGAAACTGGGAAAGGTTCTGTTTGCTGGGCAGGGCTGAGCATGCAGTGTGACTCAGTGTCCCAGGCTTCATGTTGTGGGCTGCTGGCCATGTTTGACCTCCTGGCTTGTGGGGTGGTAGAGGCAGTGTGGTGATGAGGCAGGGACCATAGAATGATGGAATACTCTGAGTTGGAAAGGACCCATAAGGATCATCAAGTCTAATTCCTGGTTCTACACAGGACCACTCAATCAAATCAGACCCTATGTCTGAGAGCCCTGTCAAGGTGCTTCTGTAGCTCTGGCAAGCTCAAGGCCATGACCACTGCCCTGGGGAGCCTGTTCCAACCCCGTGCTGAAGAACTTTTTCGTGATATCCAGCCTGAAACCCTGGAAAAACAGAATGGAATCCAGTAAGTAACTGGTTCACAGCAGCCTGCATTTAGGCCATGCGTTGACTTTGGACTCATCTTTGGGCTCAGAGACCTCTTAGCTCCGGTGATCATCACCCATCCATTTGCTGGTGGGCACTGGGCTCTCTCCACCTCTCCCTGAGCTGGTTCCTTGGGGAGCTGTGTCTCCATCAGAGCCATTGAGGAAAGATTCACACCCCTTTCCTAATGAGACATAGTGAGTAATAGAGATGTTCCTCAGGGACAGTGTTGTAAGCGGTGCTACATGCATGGTCAGGACCAGAGAGCAGGTTTCCACTAGCTTCTCCCTGCTGTTGTGCAGCAGCAGACACTGATGCATGTCCCATCTTGACAGCAGTGATAAGCTGTGTGGTGGTGGGAGCTTATGTCACAGCTGCAGCCACCATTCCTCTCATGGTTCTTATCAAATCTCCTGGCTTGCCAAGTCTGTTGCACGCCGGATGGCAGTGTGTTTGGTTCTCCATATGATAAGATTTGTCTGGTGTGAGTCGTGTCCCAAGCATTTTGCTTGTAGTCCTCTCCCCCCTCTTGGGAGCGAGTGATTTCTGTCTAGGAATTGGACTGCAATTAGGGCAGTGTCTGCTTCGAGGCAGGATGGGCTACAGAGGGGAGCAGTGCAGAGCAGCCCAGAGAGCAACCAGCGCCTGGCCTGGCTCTGCTAGCAGTAATGGGGAAAACAGCAGCAGCAGAAGGAGACATGGGCTGGAGGGAAGGGAGCCAGAGAGAGCAAATGGCGCAGCACGACCACTGAGAACGCAAAATAAACATCCTTTGTGGCCAAGCAAGGGCTTTATAAACTACTGACTGTCTTGGCGGCTGCATGAGAAGGGTCAGAAATGGGAATAAAGGCTCATGGGAGCATCAAGAGAAAGGACAGCATTCCATATGGGACTGATCAGCTGAACAGCATGTCCTCAAGTGCATGACATGTCGCTCAGTGCCTAGTATAGCCCTAGAAAGGGAGGTTCGGTGTCCCAGCTGCTGCTGATCACCCTGTGGTACTGTGCAAGTGCTCCCTGACCCTGCAGGTCAGCTGCTGGCTTTGAGAGCTTTGGGAGCTCCAAGCTAGGCTGTGGCTGTAGTTCTACTCAGGCCTGCATGAGTGGAGCCTCTGCACTGTTCCCTGGAGTTTCTGCAGTGCTTTCAGTCTGTCTCTTCTCCATGTGGTTTGCTCTGGAGGTCCATCTGTGCATTTCTGGTGCCCTTTGCTCTGGTAGCAGGGAGGGCAGGAACAGGGAGCGTCAGTTCTGTGGGCCTGGGCTTTTCTTAGGTCTCCTTTAGATGCTTGCAGTTCTCTCTTTAGAAGCCCATTTCCCGCACTGAGTCACTCATTTTGGGATTTTGCTTCCCTTTTTTTAGAGCTTTTCTTTTCCATTTCCATCTGGTTTGGTTTTTACTGTTTCATTTTGCAGGACCATCAAAGGGAATGCATTCTAGCTAATTTCAGAGCAGCAGAAGCAGATAGTTTCAACTTGACAGCTCCTTCCTCTGCAGACCTTAGCCACAGCCTTGGATCCAGAGCCCCTCCAGACCCTCTCAAAGCTGATGGGGTAAGGTGGCTTGCTGCTTCCTGGCACATATGAGAGGTATAAGGATTTAGCAATGTGAGCATAGGAGAGAGACTTTTTTCTTTCCTTCTCTCCAGCCCATGAGCTGTTAATTCTTGTGGCTTTTCATAACTTGCTATTGCTCCATTAGCATTTCTTTCTCTCTCTCTTTCCTCTTTTTTTTTTTTTCCAGTGGATGAGCCACCCTTGGCATCGCTCCTCATGCGTGTGACTCAGACAGATTCTGCTTGTCTGAAGGATTCCTGCAAATCCTCAGAGTTGTCCAACCCGCCTCGGCGCAGTGCTGGAACCTGTGAGAAAAGCGCTGGGAGTGAGCTGTGCAGCACCAGCAGCCTTGTTCCGTGGCACTGGGCATGGAGGCTGTGCCTGCATTCTCACTGCATGCCCTGGCTGCGGTATGGGGCTGGACCCCAGCATTGCTGCTCTGAGCTTGGTGGAAGGAGGTCTCCGTGGACATTTTGTGTATGGCGCAATTCTGCTTTTCTCTTCTGCTTGTTCAAGTTCTAGTCAGCTGGCCTCATGCTGTCTCTGCTGTGGGAAGTGCTCTCCTTGAATTCAGGGAAGCTGGGCTTGGGGCGTCTTGGAAGTCCCCTTGTTTCCATTGTTGGAAGGAGACCATTCATTTTTAATGCCTCTGGTTTTTGGATTTAATTGGAACCACCCAATGGCTAATTTTTTTCAGAGGCACTCAATGCCTTAGTAACTTCACTGATAGTAGATGGTGCAATGAGAGATCAGCACCTCCAACATCTGAGCTACATTAGCCAGGTGAGCCCAGCTTCCTTTCAGCTTCTTTGCAAGGACAAGCTTGCAAAGCTGATTTTTAATTTTAGAAAATCTGCCCATGGGAGTGAGAGTCCAAACAAGAAGAGTTGTTTCAGGGTGTAAGCTTGTGTGTCTATGCCTCAGTTTTCCCGTGTGCAAGATGAGGGGCCTGCTGTCTTCCTTACTCAATGGTGAGAGAAAGCTGTTTGGGATCATAATCTTTTGGCATAAAATGCACGTGGAACACAAGACCTCATGAAGCTGATTCTTTGTAGGAAGCTCTGTGGAAGAGTCTTTACCTGTTTAACTTATATACAACAAAGCAGGGAGATCCCAAAAAACATGAGAGTGAAAAAAGCCATGAGCTTTCTACTCTTTCTACTAAAGGAGCATCTTCTCCTTTGCCATTATTGAGGAAAGTTTTTAACACAAATGCATTTTTATCTCCAGGCGTGTTTTTCAAAGCCTTTCCCACAACCAACATTCCTGACATGCCCCATGAGGGAAAGAATTAGAGAAATGAAGGCTGGAAATGGAAATGGGTGGCAATGTAATCAGTCCTCTGACCTCTTTTCCATACATTCTGCCAGTTCTTCTGCCCCTCGGGCAAGCTGAGGACCCATAGCACATGACTCATCTGGTTGCTTGAGTTGGTGTCTGGTATTACGAGCCAGCTTCCATGCATGCAAACTTCTTTGCTCCTCTCCCTGTCCATGTCTCATACTCCACAAAAATGCTGCCACAGACTTCATTGCTTCCCAAGGGGGATGTCCCCTTGAAAAGCAGAAGGCTGTAACTTGGTCCTGGGGATTGAAACCATCCATCAGAGCACATTTGAACTCTCCATGGAGATGAGAGATGTCAGTGACTGTGGCACCTTTCTGACACGACACAAGGGGAAGAGATGGAGGGCGAGGCTACAGCCCTTCCATCTGCTCTTAATCTGCTCCACTGTCTTGGTTCTGGTTCCCCTTTTCCCTCCTATATTAGAATTGTTTAATCTGGAGAGGAGGCAGCTCAGGGGAAACCTTATCACTCTCTACAACCAACCTGGAAGGAGGCTGTGGCAAGGTAGAGGTCAGTCTCTTTTTCCAAGGTAACAGTAATAGAATGAGAGGTGATGGCCTCAAGTTGCTCCAGAGGAGGTTCAGGTTGGATGCTGGAGAAAATTTCTTCTTGGAAAGAGTAGTGCTGCAGTGGCACAGGCTGCCCAGGGAGGTGGTGCAGTCACTGGAGGTGTTCCAGAACCGTGTGGATGTGGCACTGAGGACATGGTCAGTGGGCATGGTGGGGGTGGGCTGGCGGTTGGACTGGATGATCTTAGAGGTCCTTCTGACTATTAATGAATCTATGATTCTGTGATTCTGTGATTTCCTGCTGCCCTAGCTGTGCGGAAAAGTTTTTGGGTTTTTTTTGGCCAAATTTTAGCTCTTCAGCTAGCTATGTCCTTCCTCCTCTGCATTTCCCACAACTCTAGGAAGAAAAATTGCATTGTACAGCTGAAGGGAGGTGATGCTGGTAGGGCTCCTTCCAAATGTTGGTGTTCTCTAATCCCAAATTTCCAGGTTCAGAGTGTGGATGCTACTTCCATACTGCCCAGAGGGGCTCAAGATGATGCACACCCAGGGAGCTGGGGTATGCGGGGTGGCTGGGCTTTACACCTTGTCTTCCAATCCTTTGTTCTTTCCCATTTTAGTGGAGAATTCGAGTCCTTCTGTAGAGGACCCATCCAGTTAGAAAGCCGGTTAGTACTCAGAAGCACTAGTTTCCTTGTGTTTATCATTGCCTTGGCTTCTGCATCTCCTGGACTATCCACTTCTGTACACACCTTCCAGATCCACAGACCTGCTTATCCAGTCTTCTGCTTACCTCACTGCTTGCTGAGGTAAGTACGTTTTGTTCTCGCCGTCTTCCTCCATTAGGAAGCTGGCTGGCTGACAAAGCCTAGGGATAGGTTGGGTGAAGGTTGTGGATTATCTGATGAGAGGCAAACCAAAGTCTCCCTGGTGCAGGATGGTCCTTTCAAAATTGTTTTTTTTTTTTTTTTTTTTGTGACTGGGGGAGATAGAGGCGAAATCACAGAATCACAGAATCACAAGGTTGCAAACGACCTGCAAGATCATCTAGTCCAACCACCCTCCCATTCCTATTAGTACCACAAGCTACTAAACCACATCTCGTAGCTCCTCATCCAGGCGCCTCTTGAACACTACCAGGGACGGCGACTCCACCACCTCCCTGGGCAGGCCATTCCAGTGCCTGACCACCCTTTGAGAGAAAAAGTTTCTCCTAATATCCAACCTAAACCTCCTCTGGTATAACTTTTGGCCGTTTCCTCGGGTCCTACTATTTGCCTGGGAGAAGAGGCCAGACCCTTTTGCACCACAACCTCCCTTCAGGAAGTTGTAGAGTGCAGTGAGGTCTCCCCTGAGCCTCCTCTTCTCCAGACTGAACAATCCCAGCTCCCTCAGCCGCTCCTCGTAAGACTTGTGCTCCAGACCCCTCACCAGTTTCGTTGCCCTTCTCTGGACACGCTCCAGGGCCTCAATGTCTTTCTTGTAGTGAGGGGCCCAAAACTGAACACAGTACTTGAGGTGCGGCCTCACCAGTGCTGAGTAGAGGGGGATGATCACCTCCCTGCTCCTGCTGGCCACACCATTTCTAATGCAGGCCAGGATGCTGTTGGCCCTCTTGGCCACCTGGGCACACTGTCGGCTCATGTTCAGCCGAGCATCAACCAACACCCCCAGGTCCCTTTCCTCTTTACAGTCATCCAACCACTCATCCCTAAGCCTGTAACGCTGCATGGGGTTGTTGTGGCCAAAGTGCAGAACCCGACACTTGGCCTTGTTAAACCTCATCCCATTCACCTCAGCCCAGCGATCCAGCTTATCTAGATCCCTCTGCAGGGCCTCCCTGCCCTCAGGCAGATCGACACCACCTCCCAACTTGGCGTCTGCAAACTTACTCAGGGTACACTCAATCCCTTCATCTAAGTCGTCAATGAAGACATTAAACAGGATGGGCCCCAGTACCGACCCCTGGGGGACATCGCTTGTAACAGGTCTCCAGCTGGACTTCACTCCATTGACCACCACCCGTTGAGCACGGCCCTCCAGCCAGTTCCTTATCCAACGGAGGGTAAAACTGTCCAAGCCACGGGCAGCCAGTTTCCGCAGAAGGATACTGTGAGAGACCATGTCAAAGGCTTTGCTGAAGTCTAGGTAGACTATATCAACTGCCTTTCCCTCATCTACCAGTCTGGTCACCCAGTCGTAGAAGGAGATGAGGTTGGTCAAACACGACCTGCCTTTCATGAACCCATGCTGGCTGGGCCTGATCCTGTGAACGTCGCGCACGAGCTGTGTGATCTCTCCCAGGAGGATTTGTTCCATGACCTTCCCTGGCACTGATGTCAGGCTGACAGGCCTGTAGTTCCCCGGGTCCTCCTTACGGCCCTTCTTGTAGATGGGCGTCACATCAGCAAGCCTCCAATCCTCTGGAACCTCTCCAGTCAACCAGGAGCGCTGGTAGATAGCTGAGAGCGGCTTAGCAATCACCCCCGCCAACTCCCTCAGCACCCTAGGATGAAGCCCATCCGGTCCCATGGACTTGTGACTGTCCAGATGGAGGAGGAGCTCTCTAACTGTCTCCACCTTGATCTCCGGGGAGACATTCTGCGTGTCAGCCCAGATATCCAGATCAGGGCACAAAGTGCCCTGAAGATAGCTGGTCTGACTATTAAAGGCAGATGTAAAGAAGGCGTTGAGGACCTCAGCCTTCTCCTTGTCATCTGTGGTCACATTCCCTGCCGCATCAATTAAAGGATAGAGATTATCCTTGGTTTTTCTCTTGCCATTGATATATTTGTAAGAGGATTTCTTATTCTGCTTTACTGCAGTGGCCAATCTAAGTTCAAGATGGGCTTTCGCCTTCCGGACTTCCTCGCTGCATACCTTAGCTTGTAATATCCCCTAGTAGCCTGTCCCTTCTTCCAGAGGACATAGACTCTCTTTTTCTTCCTGAGTCTTGACAGTAATTCCCGGCTCATCCACAGCGGACTTCTCCCCCTACGGCTCGCCTTACAATATTCAGGGACAGCCTGTTTTTGAGCCTTTAAGATTTCCACCTTGAGGAGCATCCAGGCTTCCTGGACCCCTTTACCCTTAAGGAGAGACTCCCAAGGGACCCGTGCTACAAGCGTCCTGAGCAGGTCAAAGTCCGCCCTTTTGAAGTTCAAGATAGCAGAAATCCTAAGCTTAGCTTCTTGAAATCCACCCCACAGCCCTCTAAGGCAGGAGGCTTCATAAAAAGGGGGAAACTGAGGCAGAAATGAGCCTTGATGAGGACTAGAGGGAGGAAATGTTACTGGAGCCTGAATGAGGTCAGAGTACATGGTTTAAATCAGGTCACTGCTTGATATTTATTGTGTAGGGTTTTTCTTTTTTCCTTACTCTCTCCCTGAAATCCTTCCCCAGAGGCTATTCAAGGAAATAAATAGCCAGTGGAAAGGGACAATAGCTTGCTGTGGAGTACAAATTATATGAAGCAGTAGGAAATAATAGCAGAGTGAGCAGCTGCTGCTCCGAGAAGGAATGCGTGCTCTCTCCAGCTCCTCTTTGCCTTGAACGTGTGCCGATCCTGGTCTGCAGCACAGACTCCTTGGTGCCTCGGATGCAGATCCTGGCAGCCCACTGAGGAGGGAAGCGTTGGTTCTGGCATACAGTGTGGCTGCTGGGTGGTAGTGGTGGTGGCAATAGGTGGTGCTGTCAGGGGTCACCCAAAGGACTCTGAGCCCCCCCGTGGGTGCTCCTGGTGGCCTGAGGCCAGAGGGATAGAGGGAAGGACAGGAAGGAGTGTTAACCCCAAACCCTACCTTTTGGGACCTTTTTTCTCTTCAGGAACATGGCAAGGCCTCTTCCAGCTCCAGCATTGTCAAAGTGGCCATCCCACATCAGTGTAGGCAGCTGCCCTCCAGCCAGGGTTGGCATGGGATGGACCTTCAGGTCAGGGGGTTGTATCCCTATTGTAGGATGATCTCTTTAGGGGTGAAATGTTCCTTGGTCCCTTGCACAGGTGACCACCAGCTTCCACACCCATTCTTTATGTTTTCCTCACTGCATAGCACCTTCACCTCCTTTGTAGATGCTCTGTAGCCAGATTTCCTCTCTTTTTGGGGTTTACATTTCCATCACATCACAGCATTTCCCTATGCTTGTGATGTCTTTGGGAAATAACCAACCTGTCTCCTCCCTCTTCCAGTCATCCCAGTCATCACCTCCTGTTGCACTGGAGCATTTCAGCCTTTCTAGGGTTCCCTTCCTACATGGGGAGCACACCCCATTGCAGGAGCCAGACCATCTGCACAGAGCTGGCTCCTGACCATGCAGAGGTTACAGACGAAGGAAGTCGCCAGCACTGGCAGAATTGCTGCCGGGTTTCCCACTATTGTTCCCAGTGGCAAATGGCAAAGGGGTGAACGCCCCTGCTGAGCGTTTGCACGAGGGGGGTTACTGTTATCTCGAAGAAATCTCACAGCCCCTCTCCTCTTTCCTGCCTCTCTCCCTGCCTGTGTATATTCTCACATCCACAGCTCTGCACACAACTCCCTGCGCAAGTGGTTTTCCCCATCCCTAGGACACGTGCTGCTCTCCCTCGTGGGCAGCCTCACCCCCTGCCAGGGGGATCAGTGGGCATGATGAAGGCAATGTGAACATGTGTGTGTGCGTGGGACGCACCGCAGCGTGATGGCAAACAGACCTAATGCTGGAAACCACTGTCTGTATGCAACCACCCACATCACCTGCTCCTGCAGACCAAAGTTCAGCCCTGGGGAGTTTCACCAGCGACTTCAGTGACCTCAACAGTAAATAAATTGCCAGAGCCTGCTGGTCTTTATGGCCCACTGGTCACAGATAAATAGGAAGTACCTCCAGGGAAGGAGTGCTTATCAGCCTTTATCTCTTGTCACATCTGGAGCCTTTGGGGGAGGGCAGGAACTGCCTCCCAGCTGCTCTCTGCAGGGATGGGGCTTGGGAGGGATTGAGGGGCTGCTGCTCTTCTGAGCTTCCCTCTTGCTTTTCTACTGATTTCTGGATTCTGGAAATACAGCAACAAGTTCTACCAAATCTGAGGAACTGTCTACTGACTTGTAGCCCATCTCTGGCAAGGATACCAGTGGAGTAACACTCCCCATTTCTGTTTCTCAGTGTTATGGAGGATGGAGCTATCAAACCTGCTGTGCTTGGCTCCTGAATCTCAAAGGTTTAGGATTCAGTACAACTTGAATGGGAGATTGCAGAAAGCTTCCACATATTGCTGGTGCGATCCATGAGCTGGAGATGAATCTAGAGCCACAAGAAAGAAAGGAGCTGGGAAGCTTTTTATTTGGCTGAGCTGTTACAGCAAGAATAGAAACGAACGCGGTGGTCAGACCTCCGTAGCAAGCTAGGGAGCTGCTTGTCCTACATGGTGGCTGGAGTAGCACCACTAAGGGCCATGTGCATGGTGCATGGTGCCTCCATAGGGAATTCAACAAAGAGGCTGGTCCCTAGGGGAAAGATATGTGCATGACTCAGTCTGCTTAATATGTTAATATATAATCCACAGGGAAGTGAAGGGATGTGAGGTCATCTATATGAAGCATTTCTGAGCTAAACTGCTGGTGGTTCCCTGCCTGCTGACTGCCCTCCAAGGAAGATGGCTGTAAGGGCTTCTGCTCCTGCCTGCTGTTGCCCAGGGTGTTCAGGCTGGCATGCAG
This sequence comes from Tetrao urogallus, assembly GCF_951394365.1. NCBI lineage: Eukaryota > Metazoa > Chordata > Aves > Galliformes > Phasianidae > Tetrao > Tetrao urogallus. The sequence continues at coordinate 143,227,267 of NC_136813.1, read as the reverse complement.
TCAGCGAGGCTGTGTGAGGGATGGGATAAGGCATGAAGACCTCTGCTCTCACTCCTTGCATTTCTTGGGCTGTGAGCAGTGCTGTCCACCAAATGGGGGGTTGGACCACTCTGCTTGAATCCTCTTCATATCTCTGTTCTCAAGCTCTATCTTTCCTTGTGCTGAGGGCAAGCCTGTTACCATCTCCTCTCTTTTCTCATTCTCTGTCGTGTGCTGCCTGCGCTTAGCCCACTCTTCCCCTTATCGAGAAGCATTGATTTTAGGCCATGAGAGGAACCTCTGCTGAGAACAGTAGATGTTGTACTGGCTGGGACACCTTTTCCAAGCAGTGTGGTGACAGGGGAGGAATGGCGGATGGAAATCCACAGACCCCTTTTTGTCTCTGTCTCAGGGAACGTTTGAAATGTTTAATCTGGATTGGAAGGTTGGAGGCACCATGAAGATCAAAGGCCATATATCTGAGGATGCTGATAGGTAAGTGCAAAGAAACTCACCGACGCTGAAGGTGAGTTCACGAGCAGGCGGTGTGAAACAGTTTCACAGCTGATGGAGGCTTTGGGGGCAGAACTGTGTATTGGATCCTAGCTCTTCCAAGACCCTGTCCTGCTCATGCAGCTGACCTTCCTCCTACTCACCCACAGGTTTGCCATCAATCTCGGCTGCAAATCCTCGGATCTGGCGCTTCACTTCAACCCCCGTTTCAAAGAGTCTGTCATCGTCTGCAACTCCTTGTGCTCTGACAACTGGCAGCAGGAGCAACGCAGTAAACATTTCTGTTTCCACAAGGGCTCCACTGTCAAGGTGAGGGCTCTGTGCTGGTGTGGGGTTGTGGGATGGTGAGAGAGATTCCTGTACCCCATATCCTCCCACTTGCCTGCCCAGTGCCTCCCTTTCTCTTTACTGCTACTTCATCCTCTGGCTTTTTGGTCCTGATTGCTATTTCTTCTCCTTCAAATCAACGGTGGAACTCTGTGTGAGCCTTCTCTGTTTCAGGCTTTACAACTGCTTCCAGCCCAGGGATGTGTGAAAGCAAAGGAGGTTTCCAGGAAGCAGGATCTTGCTGCTCTGTATCTTATTTCTCTAATTGCCTCCTATGCAAACACAGGTTTTAAGCCAGACCTGGGCTGGAAGCAGTGTGGTTCCCTATCTTCTCCGGTCCCCAAATACTCTTCTGTCCTAATTACTTTTGGGTACACTGACAATCTGTCCTACCTCTCCTCCTGCCAGGGATGCTGCCTCACTCTGTCCTATGTCCCAAGATGCTACTAGGGCTGTGTTCAGGAGTAGACCATTTCATATGGCTGTAGAGAAGAGTCTTATTTCCTCAGTCATGGCTGAATGCTGGGGAAGTAGTGGAGAAGTGACAGCTTTGAGAAGTCCCTTTTATTTGCAATGATCAGTGATGAGTCCCTGTTATGTCTGTTTGAGCATGTTTACGGCTAACACTCCTTTTTCCTGGCTGTGATGAGGGCAATAAAACATCAGGTTCATTCTACTCTGTTCAAATCTAAGCCATGTGGTATATTTAGCTAAGGCAGCACTTAGGTTTATCTGCTCCAAGTTTACAACCTGAGTAGCTGAAACAGCCCCAGGAGAGATCCTGTCCCCGGGTCATAGTCCGATTGCCAGCTCAGATCCTCAATACCAATGGCTCATTTTCTGCAGCTCCCCCAGCACAGCCTCCAGACCAGGTCTGACCCTCATGTGTAGCATTATGCCTTTGGAGTGGATGCTTACCTTTCCTTCTCTCTCCAATTCCTGCCATCCCTTCCTCCCTCCCTCCCTTCCTCCTTTCCTCCTCGCAGATCATCATTGAATTCCTGGGAGACAAATTTGTGGTGAAACTACCAGATGGGCATGAAGTGGAGTTCCCCAACCGGCATGGCTATGACAAGATCAGCTACTTGAACATTCATGGAGGATTCAAGGTCACCTCCTTCAAGGTGGAGTGATGAGTTCCGTTTCCTAGTGCTAATAAAAACCCAGCTGGGACTGCTTGCTCCAGCTGCTCTGGCTTCTGTGAGGTCTCTGGCTCTGTGGCTCTATGAGAGATGCTGGCAAAGACCGAGCTTTGTCCACTAACAGAAAAGGAAATAGCTGCTAGATAAGACCAGGTGCTTTTCTGGTTCAGACCAGGATGTGGGGTTGAGCAGTGCACAGGGCCAAACACACTGGAGGTGGAGTTCGGGTGGAGAAGAAAAAGGAAAAGGAAGACAGGATATGATTGCTCAGGGAATGCTTGCTGAGCCTTGTCACAATGCACCATTTCTTCTTGCACCCACATTTTTGGGAGAGGAGGGGGGAGGAGGGGGAACAAAAAGACTGATGTGAGAAATGTGGCATTTGGTGCCACAAAAGTACATAATTAAACATTAGGTTTGGGAACCTCAGGGCATGGCTTCACCATTTCCTCTTGGCTGCTTGCTCTGATAGGTAGAAGGAAGAGCTGTGTGCCCTCCTGCTAGTATAGTGCCAGGCTGTGTGGGGATGGGAACACAGCTGTGCCCCATACTGGCATTCCTACTGTGATAAGGGGTTGTCTCTGGCTTTCCCCCTTATCTCACCTCACTTATCTGCTGGTGCATTCCAGATAGGTTACCCATTACTCTGACATTACCATGCTGTAGCCTGCTTGAAGGGAAAGTGAGGCAGGGGAGAGCGGTGAGGAAGGAGTGTTTTTGGGTGGGTTAGGCAGCTCCTACTTGTGTCTCTCACATGGGACTGCAGGCTATTAGTGCTTGATCTGATGCCACTGATCTAATTAAGAAGCATCACGCCAGTTGCAGGGACTTGTAGGCAGGTCTGGAGTGTGCTGGGTCAGTCCTGTTCCCAATATCCCTGGGGAGGGAGAATGAAATATGCAGAAAATGAGGAAGCAGAGAGATTGCAATGCCTCCAACAGCGCTGGGAGGAAGAGCAGGGGAGGGCTGAATGCGAGGACAAGCATCGCCTCCTTGCCCTCATTGGTCAACATGTGATGTTTATGTTGAATTGGAAGGGGCCTTAAAGATCATCCAGTTCCTCCCCACTGCCATGGGCAGGGCTGCCACCTACCACCAGCTCAGGCTGCCTAAGGATCCAACCTGGCCTCAAACCTTCAGGGATGGGGCACCCACAACTTCTCTGAGCATTCTGTGTCAGCAGCTCACCACTCTCTGAGTAATGAATTTTCCTCCTATCATCTAATCTAAATCTTCCCTATTTTAGTTCAATAGCATTCACCCTTGTCTTATCACTATCACACTGCGTACAAAGCCAGTCCTCCTCCTGCTTATAAGCTCCCTTCAATTACTGGAAGGCTACAGTGAGGTTTCCCTGCAGCCTTCTCTTCTCCAGGCTGAACAAGCCCAACTTATAGGAGAGGTGCTGGGAAATCCCACAGGGATCAGAGTGGCTCGACCAAAGTGGTTGAGGGAAGATGATAAGGTTGCTGCAACTGAGGGAGGGATGCACCAGAGAAGTTAGTATCAAAACTGCTTTAATAAGGACAATAAGTGCACGGGGTACAGAGTGGGGGCAGAAAGGCTGTTTCACAGACGTAAGTCTTTGGTCTGGAGCTTGTGCCACAGTCCAAGAAGGAGAGAACAGGGGAAGCTCATCCTGAGAGCCATCTCCCTGGCACGGGCTGGATGCTGACCCTGCATGGCCCTGCTGAGTGCTGATGGTTGAAGCTGGGAACGTGTTGGCACTGCTCTGGGGGGGCTGAGGGAGGAGGGCTTGCCCTTAACCTGCCTGCAATGACTGCCTGGCTCCCACGTATAGCACGCGCACGCTGGAGCCTCTTTATTCTGCACAAGGACTGGGTGGCGGGTGAGCCACGTAGGAGCGCAGCCCAATGGCATCTCCCCCCACTGTACACCCCCGTCTGTCCCGGAGAACAAGGAGGGTGCTGTGAGGGTCCTTCTGGTGACCTCAGCCCCCGAACATCTTGGCTCCACACCACAGCACAAAGGCGCTTCTGTGCTAGGCAACGTGGAGGCCGCTTGTCCCAGGGTGGCTGCATCACCCGGGGATGCTCAGAGAGGGGCACTCAGCATCCTCCGTGTGTGTCCTTGGGACAAGGCACTCTGCAAAGAGGGGTGTTTGGGGGGGGGATGGGTAGAGGGACAAGGGTGGGGAATAATGGCTGCAGAGAGGGAGTCTCCTTGTTGTGAGGTGGGTTGAAGGGAAAGGGAGTTTTTAAGGCAGTATTTGGTGCCCAGACAGTCTCACTTCTGGCAAACCACAAAGTTTCTCCCCCTCCCTGCTGCAAGGAGACTCCCTGCAAGGACAAAGAGACTTCCTCAGTGGTGTTCAGCAGCAGGAGGCAAGGGGAAGGTACCCCAAGAGGAATGCTGGCTGGGTGCCTGGTGCAGCCACTGCCACCTCCATGGCTGCCACTGCCACCTCCATGGTCACCCCTACCTTCTCAGGCAGGGTTTTGCACCAAGGGATCGAGCTCAGTGTCTGTGGGCTCTCTCTGATCCCTGCTTGTCACTACTGCTTCCTTTCCTGAGCAAATCGTTTGCTTGTAGGGGGATGTGGGCTGGGGTGGGAAGGGGCTCGAGGGTTTCTTTGGCACATGGGAATGTTTGTTTGGCATCTAATAGGGAAAGAGAAGGGCTGTAGCTTGGCACAGTGCAGTGCACAGCCCTCACCCCTCCTTGCAGCACCCTGCCAGACCTGGGGGCCCTGCGGGAAATAGGGCCCCCTCCTGCCCGCCTTGCACTCTGTTGCCCTAAGGTGAAGGCCAGGAAGTTGCCTGCTGGGTCTGCCACCAGAGGTGGGGGATAAGAAGGAAGGTGATGACCACAGCACTGATGTCTTTGGAAGTGGGGCTGTGATGGTGGGATGGCCATTCACACCTTGACTTCATCGTCCTCCTCCTCGTCGGCATACTCGAAAGAATTGCTGCGGCCCCCCTGGGTGCCAACGTACCCCTCTTGCAGGCTGGGGAGCTCGTCTTCCTCGTCCTCCTCCTCTCCTTGGTCCCAGGTGTCCTCCGGGGACGGTCTGGCTGCTGTCACTTGTGGCTGCCACGATTTGCTGCTGGGGCTCTCCCAGGCAGCCCGTGTCCAGACTTGCCGGGCACCCTCACCCTTCTCTGAGCTGCGTGGGGTGCTTGTCCCCCCATAATGGCGAGCCAGGACCTGGGCTGCCCGCTCGAACTCTCCTGCCTCAATGGAGCAGTCGTTCCAGTGCCCCTGCCATAGGGTCCCTCCGGGCACTGCCCCTGGTGCCGAGGCCTGTGCTGGGTCCTCTCTGGGCTGCTCAATGGCATGTGCCTGCCCATTGGCACGGATGGACAGTCCCAGAAGTGAGCCGGCCTGCCCAGAGTGGTCCCAGAAGCTGGGTTTTGCCTTCAGCTCTCCATGGGATTTGTCTGGTCCTGGAGGGTCTCCGTCCTTGGTTCCCTCACTATGTGGGAGCACACAGCTGCCAGGTGGGTCTTGGCCATCCTCTGCTACCTGATTCCCATTGGTTTCAGAGAAGCTCATTGCCTGGAGGAGCTCGCTCATGAGAGAGGGCCCCAGGTCCAGGCGGAAAGAGAGCAGGGAGTCTGAGCGATCCAGCTCTTCTTCCCCGGGGAAGGTGCTCTCCTGAGCCTTTTCCAGGCGAGGGACACGAGGGATGGTGCAAAACCCAGACTCCAGCCCTGCAAAGTAGAAGTGATGGTTGGTGAGCACAGCCAGGGTGCCACAGTGGGACAAAGCCTACGTGGCCATGGGACAAGGGATGCCGATGCCAGTGGAGGTTGGTGGCACTGGCCAGGTTACCTCCCTTATAGGGCCCAGTGGCATCACACTACTGTAGCCCAGGGGTGCTATCTCCAAAGCCCAGGGCTGTGGTCTCCTGGCGGGCAGCAAGCATGGTAAAAGGCCGGTGGGAATGCAGCAGGGTGGGTGGGACCAGGAGATGGCAGCATTGCCTCAGCTTGCCTTTCCCTCTGAGCCCAACCATGTCCCTTGGTTGCCACAGGCACCCAGACCCTCCTGAAATCTTCGGCCTCAGCCTCTGGAAAAAAGCTGAGTCACAGCCCAGTGCTATGAGGCTAGAGAAGATCCCCTCAGCTGTCCCATCCACCCATCCCACATCCCTTCCAAATGGGGCCTTCCTGAATGCTGGCCAGCGGGATGGGGTGAAGGAACAGCAGGAAAGGGAGGGATAAAGACCCTTGAGGGACACATTGGAGATGAAGGGATTTGGACACCTGGGGGCTGCTGGGGGCTTCAGTACGGAGGTGGAGATGGCTGTGCTGTGGCATGGGCATTGCCACAGTGGGACATAAGGGTGTCTGGGCATCAGCTACCACCCCCATCCTTGCACTCACCGTAGGTCTGGTGTGCTTTGGAGAGTCTGTTTGAGGCATTCTTGAAGGAGTACTTGCTGGTCAAACCACCATCGCTGTCATATGCTGTCTCATTGAGCTGTGGCAGCGACACAGCATTCTTGATGATGGGCGAGATGGCCGGGGGTTCGGGTGATGCTCCTGCCTGGCTCCCGCTGCCCCGTCTCCTCTGTGGTGTCCGTCGGACATGACGCAGTGTGCGGGCAAAAAAGTTGTTGGCCTTGGCTGGCTCAGCCCCACCATGGTTGCTGAGGAAGGAGGTGTCCCCAAAGACATCCCCGCCGCGTCCCACATGCATGGTGTGCCGAAAGTCCCCCAGCGGTGGGCTGATCATGTCTGGTGTCAGCTCCGACTTCAGCCGCCGCTTGCCATGGGAGCCCGACACCCAGCTGAGCACTGGCAGCTTCCCCAGGCTCATCTTGATCCTCCTTGTTCCACACCTTCCAAAGAACCCAAAACCAGTTTCCAGCAACGGGATGGCCTGTCACATCCCCATCACCAGGAGGTGCGAATCGCCTTGCTTTGGTTTTGATCTGGTGGCAATGCTGCCTGCCCCTGTGTCCCTGCTCTACGTTACGCTCATGAAGTCACCCAGCGTGGGGATGTCCCAGCAGTTGGTGGCCTTGGCAGAAGTGAGTTCTTCAGGAAACTTTCTCACCCGGTGATGATGATGGTCATGGCAAGTAGGTGTCCCCAGGAGGGTCTGTGGTCATCCCAGATGCTACTGGAAGCTGATCTAATGTTGGGAACTGCTGCACAGGTGGGTGCCAGGAGCTGCAGGGTGGCTGGGAGAGCTTCTTGATTTCCTAAAGAAAACAAAGAAAGGTGAAGTCCTTGGAGAGAATTTTCCCTGTCTCACTGGCTTTCCTCCTGGGAGCAATGGGGCTGACTGGCCTTGGGGAAGTGTCCCCGAGAATGTGCCCTTCCCTCTGCCCATTGCAATCCTGGCTGAGGATTTCTTCCCCATGCCCTGCCTCATGGGGTGAGAAACCTCTCCCTGCTTCTCACTACTCAGACAAACCCTTCAGGAGAGGGTGAGGCCTGAGGTATGGCACAGTTCTCAGGGAGGAGGAGGAGCAGAGAGGGAAAAATGCAATATTTGTGTATTGGTTTGTTTGTCCTTCCCTGGCTGGATCCCAAGGTGCTTTGCTGGGGCGTGAATGCAGAATGCAGCAGCTGAGCATGGGGGGAGGCAGGCGGTGCTGGAGGCTGCAGTGCTGGGGCAATGACCGTGGGGCTGCATGGCCTCTGGGGGAACAGGATGTCAAGGAGGATGCTGGGATCTGCGTGGCCCCAGCAGTGTGTGGTGGTCAGGATGCCAAAGGCAGATGCACAAACCCTACACAGCTCAGCCCCTGCTTGCCCAGACCCCATTGTTGTATCTCCATCAATCTCCCCCTGCAATGCCCTCTGCCTGCTAGCTGTGTCCCCATGTCACCTTTGAGCAAGTGCCAGAGAGCCCTGGGCACTGGGCTGCTCTCCTGGCAGAACATGTGTTTTCGCCTTGCCTTGGCCTTGTTTGCTCACCCGGGGCCCCTCTTATCTGCCAGGGGTTAATGCCTGGGAAGGGAAAACACACCTCCCCCCGGGGAGGCTGCCACCATTGGCTGCCTCCCTTGGTGGCACCGGTGAGGACACTAGGACAGTGGCAGCATTGCTTCCTGCCTAGCCTATCCTCAGTCCCGTGGCTCTTGTGGCTGTGCAAAGCCTCAAGAGTGGGGGACACAAGGAAGGTTTGGAATGGGAGGATGGTGGCGGGACATGTTCCTCTGGCACAAGGCACAGGAGCTGGGAGGAGGGGAAGAACACCTCTCCCAGGTCTGTGGACCCTCAATGGGGATCCTTGGCTCTCTGTTACGTCTCTGCCCTCCCTCCACCCAAGTGTTGCAGGAACTCATGATTCCCAGGGCAAAGGCTGACCCGTGCTCTCCTTTCCTCCACTGGGCAATGGGAGCCTTGTCCAGCTGACTGGCCTGTCCAACTCCCCCTCCCCAGCTCCCTGCTGCGGGAAGCCCCCTCACTTCGATGGCCGGGAGCTTCCTCCTCCTCCTCCTCCCGCCCTGTGTCCCCTCTGAGCTCGGCTGGTTTCCACTGGTTTTCCACTCGCCAGGAATGGCCGGAGCTGCTCCGCTCGCTGGGAAGAGCGGAAACCAGCAAGGGGGGGAAAATAATCCAGATGTCTTGTTGGCTAGAGCTGCTGAAAACAGCCCTCTTTCCCCCTTCCTCCCCCCTCCTCCTCTCTTAGCACACACCCCAAGGGGACAAGCTCCAGAGAGGGAGAGGAGAAGTCTGGGGTGGTCTCAACAAGGGAGGATGAGGTTGGAAATGGCTGTGGGCGGCCGGGAAGCCTTTCCCAGCCTTCCCAAGCGCCAAAAACTCCCTCTTCCCAAAGGAGGAGGAGAAGGAGAGGCAGAGCCTCCTCCAGCTGCTCACTTTGTTCTGGGACAGGGAAAACTGGAAGAAACGGGGTTTTGGGATCCATGCAGGCAGGAAGGGGGCAATGGGCTGGGGCTCTCCCACAATCCTGGAGCAGCGCCTAGCAGTGGATGAACGATCCCAAGTCCAGCTTCTGTGCTGCCTGCTGTTATGTATATATTTATATCTCTGCCTATAACAAGGGTGTTTTTCCAAGCAGGCGCTCTGGGACGTTTCCAGCCATCCCCTCCCTACTCCCTCTTGTGCTCTCGAACTTCCAAATTAAAGCTTCCTGGGGTGAGAGTGGTAGCAATGGGGTAGCAATGAGGAGGGGGCTCTGCTGCTCTCCCCCATCCTTGGGTCCCCTTCATTTCCCTGCTTCCCTTTCTTTGCTCCCGCTTTCCCTTCCTTCCTCTCCTCCCCGTTTCCAGTCGCATTCCTGCCATCTCCCTTTCTTTTTCCACATCCTCCCCGTCCCCATCGCTTTGCCACCCCTCCCGCTTTTCCCACCTCCTCACTCCCCTTCTTACAACCCCCTCCCCTTCTCCTCCGATACAACCCCCCATCTCTCCGCACATCCATACCAAAATGAGTATACTAATACCTCTTATTTTCGCCACTCTTTTTTTTTTTGTCTCTTCCTCCGGCCGAAAAGTTGGGAGACGCTCTCCGTGCGTCCCTCCAAGTTGGCTGTGAGGACAACCGGCGCTGCGTCCCAGCGGGGAAGGGGAGGTGCGCCCCCCTTTTCCCACGCCCGTCCCCCCAAGCTTGGCTCCCCAGGCTGCTCTTTGGGTGCCTGACGCCCCGGTGCCACGGGAGCGAGGGAGCGAAGCTGGCGGGGAGGGGACGCGGGAAGGAGGGGGCGGGCTGCGGCACTACCGAGCCAATCCTCGTCCCGGCACGGAGACCGGAGAAAATGAGATTTATTCCAACTATCCAGGACAGAAAACTTCAGGAACTTCTCTGCCTTCCCCCCGCTCCCTCCCCTCCTTCCCCCGCCGCCCTGCTTCCCCAGTGCCATTTCCTTTCCTTCAGCATTGGCTGCCTCCTGCTTCCCCGGGTGAATTTGGGGGAAGGGGAAAGCCCAGGCCTCTGCTAAACTGCTTGGAGAAGGCTGGCAAAGGAAAGGAGTTTGCTTGAGGTGTGTGAAAACCTCTGTGATAACATGGGGTCATTCCAGACCATGTTGGATGGGAAGTCCCCAGTACCCACGATACAGAGCTGCCAAATCAAATGGGGAGAGAGACCCCAAGTCTGCAATGTGCGGTCACACCGGGACCTCCAGGCAATATTGGGGTGAGCACTGGCGGATTAAGAGCCTCCCTGCAGGCTGACCCTGGGGGGTCATATAGGCATCACGGTCTCAGGACAAGCATTAAGAGGTCAGGACAAGTATTATGGGGTCAGGACAAGCGTTATGGGATTGGGACAAGCATTATATTGGTGCCACCACGTGGAAGTGGCACTAGGTGTACTTGAGGAGGTGGCATGAGTTTCTGCCCACCTATGGGACACTGCGTCCCTCCACGATTCATTGCTTTGTCCCTTGATGGTCACAGGACAGAAGACCCTACCAGTGCCACCAAGGGGTTCAACGCTGGTGGATACAGCTTTGCTTGTGTCCTTGGTGACTCCATGGCCTAGCGATGAGGCTCAGTGGCTCTCCTGGAATGTGTGACCAGACATCAGCACTGCACCCAACCCGTGGAGGAGAAGGGAGGTGGCTCTGCTGGTGAAGGCAAGATGGGACTTGTTGGGGTGAAGCTTGAGGAAAGACAAAATGTCTGCAGAGATGTTGAAATGGAGCCTGGCCTCTCACTTGGCTCAAGTGGCCTTGGGCAGGATGGGCAACATGTTGTTGGCCATACAGCTCAGCTCCAGCTCTGCTTCTGGAGGAAGGAGACCATGGCCTCTCACCTAGGACTACCACTACTTGTGGCTTCTCTGGCTCGAACCTTTTCTGACTTGTGCTTCTCGAGGATTATCCTTCCCAGTGAATAATCCAATGTTTATCTGTAGCGTGTGCTGCTTGTGATAATGAGAGGAAGCTCTTTGCTGGAGATAGGCTTCATGCCACTTCCCAGAGGCTGCGAGCAGAGCAGCTCGGTGCCTCGCTCATTGCTTAGAGGCAGCTGTAGGGTTTTGGCACAGCATCAGCCTCTCAGCCTCAGGCTTCTGCCCTGTGAAATGGAATGGTTGCAATTTCTGCCTTCCATGAAGGCCAGATGTGATGCTGGTTATGAGTGCAAGACTTGAAATACCCCTAAAATACCTATTTTTGGGGTATATCTAGAGGGCCCAAAAGTAGCTTGGAGGGTGATGGGAGCTCAAGTATGACAGGGGCTGAGCTATGCCAACAGTGGGGAAAGGAGAAGAACTCATGACCTACTTCACCCCTACTTGCCAGAGCTGTAGTGGGCACCTCCCACCCAGAGGGAGTCAAACAGGTGATGGAAGAGGCAGGGGAAGGTGCTTTCTTCAGTTCTTCTCCCTCTGCAATCTCCCAGGGCATCTCTGCCCCCAGTCTCATCCCAGTGCCCTGCAGCGGGGGCTGTAGAGGGGAGTGGTAGCTGACTCCGCTGGGGAATGCAGAACAAATCTCTTCCAGATGGGGCAGGGGCCATGCTCAGCTCTTTGTAGCTCGCCCCCTCCTCCTCTTTCTTCTCCTTCTCTTCCTCGCTGGTGCTCAGAGCATCTCTGTGCACTGGGCTGTGCTCTGTTTCCAGGAAAGCAGCTGGAACCCCCCCTCTCCTGCTCTACGAACCTTGTGGTTTTGTGTCTGTGCCAGCCAAGCTGTCCCTTTGGGGATGACATTGAAGCATGTTGGAGACCTGTAGGATATGTGCTGACTCCAGGACTCAGCCCTCATCCCAACCCTTGGGCACAAAGTGATGTGAATAGCCCCACTATACCCTGGCTTGGGCTGTTTCCTCCTTAATCCCCCTCCTTTTCTATTCAGCTGCCTGGAAAGTGTATCTGTATAAACCTGCTTCCCAGCCTCCCCTTCTGCTGTAAATCTGCCCCTGTTTGTTCTTGCAAGAGATGTGGTGGGTCTGGATGGTCTTGCAGAGCCACTGCAAAACCCATGGGTGCCCATGGCGATAGCTAATGGCTGGACCCCTCCCAGCCCCATTGCCCCAGACACCCAGCTGCCTCATTTACCCTGAGTCACCTCTGCCTTTCATCCCTCTGCAACACCCCAGGCAGCGCTACCAGTCTAGCCATGATGGAGAGAGACTGGCTATCCAGCTTATCATTGAGCAGATGAGTGGCCCTGCAGCTTCCCTGGGTGCTGGTGATGTTTGCTTTGATTCCTGCAACATCAAAGTTGGGGCTGTGCAAATTGACCCCTCTCCTCCTCATGCTCTCCCCCTGGGGCAGAGCACTGCAGGGCTGAAGTGTTGCTGGTGTGACAGGAAGGGAGTGAGGGATTGGGGGGGCATGGGGTGTCCCGGTGTGGTGGAGAAGGCAGCAAAGGACCTTTCTCAGGACGTGAAGATTCTCCTTCCATTTTGCTTTGGGAGAACTTAGTGAGAACACCCCAACCTGGGGATGGGGCATCCAGCCCTGGTTACCTATACCTCTTCCTGAGCCCCATCCCTGGAAATTTCTTGGGGAAGGATTGTGAAGGGGAGGGCAGGCGAGAAGGGGCTCCCGCTCCACACACCAGCAGCCCATATCCTGTTGCTGCCCAGGCTCCCCGGCTCATATTTCCTCATTAACTGGGAGTGCTGCTCGTTTGTGGGCGACTTCCAGATGTTTCCATTCTTCTCACGGCAACCATGAGGATGCATACTGCATGGTCTGAAAGGTGCTGCTGGCAGCCCCTGCTGCAATGGGGGGCCAGGAGGATATGCATCCCACTGTGGGTCCAGGTTCATTCACCGTGATGTTGCAATGAGCAGGCTGGGATGGTAGCACATCCCAAGATGGGTGATGGATTAATTCAGTGGGGTACCCTTTTGCTTGCCCTGCTCTGTGGGCACCGCATTGCTATCACCCCATGGTTTCTCCATTGGGATGGTGGTCCCTCATCCTGGTGATGGTGCTTGGGAGAAGGATCCTTGTGCTGCACCATGGATGGAAAGCAGACAGCAGAATGGCGCTCACAGGAGAAAGGCTGATTTTGACACTGTAAGAGTCCATTTATGCTCTGGGACGGGGGAAACCAAGAGAATAGGATCAACCACATCCTGCTCTTGGGTTTGCAAAGGGACGGGTGCTTCTTCCTGGGAAGCTGGGCCAGGAATATTAAGCCTTGGGGATTACCAAAGCCCAGGAGGAGGTAGGGACAAGTTCTCAGGCTTCTGCTTCCCTGCCCTCTGCCTATCTCCTCCTATCCCAAATGTTTTCATCCTCTTCCTCCTTTTGCCCATGGCCTTCTCCTCATGCTTGTGGACGTGGGGGTTTTGCGGATTGAAGATGGAGATGCAAACTCTGGCACAGAAGGGAAGGAAGGGGTGCTTTGCGACACAGCAGGGAGAGGGATGGGGGTTGTTGCATAAAGCAGAAGCAATCCTAGAACAGCTGCCTGTAGCCTGGAAACACCTCTGTGATTCCGTGCACTGGGAAAGGCAATGCAAATATCTGTTTAAATATGGATATTACATCTCCCACCACCTGATTCTCCAGCTCCTTTTCATAAAACCTAAGGAGGTGTAGGAGGGACTTGGGGGTGGGCTCAGCTTTCCTCTCTGCAGTAAGAAGCAGCTCTCTGCATAGAGGGGCTTCTGTGGGTCCGTGTGCCCTTTGCTGGCATGGGCCCTTTGCTGGATGAGGAGGGGAGCATTCTGTGGGATTTCAAAGGAATGAAGGAAAAGAGGAGCTGACAGTCCCAAGAGAAGGGAACAGGTCCCCAGGGGTGGCATGTCCATGGAAATGATTGGGAGCAAGGCTTGGGGATGAGGAACGGCATGATGTGTGGAAAGAAGGTAGCACTGTGGGGATATAGGGAAAGAAGAATGGGGATGGAGAGAGAAGTCATCCGTGGATTGAGAGGATTACCATACAAGAGGAACCTGCCTTGCTCCAAGGAAAGATAGGGGAGTGGGTGGAAATGGGGCCTGGACAGCTCTTTAATCCTAATGGTTTTGCCTGTCCATCGAGCTTGCATATTTTTGTCCACGGAAGGAAGGGGGTGGGGTGCAGAGGCAGCTAAAAATAGGGGTGTCCCTGCCCATTCCCCCAAGGCGGGCATCCGTCTGTCTGTCTGCTGCCTGTGGGGCTGCTGCGGGATCTGGAGGAGGGGAGCAGGCCTGTCCTCCTCCCCAAAGAGTCTGGCTCCGCTTTTGTTTGTCTCTGGGCCCTACGGGGACAGGAAGAGGCTGCGAAGCTGGGAAACAATGGCTCATTCTCTTGGCGTCAGCGCCTGGCCAGCAGTGATAGGGGACACGGGCTCCCGGCCAGGAGGAGGCATGGCCTCGTCCGCCCCAAGGAGACAGTTGGGGACAATGCCAGGAGAGCTGGCTGGATGCAGGCTGACTTTCCCAGCCTGTCCCTCTGCCCTGCTGCAACCTATGCCTTATATCAGGAGTGGTCTCATGTAAGCACACCCTATGGAGGAGGTGATAAAGGGAGAGGTAGGAGGTGGCACTGGGGCAACACTTCCCTTGTCCTTGGCCCTATGAAACCTGCAGGAATGATACGGGACAAATTTGGCATCCCAGCATGTTGGTGACCAAGGGACATGGATGAGTGTGTGTTGCAGGTTGGACAACCAACCCTTCCACACCAGACCGTTCTTGTCCTCCTTGTCAGTGTTCGATCCGCCTTGTGCTGGAGCTGCCTCTCCCTGGCCATTGCTTTTCCACATGTGGGGTAAGAGGAAACGAGGTGAGAACCTGAGGTTAGGCAGAAGTTAGGAGATGTTCTATAGGGGTTGAGCAAGAAGGGGAAAGAAGCACTTCCCTATGTCCATACCCCTTCCCAAGGTCTTGGATGCTTGGGGCTGAACGCTTGCCAGGGCTCCTCTTGTTTACTCAGATGGAAGCTGACACATCCAAGGTCTCTGCTGACTCCACTTTCCCACATGCTGCTGCCGGGCGCATTCCAGGGCAGAGTGGAAATCAGTGCTGAGGCATGCGAGAAGATTTGAGCTGGGGATGCCATTCCATGCCTCTGGCCATGCAGTAAGGAGCAGGCACCACTCATTGCCTCTGCTGGGGCTGGCATGGAGCCTGGTGGGAAAGCATGGATGGCGACCTGGGATGGGAAATCTGCCTCTTATTCAGCAAAGCTGGGTTATTGTTGCCATCCAGAGAGCTGCATCTGCCGAGGGTTAACTGCTCTGGGCTCTGCTTTGCTCTGCTCATGTGTGCACGCCCTCCCAGCCTGGCGTGGATGCCTTTGGTTTTAGGAGGGAAGACCGCAGAGCTTTCAGAAATAAGTGCCAGGAGATAAAGAAGGGTTTGCAGGGATAGGACTGGAGAGCTGTGCTCACCCTGTCATTTCAGCCACACTCTCCTCTGATAGGTCTCAGGGATGCTCCTGTCTCTGTCAGGACATCTGGCATCTCTGCATCCTCAGACTGCTGGAGGAGGACCACCACGATCTCTACGTCCCTGGGCTGGCCTGCAGCAGCCCCCTTATGCCCAGCCCCAGCATCTGGAAGAAGGGGCCTCACCTCCTTTCTCAGCTGCTGCAGGAAACGCATAGCCTGGAGGTCAGGGGCCTGTGGCAGCTCCTCCCGTGGGGGCCAGCCACCCAGTGCGGGGTCTTGCATCACGTTGGAGAGGGGGAGGGGGAGAGCCAGGCTTTTCCTGTTTATGTGACTCACAGACCCTCGAGAAAGGGAAAGGGCTTGGAAAGTGCCTTGCTCTTGGGCAGGCTCCAGCGAGAGCTGCGGATTGCATCCCTGCAGGAAGTCTTGGCTAACCCTAACCCTACCCCAGGGTGTGTGGGCATCCAGCTCCTGCACCAGCCAGAGGCTGGGGCTGCTGAGTTTGGGTCAAGGGGGGGCAAGCTGGAGCAGACTCCCAAGGAAGTGAGGCATGGCTCTTATTGCATCCCATATATATGTGTTGGCCTTGGGAATGCCAGGTGTGGAGGAATGCGTAGGGGAAGTGTTCATATAACACAGCATTTAACCAGGATGGCTCCAGCACTCAGCACGCAAAAGGACTGCAAGAACCTCCCGTGTCACCTAGGGCCACATCCTGCAGGTTGTTTATGGAAGCTTTGGTGGTACATGGAAGGAAATAAGGTTCCAGGTGTGCTCGCTCCTTTACCTCCAGCACTCAGTCTGGCTTTGGTCAGATCTGCACCACTTTTGTCAGATTGTCAGCTTTGGATCCCCTTGGTAGCCCTTGGTAATGCCAAATGTGGGCTGAGGGGTGAGCTGGGCAGACCCACCTCTAGCTCTCCACCACTGGAGGGCACATCCCAATAGGTAATACCAATGGGAGCAGAGGGGAGTTATGGCACCCTTAAAGGACAGGAGTTGGTGTGGGTCCAGAATTTCCAGGGTGGAGAGACTTGGGAAGGGCCCCAGCAGAAAGGAGCAAGGAGCCCTAGAAGATCTGATCTGCATGGCAGGAATTGGGCACAGCTCCCCACGTCCTTTGTAAGAGCTCCGAAATGAGGCCACGCTGACCCAAAGCTTTTGGGCTTGGCCCTGGCACTTCCCCAGCCACATATTCCCCCAAGGGCTAGGACGGTGGGGTGGTGCCACCCTATGGCTCTGCAGCAGTGTTACAGGTGTGGGTGGCACTTTGCTGCTCTTTTCCCTCTCTAGGAAGACTTGGCTCCCTTTAGCTAGAGCACAGCTCTTTTCCTCTCTGCATCCTGGACAGGATTGTTCTTCAGCCATGGAGGAAAAGTCCTGTCCTGGTCCTGCCACACAAAAACCCCAGCAATTAGGTGGTCATTGGGTTGTAATTAGATGAAATTTAAGGTCCCTTCCAACCTAAGCCATCCCTTGATTCTGTAATTCTAATATCTCTGCATGCCTGTCTCTTGCACTTGCATTGTTCTGCCTGGGGCAATCAGGTATTCCTGAGGCTGGAAATCAGCAAGCTGGGGTTTGTTACCCAAACATGAACCACAAGGCCAGGTGCACAGATGAGCAGGGATCTTTCCTCTGGCAGTTTCTGCTGAAGGTGTAGTGAATTTCAAGGAGAAAAAACAATGTGCTTTCTCATATGCATTGGCATCCCATGCACTTAAAGCCCCAGCTACTGTAGCAGCAGAGAGCTTTTGGAGGCTCTACAAACACTGGGCAAAGATTGTTGCCCAGAGGAACATATCTCCTGGTGGTCTGGGCAAGCAGCATCTTCCCTCTCTGGCACGTGAATCCTGTCCTTTCTCCTGGGATGGCAGTCCCCTCCTGCCTCTACTCCATCAATATCTGGCCAATCTCAGCCCGACAGTTGCTTTTGGGGACTCTGGATGCCAGAGACCCCAAGATGTGCTCATGTCCATGTTTAGGAGAGAATCATAGAATCATCTGAATTGGAAAGGGCCCTTAAAGGCCATCTGGTCTATCTCCCCTGCAATGAACAGGGACACCCACAGCTCGATCGGGGTGTTCAGAGCCCCTCCAGGCTGACCTTGGATGTCTCCAGCTATGGGGAATCCACCACCTCTCTGGGTAACATGTTCCAGTGCCTCACTAAAGGAGGAGCCACTTGGGACCTTGACCATCCTGGGGAGGAGGAGGAGATGATCAAAGTAGTATTTGCATGATATTCTCCTTCTTTCTTTCCAAGCTGCACAGGGGACCAGCGGTATTTTTGAAGTGGTCAAAGCAGAGCTCCCAGAGAAGTGTCTGATCTCTTGGAGATATTTTATTTTTCTGAATTCAGATTATTCACAGCCAGTTTGTATGATGGCATCTGAGCTGCTGCTTGTAATTCTCACTGTCTCGGTGCTAGTGACTTCAGCTGCTCTGCCAACACAAGATGGGATTTTTATTCTGGTTTGTCTTCACTCCCATTCTAAACTTGAGCTGACATGAGATGGTAGAAGCACGCTCAGTCTGGGCAGCTAGATCACCTTTTGGGAAATAGGTTGAAAGAGATGGAAAGAACCTTTCCAGCACTGATTGAGGTCTAGGGGAGGACATAGGTGGAGTGGAGGGAAGATAACTGGTATGTGCAGGAGTGCAGGTGAATGCTACAGAGCTATCTAGACATATTGATTTCTGTTCTGCACAGTGCCATCATCCCTGTCTGACTTCTAATACAGATTGATGACCCTGCCCTTTTGGCCCATTTGCCCTCTGGCTGTGGGTCAGTTACTCATTTAATTCAGTCAGCCTGTATTTGTGGCAGACTTCATTCCCTGTGACAGACCTCGTGCCCCAGGGAGGAGCAGTGATGGTCAGGAAGGACATACACCCCGTTTCCATCTATTGCTAACAGGGCAGGGTTGAGGTTGGTGTAAACCATCTGAGTGCCACCAAAACCAGCAGCAGGAGATGTGCCTGGAATGGCCGAAGCATTTATGGGGTCCTGAAGAACCATGGAGAAGTGGCAGGGTATCAATGCACAGTGTTTGCGGGATGCTTGCTGGGGAGAGCTTCATTCTCTGTTCCCGTTTTTCAGGATAGCACTGGGGCTGTGCATGTTGGCTTATGTAAAAATTTACCCCGGTTATTTCGACAGAGATGGAAAACAGTATCTGTTTGGTATCCTAGAGTTCAAAGGGCTTGGTGCAGCACCCACCAGCTGGCTGAGGTTGATGTGGTCACATTGACCTCTGGTGGCTGCAGCCTCAGCGTGCAAGGAAAGCACCGAGGGAAACTGGGTGGGTTTAATGAGCTGCGGTGTGCTGCAGCTGAAATGCAGTTGGGATGCAGTCCCAGCCTGCTGACATGGAGGCCCTTAGCCGTGGGGCAGCTTTGGAGCAAAGAAGCCCACCTTAGTGACTGAATCCCATAAGCCTGCTCTAATTCAGCTCTCACTTGCCACCCCACACACCTGGATGCCCTGATGAGGACGGAGATGTGTTGCCAACACCTAACCAAGGAGCTCCCACATGCTTCTCCCTCTTTTAGCCCCAGGCAATGGGTGTGTGCGTGAGTGGGAGGAATACTGAAGGAAGCATTCGGTTGTTTTCCTATCTCCACACATGTGTGCATTTCCTTCCTGCCATGAAGGCCTTGTTCCCCTTTTCTGCAGACATCTGCACTGCCATGGAGAGAGAAAATCACTGCTGTCCTGTTGTGGCCCAGAGAAGCGTTGGGGAGATGAGCAGCCAGAGCCTTTGCACAGGCTGTTGATGTAAGCACTGAGCTCTGTGAGAGATAGTAGGAAAAATAAAAGTGTTTTTTATTCTTTGTGTTTGTCAGTTAAGCTGGTGTGAGACAGTGATCAGACTGTGCTGGAGTCGAGAATTCTGTTTCACGACATCTTCTGAGCATTTGTTCCACAGAGGAACAAAACTGTTGAGAGGTTTTGTGACACCGAGTGGTGTTGGGCAGCCAGTATGGGGAGAGATAGTTCAGGGGGGGTGGTTTCAAGCTCTCTGAAGTCGACCGTGGAGACCAGCTGGAATCTCAGCATACCTCCCTCCTGAAAAATCATTGGAAGGTGTAAATCTTCACAAACCCCATTCTATGATTTTATGATCCCATGAAAACCAGAAGTATTTTATTGAAGGCATTACGATTAGCTCATGTAAAGTAGGAGGATTCTGGGCAGGTTTGTAGACCTCACAGAAGACCCATAGTGTCGTGGGCCATATATGCTAAACCCTTCCTCTCTCGGTGGAAACACTGCATGGCTCACCGTTTGCTGGCCTGTCATAGGTTTCCTGTGTGAGCCGATGGTGTTTGGAAAGTCTTAACTGTGCAACTATTTTGGTCAGGATTTGAAAAAAAAAAAAAAGAAAACAAAACACGAAACCACCAACCCAGCCAGACAACAGAGTGCACAGCGGCATTCTTGGTATGAAGTCAACCGTATCAGCACAGGAGTTGGTACTACTGATAGAGCCAGTGTGGAAACGTGATACCTGGCTGTGTGTGCCGTGCGGTGACATTGGGACAAACTGGTCTAATTTTTGGGTTATGCTGGGGGACTCGATGATTCCTATGGGTTCCTTCTGATTTGGGATATTCTGATTCTGTGATTGAAAGTGGGCTGTCTGGTACAGCTGTCTTCCAAAGGGTGAGATCCTCACCACTGTGCCTCTGTTCCATGGTCAAAATATGGGATGGGACATCTCCATCCTCTCTGGAGCTTTCTGTTGGCCTTTGGGGTGGTCTGCAGCTCTCAGGACTCCTGCCCAGCTCTGAGAATAGATGTGACAGATAACACTTGATGTGGGAAGCACTCTGTCTGATTTCTGTCTGATTTCCGTGTGCTCTGAGTCACAAAGCACCGCAGCCATTGCCGGTGGGGTCAGGGCGGGTGGAGGAGAGCCCTCCTTAAGTTTGCTTCTGTCTGGGTGAATGAGAAAAACCAAAGCTGTTTGGGACTTTTATTGTAAGGGGCAAAGATCTTATTTTCTATCACTACATAATATCCTGCTCAGGAAATCTTTTCTCTAGAGAGAGAGAGAGAGAGAGAGAGAGAGAGAGAAAGAGACCTGGGATGTTTGCAAGAGAATAACTAGCAGGCACAAATCGACAGGGCTTGAGTCAGAACCCTTCCCTGCAGGCAGCCTTGCTCCTACTTGTTTTTGATCACTCATTTGCAACTGGATGCCTCTGGCTGGAGCTAAGGGCTGGAGATGAAGCCATGTCCTGCCTGAGGACCTGGCTGGTGGTCCTGCATCCATAGGAAGGGGGCAGTGCGAAGGGGGGGCGGGGACCCCTAGCAGGGGAATGGGTGAGTCAGCAGAGAATTAAAACACCCAGGTGTCAGCAGGTGAGACAGATGCCATGTGAGAGGAGGCGGTGTTTGCCAGAAGCCTTGCATGTGCATGTGCCTGGTGTTTGCTCACTGGGTGTGTAACAGCAAAAGTGGTGAAGCTGTGTGATGTACAGAGGAAAATGTTGGGAGTGAGTCTCTAAACTTGTCTTAGATGGGGTTGTGCTGAACTCTGTAAAGACACGGTGGGGACCAGAGGAAGTGCCTCCACCAGCTCCTGCAGGAGAAACAGAAAGGTTTGGGTCACGCAGGTGGTGGATGCCCCATCCCTCGAGACATCCAAGTTCAGGCTGGAGAGGCTCTGAGCACCCTGGTAGAGCTGTGGGTGTCCCTGTTCATTGCAGGGGAGTTGGACAGGATGGCCTCTAAGGGTCCCTTCCAACTCAAATGTTTAATTCTGTGATTCTATGATTTTGGGTCCAGGGTGAAACCTACAGCTCTTTTATGGTGGGAGGCTTGATTCATCCCTGGAGCTTGTTCTACACTTTGTTGATTTTCACCTCTCTTGGACCCCTCCTTGTCCTCGTGGCAAGAGGCTGATTTGGACAAGAAGGAAGATGGCAGTGGTGAGAGCAGTCCTTTGTGTGCCCATTGGGGCACTCCAGCCCTGCTCCTGGGGTGGCTGTGCCTGCTGGAGCTGGGCTGGGGGAAGGCTCCCTGCCAAGAAGCCCTGTGCTGGGTCTGGGCTCAGTCACACTTCCCGGGGATGCCTCCACACCCAGCTCCACCTGCACACATTGCTGAGGACCAGGGACCGAAATTAAGGCTGGAGCAATTATTCTTGACCTCCACTGGCTTTTCCCAACCACTCCCATTTTCTGTTTTTGCTTGAACCCCCTTCCATCTAGAACTGGCCCTATATCTGGAAGGTTCAGGATACAATTTCTGGAAACCCTTCCAACAAAAGAGCCCCACCTTTGTACCGAGGGAGGCCACACCGCGTACCCCCATTTAACCCCATTCAACTGTAGGGATCTGAAAGCGGTCGTATTTCAGAAGAGAAGTTGCCGGTGAACCACATCCTTCCGGAGATCAGCTTTAGTCCGGAGCAGCAGCTGGAAGAGACAGACGGTCCACGGGCTGAGCAAAACCCTTCCCCGGCTCCCCCAGGTGAGCGGCGGCCGAGGGGAGGCTGCCCCCGCCCCGCCGGTGAGTGTCGGCGAGGGGAGGGCGCGGGGCTGAGCTTCGCATTGCCGGGGGGTGCGGAGGAGGGAGGAAGGGAAGGAGGGAGGAAGGGAGGGGGAAAGGTGCAGCGGGGTGGGGAGAGCGCTGCAGACACACCTGCCGGGGCGGGAGCGGCGGAGCGGGGCGCGGAGATCGGAGCGGGATGGCAGGTAAGGCTGAGCTCCCCGCAGCCCTCGGAGCGCGTCCCTTCCACTTACTGCCTTTGTCCCCCAGTGTGGATTCTGCTTCCGAATGTGGATTTTGCCCCCGAGTACAAATTTTACTCCCGAGTACAGATTTTGCCTCGGCGACCGCGCTGCTGGAGTTTGTTCCTCTTCCCCTCTTTCCCTCTACGGGTTTCCGACTGCCTTGCGCTCCCCACCCCGATCCCAGGAGGATCCCTGCTCCCGGCTCTGCCTGCCGAGAAGCTTCTCGCACAGCTGCCTTGGGTTTTGTGGAGTGAAACTTGGATTTGAAAGCATAAACTTTGACTTAGAGCCCGAGGAGCAGGGCTCAGAACAGCACTTCTGTTGCATCCTCGCACATACTCATCTCCCTGTGGGACTGAGCCCATTTCTGCAAGAAACGCAGATTGTTTTCTTTGTTCAACCTCCTTGTCAGCAGGATGATCCAGATTTGTAGCAGTGGTTATGCTCCTAAGCCTTTTGGTGCTGGGAATCAGACACTTGTGTATCTTCTGTGGTTTCGAGAGTCCCCTCGTCCTGTTATCCTCCACCCAGCAGACCCTGAGCCTTCTGTAGTTCTGTTTGGAGGATTACCTTCAGCACACCTCTCTCAGACACCCTCCTTGCTGTGCTGATTGGCCTTCTGAAATAGTGCGATACCATTCCCAACAATAGAAGTAAAAAAAAAAAAGAAAAGAAAAAAAAGAGGGAGATTTTCTTCCTTCTGCCTTCATGCAACATGAACCTCTGCACTGCGCGAGTTGGACTCAATGATCCTTATGTGCCCCTTACAACTTGGGATATTCTATGATTCTATGACTGCTGCTCAGGATGTTAGTGGCTGGGGTAGGAAAGCTGCCCTCGGTGCCAGCACCAGAACAGGAGGTTATGGCACCCTCTGTGAAGGAGTTGGATGTACTTTGCCTGCTATAAAAGGATTTGTGCTGGCTGGTGTCGTGAGTGTTGTTTCTCAACTGAAAATAGATGCTCTGGTTGGGTTGATACCTGAGTGAGAAGAGAGGGCCCTATGGATACCTGCTCCATTGCTTCATCCATGGGGCACATTCACCAGCTGTAAGAGGCTTTGGCCTGTTGACTTTAGGAGGTCCTTCTTGCTTTGGTAGACGGAATGATTGCCTTGTAGCTTTGCCTTGTTGCTGAGTATTTGCAGTGCTCTGCACACACGTGTGGAAGATGCGTGGAAGATACACTTTTGACATCCCCCCTTTGGCTCCATTACCTGCAGCCAAGCTGCTCCATTGCACACTGTTCTTGAGACCTTCAGTTCAGTCACTGTTGCCTGGAGGCGGTGCTCAGGGCAAACGGATCCCCAGAGAAACCCACCCCTCTTACCCCAGTATGAGAAACATGTCTCAGGCGTAAATACTTTTATGCTCGAGTTTCCAGTTCTCTGGAATAGGGGAAGATGTGTGGTGGTCCGGGGGATTCAGGTTGGATATTAGGAAAAATTTCTTCTTACAAAGAGTGGTGATGCAGTGGCACAGGCTGCCCAGGGAAATGGTGCAGTCACCGTCCCTGGAGGTGCTCAAGAGCCGTGTGGATGTGGCACTGAGGGACGTGGTCAGTGGGCATGGTGGGCAGGGCTGATGGTTTGACTGGGTGATCTTAGAGGTCTTTTCCAACCTTGATGATTCTATGATTCTACGATTTAAGAACACTATGGGGTGAAGATGTTATCTTCTCCAGTCTTCTTATAGTATATTCTCCTAAATTCCTTATGCCCCACTGCCTCCTGCACGTATAAGACAGTAGTTGAGCCTGCTAAGATCCTACTGGAAAGAGTTGTTTGTAAAATAACTTTTGACATATCTGAGTCCTGGTTGATGATCGAACCGTTTGCAGAATCATACCTTGACTTGTCCTCCCACGTATTTTGTCCTTTGCTTATTCATTTCTCCTCAGATTTTCTCTTTCCTTTTATCTTGCCAGCCCTGGAGAATGCCTCTCTCCAAGCCTGCAGCCTCTCGGAGCAGGAAGAGGAAGAAGATGCCCTCTGGGAGAAGATAGAGAGTGCACGGCACCAGCTGACCCGCTCCCTGAACCCTGCAAAACTCACCCCGTACCTGCGCCAATGCCGTGTGATAGATGAGCAGGATGAAGAGGAGGTGCTCAATTCATGCCGATTCCCTTGCAAAAGCAACCAGACAGGTGGGAGAAAGCACAGACTGGCAGGCAGTGCTCCCCCCCCATTCCTTTCTCCAATCCCTCCATTTCATGGAGGGAAGTAGAATTGGTGGAGATGCTTTTTTGAATTGCCCTAACTCCTTTTCTGTTCTTCCAGGCTACCTGATGGACATCCTTCGGCGCCGGGGGAAGCGAGGCTACGAAGCCTTCCTGGAGTCTTTGGAGTTTTACTACCCAGAGCACTACACACGACTAACAGGGAGGGAACCGGCCCAGCGCTGCTCCATGATCCTGGGTAGGGGCAGTGCTCGTCTTCCCTTCAACTGCTGCATGGGAAGGGCCAGAAATATGTGCATGGGCGCGTGCATGCATAAACCCCTGGTTCATGGTCCCTGTGTGCAAGGAGCCTTGACAGTCGTGTGCTCTGGATCTGGCAGGGTGCGGACTGAATGCATGCGTGCAATGGACCGAGGGGACCAAATGCGTTTGTGTAATGGTCCGTGGTGCCGCTAACCCAGGCTGCACGCCTCCAGGAGGCTGTGACACCCTGTGATGGGTGCTTTTTGGGAGTTACCCATTTCAGCAGCCATATCTGATTCTTCTTTGTCTCCTACAGATGAAGAAGGCCCCGAGGGGCTAATGCAGTTCTTGCTGGTGGAGGTGAAGAAGATGAGGGCTCAGAGGAAAGAGCACCTGCTGAAGGAACATCAGCTCCAGGCAAAGAACCAGACCCTGGAGCAAGAGCAAGCCCGGCTGGAGCAGCGACTGCAGGAGCTCCTGAAGGTGCAAGAGCGTTGCCAGCGACTGCGGGAGGAGTGGGACTCTAACAGTGTGGAGCTGCTGAGGCTGAAGGATGAGAATTACATGATGGCCATGCGCTATGCACAGCTCTGTGAGGAAAAGAACATGGCTGTGCTGCGGAGCCGTGACCTGCAACTGCTGGTAGGGTGTTGGGAGATGGCTCATCAGTGGGACAGGGGGGTCCCATAGCAGTGGGGTTGAATGGCCCAGGGGGGACATTCAGCTTGCCCATGTCTTTGGAGACATTCATGGTCAGGCTGGAAGGGCTCTAGGTTACCTGATCTAGCTGTAGGTGCCCCTGTTCATGGCAGGGGAGTTAGACTCGCTGCCTGTAGCAGCGCTTTGGCCAAGAATCATCCCCCTCCCTGGCACTCCCCATTGCCTCCTCGTCCTCTGCTGACGTTTCGGAGACTCATGCTGCATACCTGAAAGAATTAATGACACTGCACTCCAGCTGCCAAGCTCTCAGCTCCAGCAAACATGCACCCGTTTCCTGTCTGGGCAAGGACCAAAATACCTGGAACCTCTTAATAACCCAGCTCCAGGAGGTGCCTCCTGGCATTCCCCTCCTGCCTTGGGCTTCTCACACAGCCCTGCGGTTCATTCCCTATCTCATTCTGCTCCTGCCAGAATCCTTCCCTACCTTTTATCTGTTGTTCCTGCCTGCGCTCGTTCTCCCAGGCCTCCTCTGAGCAGAGAACTGAATTGCTTGTGGATGAGGCACTGGCATAGGCTGCCCAGGGAGGTGGTGGATTCACCATCCCTGGAGGTATTCCAGGACCACGTGGATGTGGCACTGAGGGACATGGTCAGAAGGCATGATGGGGATGGGCTGATGGTTGTATTCAATGACCTTAGTGGTATTTTCCAACTTTAATGATTCTATGATTCTATGATCCTAACAATGGGATGGAGAAACCCTGTGGAAACGGGGGCACTCTGCTGTGGATGTATCTCAGCCGGGAAGCCCTTGAGGACACTCCCAGCTACCCGCACTGGCAGCACACCTGGGGGCCCTGGTCCATGCAGTGTCAAGGCCAGTTGCACAGTAGATGCCCTAAGGTAGCAAGAAAGTTGTTGCACAAAGTGAGGAGTCAGAGATCGAAAGTGCTTATGCAAAAATTTGATGTATGTGCACCCTCCTCTCCTCTCCTGCAGGGAAAAGCTTTAGTGTGCAGTGTGCTAACTTTTCCCTAGCCGAAGGATTCTCCCTCATGTGGTTGCCCAGCTTGCTTTCCTCACCTCCAGGCCATTTTTCCGCCCAGCTCCCATTCTCCCATGGCGGCAGAAGTTCCAAGGCACGTTTGTCAGGCTATGTGTTCTCCCTGGCTCACAGGTGGATCAGCTGAAGTGCAAAGTCACCAGCCTGGAGGAGGAGTGCAGCCTGCTGAGGAAGCAAGCGACTACCATGCCCCAACGGGATGCAGAGGAGCGAAGCCACCCTGACGCTATGTCTGAACTGTGGGCTGAGAATCAGCGGCTGACGGCATCACTGCAGGAGCTGCAGGGCATGCTGCAGGTACCCCATGGGGAAGAATGGTTTGGGTTGGCATGGGGCTTTGCATCCATCTGGTCGAAGCAGGGACACCCAGAGTGGGGTGCTCAGGGCCACATCCAGGTGGGTTTTGAAGGTGTCCAAGCTCCAGTGATGATTATGGCAGTTTTTCAAGCCTGCCCTTTGCTCATCTGCTGGGCTGGGCTAAGCTGGAGGTGCTGGCAAGGTGGTGAAGGCATCTCCTCATCTCTTAGACTCCAGGCGAGGTCCCAGTGCCGGGCTCTGAGCAGATCTTGCTGGACATCCTGGAACACGACTGGAAGGAAGCCCAAGATGACCGACAGGACCTCTGCCAGAAACTCAACTCGTTGCAGAGTGAGCTGCAGTGGGCTGAGGAGCTGAGGGATAAGGTAAAGCATCCATCACCACCACCCTTTTCCTGGCATGCAGCCACAGCAGTCACTTCTGACTAAGTGGCTAATGTTCACTGCTCACTGTTGCCAGTACCTACAGGAGGTGGAAGACCTGCAGCTGAAATATCGAACGCTGCAAAAGGACTGCGATCTCTACAAGCACCGCATGAACACAGTACTGCTGCAGCTGGAGGAGATTGAGAAGGAGCGGGACCAGGTGAAGTGCTCTCTGCCTGCCAGCAGAATCAGGGCTTTTGGCTTTGCTCTGGGTACCTCTCCTTCCCCAGTGAGTCTTCTCTATCAGTGGGAAGAGGGTTTTGTAGTGTGGTCCTTCTCACCCCCAGCGTGGCTCCTTGTAGGCTATCCAGAGCCGAGATGGGGTGCAGCTGCAATACTCACAGAGCCTGATTGAGAAGGATCAGTACCGCAAACGTGTGCGGGCCCTGGAGGAGGAGAGGGACGAGCTCCTGAGCAAGCTGAGCCGGGTGGAAGGGCTAAACAGCACGCTGGAAGCACAGCTGCAGCGGTGCCGGGGCAACCGCAGCCTGGGCAAGGTGAGCAGGGCTGGAGAGAAGAGGGAGCTGAGGACAGGGTTAATCTCAGGGGAAATGCAAGAGAATGATGAGTCCCTTCTCTCTCAGATGTGCAGCTCTTCCTACTCCCTCTGCTCCAACCTCAGCAGCACATGGAGCCTTGTGGACAAGCCTTCTGACCTTACAAGTGGACTCACAGACCCGCTGGATGTTTCTGCCATCACCTTCCCGGGGGACTCCGCCATTCAGAGCATGGTAAGCACTGCACCATGAGGATCTGGCGCTGATCAGTGGGGCAGTGGGGACACACTACAGGGCTTTGACTTGGTGGAAGGCTTGGTGTGGGGCAGGGAGCCATACTCAGCTGGTGGGAGAGTGGGCGAGTAAAACTCTTAGAATCATAGAAACATAGAACCATTAAGGCTGGAAAAGTCCACTGAGATTATTTAGTCCAACCATCAACCTATCAGCACCGTTTCCACTAACCATGCCCGTCAGTGCCACAACTGGCAACCTAGAAATCAACATCCCCATATAAGGTTGTTATTCTCCCCAGAAAGCTTTGTAATCACATCCTGGGGGGTGTACATTACAAAAAAATGGGGATACAGTGGCAGGTGTCTCCATTCCTGCTGTCTCCTTGGGAAAGCAAAAGGCCCCTGGGTGTTAGGGTAATTCTGAAGAGAGGTACCCCAGGAGCAACCTAGACCAAAGGAAGGAGAGGTGCTGGTGTAAGCAGGCGTCTCTCTCTTATTCTGCCCAAGGAGGGGACTCCTGACAGCGAGAAGGACATCAACCGCCTCTCTACCTTCCCCTTCCCTCCTTGCATTGGCTCCATCCTTCGGCGGCAGCGCGAAGATAGGTGCATGCCCTACAAAAGGTGACTACTTGAGTTGGGGTCTCATCCAGGGTTTGTGGGGGCTGGAATGTGCAGTTTTGCTATGGGGAACCTGGAGTGGGAGCTGAGGGTGAAAACTTCTGTGTCAGAATTGGTGGAAAGCTGTGGGGATGGAGTTGAGAATGGGATGCAAACAGGCTTTAAATAACTGCTACCTCTCATCTCACCGTTGTGTTTCCTCTACAGCTTGTCCTGTGGCTCCTTTAGCAACATGGAAGATACAACAGGTACTAGAGTGGGAGCTTTCCCCAAAGAGTTTAGCAAGGGAGAAGTGGTGGGGTTAGGGATAGAACAGCATTCCAAGAGGTGATGTGCCCTCTCTCTTCCTTTTGCTCTCTTTCCTAGGCAGTGGTTTTGTGAGCATCCCACCTGGGGCCTTCTCCTCCTCTTCCAGCAGTACCTACACCAGAGTGAAGTCAGAGACCTGCTTGTCTATGCTTACCAGCCACCAAGAGATCTCCAGGAGGTACTTCCTCCAGGAGGAGGACCATGACCCGCTGCTTGGGGGAATGTATTCTGGTGCTGAGGAGTCATGCCTGGGAAGCTGTTTGTCCTGCAAGTCCTTCCCTGATAGCAAGGGAGAAGATAAACATATTGGGCTTAGTGGGGTAGAGAGGCATGTGGGGATTCACAAACGCTGTGCACCTGCCCTGGTGATGGACCATGAGCCATGGGAATCTAGTCTTTAGAAAGGTCAGCAAGCTTCAGTTGATGGTGTTTCTCCTTGCCAGGTCACTGGTGGTGCAGCTCACAAGCATGGGTCACCCCAGCAGCCTGTCGCCCCATGAGAAGAGGCTGGGAGCAGACATCTCCATCCTTGGAGGGAACAAGACGGGGATTTATGTCCAGTGGGTCAAGCCAGGCTCAGAAGTTGAGAGCACAGGACTCAGGGAAGGGTGCCGGCTCATTGAGGTGGGTCTGGGAGTGGGATCATGCTGGAGATGTGCACTGGACCTGGAATGCATGAGCATGGAGTGAGGCCCAGTGTGAACTGGCTTCTGGTTCGCTTGAAGCCCTCCTCTATCTCTCTTGTTTTCCAGTTCTGCTCTTTGCCTACAGCTTTATGCAGCTTGAACAGGCATAGAGTCCTCTGCACTCAAACATGCCAGTGTATGTGATGATGCTCAGTCTTGCTGAAATGCTTCCTTCAGGTGTGAAAGGGGAAATCAAAAAAGGAGCCACATGGATTAAGGCAGCGATATGACTGTCTCCCTGGAGCTTCCTGTCCTTGTAGTATTGCAGAGCAGTTTGCATTCTGCATATGCCTGTTGCAAAACAATCAATTCTGGAGAGACATCTCGCAGGCTTTCATGACCCTCTCAGAGAATAACTGCTGTGAAGAGAGCTCCTGGAAGGAGGGAAGGGCATTTGTTTTGGCAAGAATGACACCACTTTAAATACAGCCACGGTGCTTGAATTGATATCCCACCTGTAGCTGAAAATAACCCAGCTTCCCCGCCTCTGCTCCCACACGTGTTTGTGCACATGTGTTTGCTTTCATATCAGCCCAGCATTCAAACTGGGGGGTGGCTGACAGCAGCAGTTTCAGAGGCAGAGGAGAGAATCAGAGGCTGATGAGGATGCTTGTCCTCAGGCAGAGCTTGCCCTGGGCCTGTACCATCCCTTGGTTAAACCTGATGGGTGAGGAGCGGAGGGGAGCCTGCACTTCCAGATCTAATAGCATCCATTCTGTGCTAGCTGAGGGTCCCATCACTGAAGGAAGAGGTGCTTTCCCTGGAGAACTGTACACGTGAGGTTGCTTACCTGAGCCTGCTGCATTGGGATGAGCCCTCCAGCCTTGTCTTCCAGCTAGACCTGCAAGGTAAGGCCCTGGCAGCTGGATTTCCTTCCAGCCTGAGCTCTTCGCTTCCCTTTGCAAGCCTTTCACCCAGCCCTGGAGGTAAGTCTCAGCTATTCTCTGTCTTCTTCTCTTTGGTCCTAGGCTACCAGGTGTGATACTGGGCTTGGCCATAGCTCTGGTTATTTTCCTATCTGGTGTCACATGTCCTCTGTTACATAATGGAGGTACAGACCTTCTGTCTGTTTTCCTCTGCATCCCCCTCCGAACCTTAACATCAGAGATGTGCTGGAGGCTTGGCTATCTTGTTGGTTATGGTTGTCTACTGTGTCCCCACCTGTAGTGACCTACATCCCTTACTCCAGGGTACCAGCCTCTGCAGGAAGCCCTGGAAGAAGGGAAGAAGTTTTCTGGAGACTCCTTCTACATCCGTACCAACCTGTCCCTCCTGGAGCCATCAGACCCTTATGCACTATGTGTCAAATGTCGGGAGATCCTCCACGTCACAGACACCATGTACAAGGGGCGGCTGGAGTGGTACTGTTCCCGTGTTGATCCCTTGACCATGCGGGACTTGGACAAGGGGACGGTGCCCAACTACAGCAGGTAACAGAGGAAGGAGGAAAGCAGGGATGAACATGGTGTGCTTGCTCCGTTTCTTTGTGGAGAGCGTTTCTGAGGAGTTCAGAAGCGTGTGGGTTTGCCTTTTCATTGTGTGGGATTTCCAAGCCTTAAACCTTGTGCTGGGGACCAGTGCTGTAGTTTTTGGGTGCCCTTGACAGACAGGGAGGTTGAGTGAGGGTGTTGATATACCTGTGGGGTTTGGGAAGGAGCATCACAGCCAACTGTGGTCCCTGAGGTCTCTAGAATTGCTTGAGTTAACACCGTTGTCTTTTCAGGGCACACCAGCTTTTGAAGATCCAGGAGAAGGTCCACATACCTGGGCAGCAGAAGGGCCACAGAAGTAACGTAAGCCAGAGAAGCCAGCAAGGAGAGTTTTTGTAACACACTTTTGTAATGGTCAATGCTCTCAACCTTGTTGCACTCCCTTCCTCCTCAGCTAAAGAAACGGGCCTTGGACCAACTGCGCTTGGTGAAATCCAAACAGCAGAAGAACTCAGAACAGCCCTGTCAGCAGCTGTGGCTGGACCCCTGCTCAGGTGAGCTGCTAGATGTGTTGTCTAATTGTCTCTGGGGATCCAGCCATCCCCCGTGAGAGGACATCAGCAAATGGAATGCTTTAGTCTCCCTGGCCAGGGCCCTTCTAATGAGATTTTGAGAAGGCAATTCATATTTAAAAACTCCTGCTCTTAGGCTTTCTGGGGCTTTCCAACATTTCTGTAGTTCCTGGGATCTTCTAAGGTTTTATGGAGAGAGAAGAGGTCACTGTGGTCATAAGGTCGCTACTGGTGTCCAGCTCCAGTGAAGCCCAGGGAATGGAAAGAGGGTTGTAAAAGCCAAGGCAGTGATGTAACCAGGGAAGGGTCTCTACTTGAGATGCGTGGTAGGTGTCTCCATGAGTGATGATAGAGGCTGGTGCAGGAAAAACTGAATGGTCTGTGGGATGGTGGCAGACTGCTCTCTCAAATTCTCACCTTTGTCTCTCTCTTTTTTCTTCCTGTCTTTCAGACCCAGACAGGAGACTGAAGCCTTACAGCCTGGTGCACCCTGTGGTGGTCAAGACACCCCGTCCCGTGGTGCTGTCACCCAGCTGCATCGCATCACGGCTCATCAGGAACCTGCTGGACTTGCCCACCTCTCGCCTGAACTTCCACGTGTGCCCAGCAGGTAGGCGGTTAAGAGTGGCAGACACATACAAAGTTGCTTTAGGAGCCCATGGCTAAGTGACATACAGCATGCAAGTTGCCTGCTTTCTAAGTAAAAGGGGCTGTTTTCACTTTGTTGCCTCCTGTCACTTCCTAGCCATGAGGTAGGAAGAAAACATGCTGCTCAAGGAGGTAATTTCTGTGGAGGCCTTGGAAAGTCCAGTTCAAGGAACAAGTCCTGAAGTAAGAGATGTGTACACTCTCTTGGAGAGGACACAAGGTGCATCTTCAGTAGTTAATTGTGGGGGTATTTCAGCCTTCCCAGATGATAACCATTGAGCCAATTTTGGGGCCAATGCTACGCATTCCCTCCTGTTCTTAATCGGATCCTATCCCTTTGGCCTTCAGGGAGGCTAGTCCTCCATTCTGGTCTTCTGAGACATGGGGATCCTCTTGTTTCTTTGAGTGGGTGATGGTGGCACTGCCTTGCTGCTCTGATGGCTCTTCCAAGGGCTAAAGCCCTTGCCTGAGATGGGATGTGTAGGTTGACTTCACTCCTGCCTTTCCTCCTTGGGAATGACATTATCCTTCTTTCCACCAGTGACCTGAGACTGTCACACCACTGTAGGAGCTGTAGGAAAAAAGCTTTTCTCCCATACAGTGTTTTCACACAGGACAAATTCTACTTCCTGCCTCCTTCATCCTCCTTTTCCCATCTCTCTCCTTTCCCATGTTTAGAGTTCATGCTTTGCCAGCTGCTGGACTGAAAAATGAACTGGTATACTTTTAGGGGATGGTGAAAAAGCTATTCTGCTGAAAAAGGATGGCTCTGCAAAAATGTGGTTGCTGGGCTTCTTAGCTGAGTGACTTGACCATATATCCTGTCCTACTGAGCCCTCTGCAGGGTCCCCCTAACATTGCACGGGAACGTGCTTCAAAGCCATTTACTGCAGCTGGAGTGCCTGCTTCAGCCATACTAAGATTCAGAGCTTCCTACTACCGTTTGTGGTCTCTGTGTGAGTTGCCTCGTCTTCTGCTGGAATTGCTGGGGGCACGTGGTGTGCACTGATCATGCCAGACTTCACTGTCCCACCAACTCTACTCCCAGTTCTCTGTCTCACCGTCACCTTTCTGCTGCTCTGCTGCATGGCACGGTCTAAGGTGCCGTCTTTCCACCTCTGAGCAGAGAGAGGAGGTTTGAGTTGACACCAACAGGAGGTTCAGCTTGCTCCCCATCTTCCTCCCAATCTCCTGCACCAAAATGTGTGCTCTCCCTGCTTCCCCAGTCATCTGTGAGCTCATGCAGCTCACCAGCCTAGCAGATATATTACCTGGCAAAATAAAATAATTCATTTTCTGCTATGTTTCATCAAGGAGGGGCTGGAGCAGTGTAGAAGGGGGGTCAGATATGGGAGACAGCTTTGGATGCTGCTGTACCACAACACAAGAGCTGCTCTTGCCCTGCAAGGTCTTCAGCTGTGATATCTTGCTTGTTCTGTAAGCAGAAAGCAGCAGGAAATCCATGCCAACGTGTAATGCTGTGTAATTAGACTAGCTCGCCAGAATCCGTAAACACTGAACTCAGTGAGCATCAGCACCATAGCAAGCATGCAGAATCTGAGGTAGAATGTACAAGAGGGAGATGAGGATGTTGCCTCCCTCTTCATCTCTCCTTTCTCTCTTCCCTTGCAGAGAAGCTGACAGAAGGGAACCCCAGTGCTGCCCATGTGCAGGAGCCCCCTGTGTCTAGAAATGCCCCTCAGGAGCGAAGGGAGAGCAGTCAAGTCTGCATGATCCAGGAAGCAATGGAGAAGGTGCTGAGTGGTTTGGGGAGAGAAGGCTGGGATGGGGTACCATGTTCAGGTGGGAAGAAAGGGTGGGACAAGGGAAGGCAATTGTCTATTTTAGGGCTGTGTGATTTGGAGGGTCGAGGTGCTGTGGGTCTGGGAATCGGTGACTGTGGTCTTTTCCCTGAGTCTCTTTCAAGCCCTGGTGAGAGAAATGGGAACTGGGAACTGGTAGGGGAGAGAGTGGGAAGTGCCATACGCAGAAGCAACCTCCCTGCTTTCATGTTCCTCGTTTTAAAGAAAGCAGCAAGAGCTCTGTTGAGGGCAAATGGAGAAATGTGGGGCTGTTGGTGACAATGATAAGAAAAGGGATGAGAAGATGGGCTGAGGCTGAGTGAGACATCTGGTGGGCTCTTGGGCTGGGCTGGCTGTGATGGAGTGGGTGACCCTGCTCTGTAATTCTCTCCTTCCATCTTGGCCTTGTCTGTAAATCCCACATTTAATGGAATTACTATTGGAAAAGCAATGATATTTCACAGTATGGGGTTTGATTTAATGCATCTGTCAGGGGCTGGAGCTATTTCTTCTCCACTTAAATCAGTAAATCTATTCAATTTCCTTCCAGAATAAACACTGCCTGCTGGAGCTGGGAGTTCAGAGTGTGAGGGATCTAATTAAACGTGAGATATACCCCATTGTTATCCACGTTGAGGTCACTGAGAAGAACATCAGGGGGCTCAGGTAAGATAAGACCATGTGGATGGATGGAGGGCATCGCAAGCGGGCGAAGAATCCCAGAATCATAGCACTGTTTGAGTTGGAAGTTGTTCCCTTAAAAGTCTCGTAGTCCAACTCCCCTGCAATGAACAGGACACCCACAGCTCGATCAGGGTGTTCAGAGCCCCTCCAGCCTGACCTTGGATGTCTCCAGGAGTGGGGCATCCACACCACTGGGCAACCTGTTCCAGTTCTTCACTGTTCTTATCATAAAAACTGTTTCCTTATATGCAATCTGAACGTCCCTTCTTTTAGTTTGAAACCATTTCTGCTTGTCCTATCACAACATACCTCGCTAAAGAATCTGTCCAGTTCTTTCTTATAGCCTCTCTGTTCAGAAGGTTCAGAGAGGGTTGGCAGCAATAGAGGCATGTATGTTTCTTGGTTTTGGTTGTTGTGGGGGGAAAAGAAGGGCAAAAAAAGCATTTTGTGTGCACATGAGAAGGTTCTTGTTTGGGGCAACGTTGGTGTTTTCCAACTCCATCTGTCTATGTGAAGGTGATGTTTGTTTCTGTGTTCCCCAGGCGCTTGCTGGGGCAGCCAGGCCAACGAGATGCGGACGTGCTGAAGGCATGCCGTGGTGCTGAGCGGGCTCTCCATGCCCTGCCCTGCTCCTGGGCCCGCGTGGAACCCCATGCCTGGAGCCACGCAGAAGAACTGCCCAAGGTGGTACGGGGCTGCATCTTCCAGGAGCAAAACCGCCCGCTGTGGGTTGAGGATGGTGATGACTGAATCAGGAGGTACAGAGCCTTCCCCAGGAGTTGTCCTTCACGTAGCATGTCCTCTCTCTCCAAGGGGAAGCCAGCAGTAATGGGACCAAGTAGCATTTAAGGTCCACTTGAAGCTATGAAGAGTTGGGGACGTAACGAATGCTGACCCACCCACCTGAGCTTTCCATATTTGATTGGAGAGAAGTCTTCCACCTTCTTGCTGGACATCTCATGGACTGTTCCCCATCACCTTGAGCCTTTGGCTCTGGTACATGGTGAGACCGGGAACGTGAGGAAAACATGTGAGATGAGGTTGATCAGGAGCATATCTCATGCGTGCAGAGTTTAGTGCACTAAAACCCTTCTCTCATCACCTCTATTTTCCCTTCTCTACCTCATCTCCTGCCCCACGGAGCAGGAAACACAGTTTGTCTGCAGAAACCCTGCTGCAGCCATGACTGACACTAAGTTTGCAACCAACCCTCGTTTTATGGGAGCTGTACTCTTTATTGCTTGTAAATTATTAATGGGCCCTTTTATCGGCAACCCGTGTGCAAAGGAGAATTAAATACCATTCATAATGGGAATGGGAGGCTGGCTGCAGACTTGTGTGTTAATGGGAAGGCTTGGATGATATGTGGGCATGTTTTTCTCCTGAGACACATCTGCCCAGCCCTGTAGGGGTAGAAGACAGCATTGCTGTTGTAGGGAAGCAAGAGGGACAGGGAGAGGATAGGTTGAGCGTGCCACAGGCTGGGCTTCCTCACGTTTCTTCTTATCCCCCATTTTTCAGCTGCTTCCCTCTCCGCAGTGCTGAAGGTGCTCTAGTTCAGTCAAGGAGAAGCATAGAATCACCAAGGTTGGAAAAGTCCTCTAAGATAATGTAGTCCAGCTGTCCACCTACCACCAATACTGCCCACTAAACCATGTCCTGAAGTACCACATCTACATGTTTCTTGAACACCTCCAGAGATAGTGTTTACACCATTTCCCTGTGCAGACTGTTCCAGTGTCCAGCCACTGGAGAAGAAATTTTTCCCAATATCCAAATTACATGTTGAGAAGGTTACTTGGTGTCTGGCTGAGGTTCCTAGAGCTTCAAATCCCTCTATATCCTGGCTATCACAAAGTGAAAAGCCAACCATCTTGTCCTTCTCATGGACAAGGTTAAGTATTTGAAGGATAGATGGTTTCCTGAGCCACACAAAAGGAAAATGGGGGCTGTGGCTGTGGCTGTGGGAATCTCTATGGTGCAAGAGACCGGGCAGTGGGCTGGGGTCAACGGGAAAACCAATGAGCCCACCAGCACGTACAGACTCTAGATCTCCATATCCTCCTCGCCCCTATGATTAGGGAACTGATACTGCTATGCACTTCTGAAGCTCCAAGTAAAGATTAACTTGCTGATCTTCATGGGTCCCTTGTGAGGTGTTATTTCAGGCTCTAAAACAGTTGTCTCTGTCTTTTATGAGGACAAGAGTGAAAGGGGGGAGGAAAGAAAAAGAATACTTTAACCTGCAGTCACTTAAATGTAGAGCAAAGTCCCAGATCTGCCCTGGAGCCGTGCAGCTATGGAGGGGATTGGTGTAATGGGGCTCCAGCCAGGAGGTCCCCAGTGCTGTCCCCTCCAGGGGACCAGCCCAGGCATCCCAGCACTGTCAGCCCTGGGAGGGCAGATGCCCTGCAGGTGAACAAAGTGGGGCTCTTGTTGAGCAGATGAGAAGACAGTCCCAGAGCACGCCGGGTTTGCAAGGGAAGGAGGTTGGAGCCTGCAGCTTTTCAGGGGAAAAAATGAAGTTTGAGTACCGAGGGAAAATACTGCTTGTGAGGCACTGATTTCAAGCTTGACAACTCCTCCTCCCCTCTGGCATTGGAGCTGTCACCAGCCTCATGGTTGGGTTGATTACAGAGCAATACCCCCAGCTTTGAGGAGCTACTACTCCCCAGCAAAA
Organism: Tetrao urogallus; assembly: GCF_951394365.1. Taxonomy (NCBI): domain Eukaryota; kingdom Metazoa; phylum Chordata; class Aves; order Galliformes; family Phasianidae; genus Tetrao; species Tetrao urogallus. Next base: position 143,190,287 of record NC_136813.1, on the reverse strand, counting down.
CAGATTTCTCCACACATCTCCCTGAGTCGTCTGTGTTTCACTGGGAGGGAAACTGAGGCAAAGCAAAGTTGCATTGAGAGGCAGGCTGCTGCTCCAGCCTTCTCTAAACCCTCCTTTTGTCCATCTTGTCTCCCTGGAGGCTTTCAGAATCCAGCTACAACTAGTCCTGGACATGGTTGAGAAAAGGGGCAGAGGGCTCTGAGACAAACATAATGCTCCCCTGCCCTGCGCACCCCTGCCCACCTCAGTTGTGTCCCCAGGGGTGCAGCTGTGTGCTCAGAGGAATGAGTCACGGGTTAGGTAATGGGCAGAATGCTATTAGCAGCCCTGGGCATCAATTACCAGCTGTGCCAGCCTTGCATAAAAACCTTGTAAAGTCAACGAGAGCAAACTTTCTCCCTCCAGGGAGGGCAGGGGCCAAGTGGTGTGTGTGTCACAGCAGGAGGCCACCAGCCCTTCCCCATGCTGTCCCAAGCAGAGCTGAAGCAGCTTTAGGTCACTTCTAGCTTACGGCATGTTTGGGTTTGCATTTGGTTGGGTAGAACCTGCTCTACTGCTCAACAACATCCTTTGCACAAGGTGGTTTGGCTCACCCTGGCAGCCCCCAGTGGGCTTTTGTGGGGACCCTCCACCTGTGTCCCCCTTTCTTTCCCAGAAGATCTCCTGAGCCAGGAATGGCAAGTACTGCAGGATGCTTGGGAGCCACAGAATCATAGAATGGCTTGAGTTGGAAGGGACGTTAAATCCCACCCAGCCCCAACCAGCGCTGCCACCCAGCAGGTTAGGCTGCCCATTCAACCATCCAACCTGGCCTTGAGCAGCTCCAGGGATGGGACACCCACAGCTTCTCTGAGTAACCTGTGCCAGATGCCCCTGTACATCTGCCTAGGCCTACAGATGTAGCCAAAGTACTTAGAGAGGGTCATTTCTGGTTCAGGAGCAAGGATGAGCCATGGGGGCAATCCCACTAGTCTGGTGGCCGTGGATTGGTTATGCCAACCTCACATTCCTGCAGTAAAGGCCTGAAAGGAAATGACAGCCCCCCTCCCCCACCTCAAAACAATGTAAAAGAATAAGGATTTAGTCCTGCAGGGAGATCTTCCCCATGTCCCAGCCACACAGTGGGAGCGTGCAACAGAGAGAGCCTGATCCTGCCCTAACCTCCTTTTATAACTACCCAGAATCAGACGTGCAAGGGAGAAGGTCTTTGTCACACAGCACACCCAGGGAACCATGCCGCTCTCACCCTGCTCCCCCCTTCTTCTCCCTTTCATTATTATTATTTTTTGCTCAGACTCGATGCCCACAGCTTGCAGCTCCCTAAGGACGTGCTCTGATTTTTATGTGGAGCGCTGTCATCCTGCTGTCCCCATATTTGCTTCTCCACCGAGTCTGGGGTGGGGGTGGACTCCAGCTCCAACCTGGGCTGGTTACCTCTCCGTACCCCTCAAGTTCTCGCTGGCATGGCCTAAAGGTGGCTGACCCAGAAACCGTATGGGGCAGCCCATGGTGCTGACCCCAAATGCAGGGGGAAGTGGGAAAGGAGTTTTTAAGAGTGAGTGGGCTGGCGCTGTGGTTTGGGGAGATGAGTTTCAGACACTAGTGAGCCAGACACTAGTGAGATCCTGTTGACCTGAACCTGAATCCATTCCCTATGCTCTTGTAGCAGCGAAAGGCTGCACAGGGCTTGTGCCCTCCCATACAGCGGGGGCTGGGCTTTCACGGGGGAAGGGGACAGCCACTCAAACAACAGGTTTGCCCTTCCCCATCAGCTGCTTGTCACCTAGGAGTGCTCCCAGCCAGAGGATCTCGAGCAGCAGATGAAGCCAATCCGCTTTCAGCTTGGGGGCTGCCCCCTTTCATCCTCCCCCCTCCATCCTCTTCCTCCCCGGGGGCTGGCGCTCCGCCCCATACCCGGAGGCGGGACCGGGGGCTGGCAGGGACCCAGCCACGCAGAGGGAGCAGGTGGACGGCCAGGCAGCCCCTTCCCACAGCCCTGCTCCAGCCCCATAAGCACATGGCTTGGATACACTGGCTGCTGTCTTCTGAGGAGCTGATGTCTTTGTCCGGACACCCCCCTGATGGCTCTGATCTCCTCTCCTGACCCTTCCACATCCATCCCAGGACTCTCATCTTCACGACCAGGAGCAAGAATGCTTGCTGTCCCTTTGACAGCCTGTGCCAGCCACCCACCAGTCATTTTGGAGTATTTTCCCATCACGTGTCCGCATCTTGCTGGATGATCGGCGCCCTGGTCTGTGGAAATTCCCCTTATTTCATCTGTTGCTTTATCTTGCTGGTCTTCATCTTGGATAAAGTCCTTGGCCACATCCTACTCATACCTTACTCTCAGTTCATCTCACCCTTCTAAAGGTTTAAAGAAGAGCAGAGAGATTCACATGGAGGTACAGGCTGGCTGAAGCTGTCCTTGCTTGAGCTATCCAGAAGCCATGGGCCGTCGGCTCTTACGGGGTCTCTCCGGAGCTGTAGTCTTTCTGGTCGGTGTGGCTCTCCTTTCTGTACGGCACCGTGGAGCTCAGGAAACCTTGGGATACCCAGGGCTCAGGGAGCAGATACTGGAGAATCCAGAGCAACGAACACATGAGAGCCCAGAGGATGCCAAGGGAGGTGGTGGCACTGGGCAGAAGAACCTGCAGGTCCGTTCTCTGGACAAATATAAGACTGAAGGGAACCTGACCCTTGGGGATGTTTTCATAGCTGTGAAGACCACCAGGAGATTTCACCAGAGCAGGATGGAGCTGCTTCTGGACACGTGGATATCCCGGGCAAGAGAGCAGGTGAGCATGTGGTTATGTGGATTTGGGCTACAGAGAGTGTATATGGCAAGAGGAGTCTATGGGGAGGCACAAAGCCAACAAAAGCAGAGATTGGGCACTGTGTTGCTTCCCTTTGCCTCATTTTCCCTAATGCTCATCGCTGTTCACACTGAAAGGTGGATGGTATCGTGTGAAATGTTGCATTGATAGCTGGTTCATGGGGAGGGTGGTCAGAGAGGCTCAAGAGCTTCCACTGGTGCTTAGTTATAGTGGTCAGAGGGGCTGAAGTGGGCACTTCCCATGAAGACTGGGACATGAGGTCTGATTTTTGTGTGGTACTGTGTGAATTGAGGAGTTGGACTTGATCCTGAAGGGACCGTTTCAACTCGAGATACTCTATGATTTTATGAGTGCTCTTAGCAAGCATCACCATTGCCTAACCTAACCCCAACTCCTTTGGCTTGAGATGGAAGGGATTTTCTTTCATTATGTCTAACGACTAACACTACAGACTGCCCAGGACACCCCAGATGAACAGAACAGACCTTCCACAGCCTATCTGAAATAGTGGCTTCCCATCTCCTCACAAGTTTGCAGGGTATGGAACTGTGCTGCTCTGCAGGTTGGCTTTGTGGTGGGCAGAAGTTCTCTTCCTTGCTTCTCCCCCCTCACAGAGCTGCTCCTCAAGAACAAAAAAACCCTGCGGCTGTCCCCAAAGGGTATTTTTTTTCCTCCTTTTGCCTCTGCCTGCATGCAACAAGATGACTTCAGGCCTATGTGCGGAAGGGAGGCGGGGGTGGAGGTTCTGGGTAGGAGAGTGCTTGAAGCAGTGCAGGGTTTTCTGGGTAAGGGTGGTTTTCCACTTTCGGGTGCTGCTGTGGTAGTCACAGGAAATCATGTCCTATTTCAGACACACTTCCTCTCCTGTCTGTGTGACTGTCCTAAGCATTTGAGAGACCCTGCTTCCTCCTCCACACGCACTTCTCCTCTAAGCCCAACAGTTCTTTGGAGAAACCAAACTGTTCCCTGGGCACACGCTTTCAACAACAGTTCCAACTGAGCTTTTGGAGTGGACTTGCACACAGCAGCTCAACTTCCCCTTCTTGTTCAATTGACAGACAGACATCTTACTGTCCTGCAGATGATAGGCTGAGAGGTGATGGCCATATGTTGCACTAGGGGAGGTTCAGGTTGGATTTCAGGAAAAAATTCAATCTCAGAAGCAGTGGTGCTGCAGTGGCACAGGCTGCCCAGGGAGGTGGTGCAGTCATCATCCCTGGAGGTGTTCCAGAGCTGTGTGGATGTGGCACTGAGGGACGTGGTCAGTGGGCACGGTGGGGATGGGCTGGATGTTGGACTGGGTGATCTTAGAGATCTTTTCCAACCTTCATGATTCTGTGATTCTATGTTTCTATGGCAGGATTTAGACAGCATCTCCCCGCATTCACCAGACCATCTCTTTTTGGCAGACAAGTGATGTTCCAACGTGGGAAGAGGCAGTGAATTTTCTGTGCTGCTGCCCACCCATAGGAAAACTTCATTTGTAGGAGGATATGAAGGAAGGGGTCAAATGGGAGGGTCAGGCATTTTTTAAACAGTGTTTTTTCATTGTTATCAAATTTTGTTACAAGCTCAGCACTATCCTTCCCCTAGCCCCTCTCAATTTTCCATGTTTTTCTTCTGCTTTTTGTACTAAATGCCCTTGAGGGCAGGGGAGGGATGGGGAGGCAAAGAGAAATACATGAATGTCAACAAATAAAAAATATATAGCTAGTGGGGAAATTTTGTCAGCTGGCCATGCTTCTGATGCCAAGCCTGGCCTGGTTCCTGCACAGTGCCCTCCCAGAGGAAGTAACCTGGACCTCAAAGGCCAGGCTTAGGTGACTGCAGCAGGAGGCAGGACCAGCTGTGATCTTTTATGGTTAGGAGAGATTGTGTGGGAGCCAAATTATCAAAGAAAAGTCTTTTTGTTAGAAAAAGCTTCATTTAAGCACAAGTGTTTTGATGACTGTCTAGGCTGAACAGCATCCCGAAGTTGCTGGTACTGTTGGCCTCTTCACATTTTGATGGAGATAAGTCTAGTTTTTCTGGTCTGAAACAGTATTTTATTTGGTAATATAAACAAATTCCAGCACCCTTCCTTTCAGCAACCCAAACATCCAACTGATGGAAATGAAAACTCAGAGTGACCCACCCTGAAGTGTTTTTTCATGCTTTCAGTGTTGTGAACACACTGTAGATTTTGAATCTCTTCTCTGGGCAGGGGAACAGTTTCCTGCCCAGCTGTAGCATTACACGTGTTGATGTGTTTGCATTTTGGAGGCTGTTTTTTCCTGGGGAAGAAATACTCTGGGAGCTTGGGAGATTAATATCCTGGACTGTCAGGTTCCACATATTTATTCCCTTTTTCTCATTTTTCTTGCTTGGGTCACTTTCCAGTTTGGTCTGAGGAAGCCTCTAAATATTGTGTTAATTCATCACATGTGTACTTAAGTTCATAAAGAGCTGCCTGGTCAACCCATTGGACACCAGTGGCTCCATATCACTGCTAGCGCCCAGCAAACATCTTTTCCAACTTCTCTGGTCCAGAACTGAAGGATGTCTTCCAGCCTGATCCTGGTGTGATTTCCCTCCATCACTGACAGGAGAAATGGTCTTAGAGAAGGTGAGGTGCAGAAGGCGAGCGGGAAGCTGTGGTAGAATGACAGCTCTGTGGGCCCATTGGTCCACCTGTCAGAGAAGGTGTCCATGGGCCTTGGGTTCCTAAAGGAGTGCGCCAGGTGTCTGCAAGTAAGCATTCCCCTTTGCATCTAGGGGAATGTGAGTGGTTCAGAGTATTGCCATTAATAGAAAGGTAGATAGGCAATGAGATATTAAGTTTATTAGACACATGATTTCTGATTGGTTTTGCAACTGTAAGCAAGTCATTTCTAGAAACATTTCTGTTTTTTGAATGCCAGGAGATTTCAGTGGTTTCAGAATTGTTCTCTTAAGATTAAACATTTGTCATAGTGGAAATTTCTGCCTTTGGATGTGCTGGCACGGCGAGTCCCATGCTGCTGGGAATTCCTGCTGTGTTTGAACATTAAGATAGGGTCACCTGACTCAGGACTCCTTCACCTGTGACTTTGCTAATTGCTTCCAGTCCCATGACCGCCTTGAAAGTGGTTTAAACTAAGAGGGCTTATCTTGCTGAGGCACGGTAGGACTGTATGCACAGTCAGTTTTTGCAATCAGCTGTGAGACAGGAGAGGAATTTGCCGACTCACAGCTTGCATGTTTGAGATTGTCCACCCTGCCATCTCTGCTTGACTGGGTGCTCTCTGAGAGCCCTTCATCGCCTCCCTTGTGTGTTCAGATCATTTCTCTTCCCACACATTGCTAATGCAGGGCACATCACCCAACCCAAGCACTCGGTGATATGGGGCGGTGTTGAAGCAAGGACATCTCATCAGAGCAGTGACAGCTCCTAGGAGCTGCTGTCCATCTGCCTCGTCCCTTTTGTCCCTGCCCAGGTGCAGTGTTTAACCAGCCTGCAGGCAGCTGGTGGAGAGACTGTTTAAGGCTTGCAACTCCTTTTTGATTTCATGAAAGCTCATTTTCTGCTTGAGGAAAGCTTTTCTTCCCGAGCTGTGATCCCTGCCCAGACCCAAAGAGGGGGAGATGTGCCACATAATGGCATAGAGGCAGATTAGAGAGCCTGGGGGTGGAGGAAGAGAAGGAGGAGGCAGGGAAGTGGCAGGGGGCTGAGCACACTTAACACACAAACAGATGTTCTCCTTTCAGCCTGAGCGTTCCTTGGCCACAGTGCTTTTCATTTTTCTTCAATGGACACCTAAACCAGGCCTCCTCCACCCTCTCTCTCAGTTTTGCAGGTCCTCTTGTTCCTCTTTCTGAAACTTTAGGAGAAAATAAAGCAGTGCAAACAGGGATGGTGCTGGCTGGGTGTAATGGATGACAAAGGAACGCTGATTCTGCTCAGGGCAGGGATCAACCCCCGGGACTGTGCAAGGGCAAAGCAAGCTTCCCAGGCCCTTCCAGGCCAGTGGAAGGAAGCAGCATGAAGCAATGGGAGGGCATGGGGATAATGGTGGTGATGGGGTCTGCATGCACAGCCTGTGAGGGTTTGGAGAGGCTTTAGTGGGAAAGAAGAGGACTGGGGCAGCCACTGTACCTCCTCTCTGTTGCCTAGTGCCTGAAATGCAGTAGAAGCACCAGCTCCATACCTGATGGTAACATCCTTTTCTCATCTCCCCAGACATATGTCTTCACAGATGAAGAAGATGATGCCTTGAAGAAGAGAATGGGTAACCACCTTTCCTATATCACTATCTCTGCCTTCACTATGAGCTAACATGGCCTTTGGAGGGGGCCAGGCAGGATGGCTAGCTCCAGGCTGTAGCCACACAGTGCAAGCAGCATGGGAGAAAACCCTTCCTTGATTCCTGTACCCTTCCTGGCCATGGGCAGAGTTGTAGTAGCATCTCTTCACTTTTACTGTGAAAAATTTTATTATGTACAATTATGTACAATTTAATTTTCACTCTTTGAGTTTGAAACCCTTGTTTGTTGTCTTACTGTTTGGAGACCAAATGTCTTTCCATTTGGGTACCTGAAAGCAGCCTTTCAATGTCTGAAGGGAGGCTGTAAGAAAGAATGGGACACACTCTTTGGCAGGGTCTGTTAGGATAGGTTCCTATCCTACAAGCCTTTTGAGAAGGCTTGTAGGGAGGGAATGTCTTGAGGTTGATGAGGGGAAGTGTTGAGCAGGTGAGAGATGAAGCCAACATCACAGCAGGCTTGGACTGAGAGACCACGGTGAATCTGGTTGTGAGCAAACCTCTTTCATCCTACTCAGAAGTCCTCTCCATGTCTGTATGGGCCAGCAGCAAGCAACAGCCTTCTCCCTATCCACAGGTGACCGTGTGGTGTTCACCAACTGCTCTACTGAGCACAGTCACTCAGCCCTCTCCTGCAAGATGGCTGCAGAGTTTGACGCATTCCTGTCTAGTGACCAGAGGTGAGTTGGGGCTGCTGTGAAAGTGAACTTTTTCTTGAGGATGCTGGCACCTCCTTACTGCAAATCTCTTGTGTACTCCCTCCTATCTCTCTCCAGCTGGTTCTGCCATTTGGATGATGACAACTATCTGAACCCTGAGGCCCTCCTGAAGCTCCTGTCCTCATACTCTCCAATGAAGGATGTCTACCTAGGGAAACCCAGCTTGAACCGACCCATTCGAGCCTCTGAAACACTGTCTAACAACCAGATGGTACAGCCTATGGCAGGGTGGAGCAGCTGGGGTTTGGTTTTAATGCTCTGACTCATTGGCCATAGCTCTACTCTGATTGAGAGAAAAGTCGCAAGAGCAAGAGACATCAGCTGAAAACTGTGTGGTCTTGTCTGAATGTAGCAGCATGTGTTGACTCATTCCAATCTCACCTGAGGAAGAAAGGTGATGTTCAACAGTTCTGCTGTGCCTTTGGGTACCCATCTGCAGGGAGATCAGCCTGCCTTGGGCAGCCTACTTTCCACTGCAGGAGCTTGGCTGCTCCGAATGGGCCAGCTGGCACTGTTTAGCCTTGGTTTCCAGTTAGCCTTTCTTAGCATGCATGCTGTAATTTGGCCAGTGGTCTCCTCACCCCTGCTGGCTCCTTTTCCCTTTGGTTGAGAGTGCCATGTTTTCAGTCTTTGCTCATCCTGACTTCCCAGCCATATGAGGAGATCAAAATTGGGACTGTGTTACCAACAGGTGCTTGTACTGGGCAGCAACTGGGGGGTGACAGTAGGGCTCTTTATCTCTCTGTCAAAGCTGTGTTTGTAGCATTCCCAGCTCAGGGAGCATGGTGTCATCTGAGCCTCTGCCATTGATTTGCTCTGCTGTTTCTCTCCAGAAATCTGTACGCTTCTGGTTTGCCACAGGAGGAGCTGGGTTTTGCATCAGTCGCAGGCTGGCAAGGAAGATGATGCCTTGGGCCAGGTAAGCTGTACAGTCACAGGGTATGTGAGTCTTTGGGATTAGGAACACAGACACACAATAACTTATGCCAATGTCAAATCTGGATTTGTGTATGTGATGTTTGCAGGGATGTTTGAAAGGGTGCAGAGAGCCACACACTTCAGTTCTGCAAGCGTGTGGGACTGAAGGAAGGATGTAGTGGGTGGATCTCCCACCTGATTGAAGAAAGGCAGGAGATAGCACATCAGCAAACATTATCACACGATGACACACTCCTCCTCCAACTCCTTCCATCTTTTGGTTATTCCTCAACCTTCCTTCCTTTTTCTTTCAGCTTTTTCTGGCTCTTTTTGTAAATGCTCAGATTGAGCTCTGTCTCCTTCCAACCTCCTCTGCCTCCTTCCTGATCTAATTTCCAAGTCCTTCACCTTAAACTCTATTCAGCTGCTTACAGTGTCCATGGTTATCTCCTCAGCTTGATGCATAGGGAATGGCAGTAGGTCCCGGGGACATGTGTTAGTCCAACCTACATGGTGATGTTTTCCAGCATGCCCTAGTTTATCTTACAGACTGTATGTGTAAACATCAACAGGAATGATCTGTGCCAGCCTTAACCAAGTGTTTGCGTACCCAGAAAGACAGACCTGGTCCACATCAGGTGGCTCATGGTCAGTTTTTACTGATTTAGATGAAGACCCTGATACATTCTTTGTTCAAAATCCAGAAAGGACAACATTCTGTTATCCAGGGTAAAATTCAAGTGACATGGATAGAATCATAGAATTGTTAGTGTTGGAAAGGCCAATGAGATCATCCAGACCAACCATCAACCATGGTTGTGGTGGTGATGATGACATGGGACATGGTGGTGATGGGTTGACGGTTGGTCTGGATGATCTCATTGGCCTTTCCAACATTAATGATTCTGTGATTCTATTTGTCAGGGATAGCATCAAGCAATTGGTGGGACAGCATGTTTGGACATGGTTGAAGAGCAGAAACGCATTCCCACATCTTTGCAGTAGGACTAAGGGATTTTTTTCCTTGTTTCAAGGTTTACTCTGGTTTTCAGTGAAGTGGTTTCCTATATTCCTCCTACTCCTTTACATAACTCATGTAGCCCTGCTCTCTTCCAGTGGCAAGAACTTCCTGAGCACCTCAGAGCTCATCCGTCTGCCAGACGACTGCACCATAGGTTACATCATTGAGTGCAAAGTTGGTGGGCAGCTGCTGCCCAACATGCTCTTCCACTCCCACCTGGAGAATCTGCAACTCATCCCCAGCTCTCATCTCATGCAGCAGGTGAGCAACAGAACCAAGAGACATGTTTCAGAGAAAGGGGAGGTGGAAAAAGGCGTGGGGGACGTTGCTAGTTGGTGGCAGTGATGTGAACTGAAACAATTGTCCACACTTCTGAAGATATTTTGCCAACGAGTGCTTCCTTGCAATAAGGAGCAGATGTTGCCTGCAGCACTGATGCCAATTGCTGTGTATTGATGGTGGGTAACGTGTAGAGGGAGTGAGGGGAGGATGGGGGCAGACCTTGGAGGGATCATGGTATCAGGGCAAGGAGAAACGCTGACTGGTTGGGAAAGATTTTTGCACCATGTCTGCCTTGCATGGGCAGATAACAGATGGTGTAGGTGACTCACATGGTGGACCATAGAATCATAGAATGGTTTGGGTTGGAAGGGACCTTTAAGATCATCCAGTTCCAGCCCCTCCTGCTATAGGCAGGGATACTTCCCTCTAGATCAGGTTGGTCAAAGGCCCATCCAGCCTAGCCTTGAATGCTTCTAGGGCTGGAGGCATTTACAGTATTACATCATGGAAAGGAGGAGAGGAGAATTGGAAAGCAGGGGCCGAGCCGCCAGAGATGGAATGAGAATGGGAGATTTTGTCACTCAAAGCAGATTCCTGAACACATCACCCTCCCTGCTCCTTTCTCCCTTTCTCTCTTTTCAGGTCACACTCAGCTATGGTGTCTTTGAGAACAAGCTCAACGTTATCAAACTCAGCGGTCCCTTCTCACCCCAGGAAGATCCCTCAAGGTAGGGGTGTGAGTGCTCAGTGCACTGCTGAGGTTTGAGCTGTAGGACAGCAGGGTGGCAGGTACAGGCTGCTAAATAGGGGGCAGGAGGTCTAGAGTGAGGGACAAAAGCCTTGCAGTAGCAGGTCTTGTTGAGTGAGGGTCACACCAACATTAAGATGTTTGCAAACACACATTTTGCAAACCACTTTGGATGAAAGGAAAGAAAATAAGTGTTATAACATTTTATTTGAACAGCTACTGAGCCAAAAGTTTTGCCATTCATTTCACACACAAAAAAAACAAGCTAACCTTTTACCTCTGGGACAGGAACTGAAATGTTCTTCTAAACACAGGAGAGGAAATTCTGCTTTATTTTACTTTCTTTGTTTTGGTGAGAAAATTGAAGGGAGAAAAGAAAAAGGTTTGCTTCAGGATAACTGCAAACAAAAGTGCTCTTTCGTTTACTTGCTCTGCTTTGAGTGAACAAACCTGAAGCTGTTATTTGCAGAACTTGGGTAGGAAGCTTCTAGCTGGAGATAGAAGGGGTGGGAAGTAACCACGCAATTAAAAGGGCATCTACAGAGCAGTTTAGCAGGGTCTGGTGCAGTCCCCATCTCACTGAATGCGATCAGTGAGGGTGAGCAGTGAGTTGGGCTCCATGGTCCATAGCAGGATTCAGGTGTTGGAGGAAAGCTTGGCTGCTCAGCTTTGCCAAATCAAGACTTTGTAAGATGAGCCGGTCCCAGAGCACTGTAATGCAGGGTTAGGGTTAGGTGACCTAGTGGTGTGATACCTAGTGGTAGGTCACATCTGATGTGGGATGTGACACAAGACAGAAGCCTTCCACTCCCCACCTTGTTCTGCAGTAAAAACTGCCACATGATGTTCCTTCACTCTTTCCCCTGCAGGTTTCGGTCTCTCCACTGCCATCTCTATCCTGATACCCCCTGGTGCCTTCAGGCTGTTGGTTGGTGATGCCCAAGCTACAGTGAGTCCTGGTGTTATCCCTTCAGCTTGTGCATGTAGGGGATGGGGCACTGAAGAAGCTTGGTGCTCCCAGCTTCCCCTTACTTATGGTGGTTGGGGCTTTTTGGTCCTTGCTGAGTACCAGTGATACAGGAGAAGAGAGATCTGTACCAAAGATGGATAACGTGGGCTGGACACATGGATGGACTTCCCATCTGTGCTGAGATGCTTACGAAAGATGAGAGCAGCATGCTTTCCTGAACAGATTAAGGACTGGGTGGTGACTGCTGGGCATGTGGGTAGAGATGGGACCCACTGTTCCTTGTTGTGGTTTCACTGTATTGAATCAGAAGGATGCTGGATCAGGGTACCCAGTGCCAGACTGAGGATCACTGGAAGTGTGCCTTGGCTTCAGTCTCTGAGGCTTCTTTCTCTGTATGTGCCTGGGCTTCCCCCATTTCCCACTGTTCCCAGCTGCAGCCCTTTGGCTGAGTCTCTGCCTCGTTAAACTCTGATTCCACTCTCCCTTCAGAAATGGAAAATGTGATCATTTCTGTGCTGAATGAGTGCTGAAAAAGCTCTTGGCCATCAGAGGGGAGGTGGGCAAGAAATGTAAGAAATCAAGAATCACTCCTTGGCTAGGACAAGGGAGAGAGTACGAAATGGGGATCATGGAAGGAGAGATGGAGATGAGGATGTTTTCTGCTCTAAACACTGAAGGCTTGATCTTGTATGGCCCTGCATTATTCCTCTCTTTTTACCTGCTTGATATGGGGTCAGGATAATCTTTTGCTCTAATTATCAACCTGTCGTCTGAGATTAGACTCCAACTCCTACCTGTGAGAGAGGAGACATAAAGGATTAAAACTGGCTGAAAGAGAGGAGAAAGGAAGAGATGGAGAAGGAGCACTCGGGAGCGGATTAGAGGTTACACCTTTAAAATCTTCTCTGTGCCCTGACCAAAAAAAATTAAGTCATGAAGGAATGGAAACTGCAGGGCAAAGAGCTTTTTATCTCTGCATTTCTTTCTTCCAGATGCTAAGAGCAGCTTTCTGCCTTCATGCTGTCCCTGCTTAAGACAACAGGGAGAAGGAGACAGCCCAAATAGGTTACAGGCTTTCTGGCATGTTTATGGATAACCCCTTTCTCAGCACAGATCCTGCCACGAAAGCGAGACAATTCCACTCAATGGGGAATGGACTTTGACACCATTTTGTGCCTGTACACATGAATAAATGGCTGGGGGAGAGCAATGCGGGGAAGGCTGGAAGGCAAAGGGGCTGTTTTACATGGCAGGCAGCACCACAATCAGGTATTTCTCTTTAAAGAGTGCTTCAAAACAGACTGCTGGAATCAGAGAGAGATTCCTGTAATCTCTGGTTGAAAGGACACGTGCCCTTTCTCCAAAGAGCTGCTCAGCTTTGATGCTGCTGATTGGACTAAGCCTGCTGCTGGTGGGCTGGCAGAGCCAAGGGGGGACTATCGCCATGCCTCTACCACGCTGGAAACTGGTCACCCTATTTTCCCATCCCACCTCACCCCTCAGACACCAGCATCTCCCCTACAGCTTGCTTGAGGCCTAGAGAAAAGGCATCAGAAAGACCTTCTATCTCATCAAAGAGGGACCTAGAAATGAATGAGCACTGTAATTACTGATGAAGAAGAAAGAGGGGGCCTGCGGAGCTGCTTTCCAGCCTGGTCGTTCTTATGAGCTTTAGGCAGTTTGTGAAGCAGCCAAGAACCCCTCTTTCTGCTCTTGCAAAATATGTCTTTGAACTGGAAATTCATGCTGAGCAGTGGCAGGAACTACGTAATAGCAGTGACCATTCTGGGAGAAGTGCAAAGCGCTCCATCTCATGCAGCCGTGTGAGACATGGAGCTCAAAATAGAGACATCCCAGGTATCAGACAATCGGTGCAGCATAAAATAGTCCTACCCAAAGGGCAAATGGTTTTGTTTGAACTCAACTAGAAGATGAAAAATGCTTTCACGAGAAGAAATAAAGGAAGCTGATATACAGAAGGTAGACAAAATTTTTACATGATCTGATAGTGATAGGACAAGGGGGAATGATTTTAAGATAAAAGAGGGGAGATTTAAGTTAGATGTTAGGTGGGAATTCATTACTCAGAGGGCGGTAAAGCGCTGGCACAGCTGCTCAGAGAAGCTGTGATGCCCCATCCCTGGAGGTGCTCAAGGCCAGGTTGGATGGGGCCCTGGGCAGCCTGAGCTGGTGGGGGCAGCCCTGCCCACAGCAGGGGTTGGGACTGAGTGGGCTGTGGGGTCCCTTCCAACCCAACCACTCTGTGATTCTATGAATCTACGCTACCCAGATATTATCTTTTATCCTCATTCAACTCACAGCTATGCTATTGAGTCTTGCTGTGAAAATGCCAGTCCTATCTGTGGATGTCCCAGTATCAGCCAAAGCACAATGAGATTTGTGTGCCTGAGAAGAAGAAGCTGGTACAGCAGACTCACTGCCCTTCAAAGAAACTGGAAGGTCTTGTTGGATCCTGGCCTCAGCTGTTCTGATTTGGCCCAGTGCTTTCAGTAAGGCTGTTCAATGATTTGGGTCCTTGAGTGGCTGCATGGGGACCATTTCAGATAAGGCTTTTATACAGGAGCAGTGCCACTTCTGTGGAAAATATCCTCTTGCATAAGAAAACAGAGAAGAAATGAGGGGATGTCTGGGCAGGGCATCTCTCGGGCTGTAGAGAAATGAATGACAGAAAGGTCCTGATGTACCTGTGAGAGCAATGCACTGGGAAGAAAATTGCTTTTCAGAGTCAACATAAGAAACCACGGCTTCTCCAAGAACAGAGAAACAGCTTAAGGGGACATTCTCCTCTTGAAATCTGATCAGTGTTAAAACCTGAGTTAAAATTAGTTTCAGGAATGGTTCCTGCCCCTGGGGCTTGCTGTCAGATGTTGTGGTTTTACAGTCTCATTTTCCTAGTTTATTAAAATGTTTAGCTGCTTGGGAAAATGAGTAACAATCTCATGTGAAACTTTCCATGGGCTGATCTTTTTTTTTATTCTCCTTCATGATTTTCTGATGTAACAGATTGTAACAGTCAAGAGTTTTTTTGAAAGAGTTCCACTGGGTCTATTAAAATGTTGTGTTTTTCTTTCCTTTTCCCTCTTTCACATTCCCATTTCTCATTGCAGTTTAAAAAAAAAAAAAAGAAAAAAAAGTCTATCCCAAGAACTAAAAGGGATGGAGACGTGGTCTTTTTATTTTACTGGGAAAAATGGGGTCAAAGCCAAAGGTGTTGGCATGACCCTGCTGTTGTACAACATTATGTGTAGCTCTGGATTTCAAGTACAGAGGCCTCAGCTGCCCAACACCATAGCAACGAACACTATTAATGATGTTTAAGCTGTGTACTGAAGATTCAGAGAAAAGGGAAGGAGGGGAAAAAGCCAGTTACAGTATTTGAAATGTAAGGTATTAAGTGGAGCTTTCATGTTAACAATAACTTTTTTTATGCTTTTCCCTGAACTGCAAAGAATTTTTACAAGAAAAGCCCAATTTGACAGGGCAAAAAATGCTAATGACTATCCTTTCTTCAGGGGGAAAACCGAAGTTAGTTGAAATAGGAGGGAAACTGCAATTGTTGCTAAAGGCTGGAAGGGGGGAGAGAAGAATAGTAATGCTATATAATGCTTTTCTGGTGCCAATTCCTCTTAACAGCTCTGCTGTTGAAGGAAAACAGATTTCAGTGGCCCAATGGGATCTACTGAGCTTGTACCAAGGCCGCAGCCACAGCTCCCTCCCCAAGCCTCTTGCTAAAGATGCAGCCTTCCAAAGACTAACAGTGTATTAAACAGAAACCAAAGGGCAAGAAATGGGAAGAAAGAGATTGGAAGGAAACTAGCAACCAAGCAGTAGAACTTGGAAGAGGTCAGATTGGCTGGCCCCAACTCTCTTCATTTTCTTCTTTTTATTTGCTTGTTTGCTTATTTGTTTGCTTATGAAAAGCTGATATGCCATTTGTACTAAATTTCTCACAGAAGTTTTATCTTAATTTTGAGTCTTTGTCTGCCCATGCTTACGATGCAGGTACCTCTTTAAGTGCCTGTGTGTTCAGCAGCACTTTTCATTTATTTCTTTCTGTTATCTCCAATCCCTGAATAAACCCACAGGACAACAGGCTTGTCCTTTTGCACTACTGGCCACCAGGGCTCTACACACTTCTTTTTGACTCCTAGGCCTTATGCCCTTCTTTGGGTGAGGTAGTTGGGTCTAGGTTTTCAAATAACAAAAACAAAAATGCTTGATCACCTGTTTCTGTATCCATAGTGACACATTTTCATGTCTCATCTACCACACATTCTTTTTCTAATTTAACCTATATTTCCCCTGTAAATAGTGGGCTCCATATACAATTAAATCATAGAACTCAAAGCTGAAGGACCATGTGTCCATCACAGCTTTGAATTAGAGGCAACAAACCACACAATGAGTACAGGTTTGGCCCCTGCTCTCAGTCGGTGCCAGACATGGGGTCTCACACAAAGAATCTCAATCTGGGCTTATGGCTCCACTGAAAAGGATGTGAATGTTGCCATAGACATAAGCAAAACCAAGAGCTGTGACAAATATAAATGCCCATTTCTGTTTTCACCAACTACTGCAGGATTTTTCCTATAGATTTTCTACCCAATTACCTGGGATGTTAAAGGAGTTGAGGTCTGAGCTGTTGTCACTCAGCTGGCATTACCTCTTTAAGGCTATTCCTTGAAAGCATGAGTTTTTTTGTCACTCCTGCTTTATCCAGCTTGGACTCCAAGAAGACTGGGAATTCATCTGTATCTCTGTTTGAAATGTGTGTGCTTAATTACAGACCTCTAGAATGGGCTGCTTGCCTATCAGTCATGCTCAAATTGCCTTCCAGGATTTTGCAAGGCTAAGGAGCCTCTTCAGATGTTGTGTCTGACTGCTCCTTGGTTAAACCTCTTTGGTTTCACTGGGAGCTGCATCTGATTTGTAGAGAACTTTGAGAACAAATTAAACAGAGCACTTTGTACATGGATTTTATGGCCCTAACCCTCCAGCCACTGCTTGAGAAGAATACCATTGATTTTGGCAGTGTAAGAAAAAGAATTGGAACTAGACAAGGCAATTGAAGGGGGAGAAATGCTGCTATGCTGAACCTCCATTTTCCCTCTCCCATCTCTATAAATGAGACAGAGACAGAAACTGCAACTGGTGCCCTTGGCCACAGTGCATCAGGTGGAGAATGTGCCTTAAAACATCTGGTGTTTCATCCAACAGACCCAGTCATGAGTCCAGGCCAGCTTGTGCTTGGTGATGGACAGAGAGAAAGATGGTGCCTGCCCCAAAGCCTTACAAGCAGAAGCATGGTAGAAAAGGCTTATAAAACCAGTGGGATAGTGCTGCCATACCAGAGTAGGGGGAAAAAAGATTATGTTTGGGACAGGGAAGGACAGGAATCACAGAAAAATCTCTCTCTCCACCCACAAATACCATGAAGGAGCTGAAGGATGGGGATGGAGAGGTGAAGGGATAGATAAGTAGACTGGGTAAAGAACCAGAACAAAATCTATGTCCTCTTCATGGCTGTGTTGGTAGCTGATGAATGCTGGCCTGAAGATTGATCCTTTGAGGGTTGGGTGTTCAACAAAAAGAGGGGAAATCTGGAAAGAAAAAGGCAAGAACTGCATCACTGCATCTCCCTCAGTCCACACAGTGACCTGTGGCTTTTCACACATTGCTACCCCAGTGGCATATCAGGAAATGTAGGGCTTGGAAAAGAGAATCAATATTTGCTCTGTGCTGCATGGCTGCTGCCTGGGGACATCCCGGTGCAATTCGGCTCTCACGGGCACTCAGAGAAGCAGGATGCACAGGAAAGACTCTGGCCCTCCTCACTGCCCCACCATTCCCACGTTACCGTCAGCTTTGACTGCAATGAGGCTGACTGCAGAGACTGGACAAGCTCTCTCCACTTGTGTTATTTCTTCAAATGTGGGGCAGAAATCTCCACTTCGAGCTCTTGAAGAGGCCAGTTTCTGGAGTCCTGGTATGATCCTTGCAGATGGTCAGGGAAACAGGACCCCTCCATAACCCCCTCTTTTCTCACGGCATTGAGCTAGAGTTGGACAATGTCTGTTTTTAGAAAAAGTGGCAGATTCAACAGCTGAGCTGGTTTTCCAAAGGGATGTATAAAATCAACAGCCTGCCATCTGCTCTATTGTCCTGGAATAGCAGCTTGAAGGGTGAAGGAAGAGGGAAGGAGGGGGAGTGAAAGGAATGAGAAATAGGGGTGGGGGGAGAGAGTGGGAAGGAGGGGAGGAAAAGGCAGCAGAGAGGTGAGGAAGATCTTATGGGAGGGGAGAGTGAAGGTGGAGGCTAGAGAAAGGTAGAGAAGGAGGAGAAGCAAAAAAGAAAGCAGTTTGACAGTGGAAGTGCTGAGGGGAGAGGACAAGCATGGGGACAAACAGAGCTTGCTTCTCATCACCCTGCATAGATCCCTGATGACTTCGTGAGCCAGCAAGGTAGGCACCTGCAGCACCCTTGGCCCTGGCTCGTGCTGAGCCAAAGCCTGACAGCAAAATAAACAAACTGAACTTACTGACCTGGATAATCACTCCCCTTTCACCCACACAGCCCCTTCTGCTTGCCTGCTGTACCCCCTCACCTCCCGGGTTGGCTTTTATTGAGTGCTGCAGGGAAGGCATTGAACTCCAGATTTGGCAGCAGAGTAAATAACAGCAACATTGGCCTCTCCAGCTCAAGTGGGAGGAGGGGTGGTTTCAATCAAAGGTAAATAACAGTTGGTATTCTCTGACCTTTAATCCAATTTCCTAGAAATGGAAAATAATATTCCAGCATAGATATGTGGTGCTGGTCTACAAAAGAAGGATAACTACTCAGCCAGCTGTTGGGCAAAGCACAGCCAATGAGGCCTGAACTGGGGGAGATGCCACAAGACAAGTAGTTCATCCTTGCTGGCCTGAGACTGTATTACTCTCATCTGACTCTTCCTGGTGTATTTTCCTTGCTTTAATCATCTCCCTAAGTGGAGCTGGGTTGCTGGTGGGTAGCACATTCTCATGAGATATGGACCCAGATGGATGGAGGCTCCCTGATCTGCTCTGAGGATAGGAGAAAATGGCCCCAGCTGATGCCTTGAATCTGCATCCCCAAAGGACATTTTGCTAGAAATTTAAAGTTGGAAAGAAATATTTATGTAGCTATTAGTCTGGTAACACAATGGTCTCTGTGGCTGGAGAGCTTGCTCTCTGATTTGGTCACATTTTAGGATCTCAGAAGTTTAAGGAGGTGGTGTTATCAATCTCTCAGGGGGTTATCTGGTCCTGCAGAAGGAGCAGCTACCTCACAACCCTTCCAACCCTTCTGGTAGAAGTTTTTCCAATCAAGTACTAAATCCTGCTCTTCTGGTGCAGACTATTAGTGTCCGATTGGAAAACTGCTGATAACTAAACAGTGGTAACAAGCTGATCTTGTAAAAGCAGGTTTCTTCTGTGCCAGTATTGATTTCCAGATGAAGCAACTCTGTCAGGCTCTAGGGCACTGCTTTCTCCTCTGTGGGGCAGCTGATTTGCAGTTCTCTGACAAAAAAAAAGGCTGGTGAGGCCGGGCTGTGTTTGGAAGAAGGCAGAGATACGTACAGGACCTGAGGCAGAGAAGGCCAGATCCTTTCTAGGCCTTCCATCTTGCAGAATGTGATGGTTCATAGGAGGGGTTTAATCCACTGTGGACACAGAGCATCAGTCCATCCTGTGGGTGAACTGTGGTTTCAAAACCACGTTTCAGACGAAAAACTTTGTAACCCATAGGGACACTGAAAAAAACCTCTTCACCAAAAGCTCCCTGGTGATGAATGTAGCTCAGAGCACGGCAGTTGTGTGACAATCAATTCCTGATCATACATTATAGACAGATCATGTGCAGGAGGAACGGCCAAGTCCATCATCCCATTTAATTCTCTACTCTTCCAGTGTGGATGCTGAGAGCCTGGGAGACAGCAACAGCAGTTTCAAAGTGCACTCAGACATCCAGGGCAACACAGGATAGAAGTACTGAGAGCTTAACCTCTAGACTGAGGAATAGTGAAGTCCACCCTGCACAGAGAGACTCAGATGATGACTGATCTTTGCATTTCACTACCAGTCAGCTAGTCTTGCCTTAAGACAGTAAGGGAGAGGAAAAATGTTTTTTTTTTTTTTGCATCCCTTTGATGATGTGTCATTTTCCCTTTGCTCGACTCGCTCTCGGAGCACAGTGCTTTGGTAACTGCTTGAAATCTCTGGAATGGCCCTTGCCCTCTTGTCAGGGAGAGAGCAGGAAGAGGAGAGGGTTTGGGAGGCGGAAGCTCTGGTCAGCACCCTGGAGAGGGACGGGTCCGACATGCCCCTGCTTTCACCTGCTTGTCTTGCCTTCCACTGCCTTTTCCTGCATTTTCTTGCCTTCCCCTACCTTACTTTGTCTCTACCCTCATTTATCTTGCCTTCCCTCTTTGTTTGCCTTTCCTTCATTTTGGTGCAGGCTGATGGACAGCATCCTGGCGTGGCACAATCCTACCTTGCCTCGCAGCTAACACTAACCCTTTTTTTGCTCTTGTTTAGGAACAAATACAGGGAGCTACAGCTCTGTACACAGCTGCTCTGATACTGTGGCTTAGATCTAGGTTATTTTTTGCAGACAAATCCTCTTTTCTATCAGATTTGACATCAGGCAATCCCTTCATATCCCTCCCCTTCTCTCTGTCAGGCTTCCCCCTTCTCTTCCTGCCCTGTGTTCTCTTTCCTGGCATCTGTGCCCTTCCGTTCCCTCTGTATCCCTCCATCCCCTTTTCTTTTGTATAGCCAGCTTTCAGTTCTCATATATCAGAAGAATTTCTGGTTTTGTTTCCATCAGTCTGTTCCCACCAGCATGGAAACAGGGCAGAAGTCCACTGAGACCTGGAGGGAAAGAGGAAGCTTACAGAGAGCTGTAGTCAAAGCTTGTTTCAGTAATCCAGTGCAGATTTTCATCTCTCTGCTCTTACCCTTAAAGTCCTAAGAGGCTTCTACCTGGGAGCTTTGCAAACGGTTATTTCTCTGAGATTTCCCTGATGCAGGTTCTCAGTGCTCTGCTGAAGGGTGCCAGTAGCATACATCGGTTTATTTGGTAGGATCTGGTACCTAATGAGTAATAAGCCTTCTGAAGTCTACTGTGCTACTTGGAAGTGATCCAGTTTGGGAAGGTGGGATATCAGTTTCAGCTGCAGAAAACCATTTTAATTTACAGGAGTCCAGGGAACTCCCAGCCTGACACCACTTTGGATGGGATTTAGGCAGGGTAGCATGGAGGATGGGATTCATGCCAGCACCACAGGCATCTGGATTTGGGTAGTGAAAGAAAAAAAAAAAAAAAAAGGAGTTATTGACTGTCTTTCACTTGTTTTGTAGCTTTTTAAAGCTGGAGCTCCTGTGGCAGTGACAAATCCATCCACAGTTAAATGGACCACAGCAGCTGAGTAGATGCATCTGGAAGAATAGCACTTGTGTTCCACCTTGTTCTCTAAGCTACACCATGGCATCCAGAAGAGCTCACAAAGTCTTTGGGAGAGGTGATGGATTTTCTGTTAGGCTGGAGTCGTCCTCTTTAAAGTGACATTTACATTTATATCAGACAAAGCTTTTTCTGACCTGTGATTCTTCCATCATTTTGGGCTAATAGCAGCAGAAGATGGCTCCACATTGTCTGGAGGTCAATATTTAGATGACTGTGGGAGGGGGATACAGGGTAGTGCTCTCAGTGGTATTCAGTGGAAAGCTGGGGGAAAGGGCAGCCCAGTTTTTACTTCACATTTGATGCCATCAGTTTACTTTTTGCTTTACTTTAACTGAGGCCAAGGAAGCCTTGGTTACATATGGTACATCCCAGTGCCTTTCTTAGCAGACAGTGGCCACACATGGCATTTCAAGACCGCAACAGTCCCAGAAATGATGGCAACACTGTGTGCTAAGGTCATGCTGAAGTTTTCTGTTAGGCTGCACATCTAAGCAATTTCAATGTTTCCTTCCAGGACAGGATAAAGCACAGTTTCAATTTCTGAGGCTGATGAACACCTTTGTTTGATTTCCTAAGAAAAAATAAATAAATTCCTTCCATTGCATGTGTTATTTCTGTTGTTGCTATATTTTAATATTTACAAAAGGAAGCTTCCAGTGGAAGTGCTCTTCAGGGCTCAGCTCAGCTTTCTCCTCAGGGACTCTCCTCCAGATCTCATCTGGGACTTCCCTTACTGTCTTCAGGTCCTGTGGGACTGGCATGTTCAACACCGCACTGCATCTCTCCCTGTTTTGTCCCCCAGATTCTCCACACAGTCTTCTAACTGAGCCAGCTCTCTGGATAATCCAGTTTCTGTTATCTGTTTCCATCTAACAATTTATCAGTAACCAGACCTGGTATTCAGCATTTCTGTAGCATTTGAACTTGGAAGGAGATTGAAGAGAGCACTGCTAATTAGCTCACAGTTTTTCTTCAGGTCACTGTTATCCTGCTGGAATGACTTAAACACCACAGTACAAAGTGACCAGCTGCACAGAGGGACCTGAACTCCTTGGAATGTAATCTCTCTCCTTCTTTACTGAGAGCAATAGAAGGTCACCTCCATAGCTCTGGAGCTGAGAGATAGTGTACCAGATTTTGAGCTGGTATAAATCAGTATAGATCCAGGGGCACTTTGACCCCCAGTCTGTATGCACAGTCTTAAGATTTTTTAGCACAACCTGGGAGTCTCCTGGCAGGTCTGAATGTGACTGTCCTGGCTCCAGGCAGAAGGATTCCAGCCATTCCTGCTCGCTTCGTAGTTCCAGATCAGGGCTGTCAAAGCACAGAAAGATCTCTCTGTGATCTCAGGAGGAAAATTCAGGATGAAGAATGAAGGCATGCACATTGGAGCAGGTCAGCGGCCAGGATGCTTTGCCCCAGCCTTGTGGAGACTCATTTGAAATGGCCAGAACCCCTCTCCCATCACAGGCTCAGCCATCCGAATGGCACCAAGCCTCCAGAGAGAGAGCGTACTCCTCCTCAGCCCCACGCACCACGCCTCTGACTGCCTTGCCTCTGGGAGCAAAGGAGCGAGAGAAGCACTTTGCCTCCCACAGAATTGGGAACACAGCCAGAAAGCCCCTGGGAGTCCCTGACGCATCTCCGCAGCAACGCTCAGCGAGAGCAACGCATGCACCTCACGCCCACCCACCCACATGTGTGGAGCCAAGCTCTCGCTTCTCATCTTCCTGTCCCTCCTTTCTCACCATGCTGGCTCCTTTGTGGGGCTGTGGATGCAGCACTTACCAGATGACACGCTGCTCGTTTCTTGGCTTGTACTGATGCTGGAGCAGTGCTCAACATGACATGGCTTGGTGGGGGCAAGATGAAATCCAGAGGTGTCTGTTTGTATATGGCTGGAGGTGTGCAAGGCTTGGACAGTCCAACCAGTCCAGAAATGGGACCAGCAGAGGGCACTCTGGTACTACCGCTCACCCACCAGACCCAGACCTTGGCCAGGGAATGGGGTCATCCCAAAGCCCTGTCGGGCTGCATCCTGGGTGTAGGATGAAAAGGGGATCAAGAGAATGGAGGAGAGGGCTGCAGCCCTGCTTTCCTCACTGCAGAAAAGGGAAGGAGGAAGTGGATGAGGAGGCTTCAAAGGAGAGGTGTCCCAGGGACTTCCACATCTGTTCCATCAGTTCACTGCAGTCCCAGCACATGGATGCGGATGGTGGTTGTACAGCCTTGGATTTTTCTCTTTGAGACTTTGGGTACAGTATGACTCTGGTACAGGGCAGCAGAGGGAAGGCAGCATCTTTCACTACCTGGAAGGGCTGCTGAGCCTGAGGCTTAACAGCAGGACAGCTCTGTGCCTGTCAGTCTCTGAGGTCTACTGCTGGTGCTGTCCCCTTCCCCAGCTATCCTGGTGGTATCCATCAAGAGGGACTGTCCTGCTCGTTTCCGTGCAAAGTCTAGACATCTTCCTCATTATAAAGTAGTGTGACAGCTACATGAGAAAATGGTATTCCCCGGAGATCTTGGGGCTGGGGGAGTCTCCTGCCTCCTCTGAAGAGGTGACAGGAGCTGAGCACCTTCCTACGTGCTCAGAGAGCCTGAGCGCCTAGTGGCTTTGCTGCAATAAATCTGGAGCAGCTATAAATCTGGAGCAGCTGGCTTAAGTTCCTCCAGGGTTCATAAGAAAAAAAACAAACATCCAGCCTGATGTTTTCTGTTTGCCCACTCACTGTGTTTTTAATTGGAATGTTTGTAGCTTGGAAAATTGCTTCTTAGACTACACTACCCACAGTCCTTCGCTGGCAGCTTAGCGTAGCCTGTCAGGGCAAACAAAACCCACACCTCTGGATGGGGTCTCCTTGCCTGACCATGCAGGCAGCTGGAGGTCTTCTGTCACGCCTGACAGATGTACCTCTTTGTCTCAGTGGTCAAAATCTGGTGAGACGAGTGAGAAATGCGGTTGTGATTCCCAGGTCCTAACAAAACCAGCTCTCCTGAGTCTCTCTCTTTCCCATTCCTGCCAAACCCCGTCCAGAACTTTTTCTAAATGAAACTTGAAGTCCAGTTTGGGAGAGATCACAAGGCAGAAACAACAAGCATAATGAACCATATTTAAAATGATATTTTTTCTGCCTTTGGAGTTTGGTTAATTTATAATCTATAAAAGTCTCTGCATAATTGTGTCTTGATTAAAATGGTATAATTAGGCGCTCTGGATCTCTCTCCCCTTTCCCTAAGATTATTTCTGTCTAATTGCTTTAATCTGTGTTTTCATGCACCCACTAGAAAATCAAAGCGTGCTCCCATGAGGACGCGGGTGAGAGTGAATAAAGCTGACGACTCATTAAGTGCAGCAGAGAGAGGAAACTGCATCTAAATCACTGCTACATTAATGAGGTAAAATAAAAAATCGAAACGAATAAATAACAAAGAGAGAGAGGATTTAAAAAAACCAACAACAACAACAAAAACCCCAACCTGACATAGATTTTAATATTAATTAAGAATGTATTGAATAGCAAATTGTCTGTCATTAAAGCCAACTTCCTCCATTGTTGATGGAGAGGAAAAGGTCTGGGGACTGGATGGTGCTTTGTGGAGGGGGCAACTTGTGCAGAAGTAGGAACAGAATGAAGGTCATTGAGCGGGGTTTGAAGGATCTGAGTGGGAGAAGTGCCAGCTTAACTTTTCAGTTTAACAGTGATGCCACAATTAGCCTGGATTCGAGTGAGAACGGGATCAGACTCCAGGGAGAGCAGACTGGGACTCCTGCATAAGCTCTGCATATGGGCTGGCTCTCTGCATTGCTGGGGAGGGGGGAAGGGGAGGGGAGGGGGCCATGGCATGGCCCCTTGTCCATCCCAAGTCCATCTGTCCCAGGTCTGGCCCCAAGACCAGAACATCTCTCCCTTCCAGGTGTCTTTCTGTCTTCTTATCAACAATGCTATAAACTCTGCCAGCTAGCCCCAGTAACCTACAAACAGGTCACTCGTTTCTCTCCAAGTGAGCAGTCGAGAAAACAAGGTAATTTTAGAAGGCTTCCGGCTATGTTTGTGTTTTGTTAACTGCTTTAGTCTCCTGAGGACAATACCAAGGTAGTGCTGTCCTCTGGTCCCTTGTTCTTGCTTGCAGGGGAGACTAACTGTGCTGTAAGTTGTTTGCCTAGCTCAAGTGCAAGTGCAAGTGCTCAAACGTTATGCTGCAGAGGCAGCCTTTTACCCCTGCTATGATAGAACAGCTTTGTGACCCAGGTAGGGCACACTCTGCTTGTGAATTTGGTGTTCTGCATTGTTGTGACACAGACATGATTCATGCTGGGGTTAGTGATCTGACCACTCAGAAATGGGACGACAGGGGGATTTCATCTTAAGTTGCCTGTGACTACATGATTTGCCCTTAACTCAACTACCTCCCCCCCCACCCCTTCCCCCATCATGAAATGTACTCTCACATGCAGTTGTATAAAGGTATTCAGACAAAAACTGGTGACTCTGTCTCCTTGTGGCCTTCATAATCATTGCTATACTCTAGTTCATATTTTCTCCAGACACAGATGCATTGTTTATGGAAAGTTGTAAGGGAACGTGGCTAAGAAAACCAAAAACATTGCTTGAGTTATGAATAGGAGCTGTTGGCTCAGAGGAAGGCTTGTCCCAGCTACTTAACCCCAACTCCAATGGCAGGGCAGGCCTCAAAGCTTTGCAGAGGCCTCAGTGCAGGGGTAAGGGCATGAATTTAAATGCTCTGCCTGACCACAGCTCTCGGTCCCTAAGACTTGCCCTTTCAGCATCCCTTGAAGACCAAGCATGGAGAGAGGGTTGATGGTCATGTCAGAGTGGCAGCTGAGAGGGTAATACTGAAAAAGAAAGCAGGATCAGCTGCTTGTAGTCCTTGAGTTCAATAAGAGCCTAATCTAATTAAATGGAGACCACTATCAAATTACCAGCTCTCTTTTAATGTAGCCATTTTAAGTGGTTCAGTGTATTTATAGTAGGCGAGTTAGGGAGGGCTCTTCTCTCTTGAGGTTATGCTTGTGTATGAGGGAGAGATGTATAACAATGTTAAGACTAAAGCTTTGAATTGTTTCCTGATTCCAGCCTGGAAAATACCATGCGCAGGATTTAAGACATTGAAATCTGCTCCCAGATAGCCGCTGCCTATGTATGTGAATGTAGTGCTTGTTTGGGTTTTTCTTTTCTTGCCCCAAGCCAGCAGCACAGAAGTTTCCTTTCAGAATTAAGCTTCACTCAAAGCAAATGTACCTTGTGCAACAGGCTCACATCAGTCAATAGCTATGAAAGGCAATGAGGAGGTCAAATGCTGTGGTTGAATCTGGGAACTTTGGTGGGAGTGGGACGGAGCTGTCATCAATGGCTAGAGGGTGAACAGAGAGGCTCTCAGCCCCACAGCCTGGCTGATGGAGTGTCCCTGATTTGTCTTCCCTTTAATACTGTCTCTCCTCCAGCCCTTTCTGTTGCTCTCCCCGTAATTCCATCTCTGGGGGAGTTCCTGTGTGGTTGGATCTGTGTCAGACGATCCCCCGGGCTCACAGAGGGAGGAGGTGGGAAATGTTCATTGGGAGCAGTTTCCATGCAGAACGACAGTAATAATCCTTAGCCTTTTATCTGAAGCTTTTGCAAACATTAATTCATTAACCTCTCACAATCACCCTCTGAGGTGAGGATTATTATCCACGGGATTGGACAGATGGGGAAGCTGAGACAAGGATGAGGCAGTTGGTGCCACCGATTCCTCCCTGGTCCTCCTATAATCCATATCTCCTCTGCCACTGGGGGGTGGGATAGCTTCTTCGGGATACCCTGTCTGGGACAAGGACAGAATTTAGGGGCAGTGTTTGCTGTTAGACTCTGAAGGAGTCACACATGTGGTACAGGGCTTTGTGCCTCTGTGTCCCATAGGTTGTTACCATGGGTCACCCCCATACCACTAACTGCCCTTTCTGCAGGAGCCCCTGGCATGTTTCTGTGGCTGTCTGGTCACTATTTATATTATCACTGTAAGCAGAGGGGGAAAAGGAAGGGAGGAGAGAGAGAGAGACATAGAGGAAAGTAACAAGACCTAGAAACAAGAGTCCTTTATGTCTCCTTAACCATCCCCATCTCCCTTCCGATTGCTATTTCTTTGTCTTAATGTTGTGTCTCATTCTTGATGAGAGAGATTAAAGCCCAAGAGATTAAAAGCTTACTTAGATGAGATAGACTTTACTGCCTCCCTCCCTCTTGCTGGGACAGACCTCTGGGAAACCTGTCTCTTGCTTTTCCCATCCTCTCTCCCCTCCCCTTCCCCTCCCACCTCTTGATCCTTAGAGATGAAAAGGCCTTTTCCTTCTGTTGGTTTGAGCCAGTCTGGCCATTTACAAGGCCACTCTTTGATTCTCGTTCAGGGTCAAGTGGAGAGAAGAAGGCTCATCCGAGGCTGCAGAAGCCGCTGACATAACGTCTTAGCTGTCCATCTGCAGCGACTCTATCATCCCTCCTCTGAGACACCCTCCTTCCCCAGGCCATTCATCCATCTGAAAAGCTCTATGACAAAGCAGCAAAAAAACACCAATGGGTCTTGCAATCATTGCTGTGAATGATTGTGCCACCCACAGTGATGTGAAGCCCCTCTTGGGACATGAGCATGTGGGAAGAAGGCTGGAGCAGAAAAAAACTGGTGGTGGGCTCCCTTGTCCATTCCACCTTTTGCAGGGCAGATGCCAGTGCAGAGAGAGGACTACAACAGTTCCCCTTCATTTCTGACAAAGGGGTTTTTCAACAGCAAGTCTGATAAAGCACAGATTTGCTCCCATTCATTCTCAGTGTGTCGGCGTGTATGGAAAGGAACACATTCATTGCACTTTGGGTTGGTCCTGCCTCTTCCATGGAGACCAGTTCTTCCAAACTGGTGCCTACTGAAAGAGCCCTTAAGGACTTCAGCTGCTCCACTGTGGTTCCAGACTAGGGCTGGAAAACCCAATGCCTTTCTGCCCTTTGACTTCATAGAATCACAGAGTCATGGATCTTGGAAAACATCTCTAAGATCACTTAGTCCAAACGTCAGCCCATGCCCACCATGCCCACTGACCATATCCTCTGTGCCACATCCACATGGCTCTCAAACATCTCCAGGGAATAGTGACTCCACCACCTCCCTGGGCAGCCTGTGCCACTGCAGCATCGCTCTTTCTGAGAAGACGTTTTTCCTAAGAATTTCACAGAGGGATTCAGTGCTCCCACCTTGACTGAGTTCAAAGTTGCTCTTCACAGCACAGAAACCAATGGAGTTAGAACTGAACTTGGCTCCACATGGTCAATTGCAGTGCTTCCACAGCTAGGGCAGAGAAGGCCAATTCTGTGTCTCATCTTGGCAGAGCCTGCTAACTATGGTATGCTTGGAGACCTCTCAGCATGATGGAGACAGTGGTGTGCAGCCCATGTGCCTCCTCTAGCTCCACACATACTAAGGCAGAATCTGGCAGCACTCCCACCTTGGATCCCCTGAGCATGGTAATGACCAAAGCTCACATGGGATATTATTTCCAAACGCGCTGAAAAATGCTCCCTGCTCCATATGGCAAAGGAGGAGACTCCAGTGCAGCAGTGCAGGAATTGTCCGTGCGACGTAGTGCTCGCTCTGTGCTCGCCATCTCCCACAAATGCTGTGTGCAGCCACCCGTGCAGAAAGAGCCTTCCATCTTCATTGCTGACAGCTGTCAGTCTCCAGGAAAAAATCCCTTCTCTCCCTGCTCCCGCGGTCCCACAAGCAGGGAAGGAAATCTGCCAACACGGTGCTTCTCCCTCTTGCTCTCTCTTTTGCTGCCTGTGAGGGAAGTTGCAGGGAAATAATGAAATAAAAGCCAAGGCCCAGAGAAAGCTGATTCATCCACAGCCCAGGGCCAGCGGCCGGCTCCAAGCAGAGCTGTAAAATCAATCTGTCACTGCTCACCGCAGTATAGATCAGGGCAGAGATTGAGACTGCAGCGAGGGCTGAGCCCAGCCTCCTCCTGAGGACCTCTTTTCCAGCGGTGGGACCCCATAGGGGGCACAGATGGATGGATGGGGAGGAGGCAAAGAGGGAAAAGGGCTCCGTGATCCTTCAGTGATGGTGCTTGGCATGCACCCACGCTGCCCAGTTCAAGGACCTGGTGGTGGGGGATGCTGAATGTGAGCTCTGGTAACCCCAGCCTGCAGCAGAGGGTTAAAACTTCAGTTAAACATGTAAAACAAGGTAATTTGTGGGACCATTTCCATCCTTGCTAGGGAGACAGAGAGGCTGGAAGGCAGTGGTCTCAGCGACATCAGCACGAAAGAATGAGAAAGGTGATTATTTGTCTGTGGTGCTGGGCATAGAGCAGAACGCGCCTGCAGCTGACTTCCACTACAGTATCCGTGACGTACTTACTTTTTTTTTTGCTTGGTGAGGTTCTTTTTTTCTTTCTTTCTTTTCTTTCTTGTGAAGTAACAAACAACAGAGCCTTTTCAGGGCTTCTGACAAGGACAGAGCCTCTGCAAAATAAACATGAGGGTGAGTTTCTCTACCTTATATCTGATCATCTGTCATGGAGCAAATAAACACTGAGGGTGTGGCTTGGAATCAGATAGAGAACCCAAGTGCCCCACATCCCTGGGGATATGCTGCCTACTTCTATGTGTCTCTTGGCTCTGTTCAGTCTGTTTGATTGAAGAACTGTTCTTGAGTCTGTGTAAGGTAGGACAATCTGACATCTCCTCGGGCCACAGAAACACAAGGATCTTGTCCCAGCACCTCCCAGTGGCTGCATCAGCAGCAAAGCTGGAGGGGACCCATTCCCTGAGAGAGTCATGGATGACTCTCAGAAGAGTCAGGAGAAAATCCTGTTCTGAGTTGGTGTTGGAAACCATTTCTTCCAATACAGCACCCTCCAAGATTAAACTGTGTTTCTTAGAGGGTGTAAAAATAATGGAAGCAAGACTTCATTCCTCCATTTTTTACCTTTAAGTGAGCTTGAAAGGAAATCATCCACAATCATAACTCCCCCAAATGATCAAGGCAAGGAAACTGGAGTTTGTAGCCTTTGTCTTCCCAGGTGGAGCAAGTAGGTTTGTCCTTTAACCCAGTGGGAGCAGACATCTGATGGATCAGGGAGTGCACAGAAATGTCCTCGAAGCTGCTCAACCCTTGTGTCTCATAGAATGGTTTGGATTCATAGAATCATAGAATATCTCATGCTTGAAGGGACCCATAAGTACCACTGACTCTGTCTCCTGGCTCCACACAGAACTACCCAAAATGGTTGGAAGGGACCCTTAAAGGCCACCTATTTCCAACCCTCTCTCTTCCTGAGAAGCCTGTGTGTGTTTTCTGACTTGGGCTCATGGATTTTGGGGAAAAGAGAATACGACAAGCTTCCTAACCACCATTTTCCACAAGGATGATGGCCTTATATTTGTGCACCTAATGGACCAAAGTGTTTCTTGGTGCCATCTTAGGTGTGAGGCTGGAGCTGATTTTGTATGCTTGCTGTTCTGTCCCTGAGGGTGCTGAATGCACGTGAGAAGACTTGGGGCAGTTCCATCCCTGCTGGGTTTAGATTTATGTGAGGTTATTTCTCTCCCAACAGTGAGAAAAATGTACAGGGTGTCAAAGGAGCTCACCCTACATAATGGTGTGTGATAGATTGCTTATGTATTTCTTCAATACCTATACTGGTATTGAAGAACAAAGTGTGGGTCCACAGCTATGACTCTTTGGATGCAGCTGGAAATCACAGTATCACATATTTAGTAATTGTGGTGCTTGCAATGGTGTGTGCATGATGGGGTAAACAGAATCAGGTGTCTGTTCTCCCAGATGTTGCAAGCATGTATGTATTGGTGCTGAGAAGAATGCCTTCACCCAGCTGTTGTGAGTGTGGCTGTGTGAAGAAGGGGTGCAAACAGTGTCTGCTCAGCTGTGTGTGAAGCTTTCAGAGCATTTCCTTTGTTGCTGCTATCTCCAGTATGAGGGACATGCGCAGCTGGCATAAAGAGCATGGGGGTGTGAGTTGGTCATGAGGAAACACAAGTGTTGGGGCAGGATGCTGACATCAGAGCCAGCCCTGAGCAGGGAGCAAAGCGCTTCCCAGCACCAGAGTGGACCTTGAGACATTTCTGAGCAAGGCTGTGACACGTGGCTGCCTGGAATAGCAGGAGACTGGATTGCACAGCTCAGGAAAGCAATTCCCATCCCATAAGCTGCATTCCTTAGTTTCTTTGCAGCTGTTGCATGGCTATGAGTGGCTGGGCAAGACAGAGCATCCCTCCACATCTGACTGTGAGGAATGTGGAACACGGTTTGTGCGTCTAATGTCTGGCTGTCATGTATGCTTTCTATGTATGGGGCAGGTGATTCCTCCGGTGGTTTCAAAGCAGGTATCACTGTGCGTTTGGGGGCTCAGCTGTGGCCAGTTCTCCAGCACCTGATGCACACGTGTGCTTATTTCTGTCTGTAGGGGAGATCTCCATCCATGGTGGCAGATGTGCACTTGGATCTTCCAGGAAGCTGGAGCATATATGTGGTATGTCCAAGGAGATGCTCATCTGAGCAGGAATGGGAAAGTCTCCCCATGCATGTGTATGTGTGGGGGTGAGGGCTTTTCCCAAACTCCTGTTGCATCTGTATGTGCTGATGGGCAAAATACCACAGGGACACACACTGAGGTGCAGTTTCCCACGGCTTTCACATCCGCACATGCCACATACCTGCAGGGCATCCATGCATGTAGTGTGCATCCACCTGCAGGGGTGTTGCATGTAGCTGTTGCTTCAGAGCACGCGTGTGCGTGCCATTCTTGGAAACCATTGTGTTTTCACGTCGGTGACACGATCCAGAGCAGCCGAGGTGCTGCTGCTCGTGTGTGCGTGCGTGTGCGTTCCTTACAGCCGCTGCCGCTGTCACGCGTGGGCCGGCGCCGTGCCTGCCCCATCCCTCTGGGCCCCCCCCCTTCCCCGTTCCTCCCGCACCGGGCGAGCAGAGCTCGGCGCCGGCTCCATCCATGGCAGAGGCAGCTCCGCCGCTGGCAGCCGGCACGAGCACAGCCCCGGCAGCCCGGCCCGCGGCGCAGCCATCGCTCGTCGTTTAAATGCCTTCTTCCCCCGGTGATGCGGATGCGGAGAAGGCAGCAAACCCCCCCCCGGCTGTGCGCTCCCTGCCCTGGCTGCTCCTGTGCGCGGCGGGGAGCGCTTCTTAGGGGACAGAGCAGCCGGGAGGGGTGACGCGGGGCGGGAGACAGCGCGGAGGGGCTGCGGGTCGCGCCTCCACGGGGCATGTCACGCGTGGGAGCGGCCCTCCAGGAGCAGGTATGTGTGTGTGTGCGTGTGCGTGTGACACACTCGGTGCGTACGGCTCGGTGTCGCCCGCTCGGAGACGCGGCTGAGCTCGGAGGGGGAGCGGAGAGGGGCAGGATGGAGGGATCGCCTTTTTCCCGCTGCCCACCCACGGGTGGGTGCCTCTGAGCCGGGGTGAGTGCGAGGGAGATGGGGAAGGAGTGGGGAAAATGCCCATATGGGAGACGGGAGGGAACGAAGCTGGGGGAAAGGTGCTCCCTATCATCACATCACCCATCAGTGGTGGAAGGGAGAGAGGTGCTCCCCATCACCATTTCCGAGTATGTATGTGTATGTGCCGGGGATCGGGATGCTGAGTAGGTCCAGGGTTCTGCATGCAAGCAGGGTTGTATGCTGTGCTTCAGTCCAGAACCCGCAAGGGGAGAGTATCCATGCATATTTTGTGTGTATATGTGTGTGAGTCTCCGTGTGTGTGTTCATTTCTCTATATTAATGTATACATCTGTACATAAACATGCATCTGTAGGTGTATCTATATATACCTATAGGTATATACCCCCATATCTATAGGTTTATATCTCCATATCTATAGGTATATACCCCTCTGTATGAACATACGTGTAAATATATCTGTAGTTTTATGCCTATACCACCTTTATATCCATGTAACATGTAGGTACACAGACATATATGTACATTGCTAGCAGTTACCATGGGGAGAAGAAGGCAGACCCATCCCAAACTTTGCCAGGGAGCCTTTGCAGCCCAAGCTGTGTCCATGTCTGTGTGTGTTTGCCTGGTTTGAATGCAGAGGAGTGAGTAAATCTGGGCTGTGCTCTGACACCGTTCTGCTGGGAGGCTGCTGGATGCACGAAAGTCATTGCGTGGTGTCTGGCGAGTGTGAGAGTGTGTGTGTGTGAGTGTGGTGGTGGTGGCATCTGGCTATTTACGTAGGGGCCCAGGACAGCAGGCGGGATGCATGCGGATATGCACCGGCATTGCTTGCAGGGTGTCTGTATGCCCATTTATTCCAGCAGGGAAAGCGTGCCCACATTTTTATGCATCAAGATCCTCCTGCTTTGGGGCATGGGATGGGGGGAGGAGAAGATGAATGAATGAATGGGAACAAGAGGATGGGGAAGAAGGAGGGGTGGGGGTGGGGGAGAAAGACAAGCAGATGCATCCTAACCTCATCCCAGGACGGGCAGGAGTACACAACTGCTGCTGTTCCCATTCCATAGCTTGGATCTGGTTGGGGAAAGGCAGCGTAAATCTGCTAACGCTGCAGCAGGCAGAGTACTTGGGAGCTGCTCTGCGTAATGCCCTCCTGTACGTGTGCTGGGGTGGCTCCCCCCTGGCCCTGTGTGCATGCATGCCAGCGCACATGTGTGCATGTGTGCATGAGGTTGGAGGCGGTGGGGAGCAGGATGTGCACAAGCACTGTGCTTGCAAACATCCTTATGAGTAGCCAAAGAAGGAGGTGTCTGTAGTGGTGGGGAGCAAAGAGCATTGCTCGTGTGCTGCGGGTGCATGCATCTTGCAGCCGCGGTCAGTTTGCATCCTCACACAGGCTCCTGCTGCTGCTGGGGGTTGGTGCGTGCACGTAGAGTGGGTGCATGTGTGCAGGCCAGGCTCAGGGGTTACCCCCTCCCCTCCTCCTTTTTCTCCTAAAGGCTGGAGAGCACAACCCTTCTGCCCACCCTGGAGGTAGGGAGCTCTAAGGGTAGCTGGGGAGCTGGGAAAGGGCTGCTGAGATTGGAGGAGGGATGAAATGACGATGAGCGTATGCCTATGTATGAGGGGGTCCGTGGCCCTGGAGGGGGCTTGGGGAGAGGGAAGGCTGCATTGCCTGCTGCGAGCCAAGGTATTTGTCATGCATCAGGAGGTGGGAGGATGTGGGAGTGTGTGATGTGGGGGTGCTGGGAGGAGGGGGTGAAGAGGTACTGTGAGGATATAGGAGGATTTGGGGTGACCCCCATCCTCCTGTCCCCTCCCAGTCTCCTTGCACCCCATCACTGCTAGGTCTGGGGAAATGCAGCCCAGCAGCATCACTAATGCAATAATATTCCAAGGAACCTTAATTTGCATAGAACATGCATTATTAATATATTTAAATACAGCCCCCCCCCTTTCACTTCCCCCCTCTGTACCAGCAGCGGTGAGGGAACTGCAGGGACTGGAGGGCTTCTGCTGCGGTGCCGGGGGTGAGAAGAAGCCACTATGACCCCACTGATTTCCCCAGCCCTTTCCCCACCCACCACCCTCCTCGTCCTGTTATTTCCCTCTGCAATGGGGCTGCCTTTTAGGGCATCAAACCTAAAACGGGATGCAGAGAGCTGCCTCCATCTCTCTCTTCCCATCCAAAACCACAACAGGAGCTGCGGATGCGTGGCCTTTCCCTCTCTTCGCCCAGCTCCAGGAGATGTGGGCTTTTGGGATTGCGTTGCCTGAGCCGCTGCAAAGCAATGCCGTGCAGTGGAAGCTGCTTGTAGGGCGCATAAAGCAGAGGGGTGTTAGGAGGGGTTGTTTAGGCGATGGGGCAGCCTGCGGTTAAAATCAGAGAGATAGAACCGCAGGCAGGGAGGAGGGAGGGCGATGTGGTTGTGCTGGTTATTCCTACCTGGGTCGTGTCAGAAGGCAGATGCAGCTCCAGGCTGGGTGCAGCTGCCTCGTCTGACCCTACTCGCAAGTGGCAGAGAGCGCTACCCACCTGGGAAAAAAAGCTTGTGGTCACATCAGGGCCTGCTGCAACCTTCCGATGCTGTCAGCAGCTGTGTCACAAAATATCAGCACAACTGCTGGGAAAGAGAGACCTGCTTGTTCTCTCCCTTAGCCCAAACATTGTGGTTTTTTTTTCCCCTCTGTCCTCTGTAAGCGTGGGCTTGGACAAAACTGTTCCTTATATTAGCACAGGAGATACGGGAACATCTCTGTCCTCACACTTTTGAAAGCAGAGGAGATGTGCCCAGCTCTGGGGAAGGGATGTGACATCCCTCAGGCACACCTGCAGCCCCCACTAACACCTGGGGACCAGGGCAGGACAGCAGCAACTCAGCACAGGAAAACTGTGTCCTCCAGGGAGAAGCAGAGCTGTCCTGATCAGTGATGGCTGTGGGTGGGTATGGGAAGACCTGCAGAACACCATGCGTTCTGCCCATAGGACTGTCCAGCTTGGCTTTTGGGAGGTGGCAGGACTGCTGTTGTGAGTCTGCTGTAGTTGCTTAAGTCTCATGATGATGATGGGCTGACAGTTGGACTGGATGATCTTAGCAGTCTTTTCCAACATTAATGATTCTATAATTCTATGGTCTGACAGTAGTTACTGCCTCATTTTATTAGAGCTGTGTCCTGGCTTTCCTATGTTCTCCATCCAGTGGGGCAGCTTTGTGTCTCACTTTGCCATCCCATGAGCTCCACTTTAAGAGAACAGGGGTGACAACAGACTCTGTGTCCCCTGGGAACATGGAGGTACTCAGCCATTGCCTGAGATGAACTTCTTGCTCGTGAATAGGACTGACCAAATAATTTTGTGTTGCTGAGGAGAAATGACCTCATTTGCTCAATACTTCCAAGCCAAGAGGAAACCCAGTTCCAGCTGACCAGCTGAGGTCCAGAAGGAGGGGAGGGTGGTTGTTGCTTTCAATGGCATTATAAGGGGCTGGAAACGAGTCATTAGGAGCCAGGTGGAGGTGAATGGCCCTAAGGATTTGTGAGAAAGCTGTTGCTGATTGCAGGGAGATTTTGAGGTTCCCAGGCAGACCGGTTTTGGGTAAACACAATGGCAATATAGTGCTGTATAGCATGACACCACATGTCACAGAGACAGGCACAGGATCAAAACCCTGGAGCAGAATCTGACCTACCGTGGAAGGTGAGGCCCATCCATTATTCTGCATGGACCCAATGGGTGTTCTGGGGCCTTGTCTTCCCAAGTGCCCTCAGTCCAGGAGAGCATCTCCAGTTTTTCATCATTTTTGTCTTAGAGTTTAGTTCCAGGCTGTGCTTTACGGAGCTGATGGTGCCATGTGAATTTCTCAGAGGTGAGATGAAGTGTCTGGGGTCAGGAATCCATGTTTTTCTCTATGCAGGAACATCCGCAGACAAAGATAACACCTATCTGGTCTTGGTAAGCTGTAGGGGAATTACTATTTACAAGAAGCCATGGCTGGTTTTGATTCCTGCGGGTGTCAGTTATTCTGATAGCAGAGAGGTGGAGCTGATACTTATGTGAGGAAGGGTCATCTGTAGCACGATGTGGGGAGAGGGTTACAGCATTGTAGCTCTGCCACAACTGTGGGGAAATCCCTTCCCCTCTGCTTCCCAGCACCCACATCAGTTCTGAACAGTTTTGGCGACAAACCGTTCACTGTTGGAGGCACAATAGACATGTAGACTGTGTCCTGGGATGATGTACAGGCTACTGCTTGCCTTAAGGCAAGGTGTCATATGTTTGTCTTCACTTTTGCTGTGGATCACAATCTCAGACTGTAGATCAGATGGATCAGAGCTCCCCGTGCGTTTTTAGGTTCCTACAGGGATTCGGTGAGCTATCTTTCCTCTGGGAACATTGATGTATGCATGAGAACATGTGTGTTTGTGAATATGGAGAGAAGCATTTCTCTCTGCTAGAGAACAAACATCAAGAAAAGGAAAAGATTATTAGAGGTGGCAAAGGATGGGCAGAGATAAGGGATGAGGGTGAGCAAAGGGGCAAATGCCTGCAGGACAGGTGCAAGCTTCCTGGTGAGAGTGCTTCAGTCAACTATGAGATAATCTGGCAGGTTTAGGGTGATGCAACTGCTTACAGCAAGGAATTACATGATGGTGAAAAGGGATACAGGGGAGCAAGACAGACTTGGCCAGTGATGAAAGTGAAATGACCTGCAAGGCCTCTTTTGCATATGTAAGATTGCCAGGAAAAAAATTGAGAGATGTTTGGTTGTCGTTCACTTTGTATTGATTCCCTGTCTCACTGCTGGGGAGAAATTGCAGACGCTGTTGTTGAGGAAGCAGAGAGGTGGTACGGGAGGAGTGAGTAAATAGAGTCTGATGGAGGTGGAGGACACTGCTGGCTTCTTCCTATCCTTTCTGATTGGAGACGTTGCCTAGGAAGCAATCCTGTAGGAATTGCCTGGGGTGCTTTCTAGGAGAGTACAAGCTAAACTTTTCACAGTGGGTGAATGCCTCTTTCTGGACAAAGATGATTTGGCATGGGGACAGCGGGGTTGGGAGGATCATTCTTCTCCCTTCTGACTCCCTAGTCACAGATGGCCCAAAATTGGGACAACAAGGTCAGAAGGATTAACACCCCTCCTCTTTTTTCCCCATTACAGTCACAGGCCAGGAAAATTGAGTCAGATCATAATAAAAGGATTAGTGTGGAGAGGCTGCCGTGAATTGTGTGATAGACAGGTCAGGAAAATGGAAGGGAATTCAAGGGGGGAGGGTTGGCCCTGTTACAGATGGTCTGCTGAAAGGGCTCTGTGTTTACCAACAGGGAAAGGGAATTTGGTCTTATGAAGTTTGAAACAATTCATTGAGGGGACTAGCATCCAAGAACAAATTTTATCTCTGACAAGGATCTGTACTGGGAGCACTGGGATGACTGGTCCTCAGTTCTGCTTCCAGCTTCTACGGCAAAGAGGAAAAAACTCTTATTGGAATAAGCTCTGTTGTTTGCTCTCTTGTGCATCCATTTCCAATGAGACTTAATGTCCCAAAATGATACTCATAGCTTCTATTTGCTCAAGACACCTGAAAGCCAAAGTGATATAGAAAGGACCATGCTGAGCCAGGCCAAAGATCATTTCAGTCCAATATTTCTGTTGGAGATACTGGACTGGCTAAGAGAGGATTTCCAGAAGACTATAAGGACAGGACAACTGCATAGGACCACTTTTTCTGAACTCCCCTTTAGCCTCCAGTGATGTATGGCTGAGGGATCTTGTCTTAGAAGACTGCACACCTCTGAGACCTGTATGGATGCTTTTCCTCTGTGGATTTGTTCAACTACTTTTTGAAGTAGAGTTTTAGGATCCAAAAAACCTCACAGCAGGAAGTTTGGAAGTTTAAAAAAGGCATCATGCTATGAAACATCTCCTTTTGTTTGTCTTGAATCTGTTGAATTCTGGCTTAATTTCATGACCCTTGTTTCTTGGATGGGAAGAGACAGTTGGCACATGTTTCCTTCACCCTTCTCATGTGGGTTTTATAGACTTCTGTTGTATTGCAGTCTCTATCATCTCTTTTCCAGTACTCCTTTGCCTTTCTTTTTTCTGCTTCTCTCTTGGCCACAGCAGATCACAGTGGCAGAAAGCTATGGGGCATTGCTAGCGGAGTTTTGATATGATGTCACAGGGATGAGCAGTCCCAGGTTCCACACGAATGAAAGCTTTTGTGTCAGCTGAAGGTGACAAAAAAAAACAAAACAAAGTGACAAAGTGTGAGAAGTGGAGAAGCTGGAAAAGGAATTTGAACCATCTGAAGCCCTGGACCATTAAAACGAGACAGAGCAGGGCCCTAAGGAGGCTTGGAAAAAAAAAAAAAAAAAAAAAAAAGGGAAAGAAAAGTTGAAGTGGACCTCAGGATATAGAAATAGCTTCTCTGGGAATAGTCTGTAGTGTTCAGTACAGGCAGGAGTTGGGATTGGTCAAAGTATAGCAGGTGAGGAAACTGAGGCCAGAGGTGATGGAGGTCTGGTTGGGACTGTGTTCAGATCAGCAGAGAGGAAAGGAATGATTGATGATGGTTAGTCTGTAGACTCAAGTTTCTTGGGAAAATATGGGTTGGGCATGCTGGTGTGATGTGCAGTGCAGCAGAGTTGGAGGAGAGAATAAAAGGGCATGGATTATATATGAGAAGGATCTTAGACCCAAGCACAGCACATGGAGAAGTTGATCCATTTGAAAGATTTTTCTCAAGCAGACTGAGAAACATAGAGACAAAATCCTTGCTGATATTAAGATCTTATTGTATTTACTGGTTGAGCAAGACCCTCAGCCAGCTAATGCGGAGAAGATGAATGAAAATGAAACACCAGCCATTTTGTGAGCATTCTTCAAACAAAATAAGTTCAGCGGGAGGAAATGGACTCATGATAGGAAAAAAGAAGTCCCTATAGGATCTGTGATTCTGTGAAAGGTGAAATAACCTAATGAATTTGCAGGGTGCAGAGAGAGGAGATTTAGGTTAGATGCCAGGGGGAAATTCTTTACAGAGAGAGTGGTGAGGTACTGGAAAATGCTGAGAGAGGTTGTGGATGCCCCATCCCTGGAGGTGTTCAAGGCCAGGTTGGATGGGGCCCTGGGCAGCCTGGTCTAGTATTAAATGGGGAGGTTGATGGCCCTGCATGTGGCAGGGGGTTGGAGATTCATGATCCTTGAGGTCCCTTCCAACCCTGGCCATTCTGTGATTCTGTGATTTCCACAGCATTTAGTTATCTTCTATAGAGGAAAACTACTATCCTGAGTAAATGAGGGAAAGTAGAGAGATGTTGCAACACACTAGGTGTATGTAAGGCTCTTATGTCAGTAATTAGTAGTCGAGATTATGAGGGAGAAGGTATTTTTCTGTCTATTCTCTTAATTTTTCATCCTTTCCTTTCTTCTGCCTGCTCTCCCATGCTGAGGTAACCTTTCTTTTCTTCTGTGTCTCTTCACTTAACACCAGCTGCACCTTGTGCCTCTGTTTGCCTTCCTTTAATCCACGGGATGGATAAATGACAGACCCCCACCGTAATTTTTTAAATCAAAGCCCTTTATCTTGAATTGAGCAAGGTCGGGGGAAGCATCTTAAGGCATCAACTGCATTTTTTATCTCTGCCTGAGAGCAACTTAAAGGATGGCTCAACAGGATTAGTAGAAAGCACAAGATTGGACAAATGGATTTGGCAGGGGCTGGCTGGTGGGCCTGAGGGATCCAGAGCTTGCTGTGCTGGGAACTCGGAGAGCTACGCTATGCTCAGGGCCTCTCTTGTTGCCTGCTGCCCGCTGTGCCTCTGGGTGGGTGGAGGCAGCTAGATGGATGCTGAGCATGGACCTGAGCAGCCTGAGACTGCAGCACCATTCTTTGCTGCTCGGTGAGTGCTGTAGGGTCATGGCATGCAGACACTGAATCATGCTCAATGGGTGACTGCCCTGTGGGCATTCAACTTCTGCAAGCTGTGGCCAAGGAGGATGTTATTCTTTGGCTTGGCTTCTTCTCCCCTTTTATTTTACGTTTTTGTGAGTGCAAGCTCTAGCAGGGAGCAACATGGTGGTAGGTCTGTGAAAGGGCAGATATACTATGTGTAACCTCTCCTTGCACAGCTCTATGCTGCACCATGCAGCCCCAACATGCTTGTGACCCTTGCCGTTCTCTCATGCCAGGTGGGGCATCTCCTCTTTGGGAAACAGATGGTTCTGCCTGGGGTGAGAAAGGGTGTGGACTTCCCCATCTACAGCCAGCTTCTGCTGTCCCATCAGCTACACTCTAGTAACTACTACTAGGCAGACATTCTTCTTGCATGTTCCATTCAAGGGCGATGCCCTTCACATTATCCTATGTGCACATATACAACAACGTGAAGCAAGCATTCCCCTTGCCATTCTTCTCTCCAGCAGCTGATGGGTCCCTCTGGGAGAGAAGACCCCATTTTCTCTCCACTGTCCTCTGTCATCCTGGCTGTGTGTCCTTGGGCTCTTTGTTGGTTGAGAACACCCCAGCCCATGTGCACTGCCCATGGGGATACTCATGCAGTTTCTGCACAGAAGAGAATTTGCATGCATGGTGGGGGAGAGCCAGCCTGGCCTGTTTATTCTTAACGCTCAGTATTATCTCCATTAATAATGCCACCTCTGCCTCACATGCTAATTAAGACTCAGGATTGTTAATGCAGTCGGGAATTTGGGCAGAGACCACACAAGACTGGCTGGATTAAGTTAACCTTACGGACTGTTAATGGATCTCCTGGAGGGGCATTTCTGCCTAATGAGTATCCAGCTTGAATGGTAATCAGGGGCTTGCTCTGCATGCTCAGCAGGGACCTTCAGGCAGGGATGCCGCAGGGCAGGAGCTGCTCATGGGGAAAGAGAGAAGACAAGGAGGAAGGAGGAAAAGGCAGGGCTGGGAATAGCGACCTTGGGGTGATGGAGGAGCTTCAGGCTGAGAGAGGAGCAGATATGCTGATGTTGTTGCACATGGGGAGCCCTGGCTGGCTGCTGGGTCTGGTTTTGATGGGCACTTGGTTATTAAGACAAAGTGTTCCTTTTTTTTTCTTTTTTTGTGCTAGTGATTTCCAGCAGTGAAAAGGTTGCCCAAACTGCCTTAGCTGCATGTAGAGATCTTCTCTTGGGAAAAAAAAATCAAAACCCCAAATAATTAGAAGATCCTGGCCTGACTCCCAGAGAACTGCACTATAAGTCTGAAGGATCAGAGAGATGGACTTTCCCAGCCTGTAGGGTGTGGGGTAAATGTTGAGGAAGGGATTTGCCATGGAGAATTTTATTGCCTTGCTGGTGAACAACAAGGTGGAAGGCTGGGTCCCTTTTCAGAGAAAGCTGGGAACAGGTTAAAGGAGATGATAATGAGTTTAGAGGCTGTCAGCATATAGGGTTGGGTAAATTTTGGAATTATCACGGATTGTGGATTTCAGTGAAGGGAAAAGAAATGGATCTTAAGTGTTAGATTCCATTTTTAGGGCTAATGTGAGATCCTAGGCCTGGATGGAACTGCAGCTTGCTGGGAAACTGCCGGGGAAGATAGTTAGTTTTTCACGTCTGGTTCTTGTGTGCTAGTTTATTTTTCCAGAGGGAACAGGAGCAGACTGGGACACAAGGCAAAGTCAAAGCCAAAAATGGAGGCTGACTGCTTGCAGTTCAATTTGGGGAGTAATTTAGATCAGCTCTGGGAGAAATATACAGAGCTCAGGGTAAGGTACTTGGTAGGAAGGTAGTGATTTGAGGAACCGGTTAAGGGAACAAAGAAATGGCTTTGGGGCTTCTTGTTAAAGGGCCACTGACCCAAGAGATCCTTCAATGAGCAGGTTCCATGCTTTGGATCCCAGCCAGGAGGTTACTTGGTACATATCAAACCCAGTTGTGGGTGATGCTGGCTGGGGAATTGTAAGCCAGTCAGGATTCTGTTTTATACCCTTGTCTGCTGTCTATTAACTCTGTTATCTTCAGCTGTCCTACTGGGGCTATATCAGCTCTGCATGGCCCAGGGACTGGATGTAAACCTCAAGTCTGGTTTGTGGTGGAAGTTCAGAGTTTGGGTGGAGGTTTGTGATGCAGATCCTGAGGACTAACAAGGGGCAACAGGAACACTGAAGGGAATAGGTACAGTTCAGGTTGCTGAGCAAGGTTTTCTTTTCCTTCTGGCTCTTGATACGGGAAGATACCAGGGAACTACAAGGAAGGGGATTCCCTGGCTGTGTGTTGCTGCATGGGAGTCAGTTTCCAGGGCAGTGAGGGGAGGGGAACTGAGGGAAGGCAAGGAAGGAGAAGCAGAGACCCAGAGGAGAGACTGTGCAGGAGGCAGATGGGCTCTTCCACCCAGAGAGAGATGCCTTCTCAGGAACATGAATATGCCCAGGGGGAACACAGCATACGCAGTTAGCATAGCTTTG
The DNA here is from genome assembly GCF_951394365.1 of Tetrao urogallus. Taxonomy (NCBI): domain Eukaryota; kingdom Metazoa; phylum Chordata; class Aves; order Galliformes; family Phasianidae; genus Tetrao; species Tetrao urogallus. Next base: position 143,147,093 of record NC_136813.1, on the reverse strand, counting down.
TGTGTACTCATAGCATTGCATCCACTGGGATGTTCAGGCTGTGGATGTACAGAAACACATTGGTGAGTGCATAGGTGCTGCCCATAGGAAACAGTCCCACACACACATGGGCACAAACATTCAGAGGACATGTTGCTCCCCATGTTTCCCGCACACCCATGTACACACGTGGCAGCATGTTGTACCCACTGTCCCTTTTCAGCATTGTCCTATGAGTATAGAGTCACTCATGGCCACAATGACAGACGCACATTTTTGCATCTTCCCGGTTTCCTTGCTTGCCAGCACAAATTAGGCATATGAAAGTCACAGAACCATGGAACATCCTGAGTTGGAAGGGACCCATAAGGATCACTGAGCCCAACTCCTGGCTCCACACAGAACCACCCCACCAAAAATCAGACCGTAGCAAAACATCCTCAGAGATGAATGAGATGAAAGCCATGCGAGCATACACATGCAAACACACATACACATACCTCTTGCTCCTTTTCACCTTGCTCTCTCTCTCTGCTGTTTGTTTAGCCAGTCGTGTTGCTTCTTCCATGCCCCAGAAGCACAGGAGCAGATGGTTTGGAGGTCAGTTTAGGATGCTGGTTTCTCTTTCAACTGACAGCTCTCTTTGGCTGCTTAGCTCAGTGCTAAGTATCTCTGCAATGAAGATCCTCCTTGCCTACCAACACATGATGCCTTTGTGTCACCTCTCAGCTCATATTAGAAACCCTGAGTCCAGAGTCCTCTTTAAATTGCCCTCATGACAGCGCTTTAACCCAAGTAGCACTTAAGACTGTTGTGGCTTTTCGAGGTTCAGCAGTGTCTGTTAGCTTTGATAAAATGAAGCAACCTCCTCTCTGCTCCACTCTGTACATGTGCTCTGCTGAGGCCCAGCAGACTCTCACTTGTCCCCTTTCAGCCTGCATTATTCATTTCCTGTAATGCACAATTGATGTTTGTGGGCAGAGGCGTGCAGGTATAACCGAGCATAACAGAGAGGAAACGTCGTTGCTAGCAGGCTGAAATTGCCTGGGAGCATGGACCAAGTTAGGATGATGGAGAGAAAATTGTGCTCCTTTGCAAGCACTTCTGAAAAGAGAATGGTGGCAGTGGTAGAATCATGGAATCATAGAATCCTAAAGGATGGAAAAGACCTCTATGATGGTCTAGTCCGACCAGCAGCCCATCTCCACCATGCCCACTCACCATGTCCCTCAGTGCCACATCCACACGGTTTTGGAAGACCTCCAGTCACCACCTCCCTGGGCAGACTGTGCCACTGCAGCACCATTCTTTCATAGAAGAAATTCTTCCTCCTAACATCCAAACTGAGAGAGCAAAAGGGAGCAGTTGGATGGTTTGAGGTGGTGCTGGGGACTTCCCTGTTGTTTCTTAAATGATGCTGCATGATGGTGTGTGTGATGCATGTGCAGGAAGGTGGGAAAGCTCTGGAAGGAGGTGTGAAGTAGGTGACTTTGAGCAGTGGAGACACTGAGTAATGGTGGGGAAGATGCATTCGTATGTGGTGGCAAGGAGGCTGGGGGACACTTTGTGAAGGGCTTTGGAAGCTGGAGGTTGTGTGTGAGTAGGTAGCTCCCTGGAATGACTTGCTCCTGGTTGCAGGAGGTCCTGGGGGAGCTGGTCAGGTCTCTCCATCCCGTAGGGGTTCATGTACACTTTCACCACACTGAGGTTTTGCACTTCTGATCCCTAATGGCACTATCACCCAATTTCAGTGCATTCTTCCTTGCACGCGATTTATGCACATGAGTAGCAAGGAGAAAGAGAGGAGGAATGAGCATGGATGGTGTTACAAGGCTTCTGCTCCACTGACTTTGTCCCCAGGAGCTGCAGCCCGTGTCAGTGGACAGCTATGCGGGCTTTGCTGAGAGGTGATGAAATGAATGGGGAATGAATGGGTAGAACGAGAGGAAGTGCAAAAGAAATGAAGAACTGGGAGATAAGGACAGTTGATGTGCCATTGGTGTGCATGTGCTCAGGTGCAGAGAACGCTGAAGTGGTCTCCAGGGTGATTTGTATCTTCCTAACTTTCGACGATGTTGTATTTATTTGGTTTCTGGGGTGAGTAATGCTGTCTGTCTGTGTTTCATGTGTAGTTTGTGTTTGCCTGCCTGTGCTGGATGTTGACGAGTATTTGTGTTTTCCATGTGACAGAATATGGCTGGTGTTTGATGATGCTGGGGCTAGCGGTTAGGATCCAGAAGGATGGTATGCCACTGTGTGGGCTGAGTTAGGTAGGTAACAGTGTCTGATGCTATCGGTTTGTGCGCTGCAGGCAATTTGTAAGCGTAGTATATTTGTGTGTGAGATGCAGCCAGTGGTGCTTGCTTGACTTATATTCCTAAATGTGTCAGGGTGTTTTATGGGCTTTTGTTTTCTTATTGATGTATGCATGGTGATATACTGGTGTACTGCTTTTGCTGATATAAATATGTGCGTGTGTGTGTATTTGGCACTGTTCCTGCTGATAGAAACAGAGGTGGGTCTATCAAATGATGTGTTCATGTGTGCTGAAAATCATGAGTAAGCAGTCAGGTGTCTGTGCAGGGTAGATATGTGCAGGTATTCAGCAGGCGTTTGTGCAAGGGTCAGTGTTCACCGGGCCGTACAGAAACGCCTTTGCTGTGTGCTCGTGAGCGGTGGCACAGGCTGAGTGTAGCTGATGTGGCTGAGCGATGGTTGTCTGAAACATCGCATAGGCGTGCAAAGTGGCTGTACAGCACAGGAGGGAAAGCCAGCACTTTTCCCTCCGGAGAGGCTGAGTTCTTGGGGGTCTGTGCAAGGTGATGCAGCAAGGTGTGAGAAATGTGACACGAGTGTGTGTGCAGCAGACTAAGTGTGGTGGGGGCACACAGAGTGAGATGCTATGTGTCTGTCTGATCATCATCCAGGTGCTTTGCCATGCACCCAGATGCTGTCTCCTTTTTGTACCCCATGGGACTTCTTGGCTCTTGAGGATGCAGGCTGCCCTCTCTCCATCCTTCAAATCCCTTTCCATCTGTCTGTCTGCTCGGCTGCCCATGTCCAGCTGCCTGTTTCAGCGATGCTGATCCGCCCCGGCTCGCTCGCACCCCACGCTGCCTGTGGACTCAGCAGCTGTGCATCACTCCGTCCCTCCCACACACGCACATTCGCGCGCGCACACACACACACACTCACTGGATCTTCATCTGTGGTATATTCAGTTGCCATTGGAAACCTAAGAAAGAAGTGAATCTAGCCTCCAAGTCTTAAGCTGGTGTTTTTGTTTTTTTTTTTTTTTTCCTCCCTTTTCTCCTCGCAGAAAGCAAAGTCTCTCGCAATGAATCCACGGCAGCTTCGATTGAGCGGTGAGCTGGAGCACCTACCCACAGGCCACTCCTCGATGTGACTGCAGAGAGGCCCTTGCCAGTGCTGGGAGAGCAGAGCTGTGGATTTACCCCCCCATGCAACCGCGTCCCCCCGGCACCACGAGGTAAGCGAGCCCTGGCACGGCCGCCCACATTTCCCTCCTGCTTCTTCCCCAGAGGTGCGAGGGAGGGGAGAGGGAGAGGGAGGGGAGAGGTTTCCATTCTGAAACCCCAGCAGTGCAGGGCTTCTCCCTTCCAGCCTTTATGTGGGGTGGTCAGGCTTGCAGGCTTGCGCATGGTAGGTGGAAATGCAGCGGGGTCATTCTGCACAGTCCCCTCCTTTGCCATTCTGCCTTTGCACACACCTACCTGCTCCTCTCCCTGTGGCATTTTTCCTCCAATTCCTGGTATTTGGGGAGAAAGGGCAGCCAGGATGATGCTGCAGAGAGATGGAGGAGGAGGCAGCTGCTCCGACCCAGCAAAGCTTGGGTCCCCTCAGGGCTGCATCCTGCAGCAGAGGAGGAGCGGGCATCGCACTGCTGGCTGTGGGGCAGGCAAGGTTTACCTCTCCTGCTTCACCTCACTGATATTTTGGGCATTTCCATTAACTGAGGAGTGTGCTGGCCTCCAATTTCCAGCTCGATCCTTTCCCTGGTACCTGGCCCAGCTTGGTGCTCTTTTTGGATGCTTGTTGTCCCTGCTTATCTGCTATCCCCTAGTGCTTCAGTCCAGCAGCAAGGGGGGGTTTTCCTACAGGAGCCCTTCTGTTTCATAAGCCAGGAATGCCACTTGTCATGCACAGGAAGCAGAGGGGCCCTGTGCCCAACCTGACCCAATTTGGGGTGCAAAGCCCAGGCCCCCACTGCCTGCAGTGCCTTCAGTGCCCTTTCCCACTGGAGAAGACAGGACGATCAGCTGTGCTACTTCCATGCTCTATTTTTGTGCTGTAGTGTGAGGAACGGAATGGAGTGAGGAGCAGCTGTTTCTCCCTGTGCCTGGCCAGGCCCCATGAGCAGCTTTGGGAGGGAAGGTTTGAGGGTTCGTACCTGACAGTCTGCGATTTAAGGTTCTGCACAGTTGATCCTCATTTTTTGGAGTCAGGGGCTGCACCATTTCTCTCAGAAGCCGTTCGCTGGCATCCCCTTTATGTCCATCCCATCCCCTCCACAACCACTCCTTTCCAGCTGTTCCTCTTTTGGGGTGCCTCTCTGCTGCCTGTCCCTTCTTCAGCAGCATCCTTCCTTCCCTTGGAGCACACCATACAAGAGCTCTGCTGAGCTGATGCTCCTGGATGTTGTTGCCAGCTGGCAACACCACCAAGCGATCTTTTCCCCCGTGATTCACGCCAGCCAGGCTGAGCACACACATGAGTGCCCATGTGTTGCAGGTGACGGAGGGACCATGGTGCTACTGATGTGTCACTCATGGCTGGGGTCTAGCAGGGAGCGTGATCGCACGGTCACATTTGATGTTGTTATTGGGGAGTTTACAGAAAGCAAGCTCCTCCCAGTTGGAGCCTTTTTGGCATTGGTTAAATTCCTCACCCCTCTCAGGACTTGACTTTGGCATGGACTCAGGGTGGACAAGACAATAAATCCAGCTCTAGGGAGCTTGGTGTCAGGTCAAAACTGCTGCGGCTACATGGTGGAAAATGCTGATCCAGTATGAACTCACTCCACCGGTTCAGATTTGTTTAGAAAACAATGTTGGCTTAACTCTCTGCTGGCAAGGTTTATGTTGCAGTGGGTGTTATCTGTCTGCACCACTTTAGTTTGATGCTGGCTCCAATGTTGTTTGTCCTTCCACATCTTGCACATGTTCAGGACTGTGTGTGTGCTGACAAATCTGACAGATGCAATTGCATGCTGCAGCCAGCCTGGTTCAGTCCCTCTTGTCCGGCAAGCTGATTTGAGAGGGAGTTGAACTGCAGTTTAAGCAGGGAGCAGTCTTCATCTCACCCCAGGAACTTCTACTCCTTTCAGGAGTGTCAACATCCCTTGTCTCCCTGGTGCCTGGAGGAGTGCTGAGCAGCAGGGCAGAAGACCAGCTCTCTATTTCCACCTCTCCTAGCCCCACAGGGGGTTCAGGAAGACCCTAGAGAGACAAGCATGTCCTCTGCTGATGGCCTGGCTCTCCTGAAGGGCTGTTGAGTGGTGCCTTGCTGCCCAGTGAGGTCACCATGCTATGTGTCGGTTTCCTCTACCATTAAGTGGAGTGGTCTGCTTTGGACTGCAGAGAGGGATGCTATAGGGACAGAGATGTACAGCCTGTGGGCTCCTTGCTGGCCTGGCTATGTGCTGATCATCGTGTGGAGATGGACACTGGAGGAGAATTTATAATGACCGGGCGCCCGTGCCAGGGCTGAGGTGGTGATGCACTCAAGCCTCCGTTTGTTTGGGAGGAGAAAGGGAGCTTGTGGCTCGTCACTGTGGAAACAGAGTGGGGATTCATCAGCAGAGGTTGGGCCTCTTGGCTGGGCCTCCCCGAGCTGCCGTGGCTTGAGCATCACAGGAGTCAAGGGGACCCTGGTACAGGCTATGACAGGCAGGGAGACAGACCAGGCACCCCTGGGTCCATCACCCTGTTGCTCAGACATGCTGAGTGGATGGGGACAGCCCCATGGTGCACATGTGTGACAGAGGAACTCAGCCTTGCAAGGTGGAGCAGCTGGGTGGGATACGTGCTGCCTCCATGCCTCCTCCTGCAGGAAGGCTTGGTGTGTGGGGCGGGCTGTGGGCCCAGACCTTGTGTGGAGTGGTGGGAGGTGGCCTCTTGTTCCCCTTCCTTGTCCCTGGGGGGACTGATGGGAATGGCCCTTCTCTGAACTGGAGTTAGTGGAGCTTCAGAGGGGTTCACAGGCCCGGAAGATACATGCAAACGTGTGATTTGCTTTCAGGCTGCTTCTGAGAAATATTTATGGCCACATTACCTCACATAGGCAGTGGCTGCAAGGAATGAATTCAGCCAGCTGCAGGAGGCTGACTTTGCTCTGCAATTGCCCCATTAATATCTTTCTTGAGAACTGAACAGCAGCAAATAAATGAGGGAGGTTTTATGGGAGCTTCTCTTCCTCTTTTGCAAAATACATCTGAGTATGCCCCATCCCTGGAGATGTTCAAGATGGATCCCTGGGCAGCCTGACCTGCTGGGTGGCAGCCCTGCTCATGGCAGAGGCTTGGGGCTCAGTGATCTCTAAGGTATTTTTCAATTCAATCTATTCTATGATTCCAGTGTCCATCAGTTAAGATGGGTACACCAGGCTTGACAGAGGGCGTAGACTGATTTCGTATTGCTATTTGCAGTGAGAGAATGTGGTAGTTTGCAGAAGGTCTTCAGAAGCTTCACTGCTGGTGCTGGTTTGCAGATGGTGTTGCAGGTGAATGTGTGAACATGTGCCTGCAGCTGGGCACATGCTCATTGTGATGTATCTGGGACACAACCATGTAGCTGTTTTTTGCTTATTATGAGCTTCCTCCCTGTTTGTGTGTTGTGGGACCAATGGGTGGCACAGCTTGAAGTCAGTGGTGCATCAGGGCCATCAGGCTGTGCCCTGAGCTGAACTCTCTTGTTCTAAGGCCAGCTAGCATGGAGACAGTTATTGAGAACCAGCCTGGCACAAAGGGAGAAACACACATATAATGGAGCTACTTATTTGAGTTCCCCAGCATTTCCCATTGCATTTCATGTCTTGGGGCTGAATCACAGTTGAAAGGCAATCAATGGAGCTAACAGCTCTGCATTGTTCTGCTTACCTTCTGATTTACTTCTTTTCATCCTCGCTAGGTTTCATCTCCTCCCAGGTTCGTGCATCCCCCAGCACTGAGGTCGCTTTCTTTTTGTTGCACCATGGGCTGTATATAATAAAGCTAGCTCTGCTTGTGCCCTGAATCTTCTGGGGTCAAGGTAGAAATCACTGTTTAGCGAGAGACCCAAACAAATGAGCAAAACTAGCCTGGTCGGTCAGAATAAGGTGGAAGTTATCCAAGGAAACTCACACTGATCAATTCCAGTCACCTCCTGTGTTTAAAGTGACTCAGTATCTCCATTTTTAGGATGTTGCTGGGTAGCTGAATTCTCTTATGATTTCTCTTATATCAGTCGTCCCTACCAACAGTGTTTGTGAGATTCTTCCGTATCTGCTTAGATAAGGAACTGTTGGAAACTATGCTGGCAGAATAATGGGTGCTGGGACAAAGCCAATCCTAAAAAAATAACAACAAAAAAACCTCCCACAAAACCTTCCCCCCTTCCCTGAACAATAAGTTATCAAGTCCAGATGGTTAAATCTGAGAGTTTGGAAGGAGCTTAAGTGATTGAGCTGCTAACAAAAATATGCAATCTCTTGTGGAAAAAAAAAAAAAGCAACTGATTCGGGGAATTGCAGAAGACCAAATGTTGTACCTATATTTAAAAAAAGGCTCCAGCGATGATCTGGGGAATTAAAGATCAGTAAGCTTTGCATCTGTATCTGGGAAACTGGTGGGAATTATAATTAAAAAGCAACACTGAAGACATCTGGAACATTGCAGTCTGATAGGGCCTAACCAGTGTGGGTTCAGCAGAGGAAAACTGCATCCTGCTAATCTCCTACAACTCTTTGAATGTGTCAATAAAGCAGTGGATAAAGGAGAACCAATTGATATAATGTATTTAGATTTCCAAAAGGCTTTTGAAAGATCCTACACAAGAGCTACTAAAGAAGCTAAGCACTCAGTGAGAGACAAAATATTGACATAGATCAAAACAAGTGAGTAAGAGACTAGAAGAATGAGGGGATTAAACAGCCGAGTTTCACCACCACAAGAGGTTAATGTGGCCTCCAGGTTTTCTTCCAAATCCCATGTGATTTAATGTATTGCTTAATGATGTGGAAAGGTGGGAGGAGAGAGGTGCTGTACGAGAATTTGCACGCAAGACAAAATCACTAAGTTAGATGAGGCCAGAAAGGGTTGTGGGTAACTCTGTGAAAAGAGAACTCTGTTAAACCAAATGTGCTGCTCTCTGGTGATCAAAACACAGTGCTGATACATTCAAAGCAATAGGCATTGCAGGGCAGCCTTGCACTCCTTTAGACACGCTGCAAGGTCCTGAATGAAGTGTACCAGCATGGGTAGATGTCAGAGAGCTCACTGCAGAACTCTGCTCCGTGTTCTCTTATCCTTAAACAGACAAGGTAGCTGTTGGCTGTGGAGATGGTGGGTAGGCACTGCTCTGGAAGACTCTCGGTACATCTGTGGTGCTCTGAGCTGGCATCAGCCTGCTTCCAAGGAGACTCTGAAGAGTTCAAATCGTTCAGGATTTCTCATGGAAAACCTATGGACATTCCCAAGTGAAGAGATAGAGAAGGCAAAGATTTAGGCAACAGAGTGGAAGTCTTTGTTGGCAAAATAGAATTGAGAATTGTGAGTACCCTGATCACACGGGAGTGAGGGAATGCATAGTGAAATCAAAATGCATAGTGTTGAGATTCATATAGTTGGTCTTTGGAGTGCTATGTCATGAGGTAATGTCAGAAACAGGAATTTAGCAAGGTTCATAGCGTTTTTTTTTTTGTTTTGTTTTTTTTTTTCTCATATTTTTGGAGTGAGCAAGAGTACATGAATGGGTTTTAATACTGGACAAGCCCAATTCTGCAGCCTGAACCTCCAGGTTTAGTCTTCAGAGCCTGTAACTCCGAGAAGCCAAGGGGAAAATGAAGATAAGAGCACGCTGGCTTTCTGTTGTCTGCTTTGAGTTTTTCCACCTTTTCCATCAAAATATCTAGTGATGACATCCATGAGATGTATAGCATATATATCTCTGTTCTGGTATGGTTGCTCCCCAGTGTACACTTTACCTTTATAATGTCCTTAGAATGAGAGCAGGGGCCTTCTTCTCATGTCTTGACTCTTCCAAGCATTGCTTGTGTTTGGGAGCATTCACAAGGTCAGGAAAGAATGGAGTCACCTTATTTCCTCACCTAAACTGATATAATCCTGTCAAAGTCAATAGGAAAACAGAGTTTTCATCCTGTGAACTTAAACTCAGTTGAAAACCAAGCAACATGCACACACAGAATTCAGCAACTGCATCAATCCTTGAAAATGCCTGAGGTCACAGACCTCAGCTGGAAAGTTCCCAGACATTACTGGGAGACTGCCCATGATTTCACATCCCGCCTGAGCCAAGCGTCAGGGGAGGTTCAGGTTAGATATTAAGAAAAATTTATTATCCAAGAGAGAACAGCTTCCCAGGGATGTGGTGCAGTCTCCGTCCCTGGAGGTGTTCCAGAACCATAGGGATGTGGCATTAAGGATGTGGTCAGTGGGCATGGTGGGGATGGGCTGATGGTTGGACTGGGTGATCTCAACCTTAATGATTCTGTGATTCTAAGTGCAGAGCCAGGATAAACAGGCATTGCATCCTTTCCATGAACTAGGCCAACCTGGAGCCCAGCAGCCAGATTCTGTTGGGCGCGAAGGGAGAAGGAGGAGAGAAATCCCTGAGCCTATAGAAACTTTGAAACTTTACCTGATTATCTGCTCTCCTCTTTGGTGCAAAGAGCTGAGTAATTTCCTCTTCCCTGTTCTACAGAGTTCCCTAGCCAGGAGCGTGGTCTCATTTCTTGAGAATATTTTTTTTTAATGAACACATGATACCGGATGCTGAAGCCACTCACTGCTTGGCTAGCTTAGGTCTATACAGAGTTTGATTTCTAGCTCTATGTGTGTAGCAGTCTCCTCATTAGTATGTTTCCTTCCTGGGCAGCCCACGAGGTGTGAGTGAAGTGACTCCTTGCACAGGGAAATGTTTTTAAGCCAGGAAAACAAACACTGAGGATCATCTTTGCGTGCCGCTCTTGGCTGGATCCCTGAGCGCTCTTGTATTCTTAGAGCTGTGAATTTTTTTTTTGGTGGATAGCTCAGAGCTACACCCACTGCAGCTGATGCGGATAGAGTGAGGGCAGCCAGGCACACATCCCAGTAACTGAGAAATCTGGGGTCACTGTCACACCTTTCCATGGGGATAAAATCTTCTGCGCTGCCAGAGGGAACTTTGGCAGCGTTTAAATGCTGACATCATCCCAGTCCCTGTGAACTTCTGGGGTTGAAGCGACATCTCCAGCACTTCTGGAGTCCAGGAGCTCAGGGCTGCGGGGGCTGAGAGGCGCTGATGTCACCTCTGCTGCGTGCCAGCAACCCCAAGGCTTGAGAGATTGCTTGATCACCACGACCCTATTACAGCACCTAAAAAGACCTCTGGGATCGGGAGATGATTGCATCTCTCTGCTCCGTTACTTCAACCGATGAACCTCCAGGGCAAAGCAATAAATGCACCATTTCCGTAGTATTATAGCACTTGGAAACCTCACTCACTGACTCACAGCTTTCTGCCCCACTCCACCACCTTCCACTCATCCTGGCACCCAGCCACATTCTCTGCTGAGGTGTAGCTGGATAATCCTTGTGCTTTTACAGTACCGAGCTGTGTGCAGCTCTGAGATGAAACCCCATTACCTCCTCACTTGTTACAGCACTGGTGAACATCAGTGCCATGACGCATTTGCTGTCCTTTTGCTCTGCAAGTGCAGCGAGGGACCACTGCAGGAGACATCTCCGCTCTTAATACAACATCTGTGAAACTCTGGTGCTGCTCTGCTATGGCAAATGATCTCCTCTTTACTCTTACAAGGCGGGAGCTCATCTCACACTGTTACTGATGCTTCAGAAAACAGCTGAGCACCTGGGAATGGCCATGTCAGATCAGCAACTGGAGCTTACCAATGGGAAAGGGAATGCGTTGAATGTCTGGTCAGCGATCCTGGCATTTAGAAAGAACAAATTAATTTCTCAGACGCCCTAGAGAGGTGGAGTTCTGTCATGTTACAAACCTGACTTGTAGATTCTGGGGAAAATCCTAAAAGCTTTTGATAATAGAGGTTTTAGTGAGTTTAATGCCGATGGAATTAAAAGTCTCTAGGCACTCATTGTGAATGGATTTACATCAGGGAGATTAGAAAAGGGAAAACATTATTGGTGTCCAGGAAACTCAGGAGAGCAGCTGTCAGCTGGTTTGGATGGAAGGCTCCCCAGTGGACAGTCCCTCTGGCCATCATACAGCACATGGTGTACAACCTGTGGGGTCGGCTCACATGCTCACAGCCTGGGACATGTCCTATGAGTCACTTCTCACATAAACTCTCACAGTGGGATGTTTGCACCAGCTGTCGTGTACAGACACACTGAATGCGAGTGAGTGCAGTAATGGACTCCCCATTTTGGTTGCACCCATATGTCCAACCCAAGCACTACTGCCTTTCCTAGTGTGTTCATCACCTTTCATTTGTGCAGAGGAGTGTGGATGGGGACCACACAGCCTCCTCCCTGCATTCACAGACTCACCACATGGCAAGGACTGGAGTCTTTATCCCATTTCTTTCCATCAGAAATGCACCTGAGTATGAAGCTATGGTGCACAACTTATAACGCAGTGCAGTTAAAGTAGAAGTTAAATGAGAATGCTGAAAAAAATTTTTTTGAGTCTTAGTAAATTCAGACCACATCCAGCTCACAAAATCCTCAGGCTTCAACTTGTCACAGGCTGGGAGAGTAACATGGGAAGGCATCACCATATGTTTTTCAGGTTCTCCTCTTTTTTCCAAGACTTCGATTTAAGTGGTGGAGAGGGACTCCTGGGGCCAGATGGCTCTTGTCTGTGCTCATAGGTAAAAAAGGTGGGATCCTCAAGGGCCTAGCCTTTCTTGGGCGTCCTTCTGGAGCTAGTTTTCCATGGCTGTGCTTTTTGCTGAGGGACTGTAGAGGCAATAGAAGAAAAGATGCAAAAGGATCAACAGAGAGAGCGAGAAGGGTTTTGGCCTTAAGAACATGAGCTTGTGCTCTTCTCAGGGCAGCTCTGAGAGCTGATTTGTCTGCTGCCCCTCTTGTTATTTCTCTCCAAAGTCCTCATCACTTGAGAGCAGAGATCAGCGTTAATTTACACTGACTTTCTCCTTAAGTGAGACATCTTCAAGCTGAGGAGCCAATTCAAATCCTGATTCAAGGATCTTTATCTCCTCAAGCCCAGGAGAGCTGGGAGTTGAGGATTTGCTAAAGCAGAGAGTTCTTTGCCCTTCTGGGGATAGGCAGGAGAAAGAGCATGTGCCTCACCAGGGCAGGGAGCTGAGCAGGGACAGATGGAAAGAAAGGACACAAGCCTGACAGTGAGATATCCCTTGACACTGCAGACAGCAGGATGTCCTCTCTCTTCTGGACTTCATCACCTAAATGCTTGCAAGCACCACCTTTCCCAGCACGCCAAAGGCAGAATTACCCTGGCTAAGCAAGGTGAAGATGACATACTGTCCACAGCACACAGCACGGAGCTAAGGTTCATGCCATCCTTCCTCTTCCTATGCAGCATGGATGGCTGCTGGATGGCTTCAGGGCTCCGGGGGAGGGAAGGCAGGACTGTTGGAGTGGTTGACATGCCCTCAAAACATTGGTGCCATGCACTGTGTGCCAGTGACAGTGCAGGCTGGATGTCATTGGTGTCCCTCTCAGTGTGTGTGTAGATGCCTTCAGGGAGTCCTCATAGGAGGAGGAAGTGGGAGAAAGGAAGGAGGGAGAGAAGAAGGGTGAGCAATCTCCGTGCCTCCCCAGGGGTCCCTGCTGTTCAGGCAGTATGTGGTGTGAGCACAGGAGTCAGAGGGGGAAGGCAGGGAGGGGGATGCTCTGCTGACAGGCTGGCACCCTGCGAGAAAGCAGCAAGAGAGTGGGCATTGTGGCAGACAGCCCTTTTGCTGGGCACGGGAGCTCCCATTTATCAGCTGGGGGGTGAAGTGTGGAAAGAATAAGATTCTTTGAAATGTAGTGCAGGATTTGTGTCCAAGCAACATGTAGACATGGTACTTAGGGACATGGTTTAGTGGAAGATATTGGTGGTATGTGAACGGTTGGACTGGATGACTTTTAGAGGCCTTTTCCAAACTTAATGTTTCTATGATTCTATTATTTAGAAGGAAAGATGTTAATATAGAGACATAGCAGTGAGCAGTGATAGGTCATCAGTGATGTCAGGGCAAGAACTAGAGCTATCTCTGGAATTCCTGGCGTCTTCTTTAGTGGGGAAGCAAGTAAGTCTGTTAGCCAGTCCCGGAAGGTACTTGATCTGGCCCTGCCAAGGTTGTGTTTGTCCTGCAGACACACTGCATCTGAGCTGCTGGGCTTGCAGACTCCTGCCTTTGGATGGCTACACAGCCTGCTTGGGACACACTTCTGTGCAGCATGCATTGGCAGTGACAGAAGCTGTGTGTCTCAGTAAAGGGAGATACTCCAGAAATGACTCTGCAACCAGCACTACAAAACCCTTTTGTCCTTCCTGCACCTGGGGTAAGAGAGTTTCCATACCATCACTGTCCTTCTTGAGGCACCTCACTTTGTGTCTGTCTTCCACCAGCACAAGGAGAATGTGAGTGAAGGTGCCTTCACTCCTGGCTGTTGTAACAGGCAGGCAGGCTTTGTCCTCCCCCCTCCCTGCCCCATAAACAGCAGGCGCTGTATATTCCCAGGCAGAACACTGCTTCTGGAGGACATCTAGCACAACTAACTCATCATGACAACCAGCAGCAACTTGAGGCTGCATTCACAGAGCTGTTTGTAGAATCACCCCAGCCCTTCAGCACAAGATGTACAAGTGCAGTAAGCCCTGCCACCATAACAAAAGCTACCTGAGGGCTTTCAATTGAATAGACCTCACCTATGGCTCCCATCTTCCTATTGAGACTGACTAGCAGAGATTCAAAGTCCTCTCACTCACATGATTAGCAGTGTTCATAGTTATCTGTCTGTCCTGTGCATGGAACTGTATCTTCAGTTGAAGAGAGTTGCGTGGAGATTGGAGGCCAAGTGCACCTTTAATAAAAGAGGGGAGATTTAAACTGGTTAAAAGGAAGGAATTTTTTATTACAGGAGTGGTGAGGCATCAGAACAGGTCACCCAGAGAGGTGGTGGCTGCTCCATCCTGGAGACATCTAAGGTCAGGCTGGAGGGGCTCTGAGTACCCTAATCTAGCTCTGGGGGCGTGCTGTTTATTGCAAGGAAGTTGGACCAGACATTTTAGGGTCCCTTCCAATTCAAATGATTCTATGATTTTATGGTTATGACGCCTGCAAATCCATGTGGATGCCAGCATAATTTGTATTACCTGCACCATGGTGGCCTTTTATATTCTAATAACACATGAAAGGATGATCAGGGGCTGATTTTTCATGGGGAGCTGCCTTTGGGCACCACTGTTTTTGCTTCGTCTTTGGAGTTGGTGAGCCTGGTTGTGTTGCAGAGTGACATGCATGAGGAAAACAGCCACTGAGCTGGAGGACCCATGAGGCTGTATCATGATGTAGTCAACAAAGTGAGCTGCTTGTTGTTGCTTTGAAGTAATCATATGACAGTTCGATGCTTTATTTAAAGCACTGGGTACAACTTCCTTAGTCTTCTTTCCCAAGCACTTCGAGGCCAACCAATGTATTAATAAATTAGAGGGATTAAAATAAACAGTGCTTTGAAAATCATTAGGCATCCCAAATGCCTGGAAACAAACAGCAGTTGAAATAAAAATATAAAATGCAAATAGGCTAAGAATTGGGCCATAAAATGTTGTAGCCTAGACCTGGGGTAGCTTTGGGAATGAAAAATGTGCTTATTCCCTTGATTCTCTGGGTTGGGACAGAAGTAACACTGTGGTACAGTGAACAGGGAACGGTGCCTGCCCCTGTTCTGACAGTGATATACAGCCAGCCCCACCAGTGCCTTTACTGGCTTCAGAATACGGTTGTGGGGAGATGAGACCATGAGCACCAGCCACAGGGCTGGAGCTGAGGCAAGATCTGAAGGCTGCAGACTGGAGACCATCTGGGTGAGCAGCTGTCCTAGGCAGATCCTTCTGCTACTCTTGGTCCTGACCCTCACCCTCCAGGCACTGCATACCCAATTCTCTCCTCCTCACAGCTCACTGCTTTTCCCACTCCAAGTCCTGCTCCTCCTTCCCTCTCTGGAGATCCAGGGGCTGACACAGCCAATTTGCACAGCATCCATTTCATTTTCTCTCAGTGCTACCAAACTGGTCTCCCAAGTGCTCAGTGGCCACATCAGCAAAGATGCTGCCAGGGCCATGAGAGAACATGTTCCCTAGTCAACTTTCTTCTTTCTGAATCCTTCATTGCTGTGACCTGCCTTTTGTTGTCAGCCAGTTCAGAGACACACCGTAATGGCACTGTCCCAGAGACATCTTGTGGAGTATGATCAGTAGATGAGAGTGTGGCTGGTGACCTGATGGTTTGGGTGGTGTTTATAGCAGGGCTACCTGAAGCAGAGACGTTTGGGAACTGCATTAGGGTAACACACACCTTCAGCGTGTTTAAAAACTGGTGAAGTCCTGCTTAAGAAGTGAAAGCAATCAATCTTGATCATGAGGCATTGGCACAGGCTGCCCAGGGAGGTGGTGGAGCCACTGCCCTTGGAGGTGTTCCAGAACTGCACAGATGTGGCACTGAGGGCCGTGGTTACTGGGCAGCATTGGTGGTAGGTGGATGGTCAGACTGGATGATCTTGGTGGTCTTTTCCAACTTTAACAATTCTATGATTCTATGTGGCTGTAGGATGATTTTAGACCAGAGAAGCACAAAAGAATCACAACTGGCCAGTGCTCCCAGCCCAGCAGGGAAGGCGGATATCCTGTTTTCCAGGCAGTTGTTAGAGATCCTGTGTTCATGCAGGAGGTATTCACCACCTGCTGACTGAGCATCCTGTCGGCACTTGGAGAAGATCGTGTACTGCTGAGGAGGAGGAGGAGGGGGGCATTCATGAGAAGCCTGCCTGATTCAGGAATTGCCCGGACCATCTTGAGTTCCTCTTGCGTGACAGACTTATCAAGCATCACTGGCCAGGGAAAAAGCCATCAGACAAAAGGAGAAAGCTGGCCTAGGAAAAGGTAGAGCATGACTGATAATTGAATATCTTTCCTGCCTGGCCGGCATGCTGTGAGTGGAAGGCATTGTGAGGCCAAGTGCCTGCCACTGCCAAGGGACTTTTCCCCTCTACGCAGCCACTGGGATTTCTAATCCAGGCTGGGTAGGACAATGCTGTCATGTTAGTAATGGTATAACTCTCTTAGCAGTCTACCGGTGTGACAGAGCCACATAGAGAACAGTGTAGGCTGAATATGCACTCATGCTTGCTAAGCCTGTAATCCCAGCTTTGATTCTCTCTCCCTCCCTTTTGATTTTTTTCTTTTTTTTTTTTTCTTTATAATAATCAGTTCAAACTTATTAAGAGTGATTCACTAGTTGTCTGTTTATCTTTCCTCAGTGTGGCATCCAATTTGGATTGTACAGAGGAGGAAGGTGGGGGAGAAGGAAGAAATGAGAGAGGAAAGGGGAGCCTGGAGGGTGTCCTTGTTTCCGCTCTCCATGGAAACTAAGGCTGCTATATTTCTGTGAACCTGAAAATTCTTGCTGTTATTTCAACCCATGGTCAGAAGAGATTGGTGATCAGTCCCGTCCCCCTGTTTGATTTAGACTTTCAGTGGCTTTCTTACTGAAGGTTCAGCAGTTGTTGGCATCTGATAGGAAGCGTTTGGTGGTCTGTGGGATGGAAGGAGGCCAGGCACATGAGTTCCCATGACCTTACTAGATTATGCTGCGACTGATGCATTCACGTGAGACAAGGCAGTGATGGGGCTAAGCCCCTCCAAAGCTGTATCTGGTAATTTCACCTGAGACTATGTCTGCACTTCCAGAAAACTGATTCCTTAGCAGATCCCAGCAGACCCCACGATGTTCTCCAACCCAGGCAGCTGCAAAGACCTGTTCTTGGCCCAATTCTAGTACATCTTTCTCTGCATCCAAACCCTTTTGACTTTGTATGCTTAGAAATCTGAGAATCTCTTCTCAGCAGTTGCTTGGGCAGGGCAGTAGGACTCACAGCTGGGCCACGCGAGGCAAGTAGAGAGAATTGCTGGATATTCACGTGAAGTCTTCTGCTGTCTTTGCCATGGGCATTCGCTGGCCAGAGTCACATCTCTGCCAGCCACAACACAGGTGCTTCTCTGGAGCCTCCTCCCTTCTTGTCTCCAGGGGTTGGCACAGCTCTGCCCTTTTGCTCTGTGCTGCTGGCAGCTGTGCTTTTGGCCGGGTGACACTGAACACTGTAGACATGGAGCAGGTCACTTGGAATAAGCATTTAAGTGTTGGTTTTTGCATGGGAGGATAGTGAACAGGAGAAGGCAGAAAGGTCAGATAAACTACAGGCCTACAGGACAAACTACAGGACAATTGTGAAGGAGCACTGAAGGACTAGCCTTTTCCTTAATCTCATCTAAATATCATGTACCTATGGCTCACTGGGGCAAAACTGTCCTGAGCCCCAGACAGCTGTGTCCAGGTGACACAGCCCCATACGTGCTGAGGCAGCTCAGTATGGAGGAGGCAGCTCCCAATGGATCTGTGGGTCAAGGCAGTATGTGTGTTATTCTCTAAAGGGATGAGTGATGGGATCCTGGGCTCCATCAGGAGAGGGGTGGTCAGCAGGGACAGGGAAGTGATTGTCCCTCTCTACTCGGCTCTTGTGAGGCCCCATCTGGAGTACTGTGTCCAGGTGTGGAGCCCTCAGTACAAGAAAGACATGGAGATTTTGGAAAGGGTCCAGAGGAGGGCGACTAAGATGATCAGGGGGCTAGAGCACCTCCCCTATGAGGACAGGCTGAGGGAGTTGGGCTTGTTCAGCCTGGAGAAGAGAAGGCTGCGGGGCGACCTCATTGCAGCCTATCAATACCTGAAGGGAACCTACACCCAGGAGGGGAGTAAACTCTTCATAAGGGCTGACAATAGCAGGACTAGGGGAAATGGATCCAAGTTGAAGGAGGGAAGATTTAGGTTGGATGTTAGGGGGAAGTTCTTTACGAGGAGAGTGGTTAGGCCCTGGAACGGGCTGCCCAGGGAGGTTGTGGATGCCCCGTCCTTGGACGTGTTCAAGGCCAGGTTGGACGGGGTCCTGGGCAACCTGATCTAAATGTGTATGTTTGGTGGCCCTGTTAGGCAGGGGGGTTGGAACTACATGATCCTTGAGGTCCCTTCCAACCCGGGTGATTCTGTGATTCTGTGATTCTGTGATATGGTCAAAGCATGATGCAGTGCAAGACCAATGAAGTACTGCTCATCTTTCAAGCTGTGTTCTTCTGCTGTTCTCTGTGTGCCTCTTCTCAGTTCTTACTCTTTCTCATGTGCTCATATCACCTCTCTTTCCCTCACATTTGTGCTTCATGCACGGTTCAGTGAAAATAATCCATACATAACCCTCCATTCTCTTTTCTCTTTCTCACTCATTCTTTCTTCCCGTCTCTCACCAGCTCTCTGTTGCTCTCTCTGCCAATTTATTCTTCTCTTTCCTCCCACACTCTGTCCTCGTTTAATCAATCTTAGCATAGGCCTGTTTTCCACCAGAGTTGCTGTTTCATGCTTACTCTCATGGAGGGAGGGTGGGCAGGCATGTGGTTAAGGTTCCAGGTAGGGAATGGAGAGCTAGGCCAAGACTTCTTGGTGATGGGCATGGCTGAGTCATGTCTCTCTCAGTCCATGGTTTGTCTCCCTCTTTCCAACACAGCAATATAGAAGCTATAATTGAGTCTACTGTACTTAGAGGTTGTAGGACAGAGGTCTGTGAAGCTTCTGAAAGTGAGCTAGAGCTCTTTGGATAGAAAGCTGGTTTGCCTTTGGTGTCCAACTAAGCCCAGAGACTGTGCCCAGACTGACACATTGAAAGCCCATTTTCTGCCCTTCCCATTGTCCTATTTAAAAATTTTGCACCATCCTGCTTGTGATGAGAAGTTACTGCAGGGGAAATGATTGACACAAGTCAGCCATGGTGTATTCTGTGGTGATCCAGGTCTTTATTCCCTGAGCATCCCCGGAGAATAAAGACAACTCTTGTTCCTATGGATGCTACCATTGCCAACCAATGACACCAACTCTATTCCCTTCCAACTCCTTTTCTTGTTCTGCCTATGCTTTCTTTGCAGTTTTTTGTTTTTTTTTTTTTTGTTTTTTTTTGTTTTTTTTCAGTGTACTATTCCCCATTCCCTCTGGGAGC
This sequence comes from Tetrao urogallus, assembly GCF_951394365.1. NCBI lineage: Eukaryota > Metazoa > Chordata > Aves > Galliformes > Phasianidae > Tetrao > Tetrao urogallus. The sequence continues at coordinate 143,127,628 of NC_136813.1, read as the reverse complement.
ACCACACCAGGGCCTGCCTTGCTTGCTGGCTGTGGAGGGCTGGCCTGAAGGTGCCAGATGCTCACACCTCCTCGGTTCTCCTGGGCAGAAGTTGCCATGGGAGACAGGGAGAAAAGAAAAGTGCCTTCCCCAGCTAGAAGCCTTCTATTGAGTGGAGAACACCCCCTTCTTGTGTTCCTTCCTCCCCCAGCCCCCCTTCAGAGAGTGCTCTGCAGAAAGCTGCCTTTGAAGCCCCTTAATTAGTGTCCTGCATGTCCTGAACGGAGCCCTTCATTACCACCAGCACGAGGCACAAATTGGCATGTGTTTCAGGTTTGGGCTCAGCGCCAGTATTTTGTTCCACTCCCCTCCCTCAAAACCTCTCCAGCTCCCCTCCTCTTTGACACACACGCATGCACACACTCACACTCTCACAGAAAAAAAATACATATACATGCCAAATATGCCAAAAAAGAGACACCCTGCCTTTCCAGCATCCCAGATTTGTGGGGAAAAAGAACAAAAACAAATGGAAAAGGTCACCACTCTCCTGCCTCTTCTTGGCTTGCTTTTGCTCTCCTGGCCCTCCAGCATATGCAACTGCAGGTTGGGGGTCATTATCAGCCCCAGAGTATCTCTCACAGCCTGTGGATGTGCTCCAAGGGTGCTAATTAGTGAGAGAAGGGCTGATTAGGTTAGAAATTAAGTGCTTATTTTCTCTCTCTCGCTCTCCCTTTTTTTTTTTTTTTTTTTTGTGTGTGTGTGTGTGTGTGTGTGTGTGTGTGTGTGTGTGTGCATGTGTAAAAAATAATGGAAACAGATGGAGCCTCAGGAATGATGGGGGAAAAGGCAGCCAGGAGTCAACTGATGCCCACTTCACCCCTCCACACATGGGTTGTGGGTACACAGTTGTTTTGCAAGCTCGCAGCCCTCCTGTAGCACATATAACAACACTACACATGCCCTGTGGCTGTCTGATCCTCTTTGGGACTGAGGAGATCCTCCTTGCTTTCCAAGCTCATCCCTAACCCCTTTGTATTCTTCTGTTGGTTTTTATTTTATTTTATTTTATTTTATTTTATTTTATTTATTTATTTATTTATTTTGCATGTTTTGTTTTGCTTTTTCACCTCAGTGTATTTCAAGCAGCAGTATTTACGTTGTGGACATCATTATGTTTCACTGCCTTCCCTTGTCTTTGTAATATTTTAGACCCCATGTTCATTGACCCCCCTAAAGGCATTCTACCTCAGAGGATCTCATATAAAGCTCTTCTGCGCCTCCAGCTCTCCAGCAACCAGCTCAGAGGTGGTGAGGGACAACAGATAAATAATTTTCCACATAATCAGAAGGAGATCTCTAAGGCCAGTGTTTTGGATGCACTGGACACTGAACCATTATCCAAAGGCCACAGGTTTCAGTTGGGAACAGTCAGGTTCCGTCAGGCTGGAGGGAAGAGAATGAAGGAAGCAATACTTAATACTGCTCCACAGCTTCCTTTCTGGGGTAGTAAATGTGCTGTCAGACCCACAAGATGGTGCCATCACAGCGGTTGGTGCTATCTGCAGTAGACCCATGTATGTGACCCAAGGCCTTACTCCAATGCTAGGAGTGGAGTTCATCTCTCCTAGCTAGAGACATCACTGATAAGACAAAGCTGAGTTTGTTTTTGCAGTGAAGAATATTTGCTCAGCACCCAGTGCTGCTTGTGACCCCTTAGCTAAGGTGTGTGGATCAAAAGGTAGAGGAAAGCCTCCTACTGATGCAAGTTGATAGGCCCAAGACTGTTGTGCTTCAGAGCCCTACTAGAAAGTGTGTGATGCACAGGGGCTTCGTAACTACAAAACAAGAAATCTGACTTCTTGGAAGAGCAGCCAGAAGACCCCCATGTATGTGTGGTGGAAGGAGAGCACATGGGTATGTGCTCACATTCCTTGGGCTGTGTGCCATGAGTATGAGTGCAGGCATGACTGTTTTGGTGCTACATAAGGGGAAGGCGTTTTCGTCTGAGTACAATTCAGGCCCCATTCTCTTTCCATCTTGATGGTGCTTTTTTGCCATGTGGCTCCAGCAAGCAGCCGAACAAACAAACAAACACATGGGAACCCAAACTCCCTATTACCACCACATTGCAGATGCAGCCTAGTTTGGCCTGTATTTCTCCTGTTGCCACAGCAACGGTAAGCCAGGGAGTAAATCAAAATATCCTCTCTGGTGCTCAACACCCCCATATGGCAAAATAATAGTGACAGTGTGGAAAACCTGTTCTTCCTCCCTTGCCTCTTCTCTCCAACCTCATTTCAGCCAAGCCACTCCAGAGACTCGTCGCAGAGCCCTAAGGAGATGATAAGCCTCCTCTATGGGGAGTGAGTGAACACCACCTTTGCTGTGACCAGTATTCACCCTTACTCCTTTCCTTTGCTGCAGTGTCTCTCACAGGGGTTGTTTAGGTCTGATCAGTGTTTGTGATCTCAGCTCAGCTGGCTTTTAACGAGATGAGTCCCCTCAGTTCCACTAGAGACAGAACAGCATCCAAACTGGGCTTAGCAACCTTCTTGCTTCAGCAGACTCTGCTTACAGCTGGGAGAGACAGATCCTTTAGAGAGGAGCAAAGCAATCAAAGCACATTTAGGACCAGGACTCCTGTCCAGCTGAGCTCAGAAATATGCTCGCTGGGACAACTGCCAAAAGGTCTCCACCAGCTATGCTTTGTGCTGGCCTTGGGCACTTCCAAAGTCAGTGATGTGCTTAGGAGAGAGATCTGTCTGCCTGGAAAGAAGAGTCTTTGGGAAGCGAGGAAGGTCTGCTGCCCCTGGAATGGGTGTGGGGCAGCCTCATGGAAGCAGGGAGAAGCCAGACTTGCATTTACTGCAGCAGCATTGCTTATGGACATCCTAGATCTGGATGCTATTACAGCCCTGGAGGATGACCTGCATCCCCTTTTCTGCCAGCAGGCGATTGTGCTGGATCCATCACTTCTGCCTCCTCCAGCTCTGGCCGCCAGCAGCTTCATTAGGAATCTCAGTGTGTTCTTTGGTTGGATTTCCCCTGAGAATCCGATTTTAAGGCTCCCCAGTGATTGCTAATGTGTAAATACAGTGTGGTTCAGCATGGCGACGTGATTGCCCGAGTGGATTGGAGCTGTTAACTCTTCAGCATCTAAAGGGCCTCCCTACTTCTCTCTGTTCTGATAACCACTGTCTTGAACAAGGAGGTGGCTAGTGGGAGCTTACTGCCCTGAGTGGATGCATGGAACCAGGAGTCCCCTCCTTTTGCTGCGGAGGGGAGGAGAAGAGTGGCCCTGGAGTAGGCAAAAAGGGACATTTGATGATTAAATGCTGGAGCACAGCAGCAGTGTAAAAATATACATATATCACAAGCTTTAATTAACACAAGCAAAGGGAAAAGCAGGAGAAAAAAAGCCACTTTTTAAAGGTTTCATAGAGACTATAAACTGGCAGCGGAGAAAAAAAAAAGTAATACATGCAAATTAATGGCATAAATTTAAGGTTACTTAACTTCACAAATGTTAACAAGCTCATTAAAAAAAAAAAAAGTTATTCTTTCCCAGTTTCCTGTTGCTGTTTGTTTAATTCTCTCCCTTTTTTTTTTTTGTTTCCCCCGTTGAGAAGATTATATTTTCAGTATTCCTCCTAAATTAATTCTGGCTCTCTGTCTTCCTTCTCCCTCCCTCCTTCATCTCTGTCTCTCTCACAGTGTCTGCCTCCGTCTGTTTGCCTTCCTTTCCTGCCTATCTATCATATTCTTAATGTCTCCATCATCATAGTATCTAGCCTTGGATACAATACCCTCTCATTTCTCTTCCTTTCTTCTTCCCTGGCTCTTACACCCCCCTTCTTCTCCCCTGCTCACAATCCTCTCCCCTTTTCTCCTATTTTCTTGATTTTTTTCTACAGCAGTCAGTATAACTCCAGCCCGGTAATGCTACACGCAGCACCGCCAATTTCCAAACATGCATTGTTCCCTGCCTCTGGCAGACAAAAGAAGGCAAGGAGCAAATTAAGCGGTCTCTGGCTGAACTGCTCGTTTATCAGCCACCCGAATGGCTGCCTGCTGCTGCGGGCTGGGGAGTTATCGACATAGGTGAGGGTGCGTGGGCAGGCTGTGTCAGAACGCCGCGGTCCCGCTTTGAAACAGCTGTCTCTGTTCCCCCTGCACTGTCCCCTTTGTGGATAACAAAGGGCATGGCTGCTCCTTGCTGAGCCCAGAAAGTCACAAGCCCCCGAGGTCATGGTGTCTCTGCGTCCCGCTCTGCTTACAGATAAAACCAAGTTTCAGAAACCCGGGCAATTGCCTGTTTAGCTTTGCCTAAACTCGTTTCTCTGGAAAGAGGACATGTGCCTTTTGTTCTGCGTCTTTTAAAACCACCAAGGACACCCCAAGATGCATTATCCGTGACGTAACTCGTCCTATCCACGATGCTACAGCACTCTGTTCTCAGGCTCTTGTTTTCATTGCTTGAAGGGAGTTGGTTTTTTTCATCTTCTTCTTTTTTTTTTTTTTTTTTGCTGGTTAAAAAAAAAAAATCTCATTTTGACTTATGGTCCAGACTGAGTCATAGGAAGACATCATTAAAAAAAAAAAAAAAAAAAGAGGGGGTGGATATCATCATTTTTGGCCACAAGCCATCCCTGGAGCTTTCAAAGTAGCCTGTGAACATTGCTGCCGGCTCTGTGTCAGTACCACAGACAGCAGCCCTGGCCAATCGCTGCTCTCCTCAATGGCCCATTCGGCATTTTGAAATACTGGAGAGCAGATGAGGAAGTCAGCCTTTTATTCGGCACGGCAATCTTGGGAAAAGGGAGATGAAATTACAAGCTGGAGTCCCTGGGCAGCAGGGAAAGCAAGAAAATCCAATCAAGGAAAAAAAAAAAAAAAAAGAGGAAAAAAAAAAAAGGAAAAAAATCTCAGTTTCTCAAAGTGAGAGGAAGGATGTCAGTGGGTGGGTAACAAAGAGGCGAGGGAAAGGAAGAACAGAAGGAGAATCTGTTATGTTTGGAAGATGTGGGAATCATCAACACAGATGTTGCAGAAGAAAGCGATTGAGAAGCTGAATGGGACTTGCAGAGGTTCACTGTTGGGTACATGCTTTAAGGACATCACTAAATGGAAATCTGGATGTGGGAGCGAGAAATAACCATGCGGGATCCCCAGACAGCATCAGTTTCTGTCCAGACTGACATCACAGGCTTTTCCATTGAACAAAATCACTGCTTTTCCTGGGTAGGAAATGAGTCAGGGTAACTTCAGATCTTAGCGTTTGGCCTATGCAGATTAAGAGTAGTAGTAAGGAATAAATAAAACATGGCATACTCAAGGGTGACTAAGGGCTGGAAGAGAAGCAGAGAACAGTGTGAGGGAAGGAAAAAGGACTATGGTGAATGGTGAGGGGGGGCTCCAGATGAATTGCTTACTAGGGATGTCTGATGAAGCCTTTTGAGAGACATTTAGGGGGATACAGCTTCATGCCTGGTCACAGAGCATGCATTTACTGGGATAAAGGACAAGGCATTCCCATGCCCATGGTAACTGAGTGATAGTGCTTTTTTTTTTTTTTCTTTCTTTTTCTTTTTCTTCTATCCTTCCAGCTTGTATACAGTCTGGAACAAAGTGTGTTTCTCACTGAGCATACTGACAGCACCTAGCAAACCAGATGCCCAGCACCAATTGCAGACTCCATACACTCTGCTACTACTGATCAGCACTGAAAGAGGCAGAGCAGTGAATGAGGTGAAAAAAGAAAAAAGATTGAAATCTGGACTGAGTAAGAACAAAGGAAAGGGTGGGATGCTTTGAAAATCAAATTGTCCCCTACTTTTGATTGCTTCATACCTTGTTTTAGCTTTGGCCTACATAACTAAAATGAAGAATGACAAGGTGCCAGCAGAGACGGGTATTTTTTGGGTTATTTGCATGGATCATCCATTTGTTGCATGGCTGCTGTACGAAATGCAACACCACGAGCCGACATATATAATTGTAGAGGGGGGGGGGATGAATAAATGTGTTTCAAAGAACAAGGAGAATTTTAAATGTCAGCAAGAGGGTATATGACTCACTCATTGGGAAAATACTATTATTGGATACATAAGTAGGACTGTACAAAGCACTAAGAGGAGAGATGCTACTAGAAAAAAAGGAGAATTAATAAGTATAGGTAGCATTTAGATAAGTGACAGTGAATGAATGAGGAGATGCAACACCAGCCAACACAGGGCCTAGAGTGAAAGCAAAGGGAGAATGCAGGATAAGAGTGGTGAAGGATGAAAAGAAAGCGATCATGGAAGACAAGGAGGAGCCCCGAGCACAAATATTTTCAAGAGTGTTTAATTATAATAATCGGTGCCAATGGTTGAAATGAACAATGAAGGGTAAAGGAATTTTGCATGAGTCCAAGCAAGGTACTGAGAATAATTGACTTATGCCCCTACTACCTTCACTGGCAATGTTGCAGGTTTCTTGAATCCGGAACACATCTAACTTGAAACTTATAGATTGCCTACTGCAGGGCACCATCCCAAAAGGCCTATCCCAGAGGTTTAACTAGTCATTCCAGCAGTCTGAAATGCTACCTGCTAGCATGTCCTCCTAAGCAGAGCCCGAGAAGTTGCATCCACTTCGTTGGTTGGTTCTATGTGGTTTGCATCAGAGGCAAAGAGAATGGCAGTCCTGGAGGAGGAGGTCTCAAGAGGCTTGGGTCCAGCTGGGAGCAGCGCCAATTGTATTACTGATTGTGAAACCCCAAATTTCCAGTGAGCTGCTTTTCTGGCTGGATTGAGTTGATGGAGTCTGTAGAGAGACAGATGTAGGTGGATAATGGTGAGAGGGGGTGGTGAGTAGCATAGCTACTGCCTCAGTGAGAGGGAAAGATGCCATGTAAGTACTGCCAGTTCCCATTCAGTGAGCAAGTGGTGAGTCAGGGGCAGATACTGACTCAGCAAGAAGGCGGCAGGCTGGGTTGGTGGCTAGAGCATCCTGGCCGGCTCAGCACACACCACTTGGCCACGCTGCTGCACTCAGCTCCCCATGGGAAAGGTGCTCCCTCTTCTTTGTTTGTCCCCTGCCTGTGAAATCCCAGTGGCTGGGGCTTTGGAGAGGGCCTCTTGCCATGGTTTCTGGTGGGATGAAGCAAAGAACATTTTTTCCTGGTGTGTTTGCTTGGCAATGATGCCTCTCTACAAGGGGTTATAGTAAGAGGGGAAGAATAAAAACAATTGATGGAGGTAGAGAGAGCCCTTCAGCCTGCCTCATCCCAAAGAAATCATTCGTGTAGGCAGGAAGTTGGTGAAAGGTGGGAGGAGGGAGAGAGAAAAGAAAGAAAGGAAAAAAGAAATGAGGTAGAAACGAGTGTGAGAGAGAAAATATTTGAGAGATGAAAAGAAATTACCATACGGCAGGATCCTGTTATTCAACCTAATTTTCAAAGGACCGCAGCTGTCGCACTGAGATAATCTGTTAATTATAACAGTCATTGTGTTTTGGCAATGGAAGAAAAAAAAAAACGATTCTAAACAAGGCAAGGTAGTGGAGAACAGGGAGGGAAGGCGTGGCTGTGTCAAAATGCATGTCAGATGTTAGCTTGAAATATAGGTGGGTGAGCTGGCCAGGAAGAGGGTCTCTCCCAGTGGGGCTGAGGATGGAGGGGAGATGGAAGCAGCCATGTGGAAATGTAACATCCTGCCTAGTGTGGTGCTACTAGCTCTAGGCATGCACTGACCAGAGGAAGAGCTAGAGGTTCTGCATAGTCCATTAGCACGTGCTGCCACAGTTTATCGCTCTTGGGTTATCAGAAAGATTCTCCATGTCCTCCCACACCTTTTCTTCTGCTTCTGCTTCATGTCAGAAGAGAGGAGAGAGGTGTCACTGCTGGTGAGGGAACTTCTATCAGACCCTTGTTCAGGGGGAGGGTGGCCGGATGCTGAAAGCATATTGAAGGATGCTAGAATGCCTATCACCTGCAAGAATCTGCTGATCTGGAGGTATTCACTGGATGTCTGGCTGCTAGTGCAACCTGTGAAGTGATTTCAGCCAGCCCAGGACTTTTGTGATACCTTATGCTCTGAGCCTCTTCCTAACTTCCAGGTTTGTTGGGGACATATTTAGTACTCAGAAATACCAGGCAGTTGTTTGACTTGAGTGGGGGCATCTCTCAAATTACTTGTGGGCCAACCATTCACAGCCAGCCCAGTGAAAACCAAGAGCTGCTTTTCTGTGATACAGGGCAGAAGAGTCAGCACAGGACAGCAGAGGAGCCATGGTGACCCTGAGGGGGTAGAGGGTCTTCACAAGAACATGACATGCAGCTGTGAATTTCTCCTGGCCTCATGCAGGACATGCTGCCCTCCCCTGCAGCCATGACTGGTACATGCCAATGCTCATAGCTTGCTCCCTACAGCAGGCAGCCTCTCACGTACACAGGCGCAGCACCCTGCTCCCTGCAGGGATTCACATCAGGACACAAATGCAAGGTCTGTGCTTCCCTCATTTCCCACAGCACTTCTTGCATCCACACACACTCACAACCACAGCTATCTCCTGTTATCCACACACACCCACAGACATCCCACACTCCTGCCCCACTCCCTGCAGCGTTTCACGCACAGCCAGCACTCCCACCCCATTTTTGATTCAGGCAAACACATGCACATGCACAGGCACTCCTGAGCAGCACTTTCCCCGGATTCCTATCACAATTCCTCCCCCCAGGAGTGAACACTCACTCTGCTTCATAGAGAGATTGCCCCTACCTTCTCCCTCCTGGCTTGCACACCCACCTGAGCACCTGCAGCAATTCCTCCACATGCAGCCCACCTCCACTTGCAGCTTGGCGCCAACACTGCTACCCCATCCTTTGCAGTGACTCATGCACACACACATGGATGCACATGCACACACACGCAGATGCACACACAGAGCCCACCTTGCTGCTGCCCTCCCCATGGTGGGTCTCCACGGACAGACACATGGAGCCCACGCTCCCTCCCTATAGCCAGAAGGAATTATTCCTCTGCCCTGCCACTGCCAATGTCTGAGCTCATTGGGTGACAACAAGGAGAGTGATGTTTCCCAGGCCCTTCTTTCCCCTGAGGCGAGAGCGATGAAGGCGGCTTTATCACTGCTAATATTTTTATGGGACCTGTAATCTCCTCACACCCTCTTCTTCTTGGAGAATGCTGTTCCCCAAGCCTAACCCCCCTGCACACGCTTTCGCAAGTTGTTGCTGTTGGCTGTCTGGGTGGTGCTGGCTCAATGCAAATACCCCTTAATCTTCAATAATCATATTAATATAAAAGGTAACCATCTCACTTTGGAAAAACAAAAGTGGCTCTCTGGCCTGCCAGGGAAGCCATGGCATATGAAAGACCTTTCTGTCAGTGTTTATTGCTTTAAAATGATTTACGTTTCTAAAGCTCTCTCTTTCCTTTCATGCTTCTGAGCTGCTTCATTTTCCTCCCCTGAGCTTTCCCATTCTCTCTTTCTTGCTGCCTAACAAATTAGGCATCTAATCGCAGTTGGGGAGGCACAATGGGAGGGCGGGGGGGATGGGAGGGGTATCTACAGCACTGTGCTGTTTTGTTCATGGTTAGACTTTGAGCTGTTCAGCCTTGCAAAGATTTGGATTCAGTGTCTGTGGATTTGCTTGAACTTGGGTGCATAAGTATGATGGATGTAGCTCTAGGTCACCTCAACTCTTCTCATGTCCCAGACAGGACAAGGATCAGCAGGGATGGACAGCATGGCCTGGGCAGTCCCGTGCCAATCCTTTGTGATAGGACTAGGGGAAATGGTTTCAAAATAGACAAGGGGAGATTTAGATTGGAAATAAGGAAAAATCTTTTTACAGCAAGGGTGGTGAGGCACTGGCACAGGCTGCCCAGAAAGGTGGTGGCTGCCCCATCCCTGTAGACATCCAAGGTCAGGATGGAGGGGCTTTGAGAACCCTGATCTAGCTGTAGGTGTCCCTGTTCATTGCAAGGGGGTTGGACTAGATGAAGATTAAAGGTCCCTTCCAACTCAAATGATTCTATGATTCCCTGTGCAAGACACTGTTGGCCCCAGCTGGTGTTTGAGCTCTGCGAGCTCCCTTGCAGCATTTCCCTGTGAGAAGCAGCTGAGATGGTGTGTTGGTTTCATAGGCTTCCTCACCACATTGTCCTTCTGGTGTGCCAGAGCTTTGGGCTTCCTTACATCATGGGGACAGCTGGAGTCTGGGTACTTTCTCTCTGCTCATGACTTTTAGAGCAGCAGAGCTGTGGATTTGTATGGTGAAATGAACCAGTCCAGAGTCGAACCCCAGGATTTCTATTGCAGCAGAGCTCTGCCAAAACTCACAGAGCCTCTGGCACTGAGCAGCCAACATTCAGCAGGACTCATTGATAGCAATCCAGACCATGTAAGGGATGAAGGCTTTGACTGCTCAGTGACATGAAAACAGCTTTTACTATATGAGATTCCATGGTGGTTCTGTAGATAGTTGATTGTTGTTTTTTTTTTCCTTTGTTCTTTTTACGCTTTTGCCTAAAGCAGCTTGTCTGTCCTCTAGACTTTTTGAGCCTAGAGGGCAAATTTCAAACAAATGTGATGAAGATCTCGGAGATGCTGAGAACTCTTTGTTTTTATGTATTTTTATTTTTTATTCTTTTGCGGAAATAGTGGGATAAAATGGATAAAAGAGAAAGCTTTTCTTCCTTTCTCTTCATAGGTCATGTCAGATTGGGCTTTGGGCAACCTGGTCCACTGGAAGGTGCAGTGGGAACTGTATGATCTTTATGGGGCCTCCAACCCATACCATTCTATGATTCTATGATTCTATTAGGTAATAAAGAAACCTTCAAAGACCCCATTAAAAAAAGAGTTCTGCATGAGCTCAACCCTTAGTGGGCATCAGAAAAGCCAGAATGGAGGACATTTTCTCTCTCCCTGTTTTTCTCTTATGCAAGTGGCTTCCACATCACAAATCCTCAGGTATCAGGTTTTCTGTTGTCACTTCTTTTTGTCTCAATCATCTTGGGGTTTCTTAGATGCCACTGGGCACAGCCACAGCTTCTTTACTGTGCAACATGATGTTAACATGATGTTAAATGGGAGCATCCCCAGAGGCAGTGGGGTGAGAGAGAAGGGGCTGCTGTTCGGTAGTGGCACACCCATGCTGCGTGTTTCTTCCATGGCACTGTACTTTCACCAAAGCCAAGGGCAAAGGCAAGGACCATCTCTGGCCATCCTGGTGGGAAGATGGAAGCACAGATATCTGAAGCAGCCAGAGATGACAAAAGAGCATCGTGTATCACAGCAATTATCAAGCAGGCATGGATAGTACTAACCCCCAGTTCCAAGCCCCACTGGGAAAGGCAGCTCCCCTTTTTCTGGAAAGCTGTTAGAGAAATCTTGGAAGGACTTTGAAGCCAAGACAGCTAAGCATTTTAATGGTGGCGTTTGCACCCTGAGGCCTCCTGGCAGCATGCTGAGTTGGGAGGAGTGCAGATTCCCAGCCTCAGCACAAAGTAGAAGAAAGCAGCAGGAGCCTTGGCCTGGTTTCGGGGTGTCCCCAGAGGAGCCAAGAGTGTTTGACGGTTTTTTAATGCATGCATTTCTAATGTAAGGCTCTTAGCACCGTTTAAGGAATGGCAGAACTAAGTGCTGGCTTTTTCAATGCACTGGGCCCCAGGAGGACAAAGCTGACAAGGTCAAGATCGCAGGCCCAAACTGCTGCTGTATGTGGCTTTTCTGGTTGTGTTTTCATGCCTTGCCCCCTAGATCTTGTATCCTCCCTCAGCCATGGTCCATCTACCTCCCAAACCCTCATGTGACCTCCATTCCCTACATGGAATTATAGAATTATAGAATCATATAATGGCTTAGGTTGGAAGGGACATTAAAGATCAATGAGCCCCAGGCCCCTGCTGTATGTAGGACTGCCAACTACCAACTCAGGCTGCCCAGGGCCCCATTGAACCTGGCCTTGAGCACCTCCAGGGATGGGGCACCCACAGCTTCTCTGGGCAGCCTGTGCCATGTGAGGCGAGGCACTGGAACAGCCTGCCCAGAGAAGTTGTGGAAGCCCCATTCCTGGAGGCATTCACGGCCAGGCCCACATCATTCCTGTCCATAATTTCAGTATTTGTGTTTGAATCCATCCTCATACCTGGCTATCTAACTAATGACTGTATTCTTGTGTGACCTGCTGTGCCACTTCAGTCTCTGAATCAAAGGGCTGTTCATGGCTATCAGGATACCTATCTCCTGACTCAAATTCAGGACTTCCCCTACTACATCTTTCCCTAAACCTCCCTGTCCTCTCCTCTTCTGAACAGATGAAACATTCTTGTGGCCTTCATCTGTTCCTCAAACACTCCAGAGCAATGGAACACGAATAACCACTGAGGCATCTATTGATAGAGCATAAACCAGAGATGAATCACTGGGAGTTTTGAGCTGATGAGTTGACTTTGTGCCAGCCACGGGAGGGTGCAGCCATTCATGGGCACAACACAACCCCTATTCCTTGATGCTCCCACATCCATGAGGTTTGACAGAAGCCAAGGCAAGCTGTAGGAGCTATCTAGTGTTACAGTGAAAAGTTCTGGAACTTGACAGCCAGGTGAACCCAATAAACGGTGGTGGTATCCTTGCATCTACCTTATAAAACAGGTCCCGTGTCTCACTTTTTCATTTCACCTGTATATACAGCCTCCATCCAAGCAAGGCTCTCCACAACTCATGCCTACTCCTTCTTCAACTTATACCTAAGCTGTAGTTGCTTACCTCTGCTCTCCCTGCCCACCTCCATCCCAGTGATATCTTACTGTGTTGCCTGGGAAGCAAAGGATAGAAATAGCCAACTCTGCTGTCAGCACCTTTTGGGCCAGCAGTAAGGACATAGTGTTGCTTCCTTGTACTGCTGGTCTGTGACACTGTCTGATTGATGTTCATTTGGCTCTGAACAGCTGAGGGAGGGTATGGTGCTGATCTTCTGTCCCTGGTCTTCCCTTTTTTATGTCAGGGAGCACTGAAGTCTTCATGAAAGGCAAAGCAGGGAGGGCTGTGGTGGAGTTGGAGACTGGCACATCTATGGCTTTGCTGAGACAGGGACTGATGGTCCCAATCTGAGATGAAATAGAGTTCTTGGGCACGAGCAGGTGTGGTGAGGTTGCAGTTTGGGCTGCCCCTGGGGCCATTGAGATCAGTGAGACAGTGAGGATACAGGAGTTGTTGAGGGAAGAATGGAAGAGATTTGCATATTTCTTGAATTACAGCCATCATGGGGACCCAAGGAAACCAATAAATCTGGCTTAAGGAATGATTTGGGCCCTTCTTTGGCCTCCAGCTGAAGCAAGGTTGCAGAGGTTGGAGGTGGATGGAAAGTAGGTCTTCTCTGCATGGCCCCTGTGTTTTCAACACATACCAGGAATAAATATCTTCATTTCCTTCCACTGCCTAACCCAGCCACCTCTTTCCTTTCCAGGCTGCTAGAACATCTCCCCCTCCAAGCCCTCTTTGTGTTGCCTGAGCGGAATGAGGATGGGTCTCAGCAATTGGTGGGGCTGCTGAAGGGGAATGCATTCATGGTCCCAGTGTTGCTCTCTGTGCACCATGGACAAGCCACAGCAGGCAATGACTACTTTAGCACAGCACTTGGAACAGCCTGTGCTGTTCCAGAAGGCAACAGAGGAAAGGGGCTGAGGGAACGAGACAGGGTACTGGACTGAGGGGAAAGCAGAGGTTTGTGGGTACCAATCTATGGAGAGCCAGATGTGCCTCCTCTCTGATGCATTTGGGGCAGCAGTATCAGGAAATGAATTCTCATTGGATTATAAGGCTGAGAAACAAAGCAACAGACTGCAAAAACCCCTGCCTTCTGCATCAGTGCTGGCTGATGCAAAGCAAAGGACACTAGGCAGGAGCTGGAGGCCATCATATGACAACCACAAATGACTCAAGTTTAGCAGTCTCAGCTGTGGGGTACAAAGATTTTATCTTTTCTTTCAGTCTAGCTGTTCTTCCCCCTCCTGTTCTCCATCTTCGCTTTCCTTTTTGGATTACTGAATATTTAAGTGTTTCTCCGTGACACTATCTCTGATCCCTTAATCCAGCTGGCCTGGTAATTCCACAGACCCAAATCAGCTCAGATTTCTCCACAGACGTAAGCCTTGTTCCTCAAGGGTTCACTCCTCCTCCATTTATCTTCCTTCATTTTTCTTCTGCCCTCTGTGGCTCTATGCTAGAAATTGATTCAGCTTTTGCAGCAAAACCTTAAGTATTTTAAGTGAGCAGCCTTCCCCCAAAATAAAACAGTTGAGAGGGAATCTTTATTCTTCACTAAGAACCTTTTATTTTCTTTTCTCTATTGTTTTGTTCCTGCTCCCCTCTCCTCCCTAGTTAAAAATAAAGCCCAGTGCCCACATTTTCTCTGCTGTATGAAATGATTTCCTCTGCACTGCCTGAGGGCACTCCTTCCAGGCTCCTTTTTCAGCACAGTGGGAGAAGGGCTGAAACCATGGCTGGAGGGAAGGTTTTACTCAAAGAGCTGGTGGATCCCCTGTCCCTAGAAACATCTAAGGTCAGGCTGGAGGGGCTCTGAGCACCCTGATTGAGCTGTAGGTGTCCCTGTTCATTGCAGTGGAGTTGGACCGGATGGCCGTTAAGTGCCCCTTCCAGCTCAAATGATTCTTTGATTCCAGGCTGCCCTTCCTAGTCAGGACCAAGAGCTTGCCCAGATCCCACACATACATTAGGGCAAATGTCACTTTGCCCTTGATTCCTAGAAGGTGTCTGTTCCTGCAGCATTCATAGATAGGGTGGGCACAGCAGGAGGGAGGAGGCTGTATACCTTTCTTTGGTGGGTGGGGTGGATGAATGATGTCCTTTAACAATACTGCTAGCATTGTTGGTGGGAGACTGGAGGCTAGTATTTGACATGCTGCTTACATCTAGCTCCTCTGCATGCTCCAGCTGGGCTGGCTCACCTCAACAGCCTTGTCCCTGCACCAAAAGACAGGAAAAATTTTTAGAGCACAAGTGGTTACAAGAGCTTTGAATTATTTATCCCTCCTGCAGTAAGGAAGGGAGGAAACAAAAAAGTATTTTTTGTTTGTTTGTTTGTTTATTTTAATTTTGTTCTAGGGATTGTATTCATTTTTATTGCTTCATGCATTCCGTGTACATGATTTCCAGGCAGCTGAAAACCGTTGGCTTTAGCTGTGCTTGGGGCTTGCCTTTGTTTACACTAGGAGTTCTAAGCCAATTGCAATAGCAGCCGTATGTTTCCCAGCCTCCCTCCCCTTCCCCTTCTCCCTCCGCTCCGCTGCCTTCCCCCACATCCCTGGCTGCGATTACATTGCATAACAGAGCCTGGGTACCCTTCTGCATACCCTTGATATAAGATTATACGTCGTGAGGGTTCCCTTCTCAGCGAGGCAGGAGGTCCCATTCCCCCCTTGTGAGCACCCCCTGCAACTCTATCTTTTCCCCATCTCCCTCTTCTCATGAAACCACACCCTCTAAATTCTTATTGCAAAGACCCCCTCCAACTGATGCCTCTTCTTGTCTCCTGTGTGCTTTCTTTTCCAGATTCCAGTGACAGATGGATCTCTCTCATGTGCACTTGCTCTTTCCCTCTCTGTATTTTTGTTTTCAACATGTTTGATCTGAAGCTCTGAAGCTTCTCAGAAGGAACCTGGGAGAAAAGAAAAAGGAGGAGGAACTGAAGGGAGTGTGAGCGACAGAGGAGGCAGCCTTGCCTATTCTTCCAAATCACACCGTGGAGGGGCGGGGGAAGACCCGAGGGGGGAGGGCTTGGGTTTATTTTGGGGTGGGTTCGGTGTGGGGGGCAGGTGGGTGGGAAGACATTGGAAAAGGCGAGAAAGTTGCTCATGAACATCGAAGATTTGTTTTCCTCCGTCTGAACTTTTGTTTAGAAAAGAAGCACAAGGTAGTTCTCTCCCGTACTGTTCATCCTTGGTCACAGTTGTTGGGTGTGCTGGAAGTAAATTGCATGTATACTCCCTGCTCCATGCTCCTGGCTTGACCCAGAGAGCAAGAAGAAATGATGATGATGGCACCCAATAGGACTGGGGTGCTCATGCACTTCCATTGCTAAGCCCCTAGCAATTGCCCCTTTCACCTTCCTGTGCCTCTTACTTTCCTTTTGCTGTGGTCCTGAAATTTGAATTTTTTGTTGTCTTTCTTTCTTTCTTTGTTTCTTTTTCTTTTTTTTTTCTTTTTTAACCTTTTTTGGTCTGATGAAGGCACCACTGAAGACCATGATGTGCCTGGGGTTTTGGGCAGCTGCTCTGCTCTGCTTGTTTTCCCCTGGCACCGTGCGGGGTGACTGCTGGCTGATTGAGGGGGACAAAGGCTATGTGTGGTTGGCCATCTGCAGCCAGAACCAGCCCCCATATGAAACCATCCCCCAGCACATCAACAGCACGGTGCATGACCTGCGTTTGAATGAGAATAAGCTCAAAGTGGTGCTGTACTCCTCCCTCAACCGCTTCGGCAACTTGACTGATCTGAACCTGACCAAGAACGAGATCTCTTATATTGAGGATGGGGCTTTCATGGGCCAGACAAACCTCCAGGTCTTACAGCTGGGCTACAACAAACTTACAAACCTGACAGAGGGCATGTTGAGGGGCATGGCCCGGCTCCAGTTTCTATTTGTGCAGCACAACCTGATTGAGCTGGTCACTCCTACTGCCTTCTCTGAGTGTCCCAGCCTGATTAGCATTGACCTGTCCTCAAACCGTCTCAGCCGTCTGGAGGGGAACACCTTCACCAGCTTGAGCAATCTTATGGTGTGTGAGCTGGCAGGTAACCCCTTCAACTGTGACTGTAGCCTTTACAGCTTTCTTAACTGGTTGGCGCTCTTCAACAATGTCACCAAGAACTACGACCGGCTCCAGTGTGAAACTCCACGAGAGTTTGCTGGGTACCCGCTCCTGGTACCTCGGCCTCACCACAACCGCAATGCCATCACCATCTTCCAGTCTATGTGCAGAGGTGGCACCATCCCCTCTCTCTCCAGGGTCAACCCCACTCCTTATACCCCTGACTCCCAGCGAGACCTGGATGAGGGTTCAGCCATCAGTCCTGGAGACTTCCTCTCTGTCAAGCCTCCAGCTTCTTCCACCACTGACTCCTCCTTCAGTCCCAGCATCAAGCTCCATGATGTCACCATCACTTCAGCCATCCTGATGGTAACCATCCCCATGCCCTACAGTAAGATGTATGTGCTGGTTCAATACAACAACAGCTATGTTTCTGACATTGCAACACTGAAGAGCAAGAAGGAATATGTCACTGTCAACAAATTGAAGGCCCACACTGATTACACTTTCTGTGTGGCCTCCATCCGCAACAACAGACGCTATAACCACACTTGCTTGACCTTTGCAACCAGGAGCAAAGGCAGGGAAGACCCTATTTCCAGTACTTCCACCACCACGCACTACATTATGACCACCCTGGGTTGTCTCTTCGGGATGGTCATTGTCCTTGGGGTGGTGTACTACTGCCTGCGAAAGCGAAGGATGCAGGAGGAGAAACAGAAGTCCCTCAATGTAAAAAAGACAATCCTAGAAATGCGTTATGGATCAGATATTGATACTAGTACCATGGTCCATCCTTCCCAGAAACTGGGTGAGCCACCAGTCATCCCTGTCTCACGCATGTCCTCTATCCCTTCCATGATTGGGGAGAAGTTGCCCCCACCAAAGTCAATGGAGACTGGGATGGAGACCCCCAAAGTCACCACAAAAGGCAACTACATTGAGGTGCGGACTGGTGGTGGGGATGGGCTGGAACGGACCCCACGGGATGAGGACCTGAGGGAGCTTGACAATGGGCAAGGCTCAGCTGCTGAGATCTCAACTATTGCCAAGGAGGTAGACAAAGTCAACCAGATCATCAACAACTGCATTGATGCCCTCAAGCTGGACACAGCCTCTTTCCTGGGGGGTGGAACTGGCGTTGACTCAGACATGGCCTTTGAGTGCCAGTCCATACCTGCCAGTTCTTCGGGTGGGCTAGAGCGACCCAGCTTTCTTTCCCCACCCTACAAGGAAAGCTCCCACCACCCTTTGCAGCGCCAGCTCAGTGCTGATGCTGCTGTGGCCAGAAAGACCTGCAGTGTTTCCTCTAGTGGCTCCATCAAGAGCGCCAAGGTTTTCAGCTTGGATGTGCCTGACCACCCACCACTGAGCAAATCTGACTCCAAATACATTGAGAAGGGCAGCCCACTCAACAGCCCTTTGGATCGTCTTCCCTTGGTGTCCCCGGGCGCCATCCACCACTTGGAAGTCAAGCCCTCCTACCACTGCAGTGAGCACCGACACTCCTTCCCGGCCCTGTACTATGAGGAAAGCGCAGACACCTTGAGCCAGCGGGTGTCATTCCTCAAGCCGCTCTCCCGCTCGAAGCGAGACTCCACATACTCCCAGCTCTCCCCCAGACACTACTTCTCGGGTTACTCCTCCAGCCCTGAGTACTCATCGGAGAGCACCCACAAGATCTGGGAGCGATTCCGGCCTTACAAGAAGCATCATAGGGAGGAGGTTTACATGGCAGCTGGACATGCCCTGCGGAAGAAAGTTCAGTTTGCCAAGGATGAGGATCTGCATGACATCCTGGATTACTGGAAGGGAGTCTCTGCTCAGCAGAAGCTGTGACTCTTCCCTACTCTTTCCAAGAAAACAATACAAAACAAGAACCCCTTCCCCAACAACCAGAAAAAAAAAAAAAAATGCCACTTGACTGTGAGAAATAAATCAACATCAAAATACTCCGACAAATACAAAACTGACAGAATCTTTTCTTAAAGTTTACAACAACAGAAAACTCTCTCTCTCTCTCTCTCTCACACACACACACACACACACACACACACACACACACAAGCCGAATTGTCTCTAGTGTGTTACGGGGACCATTGTTCTGCCTGCAGATGACTGAGAGGAAAGTCCTGCTCTGACACTGTGGTAACAACACTGGAGTGTGTGTAGGTGGGACTGGCCTAGGAGGAGGTGGCAGTGGTGACCAGGGTGAGGCAGGGATGGACACTCACTGGGAATGGAACTGAGCTATGAATTACTGCTCTTTCTGTTTCTCTTTGCTGACTGAAAGCTGATTTTTCTTTTCGGTGGGAGGGGAGGACTTCGGTTTAGAAAGCTGCTCTGCCCACTTGATACATCTACTGTTCCAAATCTTTCATCACACTAGTTTTCCCCCATTTCCTTTGGCAGTGGAAGCGTTTCTTTCTCACCCCTCACGTTCCAAGACAGGTAGGATTTGTTGGAAGAAGCTCTCTCCTTTTCCTTTTCCTCTTCCCTGTCCATCTCTGTTAGGGCTCCTTTGCACTTTTTAAATAAATACTGCATGAACTTCCATACTCCTTGGAAGAAGGAGAGTGTGAAAGACAGAAGAAGGAAGACCTGACATGCAACAGGCTCTGTCCCCATGCAGTTCTCCCCACTTCCCTTCTCCTACCATGTTGGTGATGAACAACAGTGATTCTGGAGTGACAGGCCTGCTCACAGCCAGTTATATGCCTATCACTAAAGGGGTATGGCTGTACTCTTTTGCACATCAAGTCAGTTCCTCAAGGAATGGTGGACAAGGAGGTAAGAAGGTCCACTCTCTTAGAGGTGTAAAGGTGGGGAGATTCTTATCTCCCCATGAGCGTCACAGGTCAGAGGTCCTTCCCATCACACAAACCCATGACCTGGTCAGTAGGTTGGCACACTCTTCTGCCCCTCTTACTATGAATAAGGGACCTGGAGAAGAGTTAAATAGAACAACTTCTGCACTAAGCTTCTGCAGCTCTTCCCAAGTGACTTGCATCACATTGGAAGCGGGGTAGAAGAGCATCAGCCATTCTCCTCTCTTGATTAAGGAGGGGTAGAGTAGGGGTATGTGAAGAATAGAATTTCTGATGTTCAGAAGTCTACTCCTCACTGAATTGACAGGAAAGCCACAAAGTTTCTTCCACTTGAATAGCCCATGGGCACTTCAGCATGGGTAGGAGACAGCCTAGAGTGGAGGAAGGAGCGCAGAAAAAATGTGAGAATGGGTGTGGGACTAGTCCAGTTAAGGACAGATTCAGGAGAAGCTCCCTTTGTGTTCATCTCATATGCTGGGATAGGGAAGGTACCAGCCTCTGGATAGCAATGTTTTTCTGAATACCAAGAGGCCCTCATGAGATTCAGAGCAACTTATCACCTCCTAAGCCCTTCACCTCCTCACAGTTAGCTGTGACAGACTTCTCATAGGAATTCTTCAATTTCCTGGCAAAAAAATGAGTTTCCTTTACTTGGTCCCAGACTCTGACCTTTGGATAGAAGATCTGCCACAGAGTTAGGAATGAGCCTATTGCCCTGTATACTTCATCCTGTTAATAAGCAGCCCAACAAAGCACAATCTTGGCACTCCTTCCTCTTCGTTTTCCTTGTCAGGCAGGTGTAGCTGCCTGCAGAGTGCATCTTTATACAGCACACTGGGCCTCCTCACCACGAGCTAAATATCCCAACTGTTTTTGACAATTGTTCACTCGTATCAGGATGAGAGTGGGGGCCTGTGTTGTGTTGGTCTTTCCCAAGTGCCTATTTCCTTTCTGAGGCACTCTTCAGAATCCTCAATATGTTTGGGGGCCCTGGGAGAAGGATGAAGGTTTAGGAGATTCTCTGGGAGCTATTTATGTGCTGCCTGCAGACAACCATCCCATTATCTGTCAGATTGTTGCACAGCCAGCTGTGGCAGCTGATTTCAGGTGATATAGCTTCTTCTTCTGAAAGTGAGGAGCAGCAGTAGACATAGCCTGGTGTGCAAAAATCATTGGAGATCCCCAAGGTCTAAGCCTGTGAAAATCCTTGGGGTCCCTTCCTTGTAGGGATGCTGCTGGCAACAATTCTAAGACAGTTCTGAATCCTGTTGCCTCCGTCTCCTTCACTGTCAGCCATACCTTCCCTTAGTCAGAGCATCATTTTGCCTTGAGCCCAGAAGTATTCATGGAATTGACTCCACTGTGTAAGAGCCAGAGAAACCCCAAAGGGGTTAGTGTGTTTGTATGTGTTCAGAACGATGAAATACATCTCTGCTGCCAAGCGTCCCTCCATGCTGGGACAACACAGCAAACCAAAACAGGTCAATGCTGTGAGAGGTGCACAGGCATAGCAGAGACCTCTCCAGCTATCACACAGAGCAGGCCCAGCAGTCTTCCAGCCTGGTAACGATCCAAGCAGGATAGGCTAATAACCGGGGCACAGAATTGGACGGGAAAAGGAGGATGACAGACACAGGGGGATGGAGTCCTGTTCCTCTCCCCACCTCTTCCCTCCCTGTGCTTCTCCTCTCCTGTATGGTCTTGTAATAAGTTCTGCTCAGTTTATAGTATTAGGGGGAAGACTTAAAAAACTGCAATGCTTTCTGCTCTCTCCCCACATCACCTAAGCAAGGTAGAAAAGAAAGGTCAGGAATACAACTGTCATCAGGCCCTTTTTTTGCCTGTTGTAGGGGTAAGGCTGGGTAGGGGGGGAAAAGCCATTTCTCTCCCCACCGTAGCCACCATTCCAAGGCAGTGGATGAAGTTTGCACAAGATGGACTGTTCTGTGGGAGGAAGAGGGCAAGAAAGGGGAATGAAGTGTCCTGCCTTCCTTCCTCCTCCCCTCTTCCTTGTCCTGCTCCCTTCCCAGGGATGAGGGCTTGCAAAGTGATGCCAGCCCTTTTGGAGGAAGGCGGATTTAACGTTCTATTTGCATGATGATTTTATTGTATTTTTCTGAGCAAACATCTGTTGTGTATGTGCCAGTTTGTTGGAATTTAACTTCCTCCCCAAAGTCTCTCCCATCCTTATCCCCATTTTTCCTGTTCCTATCCATCATCCCTGATATAATTTTATGAGAGATTCCTACAAGTTTGAGAGGGAACGCACCCCAAAGAGAGCCCAACGTAATCAACCCAACAAAAATCTTCCACTCCTCTTTCCAGTGTCCACTCCCCTTGCCCCAGATATGGTCTCTTAGCTGCTTTTCAGGGTGTGTGTGAAGGGGAATGTGTTATATGCCAAAGTCCTGCTCTTCCAAGTGCTCATAATTTCTCCTAATTATTTAGAAATAGGAGAGAGGCCCATCGAGATAGGTCTCATAAGAGAAATGGTTACTACCATCCCCCTGCCCTGGTTTCACCTTCCCCAGATCTACAGGCAACGCCATTCTTGGGGGAGCCAGGAGTGCCTCACCTGCAGGGAAACGTGATACAGGAAGAACTTGATCTGGAGCTGGTTGCAAGCACTGTAAGACCCACTACCACCTTCCTCTCACTGACTGCAGATGGCTTTGCAGTAGGCCTATCCTAACCCTTTCCTGTGGGTGGCCCTAGCAGAGAGCATGGCACGATGACGCCTGTAAGACCTTCCTGGTGGAAAAAGGCCCCAAGAGAATGCCCAGAACTTCTAAGCCCTCTACAGGTTGGTTTTGGTGATAGCTCCTCATCCTTGCCTTTTTCCAGGGCAAAGTAGATCTATGGGGCAGAACAAGGACTATCCCCCTTCACACATTATTTCTGTGTTGGTGACTACTGGCAGGGAACATGTAGTTTTAGTTCACCTCATTGGAAAGAGTGGAGAATGCAAAATGAGAGGGAGTTCTGATCTGCCCTCTCCTCAAGAATAGACTGAGGGGGGGCTGGGTTGGATTCCTGCGTCCAGAAGAGTAAAAACAAGACCCCAGGTGTGATGTTGGTTTCCTGTGGGGCAGAGCCTTCCCCACACCTGTAGGTGATGACTGACCCCAGCTCATGCTCCAGTGCCACATTCCCACTCCCCACTCTTCCATGCTGAATAAATCCCTCCTGAGGCAGGTGTGAAATATTCATGACTGACAAATGAAGATTTATGTCGGGCTGAGGAGGCCTCTGTGCGTTTGCAATGCTAATCAGCCTGTCTTCCTGGAGGAGGTTCTGCCAGGCAGGCTTGGGGGAAGGAGGGGGAGATATGCATAAGGGAAGCAGGAAAGGGAACTGAGGAAGGGAGAGGAGGGGTTAGGGATGAGGATGATCTATACTGGAGAGATGGAGGGATGGGGAGGGAGAAAGTAGGAAACAGGCAGAGGGAAATGAAGAGGGACAGGCTGGAAGGAAGAGGGGAAAAGATGGCTGTACAGGAAAGAATGGGATATAAAGGGTGAAAAGGCTGAGTGCAGGGGTGGAGGCTCTCTGAGAAGAAGTGGGGAATAGTCAGCAGTGCCTGAAGAGAAAAGCTGGATGGGCTTCATGATGAGTTGTGGTCCCTCTCCATAGGGCAGAGCTCAGCATAACAGGGCGGGCAGCTGCCATGTGGGCAGGAGCTGCTGGAGCCAGGGCCCTGAAAGCACATTTGCCATGCTTCTTGCTCATCAGAAAGCTCGACTGAATCTGGAAGCACACAGCCTCTGGGAACCTGGAGAAAAGTCCTCTTCCTCCGCCACCACCTCCTTCGGCTGCACAAAAGAGGAGCCTCATGGAGCCATCTCCTGTCACTGGAGCCAGCATGCTGAACATCCCGCCACCTGAGCAGCCTCAGGGTGGCTTTGAGTGGGAAGGACACTGAATGCCACCCTTCACTGGGCCATGGGGCTCTCCCATAGGGCCGGAGGAGCCTGGCCCACTTCATCTGCCCCCTGAAGGCAGATGTTTTGGGATGTCCCCAAGGGGCAGATGGGGTGTCTGTTGTTTCCCGTTCTCCCCCCCCAGACACGCACCCTGTCCCTCCAGCTGCTTTGGCCTTGTACTATGAGGGGCTCTCTTGGTCTGCCTCCCCTTTTCTTCCCCTGCCTTGAGCCACAGTGAGCTGTCTCTATACCTCTCCCCACGAAGTCAGCTCTCAACCCACCCCTCTTCAACCCTTCCCCCCTTTCCCCATCTCATGGGTCCCCCTCCGTCTGCCCCATCCCCATGCGTTTGGCTTGGCCTTTGCCTCTCCGTTACCACCACCGCCACTGTGAGGCCTTGCTCTTTGGTGGCCCACTCCCACCGCCCATTGTCCCCTTGTCCCCAGGGAGAAAGGGCTGGCTGGGTCAGGCGAGGTCCACCAGGGCTGGTACCACTGGTCCATCCACAAGCACAGCACTCGGGGCGAGGGGATGGGAAGGGGTGGGCAGATGCCAGGAGAAGAGCTGGGGAGGTTTCCCCTTGAATGTAAAGAAGGGCCTTGGAGGCAGCTGTTGGGACTGGCTTCTTGTGTCCTCTTGGTGTTCCTCTTTCCACAACAGCCCTGTGACCCCCCTGGTTGTGTATGGATACATTTGAGTTGGAGTTATGTTGTTTTCTTCTGTTCTTTCTTTCTTTCTTTCTTTCTTTCTTTTTTTTCCTTAGCTTTCAGATTTCTCTTTCTTTTCTTTTTTCTTTCTCTCTCTCTCTCTCTTTTTTAATTTTTATGTTTTGAAAATGAATGGCACGAAATTATTTTTCCTCAACTCGGAGATTCCTGTATGGAGAAATTCAATTTCTATATTTGCAATAAATTTCTTATTTAAAAAAAAAAAAGAAAAAAACAACAAAAAAAAACCAAAAAAAAACCCAACAAACAAAAAAGTGAAAAGCTGCTTCTGAGTCTGTTTGTCTCAGCTTTGTTTTGCACAAGAGGTGATATAGATTGGGAGGGAATGGGGGGAAACCAGAAAAGCTGGGTGGGATGGTGGGAGAAGGATTCTGGATTCTCCCAGGCACTCAGTGCCCATCTGCTCCTCACTAACACACTGTTTCTCTGCTCTTAGATGTTGACTTATTCATAGAATCATAGAGTCATTTGAGTTGGAAAGCATCCTTAAAAGTCATATGGTCTAACTCCCCTGCATTGAACAGGGACACCTATGGATCAGGGTGCTCAGAGCCTTTCCAGCCTGACCTTGCGTGTCTCTAGGGTTGGGGTAACTGGGCAATCTGTGCCAGTACCTCACCCTTTCTGTAAAAAAACATCTTTTTGTCCAATCTAAATCTCCCTTTTAATTTGAGACCATTTCCCCTTGTCCTGTCCTAACAGACCCTGATAAAAGAGTCTGTCCCCTTCTTTCTTATTGCCCCCCTTTCAGTACTGAAAGGCTGCTCCCATGTCTACAGGTCTCCCTGGAGCTATGTCCCATCCTAGGCATGCATAAACCACTGCCGGTGTGTAGGACAGTGCTTCTTCACCCACAGTCTGCACAGCAAATCTTCAGCTGGTGGCAAGAGGCATTCTCCACCCATGTCCCAGAGCTGTCAGAAGAAAGGCCCCTGAAATCAGGTAATTTGGCTGTAGGTAGTGACTGAGCAATCTGTGGACTAACCTACAATCACATACACTGATCTCAGCTCTTCCTAAGCATCAATATTTCAAGACAAGAATGCAGCTAGCAAATCTGTGTGTATTGGTGCATTTATACAGATAATTAGGCCAATTTGTGCATGGTGACATAGCAGCCATTCTCATAAATATCTTATCTCTTCCTCATCTCCTGATTTTTTCTCCAAGAGTGGTATTGCTGCTTGGTGCAGAAGTTATCATCTTTTGCCATTGCACATTCTTCTTTGATCAGAAAAGTCTAACTGTGGCTTCTGGGGTTCCTTTGTGGAGGCAGCTGCTGTGACTTGCTGAAACAGCCTCTCTTCCTAGAGCAGAAAGTGGCAGAAATAAGCAGTCTTGGAGAGTGGGGGTGAATATGAACGCAGCAGTGACTTTCAGCTCCTGGATATATATGCCACAGTAGCTGGCAACTCTTATTAATGCTTGAATTGATTTTAGAGCAGCCCAGGGCAGCTGCTACTACATGCAGATGCTTCACAGTCTGATATGTTCTTCCTTGGTCCTGGGAAGAATGACTGAGCATGGGAAGGAATGGCATTGGGCTGTGCATCTCTGGGGGGTGGAAAATGGTGCATAACAAAGAGGAGCTCTGATGGGGTTTATCAGAGCTCTGTGTACTTTGTGGAAAGCTGGATCATCGGGTCAAAGTGATATTCTTGGCATCTGCATCTCTGCAGTGCAGGTTTATGTGCTGTTGGAGACAGGGAATCTTAAACCTTGAGAGAAATTAATGCAGAAATTTTAAACAGTATAATCTCATCAGTAGAGTGCCCCCATGCTGTTTATTTTGTTCCTAAATTAAATTTTGTCTCCACAGTCCTTGCATTTCAACTGGTTGCTCTGCCACAGGGAGGACAAAGGACAAGAAGTATTTGCAGATGCTGTCTAAGGGAAAAACAAAGCTTTGGGAAGGAAAGACTGTCAGGGCTGGGGTAGTCACAAATGTCCTGAAGCCAGGTGGAGACTATTGGACTGGGGGTACATTGAAGGACTGTAGAATCGTAGAATCATAGCATTATAGAACTAGTACGGTTGGAAAAGATCACTAAGATCATCAAGTTCAACCATCAACCCATCACCATCACACCCACTAAACCACGTCCCTCTGCACCATAAGGAAAGAGGCAAGCAGTTCTGGTATTTTAGCAGCCTTTGGCTGATTCCAGTCATCCCCTCGGATTCTTCTCCTCTGTACAGGGCTGTAATTGTTGGTTCGTGATAATTGGGTGTCTTGTGCTTCATCCATGCTGTCTTGCTTCTTCGTCATCCCCACTTACCAAGAAATCACTGGCTTCAGCAAAAGAAAGTCTAACTTAGTGACGGAGACTTTAGCTGGAAATCATAGGACAGCTAAGATCTCAGCAAAAGATACAGGAGTGAAGGGTTAAGGAGGATAGAAGGAGCACTTGCATACACAAAGCTCACTTACATATTTATGATAGTGCTCCATTCCTTACCTTCCCAACTATCAAACAAAGATCTGTGTCCTCCCTTCCCTCACTGAGCTCCTTAGGACAGTCTTCATGGTTACATGATGCATCTTGCAATGGGATTACCATGCTGGTCAGGGCCTGGTATTTAGCACAAGTCTTCAAAGGGAGAAGTCACGTCACAGAAAGTGAGTCTAAGGAGCTGTACTGGTGACTCTTGCTAAGCAAGGCAGAAGTAAGCAGGGGCCCAGCCAACACTACTGTGGAAAATGGATCAAAAGCCTCATCACTTTTTAAATAAGAAACACTTAAATAAAGAAAAGCGTTCAGCTCCATCTCTCTGTATATGTCACCAGAAAGGGCATCATTAAGAATTCATTGCAACTTCTGCACCCAATTTTCCGGCCTAGTGCCTTGTCCTGCTTGTCTTGCTCCAGCTCCAAAGATGGCGAGCGTGCTGCCATGAGTATCAAGGGACATACCAGACCTGAATAACAAGATGGAGCTTGAAGAAAGGGTGGGGGATTCTGAGGACCTCTGTTGTGAAGTGACTGAAAGAGGGAGAAGCATAGTCATGCAAGGACCATGGGGAAGAGCCAGAGTTGCCCACAGACCTGTGAGCAAATAGACAGAGACCAACCCATGCTGATGACTATCTCCTGCTCACGTGAATTGGGACATTTCCTTAGACTTTGTTCTCTCCCTACCCAAATGTCTGGAGTTTATCCAGAGATGATTTTAAGGCTGTGACCGGGGCTTCCCAGCAGCTCGGAATGGTCCATGCACTATCTGACCAAGATCTTGAGCTGCAGGGCAGTGATAAAGCTACCCAATGAAAACAGGCAAACTAAGAAAAAAAATGCCATGAAGTGAATTCCTCAGGGCAAGGAGCTGCTTAGTCTGTCAGTTTAAAGTTTTAAAGGCTGAAGAGGCTGTACCTGATGTATATGATTACCTTCAGTGAAGTGAAATGTCTGTTTATTCCTATAATATCCTGTCGGAAGAAAAAGGACTTCATTCAGGGCTCTGCTCAGATCAGATATTTGCTCAGAAGATACATGAGAACCCAGCTCACCATCAGCTCCTGGTAAGGTGGGCCGAGACCTATTGCCCCCATTTCCCTGTAGTGCATTTTCACTCTCTGTCTTTTGTCACTGTCATTCACCAAGCTTCCTACCTGTGACACCTGCTTCTCCTCTCTGCTTCTCAAGTGGCAGCCAGGGAGATAATTGGTATTTTTGACACTGTTTGTTGAGTACTTTGTGGCAGGAGCTGCTGGGATGAAGTGGCAAATTAGATAATTAAGGTTAATTATAGGCTTTCCAGGACTATGTTACCATACTGCATGAGGATGGTGCACTCCTTTCAGGGCCACAGCAGTGAATGGTGCCATTGGGGCAGAGGGGAGAAGTAGGGAGCCGCCAGTAGCATTGATGGTGGCAGCCAGGAAAAGAGCAGTCCTGCTTCTTAGTGACCCTGCAGGTATAGGAGTGGAGTAAGCCGTAGGGAACTGAATTGGTGGATATTGACTGGGCAACATCTGTAGAAACTAAGGTTTGAGTGACTTTCACAAGGCTCTGAATAGTACTTGGATACCCACAACTGCCAGGTGATAACTCTGCACTGTCATGCATGTTCTGCTTCTGTAAGAAGGGGTCATGGGCCCTTCCTGCTCCTCTGAGAAGACCTGGCTCCCTGTGACAGAGGATCACTACACTGCTGCCCAAGTTACCCCTGTTGTGACACTTCTGGTAATGGCCTTGGTTGTACAGTTGGGAAGGCATGGTGTGGGCCACTTCTATCCCTTTGCCATACTATCAGAATCAGAAAAGTGGCAATCTCTCAGACTTCCCTGGGAAGTACTTCTTGGAGGGATCAGGCATTTCTCCCCTCAGAGATTCACCAGGTCTCTCCTAGTTCCTCACTGAATGCTTTCAACTGTAATCAATTTCTTCCATGCTTGGATCCAAAAGACAACTTACTGCAGTATCTGGGCACCACTCACAGGCTAGAATTTCTTTACACTGAGTACAATATGGAGGAAATCCAACAGATTTGGGCAGAGGCATCACCTCAGAAATGACTGAAGCAGAGAAAGTACCATGCTATTCTTGCAACTAGGAGTCAGACTCAGCATCTATTGACTATAGCAAAGGGAAAAGAAGAATTTGACTCAACACATAATAGCTCAGAGAGTAGCTTCAGAGGGCAGAGAAAGAAAATCTCAGCGTCTTCCTCAGACTCTTGAGTAGCAGTGCTCTATTAAACAAACAATATCTCTGCATAGAGCAAGCACAGGCTTAATCCCATGTGATTCTAGTATTTTTAGCAACTTGCTTGTGGATAGGCTAACCAGGACTTTTTCTTGCTTCATTTGCAGGAGCCCTGAAGCCAGACTTCAAGTTTCCAGCAGTGACCACTAAGTAGGATGGCATGAATGTAACTTAATGTACTATTCCAAACGCTGAATTAGGCCAGCACAAAAGTATAACTAGTTCATTATCTTGTCTTGCACAGAGAGAAGGAACAGAGGCTTAGGTTATTAGAGAACAGGGCAAATATATGGTCGCACTTTCTTAATAAGCTGTCCAGTTAGTTACACTCAAGTCAGAGATATCACATAT
This sequence comes from Tetrao urogallus, assembly GCF_951394365.1. NCBI lineage: Eukaryota > Metazoa > Chordata > Aves > Galliformes > Phasianidae > Tetrao > Tetrao urogallus. The sequence continues at coordinate 143,098,267 of NC_136813.1, read as the reverse complement.
TTGAATGTGCAATGTCTATTTTTTTTTCTTTTCTTTCTGTGAATCTGTCCAGTTGGTGTTGTAACAAGCTGTCTGGGACTCTTTAAACTACTGAAAGACCAGACTGAGGAAAATAAAGAAAGGAAGGCTCATGCATTGTTCTTGCCCAGCCAGCCTGCCCTGGACATCATCAGAGACAATAACATTAGGACAGATGTACCTTCACAGTTATCTTATATATCCATTCTTCTACATTTCTGCATACCTTATTCAACATCAGACAGCCTTGTGCTACCCGTGTTTACTCAGAGAGGCTGCAGCAGCAGTCTGAAATTCCAGATAACTCTTAGCCTGATGTTAAGATCATCTGACAGACCTGATGGGAAAACAGCTGCATCTGAAGCTTTCCAGCATTGCAGCAGTGAGACTCATGGTTTCAGAACAAGGCTTCTGCAGCTGCTGTTGACGGTTCTCCCAGCACACTGAGAGTACCTGAATAAAACTAAGGCTTGCAACTATTTGGCATGGACTGAAAGGGCAAGTGGGATGCTCAGGTAGAAAGCAAACTTAATATACACAGCAGCAATCAAATGAATGGGAGACAGAACTGCATGCAGGTTGGGCTTCTCAACAAATAAAGTCAGAACAGTCCCAGAGAACTGGTTGTCTTATGCACCAGTCTGAACAATTACCTCTCCCAGCTCCATGCCAGGTGTTGTGACCAAAGCCAGGTATGTCAGAGTAAGTGAGAGAGGGGAAACCATTGCACTGGGGCAACGGAATCCTCCTAGCAGTAAAATTTCCCTTGTGATAGGAATTGCTGATGTCAGCAATTGCTGACAATGAGATACTGGAGTGAGATACAAAGAAATCACTGGTGAAAATAGACAAGGAAGAAGCTGAAACATCTGCCTCCATGACTTAAATCACCTTGATTTTAAGCCAAGAAGGTTTCTGTGGAATTGATCCTAGGAGATGAAAATCTACAATAGATGTGCTAATGACCTTATTTGCAGTCAGCTTCACATTCTCCTTCAAGCAGATGGTAGGTAGGCTCTGTATTATTTGCACATGGGACACAGATCTGAATTTCTCTGAGTAAGCCTCCAGGTGTGTTCTCCATTACTGTTTGGAACTTTACAAGCAAAATTGTACAAAAGCATTTAAGTGGCAGAAGGAAGACTTGGTATTTTATGGGCCCACTGCTGAATGTGGAAGATGTCCTGGTGATAGAGGACATGGAAAAGGCTAAGGTATTGAATGCCCTCTCCATCTCAGTGTTTACTAGAAAGATTGGCCTTCAAAAATTCCAGGCCCTGGAGTCCAGGGGGAAAAATGGTGCAAGAAAGATATAACTTTAGTGTAGGAGAATCAGGTTAGAGGATATTTAAGAAGCTAAATGTGTGTAAGTCTATGGGCCTTGACAGGAGACAGCCAGGGGTGCTAAATAATCTTTAAACAATCACAGTGATTAGAAGTGATTGAGGACTAGAGGAAAGCAAATGTTACTTCATTCTTCAAGAAAGGCAAGAAGGAGAACCCAGGGAACTACAGGTCACTCATCCTCACCTCAATCCCTGTGAAGATGATGGAGCAGCTAGTTCTGGGGAGCATTTCCAGGTACATGAAGGACAAAAATGGGCCACAAGGATGATGAAGGAACTGGAACACCTCTCCTATGACTGCTCATCCTACAGGGCAGACTCAGGGCACGTTCTCATTTGTGTGTATGAGTATCTGAAGGGAGGGTGTGAAGAGGATGGAGCCAGGCTCTTTTCAGTGGCGTCCCGAGACAGGTCAAGAGGCAGTGGGTACACACTGGAACACAACATGTTCTGTCTGAACATTGGGAAACAGTGAGAGTGACAGAGCACTGGAACTGCTGCTCAGAGATGTTGGAGATAAAAATGACCTGGACATGGTTCTGGGTAGCCTGCTCTTGGTGACCCTGCTTTAACTGTGGGCTCAGAAACAAAGACCTCCAGAGAGCCCTTCCAACCTCAACTGTTATGTGAAAATGCGGGATAATATATACTCAAATGTCATCTGTATCTTCTGTAGTGAAACTATCATAGCATTGTCTGGGTGATACTTTTGATGTTATGGAAATTGTAAGTCTACATGAAGTCATGAGAATGTTTTCATGCCAGCTGGTTTGAACTGAAATTTCTCTGTCTTTTTAGAGATATGTGCCTTTAATAAAAGGGTTGAAGCTGCCTTGAGGAATCCGTGCATTTCTGATTCCTGTCAAGTTGGAACAATGACTTGTTGGTAGTGTAATGTTTGTAGATGGAGACAAAAGTTTGTTGTTTTTATTGGACAAGCCAAACTAAATGTGAAAACAGTCAAGTTTTTCCATGGGCCTGGTGCATTTATTTCCTCCAGACTTGTTTGTGTTCAAGACCTACTGCCCATGTCTTTCTAACTATACCATAGCTATTTCTTTTCTACAAACCTTACCAATCTTACAGTCTTCAAACATTACACTCAGAACAGCTCTACTGTTAAAATATAAATTCTTATTTTCACAGAGAGCAGTCTGTAAAAACAATAACATATCCTACACTGATTATTGAACTGGAAGGAAAAGAAAGCATTAAGATTAAGGAATTGTTTTGATAATCCATTTGAATATGGGTACTCTTTGCTATAATCAACACCAGGAATGAGGAAGAGGATTCTCCCTTCTAACAGACAGTTGAGCTGCAGTTGATCTTTGCTACGTGCCGTTTGTTTTCACATTAGGTTCACCTGGCATTCAAGCTGAACCATGTGAACCTGCCATATGCTGTGAGCATCACTTTCTGATAGGTAATACAGCCAAATGGACCAGGCTGAAAAGCAAAATCCTTGCGCAAGTGAAGGCATGTCTAGTGAATCCTAAGAACTAGAATATGTTTCTTGCTAAGCTATAAGAGCTCATGTTGCTCCTTGAGGGCAGAGAACTGACTACTAAATGAAGAAACTACTAGTAATAAAATGAAAGAAATGATAGGTTGACAGTTGGACTAGGTCATCTTAGTGGACTTTTCAAACCTTTGTGATTCTATGATTTTATGATTCCATACACATTAGCAGGGAGTGAGATACTGTGAATAGAGGGAATAAGACAGAGCCTTGCTCCCTGAAACTCCCACCAATGCCAGAAGAATGAAGCAGTAGGAAAGACATTTATGCCAGTATGGGTGTGAGGGATAGAGACTGTGTGTGTGAGACACTGTGAGGAAGAAGGATCCCATACAATGTGTGAGAGACATATATCCTGTATCCTTTGTGTTTGTGATAGAGATATATGTGTGGGAGACAGACTGTGTGAGAAAGCCAGTGACAGCAAGCATGAGAGAGGGAGAACAAGAGGCAGACAGAAGGAGAGTGGTGAGCTAAAGTGGAGCCTGTTGAACACCTCTGCCTAGAAGGCCACTCTGGGGACAAGGAGCTGTTGTGAGAAATCACATTTTAGATGGAAGCAGGGAGTACTAAGAGCCAAATGGCACTGCTGACAAAGATGAGGTTGGGAATTATTGCATGTGGTGCTCAGATTATTGAGGGTTACTCTTCCAGTTCTAAGCCCAGAAATACATCCAACCTGAACTTGTTTATTGTAGTGACTAGCAGAAAGGTGATCCTTACATTCTCTGTCTCATAAGACACCTCAGATTCTTGGGGACAGCCAGAAAGCAGGGGAGAAAGAGGAGATGAAAGGAAGGATCTAACATATATCAATGATTTCTGGAAATCTTAGAATTGGGCATTTATTTAGCACTATGTTTCTCTCCAGAGGCACTCCTGCATTTAGATACTTGCTCTTGAGCCTCTGAGTGTAGCTATCTTCCTTGGACCACTGACCAGTGTGGAGGGAGAAGAATGGCAACCATTTGATGCAGCCTGTGGAACGTGTTAGTGGTGTGCTGGCTGCTGTGTTCACCTTCCAGCCCAGTTCTTCCCCAGTGTATAATGATGCAAAGACAGCAGTTCTCAAGGACTTGGAAGCAAAAGAGAGAGGGAAGATGATGGACAGAGGTCACGCTCAGGGCACAGCTCTGGTCCCTCTTTCTCTTCCAGTGCTGACAGTTCCTGGAAGTCTAAGAATTTGAGCCTGGTGCTCAGGGACTTGTTCGTTTTGGTCAGGGCTCGGTGACAGATCCTTTCCAAACACTGCAAGGGCAAGGGAAACTTCAACATGGTGATGCAACGTGGGCTTCCACAGTGCTTGTGCACTGCAAAATGCAGTTCAAATCCTGTGACAGCTGGAGGAACAGCAGCATGAGCCAGGCAGTGGCAACATCCCTCCAAGCTGGAATGGCTGTCCTCAGAAGAGAGGAAAAGCTAGAGTAAAGACATCCCAGCAAAGCTATGCTATGTAGATGGCAGACAGCGTCTTTGCAGTAAGATGTTAGGGATACAGAGGGTGAGATTATGGTTCCCAGGTCCTTTTCTGGTACCCTGAAATATTTGCTCAGGTCTGGCAAATGCCATACAAGATCTGCAGGAAATATTCAGGAGAACCTAAAGACAGGTAGGTGACTTTGCACTGCGCACCATTTTTTGGGTGTCTGACTCACTCCTTGACTAACATCATTGATGTGAGCCTTCAAAACCAGGCACAGGACAGCATCAGCATTGCAGATTTTCAGAGGTATCACATGACATCATCCAGAAAAGCTGTTTAAAGCCTGGATGATGTCATCACTGCAAAGTCTTGGTGCAGAGCTGATGAGCCTGTTCTTTCCTGGGGACAAAACAAGTCTTCCCAATGCTTTTCAGCTAGTCCTAAAGTCACATTTATCATTGTACAGCAACAACATGAAGTGACAACATGATGTGGCTATCAGGACTGGTTGGATCCAGAACTAGTTGGAAGTACGGTTTGTGAGCTGTATCTTTGATTTGAGTCTGTGATGACACATGCAAAGGCCCTGGCCTGTGCCAGGGGCATCTTTTGTGTCGCCTGTGCATGCAGGACTTCTGAATACCATATGTCCCAGGCACAAGAGCACTTGCAGGCCACATCCAGCCTATGGGCTTTAGGTCTCCCAACACTGTTATAGAAAAAACAAAATGAGGTCATGTGTGGCAGGCTATTAGAATGAGCTATCTAAGGAACAGAAAGATATAATGCTTTGAATCTACATAAAGAGATGGCAAGAAGCAACTTTTAATAAAAGGTGATGATATCACCCATGTGAGCCTCCAGAGACATAGAATAATGTCACTGACTTGTGCAGCAGTCAATTGGAAGGTCTGACCCAGAAACTAAAGACTGATGAACCACTTGAGCACATTGTAATGCCCAGCTGACCACTGCGAATAAGTAGGATGTCCCTACAGGCACTAATGAACACTTGTTATGATTACTGAATCAGAGCTAGCTGGGGAATTTGAGCTCATGCCTTTTCATTGTACTGCAGGGCAAGTGTCTGAATGCAGTTACCAGCAGGAGTGCCTCAGGAGAAACATGGTGTTAGAGAAATGCCTGGTTCTAAGCTTTGCAGAAATCACTTATCTATGTTGCATTCATGGAGCTGTACCTCACACCGGGAGAGCCAGATGTCCCTGGGTTATACCTCCCTCCCCCATACAAACACGCATGTTGCTGCTGTTCACAGAGAGAAGGAGTCTTTCCTCATCACTGCTCCCATGAGAGAGGAATAGGGTCCCTGTCTGCCAGGTTGAGCCATGGGTTAATTGAGCTGGATTTGAGATTTTGATGAACTTCTAGGGATGTGCAGCTGGGTTCCTGGAGTGAGAGCTGTGCCTAAATGAAATGTATCTGTATTCAATCCTGTGTAGCATGCATATGTGCACAAAGAGGTGAGGTGATGCCCTTCCAGCCCCAGCACTCACCCTGGGGTGTTTGCTGTAGTAGCTGCCCTTTACAGCAGCTCCTCTCCTGAGAGCCAAAACGTGAGTCATGGCCCTGCATGCTGCCGCTATGCACTTGCTTTCTGGTGCTTTGCTCCACTGCTTTGCTCTCAGCCCAATGCCTCCTCCTAGGTCACATTCCCATGCCTGTGACCTCCATCAGTGTTACCTGTCCGTCTCTATCAGTTTCTGAGAACTGACACAACAAACTGACAGGCACAAGCCAGCTCTGGTGGGAGGGAGAAGATAGTCACCACTGCACTCCCATCAAGAGGCCTCTCTAAAACCATGCTAATGAGATTCTCCTTGGGGCCTCTGTCAGCTCTGCCTTTCTTTGCAGACTCCTTTGACAGACGGATGTCAGTTCAGGGAGAGCTGTTTCATGTTCTTTGTCTTAATGAAACTGATCCTTGGACAGGAGCTGCCTCTTCTGCCTCTAGGCACCTGTGGTCTAGCGGTGTCGGGCTGCTCCGTGCTTTGTCATCCTGGCTCCTAATTAGTGGCTGGCTCCTGCTGCCACTGAAGTCAACAGGGAAAACATCTCTCTGGTTTCAGTGGAGCAGGAGGTGGTGGACGGAGAAGTCTGCATACAGAGAAACAGAAGGGGTCTGATTGAGATCTTACCAATTCCCTCTAAATTGACTCTAAACAGTCCTCTTCTTTTTCTCTCTTTGCTAATCCAAACTACAGGGATAGATACATAGGCAACTCTATGATCCCGTGAACCTGTTGTGCTTACACATGACCATGAGGGAGAGAGAAAGAGCAGAGGTACCCCCACACCAATGACTTGGGGCTAGCTAAGTGCTGGGAAAAGATGAAAGTCTGGGACAGACCAGCAGAATGGGATGGAGTGCTCAAGGAGAACAGAGACAGATGGAGGAGAAAACAAGCATGAAGATACTCTGTATGCTCCAGGAAGCAGTCATGTCCCTGTCTTTAGAAACCCTTGAGCAAGCTCACACTTTGATAGCTCTCAGTCCCTTCTAGCAGCACATATTTTTATTTGGTAAACAAACACTGACTTTACAGATTCAACTGAAATCTTTGGCTGTTTTTAGCAAATATAGGAAAATATAAATGACCTGAGATATGCAGGAGGTCCGCATAAATCAAGGGCCCAAATTTTATGCTAGGATTGACATGATAAAAAGTACAAGGAGTAGTACACATTCGATGGTTTCAGGTTGGTTATTAGGGAAAAAAATCTTAGAAAAAATTGTGCTGCAGTGGCACAGGCTGCCCAGGGAGGTGGTGGCGTCACCGTCCCTGGAGGTGTTCCAGAACCATGTGGATGTGGCACTGAGGGCATGGCCAGTGGGCATGGTGGGGATGGGCTGGTGGTTGGACCAGGTGATCATAGAGGAGGTCTTTTCCAACCTTAATGACTCTGGGATTCCATGATGGCAGGAGTCATCACTGGCACGAGTAGCTCACAACTCTTCACTGAGCACAGACCTTTTGGATGTATCTGGAATCCCACTGGTGGGAGACATGCGGTAAGGTGAGAAGATGTACATTACAGGATCCCTGCCCTAGGCTTATGCCCTGAGACTGTGTTGCATCTTTTACAGGCAAGCTGTTGGCTGAAGTTCAGCCTCCTTTCTGTTGTTTTCCATTAAGGAGACAAATAAATGATGGATCTAGAAAACTCTCTAAAGATAAACTCTCTTTCTAAAGGAAACACAAACAGCTGCTTTGATAAGGCAAAATCTACGTGGCCATTTCTTTGCATAGAGCTCCAAGCCCTTGTTATCCACAGTGATGCCCAAAAGACTTTCTTCAGTGCTTTTTCACTGCATGCCTTTCATCTCTTCCTTTTATAAGTCTGCATTTCCACTGCTTCATTTAATCCTCTCTCATACTCTTTCACATTCATCTTTGTTTTGGGCAGTGATGTATGCTTGTGCATAGGTGATGGCCACCATTGCTTCATACAGCAGGTTAATAGTGTCCTGGAGCTATCTGAAAGAATGGCAGCATCTAAATCTACCTAATTATAGGACATTCGATCAACTTGTAGCAGAACTTATTTAAAATCCAGTCAGGTCCTCCATCCCTCACCATAAGCAAATATAGGCTTCGTAGCAATCATTCAACCTACAGCATCCTTTATTCATCCCCGATGGACCAGCATAGCCATGTCCTGGATTCCACCTTGCCTTCCCAGTGAGGATGCCCCTGTGGCTGCACAGTCCGGCATCTCTGCATGGTATAATGAATGGTCCTCAGGTTCATGCAAGTGAGATATGCTTTATCAAAATAAATTTAAAATGCTAATAGGATTACTTGGTGCTTTTCGATCTTTGAGCTTTGTTAATACATGGGCTTCTTAGTATCAAACTCTTCACAGACACAATGTTTCTTTTAATTTAGAGAAACACATATACTTTTAAATGTATATTGCAAGAGCTCAACATTGTCCTCTCTTCATCTGACACAAGTAATTTGTTCTTTAAAGGTGAAGAGCCATTGAGAGAGCTGGAAGCAAACTGTAAGGCAGTAAAGAAAGGAAGAGCAGAGAAGATTATAAAATGATATCCATAGCTGTTGTTTGGAGGAGGTGGAGCAGAGCAGGAGAAGAGATGGAGAGGAAAATGGGTGTCCCTAAAGCTGAGAGCTCCTGCCCCTCTCTGGAGGGCTCTGCTTGGCTGGGCAGCTTATTAAATGAGATGGAGAGAAAATAAGGAATATTCAGGACAGAGCAGCAGATAGAGGGGCAAAGGAAAGCGTGACTGATGAGGAAAGATTAAACACTAAATATGTTTAGCTCTGCTAAGTGATGACTAACAGGATGTATGATAACTATCTTCCCATCTGAGAGATGCAAATATTCATGTGCAAGTGTGTGTGTGAGGGTACGTTTTACGGCAGCAGCAAGGGCAACGTATTGATGAGGATCCAGGCTGCAGTGGTTACTTTGCCCTGCACAGGTCAAGGTGGGCAGAATAACCTCACAGCCTCAATAAGGAACCAGTAGTGCTGGAAGCAAAAGGAGATAAGTGGTGGGCTTGGATCAGGCAGGGGAAGCAATGGAAAGGGGTTGAGGAAATTTATTTCTTCTGATATAGTGATCTGTTTTACGCTGTTCTGCTTCATTTACTCTCCCCATCTCAGACTCTTCATCCCACTGCCCACCCCTCCCTGCGTGTCCTGTCTTCACTCTTGCTCACATTGTTCATGATCTCTTCACTCTGATTCACATATCCTTCTTCTCTTTGCTTCTCTTTCCTCTCTCTCTTTCTCAGGAGGTAGATCTGCATCTGTGATTGAAGGTTCATTTTCATTTCATTCTGCGGGTGACAAATTCTGACTTCAATAATCACTTGTGAAAAATCAAAAGAGAAACAAACATCTCCAAAGGCACAGAAACTGGCTGTGATGTGCATGAGAAGCAGAGCCAGCAGGGTGAGGGACGGGAGGGTGTTAGGCAAGCTGGAGAGACATTCTTGTTTCAGTTTTCAGGACGGTAGATGGGGGTGAGGTACAAGGATGATGTCAGATTTGGGGCAAATGGGAAATAACATCCTTGGGCAATTTTGACCTAAGTGAGCAGAGTAGAATGTGTTCCCTGAGGTCTGGCTTCCCACCAAGGAAACTGTGTTTCGATCTTCAAACTGAGAGACGAGTATGCCATATTTATCATGTATGCCATGTACAAGTCTGATATCACACTGTGAGATGCATATCCGCACTACCGCCTCTATCTTGACCTGATAAGCACACAAAGTGCTTAGGCAGAACCCCACTCTAGGCGCTGCTGTTGTACCGTGTTAAACATTTAGACAGGTCCCACTCCATTCAAACTGTGTGACCATGAGCTGATTAAGGTGTCAGCATGAAGTTGCCATCCTTTCCACAGAGCTCCAGAAACCTCACAGCCATCGTGTGAGTGACTCTGATGTGGGCAATAAATTGTCTTTGCATTTGTGTTCATAGGGCCTACTTTGGCAAAGTTAATCTCCCACAGAATGCATCTGTATGTAGCAGTACAATCCTTCTTTTCACCTTGCAAGAGCTGAGCCAGTCTTATTCACACAAAATGGGAGAACCTCTATGTTTGCTGGCATGGTGGTGGTGGTGCTCACAAAAGCAAAGTCATGATGATGACACCCACACTCTCTGATGCTCCCTAGGGCAACTACTGCCAGGTATCAATGTCAGACAGGAGATGTAGGCTTGATGGTATACAACAGTGAGCCTCAGCATGATCAAATGGAAATATTTGCTTCCCTACACACATAGGTAGTGTGGATTCACCAGAAAACCAGAAACTTTTCAGTATCTCTGGAGGGTAGATGATGCACTGAGTGACATGGCCTAGAGCACTCACAGACGTGGGCTGATGGTTGGACTAGATGATCTCAGTGCTCTTTCCAACCTTAATGATTCTACGAGTCTAAGAACATGCTGCAGTAAAGTGCTCCTGTTTCTCTCACAATGGCCTACCTTTGCTTTGAGGCTCGGAGACTTTCAGAGTCAGAGTTTCACCATCTTGTTTGTGAGCATAAGTGGCAGGGGTATTAGGAGACCATGGGAGATCCAGACCAAAAAAGGCTGCTAATTCACCAGTCTGTCTGTTTGTTCATCACAGCTGAGTCCTTCGACTCTCCAACTTGCAGATCTCAGTGCTGTGGCAACACCTATGCTCTCATTACCAATATTTCTGCCTGAGAATACATTCCCCAGTGCTCTGAAGGAAGCTTTCATCTTGTGACACAAGGGAATGTGCAGTGGGTAAAGACAGATGGTAAGAAATGGCAGATCTCAGGACTAATTTGCACTGTTCCACATTGATTTTTCTGTCTTCCCTCCAGTCCCATGAAATGCAGTGTCTAGAGAGGTGAGAGAAGAAAGGTGTTAGATAAAGAAGAACTTTGGAGAAGAAGACTGTATGGCTAAGGGAGGTAGATGAGGACAGGTCTGACGGGCTAGAAGTTACTCTTGGGCTTGGGTTGGTGGATGTGTGGAGCTGTGTGTGGCCAGGGCACTTGGAGAAGCAGAAAACTTTCATTAAATGAAACATAACATGAGCAGGACTCAATAGCAAAAGCCAGGGGAATTACAAATCACACCATCCTCCAAAGGAGAACATAGCAACCTTAAGAAATTATGCCTTTAGATCCCCTACCTTCCTCTCACCTTAACCTTCCTGGTTAAAACTTCTTGACCAGGACTCTCCAGCCCCTCTTGGACCAGAGAGGTGGAAGACATAACTATGTAGTTAAGGAATACCTATGTGCATTAGCACCTGGGGCTATCAGAGCCCCATGTTTGATGGGTTCCTGGAGCCCTAGGGAGAAGTGCTAACACACAAAAAACATCCTGTAGGAGACAGAGGCAGGCTGTAGGGGTTGGTGGGCAAAGAAGGGCTACCTGGTTGCCATGAGGAAGAGAGAGATTGGAAGGGGGTAAAAGGCAAGAAGGAAACTGGAAAAAACGGCTGTGTGTCTTTTTCATTTCTCCTTTCTGGTGCATTAGTGACAAATGAATGGCTTAGTGCCCCTTTTCCCCCTCTGCTCTTTGACTGCCTACTCCTCAATTCAACAGCCTCTACTATAGGCTCCTGGGGGTGCCTGGCAAGATATCAGATGGGCTGCCCTGCCTGTATTGCTTTCCTTCACTCCAGCCCCACTTTTTCACTCCCTAGTATGGCATTGATCCGGCTCAGTGAGAATTTCCATTTATATTTCAGCTCTGCCTGCAACACCATCCCCGAGTGCCTGCAGCTCTGACGCGTGCTTGCCTGCTCTCTCCAACACTTGGCATTGCTCAGCCCCTCCTTCTCAGCCTCTTTGCCTTTCCTCTGCACCTCCCGCTCACACAATCCTCCCCTCTCCCCCTGACTGTCTCCCCGTGCCGCCGTCTGCCGTCTGCTCACTCAGTCATTCCATCTTCCCCTGACATGTCTCAGCCTCTCTCCCTCTGCTCCCAATTAGCACAGTCACCAGGTTTGGCTGGGCAGCTGGCTCATCCATGTCTGCACAGTGAAAAAATAGGTAGGGGTTGTTGCTTCAGAGGAGGGCTGCACGCTGGCTGGCTGGTACCTGGGAATACTCTCTCACAAACACACAGCCTTTGTTCCTCTCTCTCAGTGAACAAGCCATAGTCCAGGAAATGGCAATAGGCAGTGACCCCATTTCTCTGTTCACATTTCCTCCCCTAAGACCTGTCCTACTGAGCCACAAGATGACATGCTGAGTGTCACTCCTAGAGCACAAGGTCTGAAATAACCTGGGAAGGGTTAATAGCATGACCTATGACATCCTGAACGCCCAGAGATTTGCAGCCAGAAGGATGTTTGAGCTTCACAAGCATCTTGCACAATCAGCAGTTTATGCAACATCCTATTGCAGTGGTTCACCTTCTGTAAACAACATTCAGAAAGGTGAACTGTCCTCCAGTGGTGTCTGCCCATCCTTCTACTCCTTCTCTGAGCTCCTACTGCACTTGCTGGGGAAGGTTCCTCAGGGATTCAAATGAGCCTGGGAAGCAGGTGTTCCCTCATTAAAAGAGGAAATACAGTATGCAGAGAAAGACAGGAGATGAAAGGAGAAAGGAGTTGGAAGCCAAATGTTCTTGCTGTTGACAGAGAAAATGATCTTGGTTTTGGAAAGGAGTGGGATATTCCCATCCTGTCTCATCAGGATTAGAGCAGTGAATGGAGCAAGCAGGCAGAGCCGTAAGATAAAGAGGAGTGAATCAAGCTGTGCCATCTGAGCATGGGGCTGATTACACATGGCCAAAGGGGAAAGGGAAGCACTGACTTGGAAGGACATGGAAGTACAGCATGCCATGATACATGCGAAGCAAAGGCAGCAGCACCTCAGAGAAGTGCCATCTCTCCTGGCCATCCCTAATAGCATTCCCATACCACTCCACAGCACACAGAGTTGTCCTGCCCTGTCCTTTACCCACACTGAGGCAGTGCTTGCACCCCCCTCTGCCCCTCAGGTCTTGGGAACCATCTGAGGAGCCCTGGGCAAGGCAGATCATGTGTCAGGAGACTAAAGGAGTCCCTTGATGCTTAAAGAACAGATGGGGCTCTTGGTGTAAGGGAGGGAGACTCTCCAGTGAAAATACGGTAAAAGGGATGACACTGTATTCCAAGACCTTAGGAGAACCTCACCACCTGCAGGGACCACGTGTGTCAGTGTCCTCTTTCTGCCTCTGCCTGTTGCCCCATCCTCTAAAGTATTCACCAAAGCAGAAGAGATTGAAAGTTGCAACATTTCTAAGTCTTTCTTTTCCTCCTGTCCCAAACTATGGTTCTCCCTCCCACTTCCATGTGCAAGATCAGTGCAGCAGCCCTCCTCATCACAGAATTACGTAGAATCACAGAATTGTAGGGGTTGGAAGGAACATCTGTAGGTCATCAAGTCCAACCACCTGCTAAAGCAGGATCCCTACAGTAGGTTGCACACAGTCTTCAAGTCCCTCTATATCTAGCACACCTCCTTGCTCTACTTAGCCTGCCTGCTGGGAGCTCACTAGGAGTTTTATGTGTGCCCTATTGCTGTTGTTTCACCAGACTTCCCTTAAAGCATTTGCAGTGCCTGTTAATTCCATTGCTTCCCTCTCTCTCCAGGATACCTTCATGGTTGCATCCCAGGAGCTATGCAGGGTAGTAGTTTGGAGAGCATCATGTTAAAGGTGGTGAGCTCTGATTCCAGTTTGTTCCCAGAGAGCAAAAGAAGGAGGAAGAATGGCCACTCAGAAGTTTCTTCTCAGAAAGAGGGATGCTGCAGTGGCACAAGCTGCCCAGGGAGGTGATGCAGCCACTGTCTCTGGAGGTGTTCCAGAACTATGTGGATGTGGCACTGAGGACATGGTCAAGGGGAAAGGTGGGGACGGGCTGATGGTTTGACCAGGTGATCTTAGAGGTCTTTTCCAGCCATATTGATTCTATAATTCTATGATTTGGTTTACAGACTACTCTGTGGTCTCTCATTTCCAAAGATTTTTCATGGCAGTAACTCCATGAAAAATTGCAACGATGCCAAAAGTGCCTGCCTGGACTGACATTTGGACAGAGAAACCATGCTGACCTTATGAGTATTCCCAAAACTTTGTATCTCAAACCACTACAGGCACAGAAGAGAAGGAGAGGGAAGCATACTTAATGCTCTTGGTGCTTAATGAGTCCTGCACCTGCAGAAACAATGATGCAAACAACAGAAGAGATTTCCTTTGAGAATATCAAGTGGAAAAAATGCAGCAGGAGCAAACTGGAAAATACAGCAGAGGAATTCAAGAAGGGTGAAGATGAAGGTGAAGGGGGAAGGCAGCCCTTGAGGAGCAGTGACAGAGGTGGATGGGGTTCTGGGAGTAAAAGAAGAGAATGAGACAAGGGGGAGCATAAGGGAAAGGGTAAAAATAATAGAGGGACTGAGGCAACTCAGAAGCCTCATGCTTGGTACTGTGCAGAGAAAATAGGATAGCCTGAATGCCAGTGTATGATCCCAGAATGGATGTGAAAATGGATTTACACAGTATTGAGTCATGTTCAGTCATCATTGTGCACTTAGATCACATTGGCATAGGAAATGACACCAAATCAAGCAGACACCTTCAGAAACCCTTCATCCCCTAAAGCACGCTGGGCTGAGAAGAGCTGAAACCATGGAATCAAGGAAAGGCTCTGAGAAAGTGTGAGCCTGACCCCAGCAACATGACATCCAGTGGTGGCTGGTCCTTCCCCTTCTTCTGTCCTTCTGTTGAAGGCCTGAGCATTGCTGTTTCCAGGTCTCCCTGAAGAGCATCTCTAGATGTTCCAGGCAGTAACACAGAGAGCAGTTACTTTCTGATTAAGAGAAAGGCTCCATTATTGGAGAGAGGAGCAGAATGTGAACGAGAGAGGGAGCCTGCCATCAGCAGAGTCTCCAGTCAGTGCTTTAGGCTGTCCCCATTTTTTGTGCCATTCATCAATATAACCCAATAATATGCCATGGTTTTAAGTGACTCTAGCAGAAGAGACTCTGACAGGCATGAGATTTATGGGGCGATGTGCAACAAATCTGCTTTCACTGCCAAGTCACTCATTGTGTTCTTTTTCTTTCTTTCTTTTTTTCCCAGTCTTTGTGGAGATGGAAAGCTGGAGCCTCACTGGCTCCTCAAGCTGGTTTCTAAAACAGGAGAAAAGACAATAATTCCTGCACTGTACTGAAGTAAAGTGGGAGACTGCATAAAAAGAAAAGTATGAGGTATAAGGGGGGCAGAAAGTCTTGAAACAGACTCAGGATGGTTTTTAGGAGTAATCCAGGACATTAGAATTTCTATGCTTGCTCTCAAGCCATCCTCCCTATTATCTATAGCTATTGACAAGGATGGACCTTATGCTGAGATATCACAGCCCCTTTGGATCTCCTCAGTAGGCTCAGGGCTATTATTATTTCCTCCCTTATTCATAGCGTGAGGCTCATCAGCGCTGTCAGGAGCCTGGTGGGAAGCGGGGACCAAGCAGCTATTTGTGATAGCTGGCGCATTGCCCAGCTCGAGGGCTCCCAGAGAGGCTTGGACAAGAATGCTGAACAAAGTGAGGCAACAGCAGGGGAATCGCTGTAGTCCCCTCTTAGACATCTCTGCCAAATGGTAGCCAGAGGACCAGTCTGAACCACACTGGAGGCTCTAGCTGTGGCAGTATCCTGGCTGAGTGCTCAGTGAGGCCATGGGACGTGGAAGAAGACAAGATGGATGTGTCGGAGGTGGGGAGGAAGAATAGCAGCAGTAGAAGATGGAAGAGAAAAGGGATCTTGGGAAAAGAAGCAAGCATGAGAGCAGAGCAGTGTCTATCAGTAGCTCATGCAGTGGGAAATGTGCACTTCTCAAGTGCTCTTCTTTCCTGATGCTCTTCTCCTTAATGCACTCTGTGCACGTCCCCTTAGATCCCACTTCTGTTGGATTTAGCAGTGTCCCTCTTAGCCTCATGCTAGGTAACCAGTTTGTGGTGAAAACAAGAAGAGAGAAGCCCTGAGCTTCCTCTGGCAGAGCAGCTGTCACAGTGCATTGGCTTCCAGCCCCTTGCCAGCTGCCCCCAGCACCGGCTGTCTGTGCAAGTTAAGAGCCTTCTCCTGAGCTGCTGAGAACTGCCACAGCTCGCCTGTATCATTCACAGCATCCATGAGCACAGAGCTGCTGTCCGGACATCATATGCCCTGCAGCTTCATGGGCACTCAGCTGGTAAGAAGAAAAGCAGCATATATTTGCACACACATACACAGATTGCTGCACAAGTGTGCAATGGCAGCCTGGCAGGCATAAATCCAGATCGCCACTTAGGCTTCAACAGACTTACACTGAGCAACTGGCTACACAGGGTGGGTAAACACACACACGCATGCAGCCTGAACACATGGACAATGCCATCTGTATATTCTGATTTGGTCTTCTCACATGAAAACCTCCTACCAGCTGCATGTGCCCGCACATGTGGCTCCACCTGCATTTTGTGATCCTCTACTCCTATCCTCTTGTCAGCCCATGGGTTCCAAGACCTGCAGTGAAATTGTTTGACATGTGCCCCTTTCCATTCCTTGTCCAATGACTCTGCATCTGTCAGTGCCCCTGCATCTGTTTTCTTTGAAGACATCATTAACATCACAAAGAAGGCTGTCTTTCACACAAACTAAGTAATAAACATCCTCCTGGAAGAGATGTTAAGGATCATTTGAGACAAGGAAGTGATCCAAGACTGCCAGTATGACTTCACCAAGGGCTGATTGTGTCTGACTCTGACCAGTCTGGTGTCCTTCTGTGATGGAATGATGGCATTGGTAGATCAAGGAAGAGCAACTCGTATCATCTACTTGGACATCTTCAAGGCTTTTGACACAGTCCCACACCAGTCTATATCCTTATCTCTAAATTGGAGAAATATGGGCTTGAAAGCTGAACTATTCAGTGAATAAAGAATTGTTTGGATGGTCACAGCCAGAGAGTTGGGGTCAAGAACTCTGTGTTCAGGTGGAGTCCGGTGGGGTTGGAACTAGATGATCTTTAAGGTCCCTTCCATCCTAGGCCATTATATGATTCTATGAAAAAATAAGTCACTGTAATTAGGGATTTAGAAAAAGATGAGAAGATGCAGACCCCCTAGGGTGATGGAGATACCCTTACTCTTCCTTCTCCTGCCTCCTTTTCCTTCCTTTCCTCTTCTTCCATTTGTTTCTCTACCTTCTACTCTTCTTCCCAGACTGCCTTTCTGCTGATGTCCTGCCAAGGCACTACCTGCCAATTCTTGACTTCCTTTTCTAGAGAATCCAGCTTCCTTCCCTCACACTTTCTTCCCAGACCATTGTAATCTTCCACAATGATAGAAAAGAGGGGTCACCATACTCCACTGAAGGATGAGAACACCCCCAGTATAAGCAGGAGGCAGAGGAAATTCTCACAGTCTCTAGACGAGAGGGGCATATGGCAGGCTGCATATGGAATGAGACAAGAAAGGATCAGGAGCCTTTTCTGGCAGCTCAGACACCCACTAACTTTGTGATTGATATTCTGCTCCTCCCTGGTCTTTCAGTCTGGAAGCTGGTGGAGATAGGCAACAGCAGGTTGACACTGTGGTTAGTGTCTGGGGACCACAGATGCAAATGAGGCAAGGTCAATACCATTTACTGGGAGAGGATTATCCAGCATGGAGAAACAGCACTGTTGGTGCTCTGAGGGAAAGAAGATGAGAAAAAGAGGAAACAGTCCCCTCTTGGAAATATGTAATGTGATGTAATGTAATGGAAAGTAATTAGAATGGAAAAGAACAGAACGGAATAGAATAGTTCAGCTGGAAGGGGCCTACAAAGATCTTCATGTCCTACTGCCTGACCACTTTGAGGCTAACCAAAAGTTAAAGCATATTAAGGGCATTATCCAAATGCATCTTGAACACTGACCTGGAGAGTCAACCATCTCTTTAGGAAGCCTGCTCTATTGTTTAACCATCCTCAAAGTAAAGAAATTTTTCTTAATGTCTAAGTTGAATCCCCCATGGAGCAGCTTCATGCCCATCCCACATCTTCTGCCATAGTCCTCCAGATCTTAGGACTGGGCAGCCCAAAATCTTAGCATCATAGAATCACAGGACCACAGAATGGCTTGGATTGGAAGGGACTGCAAAGATCATCTAGTTTCAACCCTCTGTGGTAAGCAGGGCTGCCACCCACAAATCAGGTACTAGATGCAAAAATAAAGTGTTAAGTGCCTTCACCTTTTCCTCATCCTCATTAAGTGACTTTCTGCTGCAAGTATCATTTCAGTGTTTTCCTTAAACCTTCTCTTGCTATTGACATAGTAAAAAAGCCTTCTTTTTTGTCTGACAATTCACTGGCAGCTGTTATCTCAAGTTGGGCTTTGGCTTTTCTTGCTGTCTACCTGCAGATGTGAACTGTTCTATACTCTCCCTGTGAAGCCAGATCTTACTTGCAGAGATTGTATATTTTCTTTTTCCTGCCCTAGTTCCAGCATAGTGCAGTATCTCCACCTTGACTACACTGCCTATTCCTCCTGAACAGATGATAACCCTCTACCCCAGCACTCCATTCACAGGACTTATTCCACCAAGTATCACTTATATCAATGATCTCATAGTTCTGGGAAAGGATCAAAGTTTCCAGTTCCCCCTGTTTGTCTCTCATACTGTATGCATTGGATTACAAGCATTTCAGATGTGTTTCTGAGCCCACAGTTCTTCCCAGTGTAGATCAGATGCCAGGCCTGCTTTATACAATGCTGTACTATCCTTTAGCATAGCCTCAGGGTTCCTAATGGTATCCTCTTCACCCATGGATCCTAATTTAAAGCTCTCAATCCATCTTTCGATGTTACAAGCAAAAAAATGGTTTCCCCATCAAGTCAGCTGATCTCTTATCTCAAACACTTCCATGTTCCCAAAATTCTTGCAGAGGCACCAATCTCACCATTAATAAGCTGATTTATCCTGTTTCTTTCTTTGTCTCTCCCCATTACTAGAAAGACTGAGAAAAATGCTTCTTGTGTTCCTGAATCCTTTGGACATTTTTCCATGGTCCTTAAGTCTCTTTTGATAGACCTCGAGACCTCAAGATAGACCTTGTAGTACTGTTGGTACTCACATTAAAGAGGAGGATTTGGTAATAGCCTGAAGACTGTACTAAACTTGAAAGCTTTCTAGTGATGTCCCTTATCATAGCCTTGGGAGGCAGAAAACTTCTCTGTAAAGAAAGTCTGGTCTGTACATGGGAGTCTCTGTTCCCTTGTGGAGGGAGTCACCTATGACTACAACTCAGCATCTCTTCTTTGTAGTGACAGTTTATGTCATAGAATCATAGAATCACTGAGGTTGGGAAAGACCTCTAAGATGATCCAGTCTAACCGTTAACCCATCACTGCCATGTCCATTAAACCATGTCACTTGATGCTGCATCTATCCTTTTCTTGAACACCTCCTGGGAATGCTGCACTTGCTTCGAGGAGTTGGTTGACCTAACCTTGTAAGGAGAACTTGCTGTGATGCCTTTTGGATTCCCTCTTTTCAGATCCCTCATCTTCCACACCCCAAGTTTCATATCTAGTAGAGGAAGCTGAATGGGCAGACAGGAGCTTCTCTTATGAGACTGTGCAGTAGGCATAGCTTTCTTTTGGGTGGTCCCAAGCCTGCCCATAAATCCCCTTAAGACCCTCATCAGAGCAGGAAGTGAGTCATGAAGGGCTCGCTGGGCTGTGGTCTTCCCTCCCTACCCTGCCTTCAGCTGCAGACTTCCAAAAGCTGCTGCAGCCCAAAGAGGACACAGGCAGAGCTATCACAGTGTTTGGGTGCTGGCTGCTTGCACTGCTCGCAGGAGAGGCAGTGCATAAGGAAGGCTTTCAGCTTCCCTTCTCCTGTCAGTTCTCCTTGCCTGCCCTGTTTCGATGCAGATACATTACAGTATAACGAATCTGTGACCCTTCTGGGATTTCACAGTTGTTGCTGTTCTGCGTAGCACAACTGCTCACACAATTTCACGGTGGTGACAAGGCTGGCACTCATGTCCTCTTCCCTTGGAAGGGCCCCTGGGGACATAGAAAAAGATCTTTTAGGCTGAATTTGAGCATTAGCACTCCAGAGCACTTCTCAGCTCTGGCCACTGTTCTACAATGCAACCTCATCCTCTAGTGAGCCAATGTGTGCTGAGACCACATCATCTGATGCGATGGGACAGGGTTGCACCAACTCACAGAGCATGTCTGCAGGCAGAAAGGGTCCACTTACTGCGTTCACACTAAAATTTTATGTCCTGTAAGTTGGACGCGCCATGGGTGACTTCATGTAGTGCAAATGGGACTGTAAGTAGGATTCCCTAAGTCTAACAAAGACGGCTTATTTGGAACTGGGCATGTCCTAGCAAAATTATGTGGGAGCACAAATTTCTTTAGAGTTATAGGTCCTACTATGTGTCCATCACACTGTTTAGCCCTCATTCATTTACCAGAAGGGGCCGTTTCTCTTTTCAAATTTTCCATTACATTCTTGCCCAGCTCCCTGTCTCCTTCAACTCTTCCTACCCAAACCACGTTTCTGACATGGAACAAGCTCTGTTCTGGCACCCTGCCCTCCCTGCTGCCCTGGCCTGGACAGCCATTCATTACTGGCTGAGGATACAAGTCTCCAGAGCATGGGAACACTCCCTCCTCATGAAATATTGACACAGCCATTTGCCATTCCACCTCATCCCTCTCCCTCCTCTCCTCATGCTGGCTGTGTTTGTCAATCACCTCTTCATCTAGCCTTCCTTTTCAAAAATTCTTTTTCATCTCTCAGACGCTTTTTATTTTTTCTTAACTTCCCAGAGAAGGGAGTACGGAGGGGTGGCACGCAGAGAGGGCAGTACCCCAGCTGCTGCTAGGCTGACAAAGGCAGCTTGTGCACTGCTCAGCTCTTAATTGCCTGCATTCTAGCATTTCTGCTCATCCTTACTGATGAAACAGAAATGTGCAATTCCGTCACAGCAGAAAATATTACAAGAGAAGAGATTCTCGCTTAAGGGAGGAGGCAAGGTAGGAGACAACTTGCCTGGAGTGACCCCAGCCAAACCTGTTCCCCCCTCCTGCTGCACTGGAGACAGCTGTTAGCCTTCCTCAGGCTTTCCTCCTCCCACCCTGTGCATTCAGTGAGCTCTCCCATGAGGCATCATCATTAAATGCCAATGTGGGAATGAAGACAGAGCTGTTAATTGGCTTGCTTGTATAAACAGCTCCATTTGAGCTGGCAAGGCATTTTGGGCGGTAGATCTTGAGCACCCAGCACTGGGTTTTGGGGAAGATGTGGGAGGCATTGGGTCTGTGAAATCCTATTCCAGATACATCACTAGAGGGAGAAAAAAAACCTGCCTTCTGCTGCAGCTCAGCATGTCCCAGAAGCCTCTGGTCATTCACAGAATCATAATATCATTTGAGTTGGGCCTTTAGAGGCCATCTAGTCCAACTCCCCTGCAATGAACAGGGACATCTACAGCTAGATCCAATGCTCAGAGCCCCTCCAGCCTGACCTTGGATGTCTGCAGGGGTGGGGCACCCACCACCTCTCTGGGCAACCCACTCCAGGATGGATGGTGATAGACAGGTCCACTCAGTTGCAGGCATGGCAGGCATATGGAACTCTTATCTCAGCAGTGGGCAGAGAGCTGTGGTGCTAAAGCTCCCCTTCCCTTGCCATAGATACTGGATGAAGGCAGACCTGTTAGTTAACGTATGTGTTGGGGAACAGATACAGCTCCCACTTGGCTGTAAGGCAAGACATCAAAATATGATGACAGCTTCCTTTCTGCCTATAAGAGCCAGATACCTCTAACTCATATGGGTCCCATTTTCTATCCCAAATTCCAATCAGGAGATCACTGTATGGGGTAATACTCTCATATATAATATATGTAACATATGATATTATATATTACAAATATATGATATATATATATAAAATATATAATATACTGTAATACTGTATGGGGATTGCGATATCTAAATTTCAGTCTCTAAAGGGGTCTGTAAGAAAGAAGAGGACAGATTCTTTAGCAGACTGTGTAGGGACAGGACAAGGAGAAATTGTTTCAAACTAAAAGAGTGGTTTAGACTGGGTATGAGGAAGAAGATTTTTACAGCAAGGATGGAGAGGCACTGGATCAGGTTGCCCTGAAATTTGGTGGATGCCTCATCCCTGGAGACATCCAAGGTCAAGCTGCAGGGGCTCTGAGCACCCTCATGGAGCTGAAGGTGTCCCTAGACATTGCAGGGGAGTCAGACCAGATAAATTTTCAGGGTCCCTTCCAACTCAAATGATTCTATCATTCTAGAATAGGAAACTGCAACTTATTCTCAGTTCCTCAACCCTTTCTTTTAACAGCACGTGACATCTGATGGGTACTGTGTCCGTGGCCACAGATCTGGCAGTTGCTGCCAGATGCACCACAAAGCTGCCTCAAATGTTTAGCAAATGCTTTCCAGGCGGGTATCTGCAGCAAAACAGGGGACAATGTGATCCTGTGGATCAGATGCAGACCTGAAATCACCATTGCAAAGTGTGGAGAGTGTTTGCCCTCTGGGGGAAAAGAAGAAGATGAGCTGTGAGGCACGGTATCACAGAGAGCATGAAGTTAATCTGTACGCCAAAGGAGAGGGATTTGTGGGGGAAGAAGGGGATGCCTCAGGAAGAATTATTTGGGATCTGTGCAAAAAGCAGGTGGGACTTCACACCTCATAGGATTGAGACTGGGCTGTTTATATCAGCTCGCCTTGCCTGGATTTTATTCTGGCAATGAACGTGTTCTGAAAACAAACAGAACATCGAGGAGGAAACTTGTGGAGCGAGTGACTGTTTTTTTGGTTGCTAAGCCATCTGTTCTGCTCCAGCAGCTCACGGAGGGTTCTGCCATCACTCTGTGTCTGCTTGCCTGTGTTTGTGTGTGGGTGGCTGGCGCTAGCTGGCGTGGCAAGAGAGAGTCTTGGGGCGGAGGGGAGGATGTATATGTGCTGGGGAAGTCAGTTGTTTTCAGCAAATTTGCTCGGGAGGGGAGGAGGAAAGTTGGCTGTGGCAATGTATGCAAACAGAAGTGCCAGAGGGCAATCCAGGGAGGGTGTGTGCAGAGGGGCCGTGCTTTTCTATGTGGCTGGAAAAGGTGATGTGTGCATCCTGGAGGCTAGGATTGCAGGCACAGGGTTACATCAATACAGAGAGCCACATCTGCAGCTGTAGGGCTGGTCAGTACACTGCAAAGCTGCCTGCAGGGGGGGGCAGAGATGGATGTTTGTTTATGTCAAGGAGCGGCACTGCTAAAACACTGGTGGAGAAAGTATGTGGGTGGATATCACGCACATGCCACCCTCTGGGCTGAGAGGGGCGAGGTGAAGTTGTGAGCTTGTGGGAGGGGGTGTGCGTGGCACACGCTGTGGGTGATGTGAACAAAGCAGTTTCATCCTCTTCGTATTCAGCTGTGCAGCCTCTACAGCTTTAACTGTGCTGTAATGGTGAAGGATGGTGAAGGCTAATGATCTCTGCATATTTATCTTCAGGTTGAATGTTAGAAAAATCTTCTCAGAAAGAGCGGTGCTGAAGGCACAGGCTGCCCAGGGAGGTGGTGCAGTCACCGTCCCTGGAGGTGCTGAAGAGCCGTGTGGATGTGGCACTGGCAGACATGGTCAGTGGGCATGGTGGGGATGGGCTGGAGGTTGGTGATCTTAGGGGTCTTTTCCAGCCTTAATGGTTCTGTTATTTTATGATTTCCCCAAACCAGGCTGTGATCTATTCCCACACCTTTCCTGTCCTGATTTCCTCCTGTCCTGCTCCTTGCAAGGCAAGACAGATTGCCACAGCAGCTGTCAGCTTCCCCTGTCCTACCTACCACAACTAAGAGCACCCAGGTACTGCACTGAGGGAGAGTTGCCGGTGTGCTGGGCTCGCATGGTGCTCCTCACCCACATGCAGCACTGCTTAGCTGCCGGATCAGATTTAATGGTGCCTCTTGAAAGCTGAGCAGTGCTGTGATAGCATTAAATAATGGATAGGACTGAGATTTGAGAAGGGGACCCTAGACCGCTCCTAGATGCCATGACAGCCCTGTGGGATTTCAGACATTAGCTTTGCCGTAGGCTTGTGGAGAGTATTGCACCACTTTCATTCAGCTTTAAAATAAAAGCAGCAATGCTACCTCTCCATCCACCACTCTCAGAGTCCTAAGCTCATTGATGGAGTATGATTGCATACACTCAGTTTCTCCCTGCTTCATTTGAATGGGGCTCCCTTAGTGCTGCTGGAGAAAAAACAAACGAACAAACAAACAAAAAACCAAAGAAATGTATGTAGTGTTTAGTGATAAATCAGTAGTCAACTCTGGGCAACCATTCATTTCAGTGATTGTCAGTGACCAGAGACCCAAGAAGGTGAGTGAAAACTTTAAGAGCCAAGGTGCTTGGCCAAGAGGACAAGATGCAATTGTTGGCCATGCAGGACAACATGCAATTGGGCACGATCAAAAGCAGCCAGGCTAAGAACTGCAGCAGGAAATCCTACCACTCCTTTTTACAGCTGTCCTAGAAGTAAATACTCCCCCAGCTATGAATGACCACATAAGTTCTGCTTTCAGGTGGGGATGCCTTTGGACAGTTGCATCACAAACTCAGAATCACCGGATGCTCTGAGTTGGAAGGGACCCATAAGGACCACTGAGTCCAGCTTGTGGATCCACACAGGACAACCCAAAAATCAGACCATATGTTTGAGGACATTGTCCAGATGTCCCTTGAACTCCAGCAGGCCCGATGCTGTAAACACTGCCTTGGGGAGCCCATTTCATGCCTGACACTCTCTGGTGAAGAACCTCTTCCTGATACCCAACCTGACCTTCCCCTGCCTGTGTTGCAAACAGTGCATGTGATAGTACACTCTTGCTAGAAGGTTAGCAGAGTTTTTCGTTTCCATGTGTCAGGACAGCAAAAGGGGGCCCTGGATTGAGCATTTGCACTAGATGTGAGCTGTGTCGCTCTTGGGAATGCAGGCAGAATAATAGGAGACTGCACAAATCAATACTGTTAATGGGGAGTCTTATTGACTTCACCACCTGAGATAGCCACATAAAAATAGATTTAGGAGAAAGCAGCGGGGGAAGAAAATAAGTGGGTTCTGCTGAGAAAGAGAGAGGAAGGAGAAGTGAAAGAGGAAGAACCCAGTAGAAGGAAAGTCATGAGAAACGGAGGGAGGTAAAGCACTGCGTGTGATATGTACTCTGTTTAATGGAAGGTGTGTAATCTCCCCGTGTCTAGGAGGTGTTTGAGAGAACCTGTTAGGGATTTATTAGAAAATAAAAATGCTCTAATTGAAAGCGAGTAGAGACAATTTGTATTAATAACAGGAGAAGTCATCAAATAATAGAATTGTTTAAAATCTATTAGTTTGCTCCACACAGTGAAAAGAAAATGTTGATTATCTTGATATAGAACGTATTAAAATGAGAGCCCAGGCTGCTGGTCCCCTATGCAGATTAAAGACATAATTTATTGAAGCAATTTATTTTCTGGTGGGAATAAGAGGGAAAAAATGGAAAAGAAGTATGATAAGAGCTGCAATCAAGTCTGGGATTCTTAATCTGAAGACCTGCCTCTTATCTGTCTTCTTTCAGTCATTAGAAAATAATATTCATCCCTTGGTTGGGTTTAAAGAAGCAGGAAGAGACAGGATGTCTGGGAAAAAGGAAGATACCTTAAGGAGGCCTGCCATTCACCTCTTGAGGTTTAAGTTCTTGACAACAGTTGCTTCAAATCCAAGGCAAATCAGCCATGAGTTGCCAGGAGTAGCAGTAGCTGGAGCTTGCTGGTCAGCATGGAAGTGCAGACTGTCTAATCCGCCCTGATGATAAAAGGAATATGTTGCTAAACTGGAGATTAATTTGGTGCTGAATAATTCATTCATTCATTGTTTGTCTGTGTGTTAATAAAACACAGTGAGGGGAAATAAAAACAGCGACTCCAACGTTCACGCTTGAAGCCCCTTACAGTCAATGGGCATTTAGATGAGTAAATAGAAATCTGGCAATTAGAAATTTGATATGTTTGGATCCGGAGATCAGCCTTGGAACATGATTTCCCTGGCATGCTCACCGAAAAGATCCTGCAGGCTGGCGTGTATTGCTGTTCCACATTTTTTTCTCAGATAAAGGCCTAGATCCCACCTTGCATTATTTTCTCGTGACTTCACTGTGAACCACCTGAACTCATCCAGCGTAATTGCAGGAATTTGACAGCACAGCACTTCCCGCCTACCCCATCCTTATGTCATCTGCTTGCACTCTTCACATTTTTATAACCAGACATCTCTCACCCCACAGACAAAACTCCGATCTCAAAACCGAACCAGAAATAAGAAATAGAGCTAAGATTTCAGAAGAGACACGGGCAAGAGGTGTTGTTGCGGGGCTGACATCGAGCATCCAAAGAGAAGCAAGGGCAGCCAAGAGACCTGCGCTGAGAGCACTTCTGTGGTCTTGCTCACAGTAGGTGTTCTTTTTCTCAGCCCATTTTCTAAAGTCACTGTATTTTTGATCGCGGGAGAGAAGCTGGATGTGCCATTGAATTGGTTCTGTAATGGGCCTATCAAAGCGCTGTGTGTGCGCAATTGGGATGTCTTTGTGAGATAATGACTTTTCTTACACTTCCTCTGGATATGTACTTACACAGTAACACCTTCCTAAAGGGCTTTTTCTGTTTATGTACTGTAATGAATCCTGATGTTTATAATTCAAGCTTTCGGTCAATTCTTCCATTTTCCGCAGCAGTGCTGTTTTCATTGCTCTTGGCATACTTTTTTCATTAACACTTGTTGGTTTCTGTCCTTCCTTTCAGCTTCCTTCTTTTACCTTTGCTCAGCATAAGGTACAATGTGATAATATCACTTTGCAGGGAGAAAACTTATTTTTCCTTTTAAGCCACTTCAAGTAACACTTTCCTTACTATATCCTATTGCTATTGGACCCAGCAGGAAGTGTCTCCCCACCTTCTAAATAACTCAAGCAGTTTTTTTCCCCTGATTTCTAGCATATCTCCGGACTCTTGAACAATCTTTGAAGCATCTTTCAGATAGGGGTTTTTCAAGCATACCCATGTGGATCCTAGAGCTGATTCACCACCTTTATTTAACTGAGATTGCTAATGGGTCTTACTGCTGTCATGAGCCCAGCTTGTGTGATACTGTATTGTACCCCAGTCTGTGAGGTTGCTGCTCTGCCCATGCTTGAGTCATCTTCAGCTCCTGAATCATCCTTGTTCGTGGAGCAAAAAGCTCCCTAACAATTAACATGCACCTCTTTCCAGCCATAATAAATATATATTTGCCACTCTTACCTGTCCAGTGAGGATAATATCCCCTGAAACTGAGACTGTAAAAAAGTAGAGAAATCTGTCAGTATTTCTAGGTAATCAGAAACACGTCCATACTTGATTTACTGCAAATAGGTGGGTATTTATGTGTTAGAAACACAGTCATGTATAAGTACACAATATTATACTCCCACCAAATCCTCCTTCTGCTATCAAACCCTGTGGGAATAAACACTCCCTCATTCTCAAATGCCCTCACCAATTAGTGTGACAGACCAGATTCGGGTTGCATCACTGCCTCCCTTTCTTATTATTCCCCACTGCTTCGAAAAAGGTCCTGAAGCAGATCCCATTACAGGAGCAGACACTCTCCTTCTGCATACCCAAACATTTTTCTTTTCTCCAAAGCACTGCAATTGATAGGGAAAAAGAAGATGAATTCTGATATGAGAACTAGGAGATAGATGGATCAAAAATGCTGTGGGTGAAGGCACACAGGTCTGCAGCATCTCAGCTCCCAGCCTTTGCAATTTCTTGTTTATACACCTACACTGATGCTCACAACCACCAAGATAAAATCCAGACATAATTTTCCTTCTGTCACTGATATTTGACATCATCACCCCAGAAGAAAGAAAAAAAACCTGCTCCGCTCCCCAAATCACTCCCTTTCTTTGCTTGAGTCACTTAAAATCATTTCTGAACAGACATTTTCACTTGTTTGGAGAGTTGGGGCATATCTCTTCCCTTCCCTTCTCTCCCCTTCCCTTTTCCCCCAAACTCCTGAAGGCCCATGGACAGAGCCATACGTCTGTCCTGAACATAGTCAGGACAGTCTGAGCATCGTTCTCAGATTGTCTGCACCACAGCTGTCAGCCCACTCTCATTCATGGCTGTGGATTGTGCAGATCAACAATCTTCTGGATGACGTTCATGCCTGGCTTGATGCATGAATGCCAAGGGTCATTTATAAGGCCCATCTGCTCTAGTAGAGGGGAGGAGAATTTAACCGTCTGAGCATAAGCTCTTTCAGGCCGCTTAGGTTTGGTAACGAGCACAGTGAGTCCATGAGAGCCTGGCCCACATCTAGCGAATCAGCTCCATATTCTAACATGAGCACAGACATCCAGAGCAAACCCTACTTGCATTCCTCACCTCTATTCACCCCCTGCAGAGAAGATGCACCCATCCTGCTTTTGGATTGCTTGGTAGTCCAAACTTGTGGAGGGATGGCAGGAATGGCTTTGATAAGAAATTTGCACTGTGTCACAAAATCAGATCTTGGCAGCAGATTCCACTGACCCCTGCAACCAAGAAAGAATACGAGAGTCTGTGTTTCTAACTTTATCCTTTGCTATCTCTGCTTCATATATGCTTCCAGGAGGCAGAACAAGGTAAGACTTCCCATTTGTCCTTTACTAGATATGCATCTGAATGTGGGTTTGTGTGCTTGGTGTAGAGAAATACCTTCCTCGAGAGACAGAAATCCTTGGGAAGGAGCTAGTGAAAGATGTCAATGACATGTTTTTTGAAGGAGGAGTTGGAGAAAACCTGAGGTAATTGATAATGTTAGTACTGGGAACAGTAACCAGGCTGGGCTGGGGAGACAAGAAGGGACAGGAGGGACTAGGGCTAGGAATCAGGGAGGAAGCAGTCCCTGTATCTCCACTAATGCTCTCTGGCAGGGTAGCAATGCTAATGGTTATTTAATGTGTCAGCTTCAAGATTTAGCAAAATGGTACCTCTCCTGATGCATCTCATCCTGGCACACAGAGCCCAAAGCAGGGGAGAAATTAGGGCCTGCTGTCTGTACATGCTGAGTACGGGGCTGCTCCTTCCTCTTGTCAGGAAGCTTATTCCCATGATTCTGCACTTCACCATGACAATCCCGTGCCATGCATTTTGCTAACAGAATGCCTGTTTCTAGGTGAGAAGACATTCACCATCACCCAGACCTGCTTTCCTCTCAAGGACGAGGGAATGGTGCCTTGCACTTGAGAGGGAAAAAGGGAAATAGGCCCACTCCTCAAAGGCAAAGGGGAAGCTTGGGTATGGAGTCACCTCTCCATGTCCTATAGAGTGAGGTAGAGATGTGGCAGAAATGACTGGTTGCTGGCTCAAACACTGTGGGTTTGGACTTTCTAGCTCATCCTGATGGTGGAAGACCATCCGTGATCAGGTTTGACTCACCACTTTGCTGCTGTGCCACACAGACTCTAGGTGAAGAGCTGGTGGAAAGAAGAGTCATAGAATAGAAGAGACTGGTCCGCTTCTACTTACAAGACAGATGGGAAACCACAATATATAGAGTACCAGAAAGAAAATGGGAAAGAAATGTGCTTTTAGGGAGAGGTGGAGCAACATGCCTTTTGAAACTTCTGTTCATGATCTTTAGTCTGCCCTGCCCTCCCTTTGCACTTGTGGTGGTGTCTATTTGGCACAGCAATGGTGTCTGTTTGGTTGCTGGAAAGGAAGTCTAATGGAGGAGTAACTATGGCAACCTAACTCTCTCATAGTGACCGTGGAATCCACTGCCATCTATCCATACCCAGACCTTGCACTACAGAATTCCAAATTAAAACCCAACTAAGTTTTCTCCTTCTACTGTTAAGCAGCCGCAGCCTGGCCTGACAGAGTTGGACTCTGTCTCCCTCCCAGGCTTTTCTTGGCTGTGTTATGATTTGATCCATCTTTCTGCCAAGTGGCTGAGTGCCACACTACCAACACTCGAAATGGATGCACTTGTTACCCAGCCAGCCAGGGAGTACCATCCCTGGGGCTCTGGCCACACAAGTTGTCAGTGACCCAAGCAATGTGGTTTCCTTTGCAAACTCACTCACAGCTGAAGAGCAAACCTCCAAGTACCTTCCTGGCTTTCTCTGGGCTGGAAAGGAGCAGTAAGCACAGAAATGCCTCTCACCTTCCTTGTGCAAATGCCCAGTGTGCCAGAGGTGACCACTCTAAATTAAGCTCCAAATTACTACTTAACTGACAAATATTGCCTTACTTTAATCCAAATCTCTCCCACTTCCACTCAGGCTTAAATTTTGGGTTGAGAGTGTTGGAGAAGCAGGGAGGCTACCACTGGCTCTGTGTTAGGGTGAGGTTATATGGGCTCTTGGGGCATGCATCTTGATGGCAGGTTACCCAAGCCAGTATGGCAGAGTGGTTCCCAAGCGGCACCTGAATGGTGTCTTTCCTCCTTTCTCTTCCTGCCTTCTTCCTCGTGGTGATGAGGGGAAGGGACTGGGAGACAGTCAACCATATTCATAGAATCACAGAAACACATAATGGCTTGGGTTGGTGGGGACCTCAGAGCCCACCAAGCCCCAGCCTCTGCCCTGGGCAGAGTTGCCACTCACCAGCTCAGGCTGCCCAGGGCCCCATCCAACCTGGCCTTGAGCACCTCCAGGGATGGGGCATCACAGCTTCACTGGGCAGCCTGTCCCAGCACCTCAACACCCTCTGAGTAAAGAATATCCTCCTAACATCTAAACCTAAATCTCCCCTCTTTTAGCCATTTCCCCTTGTCCTATCATTATCAGACATGTAAAAACTTAGTCCCTGTCCTGCTTACAAGCTCCTTTCATGTACTGTAAGGGTAAAATCCCACTGAAGAACTCGGGAAGGAGGTAAGGAGTAGCCAAACCTTGAGAGGGTTTGAAATGAAAAGGTGAAATAGAAAGGAAAGTACACATAGATAGGAGGTTCTCCAGACAGTGATTCAAATTGTTTGTGTTCATGATTAAGAAGGAGTCTGCAGCCCAGCCTGACAGGGAGTGTCTTGGGGATGGGGGCTCTTTTACACCTTCTTCACAGCGGAAAAGGGGGAGGTTGCTGCCCTTCACATCCCTCATAGGAGCAGACTGGTTGCACACTCCTCTCTGGGATGTGGGCAGTTCCATGGCTGTCCTGACCACAGAATGCAAACCCATCTCTGACCCAGTGCTTGCCTGTTCACAGCTCTGTTGCCACTATTTTGGACCCCTCACTATAAAAAAGTAATTGAGGCCCTTGAATGTGTCCAGAGAAGGACAGCAAACCTTTGAAGGGTCTGCAGCACAAGTCTTAAGGGAAGCAGCTGAGGGAACTGAAATTGTTCAGTCTGGAGAAGAGAAGCTCAGGGGAGACCTCATCACTCTCTATAATGACCTGTTCCAGAACCGTGTGGATGTGGCTCTGAGGGACATAGCTAGTGGGCATGGTGGGGATGGGCTGACAGTTGGACTCAGTGATCCACATCCTCCTTCTTCTGTTTTCCCTCCCCCAGATCATTCCTAAATCTTTCCCTGGAGCATCCCTCCTCCTGCTTTTCCTTCACTACTTTCCATCATGTTCCACTTGTCACTTGTGTTGCTTCTTCCCAAGCCTTCTTATCCATATTTTTCTGATCCAGCTCCTTAGAAACTCACTTTCTTGCTCCTTTTTTTTCTTAGGGAGCATTTCTGCCCTTTCCCCTTCACCACTAACACATCCCCACCTATATATGCTGCTTGTCATGTTCCTAAAAGGAATAGAGTAGAAAGAGGAAAGCCCCCCCACCTCCCCCCACCCCCCTTCATCCTGTGCAGATGGCATTCTTTCAAAGCCTTAGGACTGGGACAAGCACTACAGGTAGGAAGAGAGTTAAAGAGCAGGAAGGGTGTACTGGAAGCACGTCTGATGAAGCAGGATGCTGAGCTGGTTTGTGCATTCTGATCGCAGCAGCATGCAAAATCCTATTATGGCTTTACTACGGCAAGTTTAATACACTGAACCCTTCATTGCTCCAGCTGCCCCTGCCAGGCATCTCTGAAATTCACACCAACAGGTTTTCAATTTCTTAGCAATCCTCAGCTCACAGGAGCAGCTCTCGGAGGGAGGGAGGGAGGGAGGGAAGGGAGGAAGGGTGGGATTATGCAACAGCTCCAAACCTGACTGCAGGACAGTTTCGCTCTTCTTCCTCTCCCACTGCAAAGCCCCATGGGTTTGCTAAGGTTTACCCCAACAGAATGGATGATTTTAAGGATCATCTTGCAGCATGCCGAACAATTTCTGACACATTCTGAGTTTTTGATTTTCTGAAGAAAAGAGGGTGTACTGCTGAATTTGGGAAATGGAGATGAGGAGCTACCACAGGTGAGTATGTAACAAAGCAGGGAATCATGGAGAAGTCTGTGGCAAAGCTGGGAAGGAATGTTGTACCTTACCCTATGGAGCCATACGTCAAACATTGGCATTTTCTAAAATAAAAGTTAGAAAAACTAAAGAATAAAAGGATTCTTCTGTGTGTGATTACAAAGGACTGAGCAGAGCTGCAGGTGGTACAGGGGTGTTTTGATCAGATGCTGGGGAACAGAGGAGGGTAAGCATTTGGGAGAAGAAAGGAATCTAAGAACACACTTTACAGCAGGAGTTGAGTTATCTGATGAAAGAACTGCATGGAAATGATGCAAATCTCACTGCTTTGTCCTAAACATCATGATATTTAACATCTTCCTTAAAGCCTCAGCACCTGGAGCTGGGGGAATCAAATGACAATTTCAATTCTCATATCAAATACAAGAAAGGAAAGAGAGAAGTGAGGTACTTTCTCTTCTCCGGAGAGAGAAAATAACCTCAAAATATAACCAAACAAAGGTCCCCTGGATATTCAAATAAAACAGTGTTTTTTTAGATACGGTTTTACATTTGGGTAAGTTGGGGATATTTAGGTCTAGCTTGGCACAGGGATGTGGTGAAATGGTGAATGGGAAGAAGAAGGTACTGTACTGGAAAAGAAACATGTGCGTGCACACCTGTGTTACCCACCATTACATCAGTTTTCACTGCAGCAGAGTAAAGATGTTGCTGCATGGACATCAGCCATTGTGAGGTGAATCTGTGTATGACAGGGGTGTAGGGTCAGCTGGAATTTCTGGGAATTTCTGAGGTTTCATGGACCTGAACTGCCAGCTCCCCCATCCCTTCCCATTGCCTCTCCTGAGGTCCTTCTTGCATCTCTGTGTGCAAAGCATGGTTCCCTGTTGAATGCCCTGTGGAGAGGAGGCCAAGCAGCACATTAAGTCCTGGGCATTGAAATCACAGCTCTGAAGAAAGTGGCTGCAGCAAGGAAAACAATTGCCAGACACTTGCAGAACAGAGCCCTTTCACACTATGATAATGGCTTTGGGCTTGCCAGCCCTCTCTTCTGCCCTCTTCTGATACCTTGACGTTTATTCTGAGTCTATTACTGGCTCCCGTTTTGTATATTCCAGTCTTGTATAGGCTGAAGCATTAGAGGAAGGGGATAGCTGTGGTGCAAATTTAGAGGCTCTTCTCTCACCCCTCTGCTGTAATAATGGAATCTTATCCATGCAGAAAGTGCAAATGTAGCCCTCACTGTTCTCTCTCTCCACCAAGAGCTGGTCCTGGAAGCCCTGCTGGAATATGGGGCTTTTTTCTCAGCCATAAGGCAGCAGGCAGCAGACAAATCACTGTTATCTGTGTCTCTTCCTTCTCCAGGAGGGCCATGTATCTTTTTCATTTAGGTAATAACAGGCTTTTGGCAGAGTCTTCAGCACAAACCCAAGCTGCAGGTGAGCTGAGGAGTTTGGCTCTGGTTTTAGAAAGTCTTTGCATCGGTAATAGGGGGGTTTCCCTAGAGCTCTGCCAGGGCAGACTTGGAGTTCCCAAGACACAGCTTGGCTGAGGTGCAGGGAGAGATGGAAAAGCAGCATTGCTGGTAGGGAAAAGAGGGAAGAGGCAGATTTACAATCAATCAATCACAGAGTTATTAAGGCTGGAAAAGACCTCTATGATCACCTGGTCAAACCATCAGCCCATCCCCACCATGCCCACTGACCACGTCCCTCAGTGCCACATCCACACGGCTCTGGAACACCTCCAGGGATGGTGACTGCACCACCTCCCTGGGATTTGCTGGAGATGGGATGGTAATGGAACCCTTATGGAGAGGATCAAGCTGAAGGAGACACCATAGGAAGGAAGAGACGGAGAAAAGAATGAGATGGAAGAATCAGGGCAAGGAGAGAAAAGGAAATTCTGGAAAGGAGCACAGATATCACAGAATCATAGAACTCAAGCTGGGAAGGACCTTAAGGATCATCAAGTCCAACTGCTGGGTGAGCATCAGAACTCTGATGATGGCAGAAAGTTCTTGAACGCGATATTTCTTGAGGAAGCAAAACAGTATCTTTCTGTAGACTTCATGCCATGTTGGGGGAGGGTCAGTGACAAGCTCCAAGAAGCTCCTGACTGTTAGGTGACTTTTCACACAGGTGCAGGAATTGATATTTCTCTCCCTTTTATTTTCTCTCCCACGTTGCAATGGAAAATAAATTAGCACGCACGCACACACACAAAGAACGAGCTCAAATTCAGTCATGGGTTAAGTTTGTTAATATATCAGAGTATTTCAAGGCATCTCTCCCCAGCCAGTTGATTTTTAAAAGTCAATTTTTTTCTCCTCCAAAAAAGACTGGAGTAGAATTTTCTAGCAGTTTCTATGTCTCCCATGAGCAATGGCATGGTTATACACTTTCATATCTGTGCAGCCCACAGGAGTCTCTGGTTTAGCTGTGAATGTGATTCTGGTCAGATGGGGCTTTGCTGTCATTCAGGAGCTTGCTGATGAGCAATAAATATTCATAGAACTGATTAGACATTAATTGCACAAATCACCACCTCTTTAGCCATCCCCAGGAACCTTGCTTCCACTCACCGCAGTTAAAGGAGCAGAAGAAAACATCTCTTCCACATAGGTGCATTAGGGTGAGCCTAGTACCTCAAAAGAAAAAAGGAACTGTTAAAAGTCTCACCTTGCAACGTCCCTTAGCATCATAATCCTTTCCTAAGTTCTGGCCATGTTACATGCGCATGCACAGATACGCTTGAGTATGTGTGACTGTGAGCATGCAGAACACAACTGTGTTTGGACACAACCAGAAGGGGACCTCTAACCCAATTTTTCCAGCAAGATGAGGGGTGAAGATGTGCTGTACTAGCAGGGCATATGCTCCTCTCCCTGCACTTCTGCCCAGATGTGATATATTACTTGGTCTAGATATTTGTGTCATCTCAGCTCCAGAGCTGTGTGTTATTGCAGCCCAGAATGCCAACAGTATCCTGGGCTGGATCAAAAGAGGGGTGGTAAGCAGGGAGAGGGAGGGGATTGTCCCCCTCTGCTCTGCCCTTATGAGGCCACATCTGGATACTGCATCCAGGCCTGAGGCCTCAGCACAGGAGTAATGTGGAGAGGGTCCAGAAGAGGGCTGTGAAGAGGGTCAGAGGACTGGAGCACCTCTCCTATGAGGAAAGGCTGAGGAATTTGGACTTGTTCATTCTGGAGAAGAGAGGGCTCTGGGGAGACCTCATTCAGCCTTCCAGTACTTGAGTACAGGAGGGGGAATGACTTTTTACATGGTCTGATAATGATAGGATGAGAGGGAATGGCTTTGAACTAAAAGAAGGGAGGTTTAGGTTATATGTTAAGAAGAAATTTTCAACTCAGAGGACGATGAGACAATGGCACAGCTGCCCAGAGAGCTGTGGGTGCCCCATCCCTGGAGGTTCAAGGCCAGGTAGGATGGGGCCCTGGGCAGCCTGAACTGGTGGGTAGCAGCCCTGCCCATGGCAGTGGATTGGAACTGGGTGGGCTTTGAGGTCCTTTCCAACCCAAGCCATTCTGTGATATGATATGAAAGACATGTTCTTGTCACTATTCATCAGTGAGTCTCCTCCTTGCTCCCTGTAATCCCCTTCAGGTCAATGCACACAGCCTTGTCACAGTTAGATGCCACCAGCATCAACCTCCAGGTGCAAACTGATGACTGTACACAGGCTTACACATAGGAATATGATAACCCAGGACAGGTCACATTCATCTTCATCTCAGGGAGGCAGCAGCATTTGAAATGGCACAATGAGATAAGACTGCTGCACACCCCTGTCGCAGGCACTTTAGAGCAGAGCCACTGCATATGTGACAGCAGTGACAGTTCAAGACATCCTGGTCAAGTGTGGACCCTGATCTGCCTGGGCTTCCTCCAGCCCCCACCTCCAGGCAAGAAGGGATGGGAGGCAGGATGGAAGCTCCTGCTGCCCCACACAGATCTGACTGCTTCATTCAAACCATCTTAGATATGGCAAGGCTGTGCTTCTTTCCATTAAAATGACCGATTCCAGAGGGTATGAAGTCTGGCTCTTGTCCCCCTGAGGGCCTTGGAAGAGCCTTTTCTTTCTCCAGGCTTATGGTATGAGCTGGCAAACCTGTCAACCTCTCTTGGCTGCAACCCCTGCATTGCTGCGGATGGCTTATCACAGAGACAGGGAGAGATGAAAGGCTGCAGTCCTGCTCCAAAACCCCTGTTCAGCTGGCAGAAAAGGGTTGTTTGAATTTCCTTTTGTGTTAAAGGATGCATGACATAGAACTGAGCAGATTCAGGCCAACCAGGAATGGATGGTGTCAGATGGGCACTCCATTTACTGATGATCTCCCATTGCCAAAGGCAGTACACCTCTGGGAAAAGACACGTTCTACCTTTTGATGGGCTCTGAAGCCAAAATTCTGCTCAGCCTACCACCTACACTGCCCTTCCCCTCCAAATCCCAAAGGTTTTTTCTACTCTTTGCTTAGATACCTAAGCGGTACTGAATGAGGTTGCTGGCTCTGCTGCTCCATCTATGTCACTTGCAAGCAATTTCTAGAAAGGCTTTTTAAAATGTATTAGCCTTCCAAAAAGGAGCTGATAAACAGGGACAGGAGGAAGGAAAGAAGGGGGAGGAGGCAAGATGCATTGATGTGCTCTATCCTACACTTCGGTGATATTCTCCTCCCAACCCTTTTATGGAAACAGACAGACATTTATTATGAAAATGAATTATTGGGTGCGCACTGGAATCCTTGGGCTGGCAGAGAGTAAGTGTCAGTTTTCTGCATGTGTGTCTGTGTGACCCACATATGCTGCCTACGAGCAGAAAAATGAACATGTCTACCAGAGAGCAGCCTGTCAGATTTAGTACCTGAAGGGCTCTCTGTGTGTATGTGTGCATTAGTGCAGCACCCTCAGAAAAGGGAACGTATGATGATAGCCAGAAACTCATTGCCTGGTAGTGCTGTTCCTCTTACACAAGTCGTTCCCATCACAAGTTTGTGACAGCTCCGAGCGTGGCTGCCAAAGCACACTTAATACAAGTGGATTGTCAAGTTTTATAGATGAAGCCAGACCATTCTGGCCAATTTTTGTCATTTTTTTCCCTCCTTGTACAAATATATTGGTATTCAGCAGGCATGGGGGCAGGCATAGCACTTGAAGAGCTCCTGAGTTGCGATGCTGGTGGACAATGTTTGGTACTACTGTGTTCATAGCACTGAGGAGATTGAGCAAGGGGTCTGGGCATTAATTGTGTCTGGAAACATATTGTGTCTCTGCCTACCTCAGCCTCTAAGGGAAATCTGGTCCATCTTTACCTCAATCTTATGATCACTTTGATCACAGAATCATATAATGGCTTAGGTCAGAAGAGACCTTAAAGATCATTGATTTCCTAGTCCCTGCTGTGGGCAGGGCTGTCACTTACCAGCTCAGGCTGCCCAGGGCCCCATCCAACTTGGCCTTGAACCTCCAGGGATGGGGCATACACAGCTCTCTGGGCAGCCATTACACACCTTCCTTGATGGGAAAGAGCTTGGACAGACTGCCGTCATAGAAAGAATCCAGGTAAGCTCAGGCAGCGCTCAGCATGAATTATCAGACTGTGGATAGAAGAGCTGCATTTTGATGGCTTTTGGCAAACAGAGCAAGAGCCTGAGAGGCAGCAGAATAGAAATTCCTTACCCAAATACTAGGCTCTGGGGCATCTTCTACTAGCCAAGCGCTTGTCTGTATTTCTCTTATATACACTGGAGATGTCTCTGGGATGAGGGACCAGATTCTGACTTCTCCTCTCACCTCTGGCCATGACCTTGCCTCCCTGCATTGCACCCACAGCAAGAGTGGATGCGTGCGCAAGCACGTGCTGCAGAGCAGCGGGCAGAAAACTCACTCTGTATCACATCAGCAACACAGAGATTCAATGCAGGAGACGTTCACAAGCGCAAGCAGAAGAAAATCTTCACGTTCCTTCTCCAGGGTGTGTGCGTGCTTCAACTCTGAGATACACTCCCTGCCTCCTGAAATTAATTCAACATTCCTGTGGCTCGGGCAAAAATAACCAAAATGAATAATCGGTGGTGCAGGCCCTGCTGCAGATTTCCTGGTGGATAGAGCCCTCTGCAGGAAGCAAAAAGGCAGAAGCAGAGCACCATTATTTACAGGAAGAGCCCTGAAAGGTAAAGGGACGAGATAGCAATAGCTTATCAAGTTCTTTCATCTTGCAGGTGTAATTTTCTGTAGCAATTCTCTGGTATTTATATCCATTCCCTTCCCTGCTTGCAGACAGTGTCACTAGTCCCTGCTCCTTTTCTCCTGTCTCATTTACTCCTCCTCCACTGCTGGTGCCACTGCTCAGCCTGCATCTTGGGTGCACTGCAGAGCTGTGCTGGAGCTCAGGCTGCTTTGCTACGCACAAGAACACAACACTCTTATCTCACATCCTCTGCTTTTATCACCACAATAATCATGCTGCCTTGAGGTTTCCGTTTGTTTCAGACACTTTTATTTCTTCACACAAGAGCCAAAAACAGCAAGTTCCAAGTGAAACCGATCTGTGAAGATGGGAATGCCTCTGTGTGCCCATGCTCATGTGTGTATGTAAATGCACCTCTGATTTATCATGCCTTCTGGCTGCAGACCTTTCAGATACACATCTTGGACAAGCAATGCTTGCTGGGTAGCCATCAGCTGGAAGGAGAGATAGCATTTGGGGTTCTTCCCTGGGGAGACCTATGGCCAGTCCCAAAGTAGCAAGAGAAGCCAGTCCCAGAGACAGAGACCCAGAGCTGCTTTCCTTGCTCAGGAACCTCTCTACACAGAGTGTGCACCCTATCTCCTATCTAACATCAATTACTTCCTAAAACCTGTGACTCAGCTGCAGAGCAGGGACTTCCCAGAATTACAGCCCTCATGGCTATAGGAAGAGGCAAAGAAGAGATCTGCACAGAGGTACTCTTATCATCCTCTGTGCTCTGGTTTCACCCTGGAGTCCTGAAACATTAGTGCCACCTTGACACAACCACAACACATCTGTTCATGGAAGAAAAACCAATGGATCTTATCTACTCCACAACTGACTGGACTATGCTTTGCTGTCTCGATAGCATTCACACAGAAAAATAACCTTCACTTGATGGTTGTAGAGATCAGCTACAGGCTGGAGATGTTCTGGAGGCATTCTTGTCTCTCCTCAAATCCTGCCCTTCATAGCTGGAGCAATATGGAGGAAGCCAAAGGCCAGTTGACGTTTAGCCTCTGAGCTATGACATGGGAAGTGCTGTGCCCACAGCTCTGACAGTCCTCAATGGATTGCTCCTCTGCCTTTGGGTTGGAAGGAGAAGAAGCAAATCTGTTAAGTTGTCCTGTCAGTCATCTTCGTGCCAAGTGGGAAGGAGCCAATCCTCCCAAATTTCTTCCCTGAAAGTGCCCAGCACGTGAGAGATGCTGTCCAACAACTTCATCTTCCTGCTGCCAGCGACCAGGTCAGGGATCAGTTTTTGTTGGCGATCTTTTTCTTTCGGGCAGAGACGAGATCATAGAAAGGATTCTGTGTGATGCTAGTCCTGAATATAGGCAGAAATGAGAGAAAGAGCAAGAATTTTAATGCCAGAGAACAACACAGGCAGCCTACTAAATCTGCACAGAGAAACAGCTCACCAAAAAGTAGGAGTGGAGAAGTGCAAATAGGAGAGATCAAAGCTGTTTCTAGAGGTTCTCCAGAAGGGACCTTGAAACTCTTTGGCATCAAGTGGTTGTTAGGCTACAAACAGTTATTTTCATTCCCCTTTTCACGCTGTATTCCCCAGCAGCCAGATAAACTGTGTGAACATTTTGGCAGGCTCAGGCTTCCAGTTAAGGTCTCCTCACCTTATTGCCTCAATCCACTCATCACGTTCTGCTGGTGTAGCTGCAGAGATCTTA
The DNA here is from genome assembly GCF_951394365.1 of Tetrao urogallus. Lineage (NCBI taxonomy): Eukaryota > Metazoa > Chordata > Aves > Galliformes > Phasianidae > Tetrao > Tetrao urogallus. The sequence continues at coordinate 143,058,062 of NC_136813.1, read as the reverse complement.
TAGGACTGGTGCTTGCCTTCAACCACCTTCCCATCCCCATCTGTTTTGCAGGCTTTGATCTTCTGCCCTTTGCAGTTGGGATTGAAGAGCTCAAAGCAATTCTGTCAGAAAGGGAACAAAATGGAATTGCAGCAGATGACAGGAGGGATCAAGGAAGCTATGTTGCTTTCAGCCATAGATGACAGGCTCAGAAAGATTTCAAAAGGGACAAGAGCATTCTGTCTTTGCAATGCTACGGGGTCTCATCTTCCCTGCCCCAAGAATCGCCCCATGAGTTAGATCTTCAAGCTATCCCTCTTAGGTAAGCACATGCCTCCTGTGAGGGTTGGACATAAAAACAGGTCTTATGGAGAGGTGAAGTAGCAATAGTTATGCATTATGGCATCTGTCATCCTGCTCCACACATGAGAATATCTTCCACTTTTGGGTAGACACAGCATCCTCTCTTCTGTCTGCTACCACAAGACAAATGGCACTTCTCCCAAACTCATGTCTCATCAAAGTGGTTTTCCATGGAAGATGCACAGAGGAAAAGTGTCACTTCCTGAAAGTTTCTTAACCCCACAGCACTGCCTGGAGTACACATCATGTAACTCATTATGGAGAGTCTTTCTGCAGTATATGTAGAAGCCAGCTCTGTGTACTCAACTCTTCCAACATACACGTATGCACATACAATTAAGCCAGTAAAAGGATGGTTCTCAGACTGGTGGTTGTCTGTTAAAATACAGCTGTGTTTAGAGTGGGTTCCAACCCAGTTTGGCACCTTCCCTTTGAGAAGTACAGTACACGCAGGCTTGGGAAACTGCTGTTCCCCACTACACCCTTTTCCCAAAGCCACCTCAGCCTTCACCAGCTTGTGAGAACCTTCTCTTCCCACCAACCTCCTATTGGCAGAATATCAAGCAAACGAGACTTACTGGCTTTTTGGGGTCATCCACCTTCTGGACTGATAGGTTCTCCAGGGGAATAATACCCAGAGGCTCCTTGTCCTGCAGTCAAAGAAACAGGAATTAACACCAAACATCATCCCTACACCTTTGCCATAACCCCTCTGATTTCCCCAACATGTGCACCTTTGTAGAACAAAAGCAGTGTGTGCCTGGGGAGATCCCTACATTTACATTGTGGGAACCTTAGATAACAAGAGATCCCAGCAACAGCTTCGGTGCACAGACTATCTCCAGACCACAGCCAAGGAAATGGTATATGAAAGGAAGGAGGTCTGAACTCAGTCTGTCAGTGTGAGGCAGTCTTAACCCCTATCCTCCCCGGCCCCTGAGAGGCTTGTAACGACCCAGTACAAGTTCACAACCTAGAGTTCATCCTTTACCGTGGTATATTCAAAGTAGTACAGGCAGTTATCGGTCAGAATGAACCAACGACGTTTCCAGGTTTTCACACGTCCTCCTAAAGGTTCAAAATCCATTAGTTTCACTCTTAGCTGTCCTTCCTCCAACCCTACTCTGCATACACACATGCACGCTCTCCCTGTAGCCATCAGTCCCCAGAAGAAAACCATGGTCGTTACCACCAGTGTACCAGTGGTACTCACCACCATATGATGGATGCTGAGGGATTTTGCTGTGATGAGGCTAGGGATGGGGAGAGGGGATGTATATATATATATATATATATATATAAACAGGGTTTTTTTGTTGCTGGTGGTTGTTTTTTGTTTTGCTTTGTTTTTGTTTTTTGAGCAGAGAGACTTGTAGGAGCAGGGCCAGAAGAGGAGAGAGCAGGCGGCTGGTTTCAACAGCAGGTGTCAGCCTCAGCCCACCACACCAGACGGGAGGGAGGGACAATGGAGATGCTGGTGCCAGGGTGAGTTTTGGATGCCTGAGTGGGTTTCTGGGGGAAATTTGTGATGTGAGAGAGGCATGAAGGTGAGGAATCCCGAGGAGTTAGAGGAAGGCTCCCACTGACCTAGTTTCAGGAGCCAGCCCTCACGGTTAGGGTTGAAGAAAGTGTGCGTGAGATCATTTCCATCATCTTCTGGTATAGAGAATGGCTCGTTCTTTATGCTGTCAAACAGATTCTGCACCAGAGCGTTGGATCAAGGAGAGAAAGAGAAAATAAACAGAAAGAAAGGCAAATTTCTGACAAAAATTGTACACAGTCATTTCAGGTCCATCTGGTACATCACTCTACCCAGGGGCAGGTGAGAGAATCGGAAAGGAGGTAACAGTGAGCACTAGCTCTCAACAGCCCTCAATATACACCTCAAACTGTTTCAAGAGTGACTGCAAGCTTTTTTCTGCACCCTGAGTAAAAAATAAAGGAAATCCATTTCGGAAACCATGTAATTCATCAGGACTGGCAGCAGTGATTGACCACAGCATATCCTATGGTGACTGCTGAGGGTATAACAAGGTAGCACTAAGGAAGTTAGAGGGTGGGAGGGGGGTGACAGTGACTGCAGCCCCATTTAGGCCCTGGTTGGTGGTGTACCATCCAATAACCAAACACTCTGCTGAGAACTTGCATGCAAAGACCAACACATGCATCTGCATAACCTTAAGGAGATGTATTTCACAGAACCCAGGCATTTGGAGCTGATGATCTTGAAGGTATTTTCCAAACTAGATGATTCTACGATTCTATGGCCCTGTGCCTGCTGAGCCCCTGGGAAGCTGATAGCTCCAGCTTTGATAAGGGCTGTGTTTCCTGCCTCCATCCCCCTTCTGCACCTTCATCCTCTGGGATCAGAGATGGTATGGACTGCTGAGAGCTTTAAAGGTGCTGGAAAAGGTGTTCTAAAAGCCTCTGGCATTCATTTTGGGCTTGATGGTGCTACTTGCACAGATATATTCTTGTGCAAAAGAGGTCAGGCTCTGTTGTCCTGACCAATGAAATACTCTAGGCCCCTCATCATCTTGGTGGCCCTCCCCTGGTCTCTCTCTAGAAGTTCTCTGCCTTTCTTGAACCAGGGTGCCCAGAACTGGACACGACACTCCAGATGTGGCCTCAGCAGGACCGAGGAGAGGGGGACGATCACTTCCCTCTACCTGCTGGCCATGCTCTTTGTAATGCACCATTGGCCTTCTGGGCCACAAGGGCACACTGCTCGCTCCTGGCCAACCTGCTGTTCACTAGGATGCACTGGTCCTTCTCCTTGAGCTCCTTTTCAGCAGGTCAGCCCCTGACCTGCACTAATGCATGTGGTTATTCCTTCCCAGGTGCAGGATTCTACACTTGCCCCTATGTAGAAGGCTACCACTGTTCACTGCTATTCTCTGAATGTCTCCCCTTCTACATGTCCTCACCAACAAGCATGTCTGCAGTCACTCTCCAACGCATTTTTCATGTTTTCCAGCTTCCATTTTATACCTTTTTCCTTGAGCAGCTCTCCCCTTACAGGGCAGAAGGTCAGTAGTCTTATATTACACTGAGATCAATGGACCTTAAGTTCACGGTGAAGCTTGACCCAGAGAGAAAATAGGGATTGACGATAAAATGGGAGATCAAAACCTTTCTTACCTTTAAGAGCTCTTGTGGCAGGTCTGCTCCATCATTGATGCCTCGGTTGATGGACACAAACCTTTCAAAGGGGGGTTTGTCTTTCACATTAGGGTTGTGCAGGCTGGTGTTAAGCATGATAATGGAGAAGGAGAGTATATAACATGTATCTGTCAATGAGAAAGAAAACCAGGACTGATGGCGTTTTTCTTAGAGAGCAGATAATCCACATGCTAACAGGTGACTAGTCTTCCAGTTGCTAGTGAACAGCTTCAACCTCCCGGATTTAGGAGGAGGTCTCCCCTCTACCTGGTGTAAGAGAGGCAGACAGGACTTGAGGAGAGTTGATCTCCTGTGATGGATATGATTCCCTAGTAGGCAATTTGGGCAGACCTGGTCAGGTAAAAGCTTTGCTAGCAAGTTTCTACAGACCCATGCTTGTAAGTGGTACCCATGATGCAAGGAGGTATGTTTCACGTGGGGCTGGGAGCACTTCTCAAGCCTGCTCCCTGTTGGGACGGGCTGGAGTACACTAGAAGAAAGAGGACAGAAGACCATCAGCCTGTCAAAAAGTTCTGGTCTGCCTCCTTTAGCTTCAGGTAAGAGAACATGAAAGACAGCATCCTTACTTTCACAGGATGCTTTCTATGCCCTGTGATTGGGAAAAGAAGGTTCCTCTCTCTAACACACAGAGGTTCTTTGCTTTATAGGCCTTCTTCTCACTATAAATACCTGTGGACTGGAATACTCCTGGGTTACACTTGCAGTACCAGTTGGCAAAGGCCTCCATCATGCGATCAATTTTCTGTGCTTCCCCAGGCAGCCGGAAGCTCCATAGGAACTGTCTAGCAGGAGTAGCATGCCAGAGAGTTAGTCAGATTGTGTACAAGGAATACTTATCCTTTCCCTCAGCCCGTGGGACACCATGGAAATAAAGGAAGTTGTCTCATCACAGCAGGAAAACAATGCAGCACATCAAGCAGGAGATCTGCTCCTTTCTCTAAAAATTTCCTAGGCTCACCCTTAAACATTCTAAAAAGAAGTAGAGCTAAGCATCCTGTAAATCATGACTCTTCTTCCCTACTGAGCATTCTGCAAGATATCAGGGACCTGAAGAGAGAGCCCTGCCAGAAGGCCTGCCTAAAGAGAACAAGATGCTCCAGGACAGAATCACTTTGTCACAGACATAATGGGCACCGTGAGCTAATGTATTTCCTAGTACAAAAAATAACCTACCCTGTCCCTACCCTCCACTGAAATCACAACAACCCACCTTGCTATCCCCATCTTCTCTGCATGAGGCTAGTCCATTCAGAATACCATGAAAGAGGTCCACCGAAGAAAGGTGTGTTTACAATTCATAGAAAAGCAGCGTAGAGCCAACACGCACAGCATAGCCTTGGGAAACCCAATCTCATCTCACTGGGGCTTTCATGACCTCTCTAGGTGGTAAGACCCAGTGGCTGAACAGGCTCCTGCTCCATTTCTTACTTCTTGAACACTCACCTTAGTGCTTGCACCAGGTTGAGGTTGGCAAACTGGTGACATGCCACAAAGGCTTGGAGAATCTGAATGTTTTTGGAGTCTCTGGGAGAGGAGAAAGGGAAAAGGTCAGTAGAGAGCTGTGTCCCTGCTCTATTTGGATGCTCCTTGGTGTGATCACACACATCTTACTCCCTCCCAGACTCCCTTTCCCCTCAACTAGCAAGAAACCAAGATGCATGGGCACCACTCTTGTCTGAGAAGACTGACTCCAGTATAGATGGAAAGACAGATAACCCATGGAGCCAACCTCAGCCACACTCTAAAGGACATCTCCCAGTGTCCACTGCTCACCCAGCCCACTGTAGTGTGAGGTCATGTTCAGTCTCAGCATCTGCCAAGGGTCATCTAAAATGGTGGCTGAGAGGGATTATGCAGAACAGGGCATCCAAAGGACCTCTTTATCACAGCTGGTTTCTTACCTCCTACCCAAGTAATCGCCAATGGCTGTCTTGTTCAAGCCTTCACCCTTGTGGAGGAATTTGGCAATCTCCTGCAGGTCTGAGGACAATAGTTGCTGCTCAATCAGGTACTGGATCCCCTGGAGGAGGACAAGCAAGACAGCAAAGTAAGACAGATCTTTGTGTTGTTGTGAAATTAGAACTTTAATATTCTAATGTCAGACTTAATTGGCTTTGTTAGCATTGTCTCCTGTTATTCCTCAGCCCCTCCATGGGAGAACACAGTCATGTTCTCCTTCTTATTCCCACCATTCTTATCTACTGTGATGGGCTGGTATCATGCTCATTTCATCCCCAAACTTGGACAAATGTTTCACTGAACTGGAAATTCAAGCAAACAGAAAAGGGCAGTGTAGCTCAAAAGTTCAAACAGCCATGTATATTTAAAGTAAAGTCAAAAGGGTTCTTTTTAATATTCTTGGTCAAAATATCTTAGAGTTCTGCTCCTAAAAGCCAGGTTTAACCAAAGAAACTTAAAGAAAAAAAATTGTTTGAAAATAAATAAGCAAAAAGTATTATTGAAAAAAGTATTCAGGCAAAAACGTAGGCCTGAGACTGTCGTTTTCCTGAAGTTTTTTGCAGGCCACAGAACAGAAAAGTCAGCAATCTGGTAAACTCCATTCTCCCAAGCCAACAAGGATGGAGTGTGTTCTTTAAGGAAGATAGAGAGTCAGAATCAGGTTGTGCAAACAGCCAATATTTTATTTTTAGAGAGAATTCCATCATTTCCAAAGTCATTGAAATTTGAGCGGTTGTTCAGCTTAAGAGCACTATCTAGAAACACTGCAATTCTTCAGACCACACTGTAATTCTCCTCAGAAAATACAGTAAAGGAATGAACATTGTTTTAGAAATATCAAAATGTTCTGCTTCAACAGAATCAGTTCACTTTGTCTTGCGATATATAAGAAAATATTTCTAAAATGCCCCAAAGAAAAATCAGTTCCAAAGGAAGAAATTGAAATATTTGAGAGATTTCTCCACGCTATTTTCCTTCCTTTTTCCCCAGATGAAATTTCAGTTAGATCAATTCAATTTTGCAAATTATTGCAGTGATGGTGGAGCTCCATTTCTCAGACTAGAATGTTTCTCCCAGAAGATTTTGTTCAGCTGTATTTCTAGTGTTTACCTCCCGTAGCCTCAGGAATTTACCCTGAGCGCTTGGAGATGGGAACTCATTTCATCAACATTGCCTAGATGAAACATAACCTCAGCAGGGACAAAGAAAGTTCCCTGCATTGCAAGACCTACAAGACTCCAGTTTGTACCAAAAGGGAAGCAATAAACAGAGATCTGTGTGTGCCTGTTCTAAACTAAAATCAATATAGGAACATAGTACAGCAGTTTGACCAGGCTGATCAGCATTGAACTAATAATGCTAAAACGGTTTGGGGTCAGGATTAGTTCAGGCATTTCTGCATGTCATGGCAAAGTGCCATAGCAAGAGATGCCTCTGGGGCCTCAAACCAAGGTCAGACAGAAAGACAAAAAGAGAATCCGCTCTCACATGATCTGTGTGTACTGTTATCAGTGCTCAAAGACAGCTCCCACTGGCAGAGGGATGTCCAGAGGCTGGCATGCACGTCAGATGCAGTGTAGACACTGGGGAAGACATCTTCATGGTCTCAGCAGGGAGGCATGTAAAGCTGTCACTCAGACCAGCAGCCATCCAAGATGATAGCTGCAGTTAGCCTACAATGAACAATTGTTCAATGCAGACTGTGGTTTTTCCTTAAAAGCAGCTGGCAGCCTGTGGCTTGGACAGGTGTAATCTTCACTGGGTAAAAACCCGAATGGATGGCTGGGCCCAGAAAGTGGTGGTGAATGGAGTTAAATCCAGCTGGTGATTGGTCAGTAGTGGTGTTCCCCAAAGGTCGGTACTGGGGCCTGTCCTATTTAATATCTTAACTGACAATCTGGATGAGAGGATTGAGTAAATTTGCAGATGACACCGAGTTGGGCAGAAGTGTTGATCTGCCCGAGGGTAGGATGGCCCTTCAGAGGGATCTCAATAGTCTAGATTGATGAGCTGAGACCAACTGTAGGAGCTTCCACAAGACCAAGCTGAGTGGTGGAAAAGGATCTGGGGGTATTAATCAACAGATGGTCAAACATGAGCCAGCAGTGTGCCCAGGTGGCCAAGAAGGCCAACAGCATCCTGGCTTGTATCAGAAGTAGTGCAGCCAGCAGGAGCAGGAACATGACCGTCCCTCTGTGCTCAGCTCTGGTGAGGCTGCACTTTGAGTGCTGTGCTCAGTTCTGGGCCCCTGACTAAAGAAAGACATGGAGGCCCTGGAGTGTGTCCAGAGAAGGGCAGCAGAGCTGTGAGGGGTCTGGAGCACAAGTCTGATGGGGAGCGGCTGGAGGAACTGGGGATGTTCAGTCTGGAGAAGAGGAGGCTCAAGGGAAATCTTATAACTCTCTACAATGACCTGGAAGGAGGTTGTGGCAAGGTGGAGATCAGCCTTTTCTTCCTCATAATAGGGATACAATGAGAAGTAATGGCCTCAGTTTGTGCCAGGGGAGATTCAGGTTGGATATTAAGAGGAATTTCTTCTCAAGAGTGGTGCTGCAGCTGGAATAGGCTGCGCTGAGAGGGAGGTGGTGGAGTCACTGTCCCTAGAGGTGTTTAGGAAAAGAGTAGATATGGTACTTAGGGACATGGTTTAGTGGGTAATATTAGTGACAGGGGGATGGCTGGACTAGACCATCTTAGAGGTCTTTTCCAGCCTTAATGATGCTATGATTCTATGAATTCTGACCGTCACACAAGCAAGAAGAGGTGGACTGAAGAAAGCTTAGCTCTCTTGACACACTGACAGTGTTAAGCTGTCCGCCTTTTATTTCCCTTAGTTTTGGTTTGTATCTAACGAAATTCTCTATAGGCCCCTATAGACACGTGATGTGGGGAGGCAATACAGATTGATCTTATCAGAATACTTCAGAAATAGGAAAGGAGTTCTAGTCTTCTGACTAGAGCCTTAGTAAGGTAGGAAACCAGCCCCACAGTCCATGGAAATAGCTCCCTTGACATGGGTGGGACCAGTACTCAACAGAAATACTTCCTCACAGCTTTATCCTCAAATTTGGAATGATCAGATCCTACCTTTTCAGGATCCATGTTGAATTTCTTCCGACCCACAGACAGAAGTTTATCCCTCTGTGATAGTTTGCTACAAACAAAAAGAAGAAAAGCCAAACTTAGAATACAGGGCCATGTTTCACTTAGAACGCTCACAAGGCAACTCAGATATCAAGGGAGGGCGTCTGTTCAGGGAGAAATCTCAGGGGACAGAAGGACATTCCAGGCCTCATTTTCCTGCCTTTGTTGTGATACAAATTCCATTAGTGCTCCTGTTTTCCCAACACTAAGGGAGGTTTTGGAAACAAAGGAATACTTACTAGCCTCACTTACCTGGTCCTCTCACCAGGGTTCTGGTCTGCCTCTTGCCTCTCCTCTGCATTTTGGAAGCCCTCAATCTCTGCAAACACTTGTGCAATCTCTTCTTTCAGCTTCTGCAAAAGAAATATCAAGAGGGTGAAGGCAGAGAAGGGAAAAACAGCAGATGTACAAATCCTGTCTTCTTTCATCCCTCCATCATAAGAAAAGGCCAGCTGTTCAGAACTAGTCAAGGATTTCTGTGAAATATGCATCGCTCTAAGGTGATTTTGCCCATCCAAACTGGAATTCAGCTGAAAGAAATAGGAGAGAAGGGCAGAGGATATTCTTGTGTCTGTTGTCATTGAGGGCTGGAAAATCAAGCTCAGTCAGCTTGGAGGAATCAGAGAACTTATCCCAGTATTGATTTTAGTTCTTCAAACAATGTCAGATATGACACTCCCTCCACTGCACATATTTTCTTCTAGATTTTGCTTTGCACAGCCCGGCTACACATCCAGGGCAGAGGAAATGGAACCAGTAACTGGGAGGTCAGTGTGGATCTGAAGTAAATATAGTGGATCTGAGAAATATACTTTCTAATGCTCCTGTCACTCAATACCAGTGAGTGGATATTTGTCTTTAGATGGAGAAAGAAGAGAGGAGGACAAAAAAAAATTTTAAGAGACAAATGTTTCCTTTAGATCCATGAGAAATGGTAGCCTTCTTGGCTGGATGTTCTGTGTTACCAAGGAAACCAAGATCTGTGCATCTCCTTGTTTTCCTTCTGCATTTTGGGTTCCCTTCAGAGCAAGAGTGCTTCTTTACATGCCTCTTCCAGGAATCTCTCGATTTATTTCTTTAGCAAACTAAATAGGCATGGAAAGAAGGGCTGTGTGACTAATCTGGCCTCAGCTAGGAGTGAGGATGCAGCTATGATATGAATCTTGGTACAGAAACTGTGAAGTTCTCTAATATCCCACAGCTTTAAAGGTTTGCTTTTACTTTCATTCCATTTTGTTTCATCAGTCTGCCAGAGTTGAAAGCGTTCCTTAATAAGCTTCAGGTATTGCACAAATGTTACAAAGCTGTGATCGTATCTCCTGAATTTCAAATGATTGCGTTTTTTTGTTGTGTTTCTCTCTATAACAGTAAGATGAAATTCAGCCTCATTACTTCTCTCTCTCCCAGACAGCACCACCCTTCAAGTCTGTTTGATAAAGAGTATTGCTAAATAGTTAATGAAGAAATCCACCTGGTAAAAAAAAGTTCTATTTCTAGCTGCACTTTCACCTTAATTCATTCTGCTCCACTGGACAACCCTATTAGTTAATGGCTGTGGGTTTTAGAATGAGGGTCAATGTAGTCTAGTACCTCTTCTTGTGCCCAGAGTAGGTTAAAAAAAATGTAGGATTTGTGTTCAAATATCCTGTCTCCCACAGTGCCCATTGCCCATCCTGAAAACTGAAAAGATGAAAACTGCACAAGCAAACTACATGCACGTGCATCCACAGACTCTCGAAGAAGATACATGATGCCTTTCTGTTTTTGCAGCAGGGATGCTAAGTCTGCAAGTGTGAGAAGTCACAGATAATTTGGTTTAATTCTTTATATGAAGAAATACTTCAGTCATTCCCTAGGAGTCTGGATCTCCTCATGTTGTGGAAAAATCAGTGCAAGATGATAGTGTAGAAGAGAAAAAGCTGTCCACCACCATGCATGACGTGGATATGATGTGATATTACTAACTGATTTTCAGTTTGTCATTTTCAGGCTCTTCAGGAGTCAATGAAGTAGTGTTTGAGTCCGCTAAAGGAAAAGAAGAAAAGCAAATTCAGCTACGGAGGTTTGTGTTGAAGGTCCTTCCATCACACCTTTCAAAAGTGACTTGGCAAGGTCCACACAAAGAACAAAAAATTTAAAAATCACAGAGGGATGCATCAGAGAACTGGTAAGGTGACTGATAATTCAAAATAGCCGTAAATGCTGAGTCAAATCCTTGACTGTATGACTTAGTAAAGTCATATTTCTTTCCTTTACCCTAAATATGCAATCCCTGTTAATGAACTGCCAACCCTTTCTCAAATACCCCATTATGTTGCTTGATGAGTCCCGCAGCAGAGAGTATCACAGGTTGGATGAGTGCAGGTGACAAGTATGTCAGGGCAGACTGAAGCTTAGAATTCAAGTTGGATCATGACAGAGCAATATGCCCTGTGCAGAAGCACTTCTGCATGGCCAGGACTGTTATGTGCAGAGATTCCTTGGTGAAGACAGCTCTGAGAAGGCTAGGCACGATGGAAGGAACAGGATAGTTCTTACCTTAATGTCCTCCAAGAGCTCCTCTCTGTGCTGCCTTATTGTCTCTATTTCAGCCTCTTCAGCCTCACTCAGGTCAGATGACCCTGGAAGAGCAAACAGGTGCCTATGAGAATAGTTGATGCCAACATATCACAGGAAAAGCTGCCTCAATCTCTCAGTGCCTCAGCAGCTTTGATATCTGTGCTCCTGCATCTATGCTCCCTGCTGTTGTAACCACTGAACCTGAGCTTTGTCTTGCAAATGATTCTCGGTCCAGAGCCAGCAGCAGCCCCCTATACCCTGCCTCACAGCCAGCTTCTCTGCTAGCAGCCCTCTGATCTAACCTTGCAGCAACCCACCTGCCTACACAACCCGGTTTACTCACTGCAAGCGCAACAAAGAGCCTTTACCAAATGCTCTTTGGTGGTTTTTGTGTCAGTCACCTCAATGTACAAGACCTCTTGCACAAGAAAGCTGTGACCTAAATAGTCCATCTACATCCAAACCTCCCATGAAGAAACACTAGCTTCATTGATTGACCCACCACAGTTAGAATCAAAAACGGCTCAAGAAAGAGAATCAAGGACTTTCAAGTCTGAGGACAGGGTCTAGGGGATGAAAGCCTTGCTGAAGAAGAAGCATCTGCGGGAGGCTGTTATTCTGCCCTCCTCCCCCCTGTGGATTACAGACAATATAGAAATGCGAACAGGCTTCCTTGTAATGCACAGGAAGTCAAACAGATAACAGAGCCTAAGAGACCACAACATGATTCATAAAAGGCCTAGAAGAATTGGGGTGACAGCACTGCTGCTAAATATAATCGTGATGAAACAGAGCCTCTTCAGCAAGGAGAACGAGGAGGCTGAAGCCACAGAGAAGCACAGCAGATGGTAAGCCCCAGGAAAATATAGGGGACACACACAGACTGAGGGCAGTGATGCTGCTGGGAGCTCAGTGCACAACTTGCAGTGAGGATCCTACACACAGAGAAATAAAGCTTTCCCAGGAAGTCACATTAGGTTATTGGAACACCCTGCCCTGCTGTTTCATAAGCCAAAATCCCCTGGGCCTCTCATCTTCCTGGAAAACGGGGAAGTGGCACCAACTGTCTTGGAAATTGTCTTAGTGTGGCACTCACATGAAAAACAAATGCTATAAATATGAGTGGGGAAAAAGGGGTAGGAACAAGATAAGACAGAAAAAAGGAAAAGAGGACAAAGTCATCTTGGAGTCCGTGTGGTTCTTTCCTGCCATGTCCACAATGGCTCAGATAAACCTGCCTTCCCCAAGCATGGACATCCCCCATCCTTTGTCTGTCTGGGTTTCCATGTGCTGTCACACAAGGCTGTTCCCCATCCGTCCTGCAGCCATGGGGACAGGCCACTGCACCTCTGAGGGGAAAGCACTGGGCCAGCAGCCAGCACGAAGACAGGAATAGGAACTGCCCATTTCCCCTCCCAGATCTGCAAAGAGCCCTCATGAGGAGCTGAAAGAAGCTGACTATCGCTGAGGCCAGTCAAGAGGGCAGGAAAACCTGTGGAACCCAGCAGCTTGAGACAGACAAACCTGAATGTGAGAGGGTAAAAAACCTAATCCCCCATTCAGTGGCTTTGCTGCTTGTTAGGCGGGCTGCTGACTTCCCCTTGAATGTCAGCCCTGCCTGTGAGCAGAGCTTGGGCTTTCAGCTGCCTCCCACAGCTCTTGAGCCTGCAGGAGATGATGCCAGATTCAGCCTCTCCAGCTTTATCTCCTTCACCTCTGCAGGGTCTGATAATTATGGAATCACTGGGGTGATTATTTGGCAAATTCTCATTCAGACCCTTTGTGCTGTATTACTGCAGCAGGACTTACCTGAGGAACCTCCCTTTCCCCCACCCCACGCGCAAAGACTGTGGTGTCTGGTTGCTTTGCTTCAGTTGTTCCACATCTACTGAAGCAGCCTAACGCATCTCAAAGAGACCTGAGGCTCCCAGAGGGCATCATCTCACCCACACGACCCCCACAGACACTGTAAATATCTCTATCTCCCTTCCTCCTGAACATCTGAAAATCTCATGTCCCAAGTGATTCACCTGCCCAGTGTGTTAGAGTGAGAAACATGTGGGAAACACTACGTCGGAGGAGAAAATGCATGTGAGTCATGGAGAAGGGGAGGGAATCAAGTCATGGATAAACAGGAAAGGGCGAAATAGAAAGGAAAATAGCACATGGAGAAAAATTTCAGGGCAATTTAGACTAAAGTGCAGAAAAGGTCCTTGTAAGGTTTTCTAAGTTTCCTAAACTAAGTCTCTGATTTCTTCAGAAAATAATTCTGAGTTCAGTTCCTGTATGCTACTCTGCTCCCTAACAGGAGGCTTAACACCGCTCAAGGTTATTTTGAGGCTCTTCATCAAGATTACTGCATGCATCGGGGTCTATAATTAGGGGAAGTGAATGCAAAAAGCTCGTTTGGGGAACTGTCCGCAGCAAGGCACAGAAAACTGCAGAGGCAGCTGGGCGAGAAGCAGAGAACAGGAGCAGACTGCTTTGCCTCTCCTTCCTTCTCCACTTTCAAAATGAGCCACACCAACTGGAGAGGGAGGTTCTGAGCAAAACAGTTTGCTCACTCCCAAACTGTGCAAAGCAGAGGGAATTCAGCCCTGCACCAGAACACTGAGGAATGGCTTCAGTGTCATCAAAGTCCTCAGTACCAGTAAGTTCCACTTCTTTCTAGGACTAGATCATGGCACAGATGAAGCGTAGCCCTTTTCAGGGTTCTCTGCACATGGGAAATTTCACACTGATGAAGAGTACCCACAGGTGCAAATAAAAACACCCACAGCTTTCAGGAGAATGCTATCACCCAAACCAAACTCTGCTGGCCCATGAACAGCTCACTATGTCGATATCAGCTGGCATCCTCTACAGAAAGGACTTGAAGTTGCTGCTTGGAATTTATTTTCAGAGAGCAGATGTTGAAAGGACAGCACATGAGCATAGCACACGCGGGACTCTCACCTGCTCTTTAGGTTGCTTTTCCAGTCTCAGAGCATTCTCAGATACAAAGACCTGACCATTCCTCAATTTCCCAGCCTTGTATTTTTAGTGCTGCCTCTCAAAACAAAACACAGACTTCAATTTCAGTTGTAGTGACTGATGCCCTCAGCATCCCCAGCTGGAGGGCAGGACGGAGTTATCCCAAAGTCTGAGTACTCATGTACAGTACTGTGGTGCTGAGCTCATTTCACATTGACACCAGCTGTCCAGAACTGCCCACATGCTAAGTGAGACCTTCAATCCCAGATGAAAATATATGCATGAGCATATAGCATTTGGAGTGGGATGTGAGTACATAGGAGAGCTGAAGGATGGGCTGCAGAAATAGCAGAGGAAGATTGTCACGGATGGCAGTGTCTGTAGAATGGATACCGACCAATCTACATGCTACCCACACACGGTATGACAGCACAGGCCCATTTGCAAGGCAATGAAGGGCTCTGAATCATAGAATCATAGAATTGCTCAAGTTGGAAAAGATCTTCAAGATCATCAGGTCCAACTGCAACCTAACCCTAGTACCCTAACTCTAACAAGCCTCTGCTAATTCATGTCCTTGAGCGCCACATCCAAACGGTTTTTAAACACGTGTGGCTGCTAAAGGATTTAGGCACATCCACACATGGCAACACATGAGCTGAGCATTCTGGTGGGCACTTTCTGCCTGGTTGAGGCTGTCTGGTAGGGGAATTTCACCTGAATTTCCATTCCTTTTTTGATATGACTTTTGTGTCGTCTCCACTGCAGACTATCACCAATCTTAGTGCCAGACTGGTAGAAGAAAGCCATCAAGTTCCCCAGTTCCCTCCAGCCAAACCTATCTCTCTCCTGCACTCAATCAGTTCTCAGTTCTCAGTTCTCTGCCACCCTGTGACAGAAGAAATCTAAGCTGGAGCTCACACAGGTAGAATTTGCACATTCCATCTACAGAGGGAAAGATGTGGAGTTTCTGCTGTTCATTAGCCAAAGCTGAGCAAATTCACATCGTTCCTCAGCAGGATCCCATTGCACTACCACAGTGTGTAAATTTTAAATAGCTTGTTAATGCATAGCTTGAGTGAAAGACCATCTGTATGAAGTATTCTGCCTCCTCCTGCCCAGTTGGTCCTGCAGTAATTTGGTCCATCATTTCTTTCAGGTAGTGAGGGCCAGCTGCTCTCAAGAGAACCGCCTCCACCAATGTGCATAGCCAGATGCCCACAAAAGCTCTGCTCCCACAGGTCCTAGCAATTTCCTTGGCAAGCAAGCCTGGTATGCTGTTTTTTCATGCTCTTTCCTTGTTTACCCATCTAGGAGCTCTCTCTTTTCTACATCGTACACACAAGAGCTGGCCAGGACAAATGAGTCACAGCACAGTCATTGCGAGATCATCCCTTTTTTCCCTGGTGCTTATTGAGCCCAAATCCTATCCTCTTCCTCTGTCCTCTGCACTTGCTCAGACTTAAAGACACATCAAGCTTCCCCAGCCAGGATGCTGAAAAAGTTCTGTCCAGAAGCCTCCATTTCTCTGCAGGAGACCAACCACTTTATCCACCATCTGCCAAACTAGGAAAATAAAACCCAAGATCTCTCAGTTCTTCAGATGTGACTTATCTTCCCCATCTGCAGCTGCCCTAGAGATTATTTTGGGACCCTGCAGGCCCACCTGGAGGTGGTGGAACCCTAGTATAATCACCTATAATCACCTTTAACAAGTGTATATGCAAGAGAGGCTTCTAATGGCAAAAGCCTAGCAAGCTGCTAGGACAAACTGGGACACCCAACTGCATGAAAAGTTCTGTGAACTGTCTCCTGCAGGCCACAGGGAACCACCACTGAGGAACTTGTGAGCTGTGCCAGGGCTGCATGAAAGGAAGACAAAAATTATAGGTACTCAACCAAGTGCCACATAAAACTCTTAATATCCCTGTGCCATTTCTGCAGCTCAGGTCATGATCACAAGGGCACAAGGGACCACAGCAATAGACATTCTCCGTACAAAGACCATTTTCAGTGCGAGAATTTCTCCTGATGTGAATGGAGTTGGCTTATAGGAGAGCAAGTAAAATTATACAGGTCAAGGCTGACAAGCAATTAGCTGTATACCACCAGGGATCTTCCACCATCTCTTTCCTCCTGACACTAGCTGCAGCATCCACTCCAACTACTGGGATTTCAGGCTGTGCACAGCCCCCACAGAAAACAAAACAAAAGATGGTGAAGTCTTACCAGCAGGACAAAAGTCCATCCTGAAAGTCCTAATGTATTTTCCACAAGGGCTGTGTTTCTCCTTGCCTTCTGCTTGTTCAGATGCTTCACAGAACTGAAACAAATTGGAGCTAGAGACCAAAATCGCAGCAGCATGAGGGGGACGGGCTGCCTTGTTGCTCCGCCTCATCCCTCCGACCACATTGCATGAGCTCACATCAGTGAAGGAAACTGTGTGCAAACTGATCTGGCCTTACAGAAGCTCCCTGGCTACTTCTGAAATGCAAATCCATGAATGTACTTCCATCCCAGCAGGTTTGGAGGGAATGTGTGAGCCCACATTTGTGTCTGGGGGGACTGACATTCACAGAGACAGTACTGCAGCGTTTTGTCTGAGATGTTCCTATGTGAATGGAGAAAAAAAGGAAGATCCTGATTCAGAAAACCCCTCTGATTCAGGAAATGGTTTTATTTGAAAGGAAACATTCTTTCTGTGTTAATTCTGCAGCAGAGTATGTATGAATGAACATTCTAGAGGTTGGTTGAAGGAGAAGGGCTTTTTTTTCTCCTTTTCCCTCCCTCACTACCCACTGTAAGTCTTACTCCTTTCTTCCACCAAAAAGCTGTGAACTGAGGAGAAAAGAAGTCCTGTCTGAGGCTCAGCAGTACTTCTGCCGTTGGAAGAGCTGTTACTAGAGGCAAAGAGATGCTCTTTCTTTCCCCATCAATTCCACATATTCTCAGAAGGCTGTGTTCCTCTCACTTCCCCCTGAGTTAGTTGTATTTGGTTACCATGTACACCGACATTCTTGCTGTATGTAGTAGATTTCTGACAAAAGTAATGTGTGCGGGAAAAGAAAAAAAAAAAAAGAGAAGGCTACGGGAGAGCACCACATCAGAGCCAAAAGGACTGGTGAATACATGGGTCAAGGTAAAAATCTAATCAGATGTAGCTTGATGTGTCTTGCCTCCTGTATCAGGACTGAAGCTATTGAGGAACACCCTTCTGTGCACTCTATGTCCTTAGCACTCCTAGCTGTTGCTGTACTCACCGCAGACTTTGAGCAGGAAAGAGAAATGGCCCAGAATTCTACGTATCATCTTTCCATGAGACAGCAGGGTACAGTTTTCAAGAGCCTCTTATGTGTAGAAAAATAAGAGATGACCTTCAGATGCGTTACACACTGCCAGCTGACATCTATGTGCACTTGCCACCACTTAGAATGGATTTATGTGAGATCAAAAATCTATGACTCATTAGAAAAGGAAGAGCTACAACCTTCCCATGTTCCTGTTAATTCATCCTCGTCTGAGATCTTCTGTAAATAAAGGCCCTGTGGAAAGCTTGGCTGAGGTCCATTCAACCTCATAGAGAAAAACACAGATTGCCCTCCCTTCCTCTCAGTCTTTTGTATTTGTTGTTTGTTACCCATAGTTGTGCTATAGGTTCACTGCTGCTACTGGAGAGGACAAGTGTTTTAACACACCTTCTGTAACAAATGGGAGATATCCCAACATTGAAGGCATTGTGTCAAGAGGCAAAATAAATTCCAAGTGGCTTCACATAGGCAGCTGTAAACAAGGTCGCAAATAATTTTTAATTGTTAGGAAGAGTTAGTCAAAAAGATTCACCACTCACTTGCTGTGGTCAGGGTCAGTATTTTAAGAGGAGAAGCTAGCAGCTTATTTGGAAGAGAAAAAAGGCAGGAGAAGAAAGAAAGCCTTATTATGCAAACTGTTTCTGAATTATCGTACCCATGTCTGCCTTAACTGTCAGCATGCACAGCTTCTTAGAGTTAATGAGAAGCCTGCCTTTGGACCATACCTTGCCAAGAGCCCAGACTTAAGAGTTTTAACCTGTCTTGGGATTTCAAGCTGCATCGCAAAAGAATTCACTGCCTCACAGCTGATGTCCTAATTCCTCTACTGGGTTTGGATCCAGCATTTTGCCTCCAGTATTGACATCATTTTTTTTTTTCCATTAAAAAAAGAAAAAAAGTGTTTCAGCTGACATCAATAAGACATGCCAACCTATGCCACTGTCTTGAAAGAGCTAATTTAATTGCCTCAAGCACATTTGACATAAATAGGCAACTTGGTCAGATCTGTTCATATGCATGTGTTTGTGGTAGGTCAAACCACAAGCAGCTTGCAAACACCAAAATGGATGCGTCTGTACACTGCAAAAACACTCAGCCTCTCCAGCAGAGACCAGTGTAAAGCCTGTACCTGTGTCTCTAATTCACTTATGTTTCATATCTTAACTCCTTGATGTTTTGTTCTTCCCAGAGCTTTGCCTATCTTCTGCTTGCAATCACTGACTACTCTATTTTGAGACCTTACTTACTCATTCCGGGCTACACAATATAGAAAGGATATTAAGGTACTTGGAAGGGTAAAAAGTCCTGGTAAAAGGGCTGAAAGGCACGTCCTGTGAGGAGAGGCTGAGGATATTTTGTTCTCTATTTTGGAAAAAATTAGGCTAAGATGCAACCTCATAGCTCTCCACAGATTCTTGAGGAGGTGAAATGTAGAAGTGCTGGACTCTGCTCCCTGGTCATCAGTGATAAAACACAAGAGAATGGGACAAAGCTGCACCAGGGGAGGTTAAGACTGGATCTTAGGAAATATTTCTGTGCCATGAAGGTGGTCAAACAATGGAATAGGCTTCTCTGGGAGGTGGTTTATGCTTTATACCTGCCAGCATTCCAGAGGCATTTGGATAATGCCCTCAGTAATATACTTCAACATTTGATTAGCCCTGTAGTGTCAAAGCAGTTGGACTAGATGATCTTTTAAGATTGTTTCCAACAATCCTATTTCTCCCTTCCCTTCCCTTCCCTTCCCTTCCCTTCCCTTCCCTTCCCTTCCCTTCCCTTCCCTTCCCTTCCCTTCCCTTCCCTTCCCTTCCCTTCCCTTCCCTTCCCTTCCCTTCCCTTCCCTTCCCTTCCCTTCCCTTCCCTTCCCTTCCCTTCCCTTCCCTTCCCTTCCCTTCCCTTCCCTTCCCAATTTATTTCTATGGATTTTAACAGTGGTTGGCATTGAAACAGTTTAAATGCTTCTAACTTATATCAGCTAAAGGAGTTGGAATGAGGCACACACCATTAGCAAACTGCATAATTTGATTTCATGCAATAATGAAATACCTGCAAGGGATGTTTTCATAAAGGGGCACAAGAAGCAAGACAGCATTGTGCTACTGAACTAAGCCTAGAGCATCTATTTCAAAAGTGCAAGTAATTATGTCTCCATCTCCATAAATTTATTCCCCTGCTCATTCACATCATACACAAAACACTCTGGTTCTAGATTTACCTTAAAGCACACAACCAGTTTCTATCTTGGGAAACAGACCCAGATGATAGGTTAATATACTTGAGTATACCAGATGGACAACAGATATTTATGGTGAAGTCAGGAGGACAGCAATGTTATCCCAGTCAGCAATGTATCTGGAAATGCCCTTAATGTACATAACACAGCTCCTGTGATCATGGCCTGAAAATATCATGAAAGGTCTACAACACATCTCTGACATCGTTTCAAGTAAAAAAAAAAAAAAAAAAAAAAAAAAAAGGGAGCAGATAAAGTGGGAAAAAAAAAACAACGGCAGAAGGAACAGGAGAGATGAAGGTTGAACGAAGGAAGCAGATAAACAAACAAGAAAGAAAAAAAACACGGAAAAAACAATTATACCTCAAAGTCATAGAAATACCACATGTACCCTAGAGAACATGAGAGTGAGATGTTTTACAATGTGATGAGAGCTAGCTCAGATCAATAGGCTCAGAGCACCTGGGTTCTCCACTGGTGTCAACAAGGTCAACATAGATACAGCCTAGCTCAAACACAGGCTAAGCAAGGAAAATCTAACAAGCAGCAGCAAAAATCAGCCTGTGCTGAAAGATACCTACGTTCAAGATGTGGGCTTTCTGAACACTGATTCTTCAATGTTTCTCCTTCTAGAGAAACCTGTGGACTATACATTAAAAAAAAAAACAGCAACATCTGGGAAAAGAATAACCCGGATCAGATCAAGGGCATGTCTCAAAAAGGAATGCATTTCTTGGAGAAACAGAAGCCTGGAGGAAGAACCAGAGAATGTTTTTCAGGTGACAGATGTTATTTTAACAAGACAAAGAATTGAGATGTGAATAGAGACTCCTGGCCCAGAGTTGCAAACAAAGTTCACTCAACTGCGAGAGAAGTGGTGTCAATAAGAGAAGAAGACTGGAAGGGAATGGGGACATCGTGGAGCCTGCACAATATCAAAGTAACTGAAGGAGACTAGGACAGGCCAGGTATGTCTTGGATTGGATTGAGGCCAGATTTGGCCCTTTTTGGCCCCTCCTATCACTCTCCTTCACGCTTACCAGCCCACATGTAAAGCAGTTCTTCTCCTGTGCCTCCAGAGCCACTGGGAACAGGGAGAGGAAGAGACATATCCTTGGAAAGTAGTACTTTTGATAGTGGACTGAGGTTAGATCCAGTAATTGGTACTGACACTGCACATCCTTCCCAGCTGTGGTTATATATAAATATATAAAGCTGGACTGTGCAAGCAAGAAGTGGGAGAGTTTCAAACTTGGACATCCAAGCTGTGCCAGCAGTTCTCATCTCAACAAGCATGGCACATTAGGCAGACTAGTAGTATAGACTTAAAATAATTATGTAAATAGAAAGCAAATACAAATATTTCCTATTACTTTCAAGGCAGTAAAAACAGTGACGAAGCTAATGCTGAATATGAGTGGGTTCTGACCACATTGATTGTATTGCAACAACTGCACACAAAGAGGCAAAGTACAGGTTTGTACAGCTTCAATAGCCCCATCAGGGGGTTTAGACTGCAATTCCATTTGGGCTGAGGGAGTGCAGCATGTCAGGATAGAATATAACAGTTATTATTTATAACGCTTATTACTGTGGGGATTATGATCTGCACACACATAATTTTGATGCATGGCAAAACAGCACTATAGAAAAGACAATGACACGTTTTTTTTTTGTCTAACAGTTGGAACAAATTAATCCTTGTCCAGTGTGAGAAGCAACATAGACTGCGATAGGCAGAGCAATAGTTCAGTGTGGGAATGTGCAGGTAGTAGGTAAGGATATTAGTGCAAAGTATCTGACATTGCCTATTCTCAAAAGCTTTTACTAATTCAGTGAACTTGAATAAATTCTAAAGGTAGAGATACGGTAATTAAAGAGGCCATAGGGGTAAAAGAACAACAGACTGTTACAAAGACTGCAGAAGGATTGCATATTCTCTGATAAACTCAAATGAAGAGGTTAAAGTATTTTTTTTCTTGGACTCAGAACTGTGGCAAGCTTAAAGCTTTATGACATCTACATTTTCAAGAAAGGCAAGAAAGATTTTCTTTTGGTGTTGTAAAAGTGTAGCTGTAGCCCTCCTTAGTACGCTAAACAGCTCTTTTCACTTCCACCTTCCTAGAAGATCCTATAGCTTACCATGGAAAGATGTGCATTAGATCTGGCTTTACAAAGCACAGTGAAGACTGCTACCATGCACAGAAGTCAAGTCAAGCAGTTTACACTAAATTAGAATTTTCACATGCCATCTTCAGACCCAGTTACCTCTCCACTAAAACAGATACATGAAAAAATGCTACTGAACCACTTCAGCACCCAGGGAGAAAGAATGCACAGTCAGATATTGATCTGTATTTATCAGCATTAAGTAAGAGAGTGGTATCTGTGAAGTGGGAGATATCACTGGCTGAGAACAAAATAACTGTAAGAATGGAAACTGATATCTGAATCACCAGGGACTTGCAGAAATAGAGAAGCAGATAAGAGCAAGCCATTAAAAAAAATAATTAAAAAAATCAGTATGATTTAGGAATCTGCCAAGAACTTCTCAAGTGAGGGAAATACAGGTGTAAATCAGCCCTCACAAGGACCTCAATGCTCAGAGGACCACACTATGATCTTCTGCTTATCCAGGCACATCATGGAGAAGAGATGAAGGAGATGAAACTACTACTCTCAGTGCCCCAGACAGAGGATGGCAGTGGAGCAGTTATTTTGCCCCAAACAAAAAAGCTGAGAGCAGCCTCAGTTGGAAGGCAGACCAGTCCCCAGCTGCCCCATGGCTGTTGTAGGGCTAGATCCCAGGAAAGTCTAGAAGCAATATGTGTCCAAACTAAGGATTGGAAGCTTTTTTTTAATTATTAATTAATTTATTTATTTTTAAATTTATTAGCTTTTGCTTGACAGATTAAATTTAGGGTAGAGATTGCCCTGTATAGTTATACTAAAAAGAGCATTATGGCCTCAGGTGCCTCACCCCTTCCAGTTATGATCTCAGCTCTGAGTTGATTGCTTCCAACTAAGTATGGCAGACACTGAGAAACCACAGCAGTGAGGGGTGAGGGTTGGCAGCAAAATGGAGGGGTGGACGCTTCGTAGAATAATAGAAGCAAAGAAAGAACTAAAGGTAGCAAGCAGACAGATGGTATGAAGCTGTGTGAAAGGGGAAGTATGAAGAGGCAAAAGGGAAATACATCACGTTTGCTGGGACAGTTTGCAGAGAACAAATGTCTTCCCTGGTGGAGGCCCAGCACACACAGAAAACATCTCACGGCCACACAGGACTGCCTGAGCAATAGCTCAGATAACATAAATTATATCAGGACCCAGATCCCTCTCATCCTTGTCTTATCCTATGGCAGAATACCGTAGAAAAAGAGGGAGAGATGGAGTGAGCCAAACTTCCCACTCATTTTTTAGAGGAAAAAATGGTAATGCCATGCATACTGTCCCTTGCCTACTGTCCTACATGAGTGCTATGCAAACCCAATGCGGATAGGTCATTCAGAATGGGCAGTTCTTCCCTATTAGTGTCTTCCTCAAACTCAGCAAAGGGAACAAGAAAACCCAGATGACTGCCTTTCCTCAACCCTGCTACCCAGGAAGAAGGAAACTAATGTCAAGAGAACCTCTTGGTGGTGTGAGAGCACATCAAAGCAGCAAAAGCTGTATTGGCTCACTTAGTGGTTTAGGAGGCAATTTCCTTCAGTTTCCTTCCCTTTCCATTCCTTCAGCATGCACAGTAGAGATATTTCAGTGTAGCAGGCACCAGTTGTTCTCAGAGCTATTATGATGTGTATTATTTGAATTTAATATCCTGTTTTTAATAATTTAAACATGATAGAAATAAAACTGTTAAAATTCTGCATGTAGAGCTCTGCTATTCCTCTGCAGAGCGACTGGCAGAGGAGGGGTGTTTATAAATTCACAACACAGATCTCTGACTTGGAAGAAAAGCCAGCTGGTCTGGCTATCCACACCAGTAGCAGGCAATTATCTTCCAAAAGCAATTTGCCCAGAATGAGGATGGAGAAATTCCACCTTGCCAGGACTTCTACAGCTCAGTTTTGGCCATACAAAGCTGCAGTGGCTTTGAAATGGAGCTCATCTGGGCATGGTTCTCTACAGTCCCTTCTGCCTAACTGCTTTGATCTCGACAGCAGGTGAGTGGTCCTTGTTCATCTCTGCCAGCAGGTCCCACTGTATCCCTGGGCAGGTTTTCACCCAGTATCCCTTAGCCTGGATCCCATACTAAGTGTCTTCATGTGACCATCACTCTGTCCCAACTCACACTCAATATGTTCTCCATCTCTTTCCATCTCTTTAACCCCCAGCCTTTCCACCCCAGGTGATCACTCTCTGTTCCTGCCATCCTGCATCTTGCCATGCACTCCAGGGTATTTGAAAACTTCAGACAGAAGATCTGATAGAAATAGAAATGTTCTTCTGGATATGATGATTCCAAATGCAATTTCAGAAATTCAGGAAGGGGTTTCCTGATTGCCCGTCCCAGACTGCCTGCCCCTGAATCCTTAGAGACCCTAATTGTCACTCAGAAATCTGCCACAGAGAACTCCCAATGTACCCACTTGTGAGCAAACTCCAATCAGGTCATAGAATCATAGCATCACATAGTGGCTTGGGCTGGAAGGAACCTTAAAGCCCACCCAGTTCCAATCCCATGCTGTGGGCAGGGCTGCCACCCACCAGCTCAGGCTGCCCAGGGCCCCATCCAACCTGGCCTTGAACCTCCATGGATGGGGCATCACAGCTTCTCTGGGCAGCTGTGCCAGTGCCTCTCTGCTCCCTCAGTGAAAAACATCCCTTAGACATTTCATATAAATATCCTCTGCTTTAGTTTAAAAACATTCCCCGTTTTCCTGTCACTATCTATCCATGTAAAAAGTTGTTTTCCCTCCTGTTTATAATCTCCCTTTAAATACTGGATTGCCCAGTGTTCTAAAACCTTCCAAGCACAGATGTGATACAGTTTTTCAAACCTTTTGATGGCAAGTAGCCATCTTCTATTTCTACGGAGTCTCTACCTCCTGCTTGATCATATTTCTGCAGCTGCCTGCCCTTTCCAGTTCCTAATGCTGCTGTCCCTATAGCAGCCTTTGTGACTCTCTCTTCTGTCCTTCTCTGACCTGTATTCCCTGCATTTCTACAGCTCATTCCTGCTCTTGCAGAGCAGCCAGTGGGTCTCCCTCCCCCACTCCCTACCACCCGCAGAGGGAACACCTAGTACAGCTGCTAGTTTTGTGCTTCTGACACAGCCGCAAGGCTTGGAAACGTTCCACGGTTGAATGTTTTTGGGTTGCAGCCAACACTGAGTGACGGATAGGAAAGTGCTACACACCTGAATGGGTCGACTGCAAAAACCTCCCGTGGCTGCAGCAGCACAAAGGTCACCAACCTTTGGAAAAGCAGTTTCCCTCAGCATTCCTTCTTTCAAGAACATGCCGGCTTAACACCCACTGTTCTCAGCCTAACAGGCCTCCTGACAAACCTGGAAATTCTAATTAATTCTGTGTTACCACATCCCTTCCTCTCTCAAGTGTGCCTCTATCTATCTACCCACCAATTCAGTCTGAAGACATGAACACGTCCACTCTTTTCCAGGCATAGCATTGCAAGCTAGGGGAAGGAGGAGCTTCAGACTCATTTTGAAGAGTGAAAAGGAGTAGAGCTCCATGTCTCTTATTTCTGAAGGTGATTGAGTCCCTCTCTTTGTTGCTTAGCTCTAAAACTCTTCAAAATTCTGAGGACAAGATGAGGAAATCTATCAGCAGCTCTCATGGGCTGCTTTAGCACAGAGTGGTCAGGGAGAAAATGGTTTGCGGGGACTCTCTTGCACAAGACTTAGCTCTTCTAGTAGCAGCAAGAGAAAGAAAATTCATTACAGCCTCTGATGTGTTTACTCCTCTTCATGACAAACACATAGATACACTCAATGCTTTTTCCTACTAGTAATTCAGGAACAGATGAGGAAGAGGGACAGGACTTTATTGCTCCAGGAGTGGTAGGACAAGCAGCCATGGGGTAGATGCTGCTTCCAAAGGGCTTAAGTTCCTTGTTCAGTCTTTGCAGAAAACACTATTTCTCTCAATATTTCACCACTGACACCGAGGGACAGACCCATTAAAGCTGGAAAGACCAAGATCATCCAATCCAATCTCCAGCCCATTCCCACCATGCCCACTGGCCATGTCCCTCAGTGCCACATACACACAGTTCTGGAACACCTTGAGGAACGATGACTGCATCACCTCCCTGGGCAGCCTGTGCCACTGCAGCATCACTCTTTCAGAGAAGAAATTCTTCCTAATATTCATTCTAAACCTCCCCCAGAGCAATGTGAAGCCATTACCTCTTGTCCTTTTGATACAGGGAAGACATGAGAAATCTTCACTGCCTCATGTCCTTTGCTACTCTCACTGCAGATCCCCAGGCCTGTTTACACCTCCTTCAAACTCTGGATGCTAAAGATGAGAGGGGAAAGTCCACTCTTCCAGTTTCTCACCCTTCTCTAACATTGCCTCAGCTCTCATGCAAAAGCAGTTTGGTGCCCCCAGCTGTTGGCTTTAATGGGGCAGGAAGGCAGTGGGTTGAAATACGTGGTGTGAAAAAAAATTACAGCAATAATCTCCCAAACCACAGCTGTACATGCTCCGCCTTCAGCTAACGGCCTCACTGCAGAGTTGCGGTGGGAGGGGAGGAGGGACCAGAGGGCGATTGAGTGAAGTTCCTTCTTCCACTTCCTCCCTCCCTGCAACCTGACCCCTTGCTTCAGCTCAAGGTCTGATACCCAAATTTGCCCGTGTCTGCCTGCTGTTTGCCTTGACCTGACTTTCCTTTGCCCCAGGCACTGTCCTCCACCACAAGTCTAAGGACATGCAAGCCATCAAGTGTGTCGTGGTGGGAGATGGGTATGTATCCCCTTCTTTTTCTCTGGGAGGGAGCGGTGGTGATGAGGGGTGAAGAAGAAGGTCGCTGCTTGCTGAGACCTCCCCAGCTTCATGTCCTATCTCTTGCAGCTCTGCATTGCATTTTTTACTACTCTTTCTTCACCATGGCAAAAAATATGGCTCTGAAGAGCATGGGGAGGGAGGAGAGGGTGCTTTGAAGGGCATTTGCAAAAGTGGAACTGTCACTCACAGGCCTGGCAGATCTGGCTCACATGCAGGAGGCAGTGGCATGGCATCACTAACAGATTCAACCTATGGGCAGGAGTCAGATTGAAAACCCGAGAGGTGCAAGTGCCCTGCTGCAGGGGAATGGCTCCTTGAAGGCCATCTGCTCACCGGGGCTGGCCAAAGGAGGATGCAGAGCTATGGTCCTGATGATATATCCTCCAGTGTCTGCATGTTCAGCCTTTCTCAACATGTTGTCCCTTCTTCAGTGTGTGGGGAGAGTGTTTGGTGATGGGTTTCTTTGGGCACAAGGAGAAGGGGATCACAATGAGTTGGGCATAGGTTTATACCCCTTGGAGGCGTGCACTGTCCATGTCCCATGATCTTTGGAAATCAATCTAAGCTGACAAAAAGTGAGGCAGTGCTGCTGGGGACCTGGGGGACAAGGTTTGTGGTCCACTGTCCTATGGGAGCAGTGGATGAAGGGAGCAGAGTCCAGCAGTGAGCAGGTCATCTGGCATGGAGTTCGTTAATTCATTTCCCAGCTGGGAGCTGGCCAGAATGTTATCTGGGGCAGCTATCAAGCAAGAGACGTTTGCAGCAGCCTTGCTCCCCACAGTCACTTCCTCCTTCAGATCTATCCCAGGGAGGAAGAAGTCTGCAAACAACAATAGATGTCAGACATGTTCTCAGGGCTGGGGCAACAGAGTGGGAGGAAGAGACGGGGACTGAGAGAGTTCTGTGTAAGCATTGTTACATCTTGGAAATGTCCCCTGAAGGGTGCAGGCTAGAGCTGGAAGAACAACAACACTGGACATTGATATGTTGCCCTGTTAACCCGTAGTTTCCCCTTCACATATTACGCCGACTCTTGTAAACAAGGCAGCATTCCTCTTATAACATGGCTAACTCCACTGCATGTCCTTCTGACCTCAAATCCTGCTAAATCTTTTGTCCACCCCACAATTCTGTTTCTCTTTATACTTCCTCACCCTCCACCTAGTTGTCTAGTCACCACCCAAAGCTCTATGGTTTTATTTCACACCCTTCACCTCCCTCCCACCCATACCAGTCTTGTCATTCTCCACCAGCTCAACCCTACTGACCACAGGACCTTCTGCCATCACTCAACTAAGCCCCTCGTGTTCCCCCATAGCTGTTCTGGCTTCATAGCCATCCCCATCACATATCCTCCGCCTCTTAGCTCTCCCTGAGTTCAATCACAGGACCTGCTTTGCCATAACCTTCACCTCTTTGGTGACCCTTGATGCTCCTCTTAGTTCAACCACACTAATTCAGAAACATTCCTCCCTTCCATGCCTAACTCACCCCCTTGGCACCACAGGTCTTCTGAGCCATTCTGCATAGAGTGAGCCTCTGTGATCATCTGCAACAAGAGCTAAGAGGGAAGCTAGGGAAAAAGAGGGTACTCAGTGAGGCAGATATAAGAATGGGTGGTGGCAGAGAGAAAAAAAAGCATCAGAGCATGCTGAAGTGCTGCTTCATCTTCAGCTGCTTCAGTGTGATGACTGAGGTAGATGTCTTACAACTAGAGCAAAGATGCCAACTGTGCATGTCAAGGGCACATCAATACATACAGCCATAGCTCTGCAAGAGAAGACTTTGCAGGTACAGATGAAAAGCTTGGAGGTTGGTTCATGGCTAGATGGAGTGTCTCCACCAGTGCTCTTGCCCATTCTGTCTTGTTCTGCTACTCTGGCTTATTTCTCTCCATCCTCATGCAGTGTGTGGGTGGGGGAGGCTGAGGAAGGAGGAAGCACCAGCTACATGTGCAAAAAAGTGTGAGCAGCTTCAGTCAGCCACAAGGAGAGGCATCTTGCTGGTGGCTTGCAGCTCTTGGTAAGGGTGATAGTGCAGCTTGCAGTAGTTCATAGATGGTGCAAATTGTCAAAGCTGTAGACAGCTGGAAAGCTTAGTTCTGACATTTCTGCACAAAGACACCGTGTGGCTATTCTGGCTGTGAGTGTGCAGCACTGTGCACACTGGGAAAATGGGCTCTTATCCTCACCTGGATGCAGTCTGACTGAGGGATCTCCATACCAGATCATAAAAACAAGCATTTGTGCTCAAAGGCAACCAACTGTTCTGGGTGAACATCATGTCTTCCTTCCATCTGGTAGTCAAACCTATGGCTATGTTATGTCTAGTCTTGTGAATGTGTTAATCCTTCCAGGGTTCTCCTAACAAACTCTAGCTTTGAGTCATGGGAGGGTTTCTCCATCTCACCACTGGAAGACTGCCTGGACTACCACTGTTCTCAGCTATGTTTCTTCTTTCTCTTCCAGAGCTGTGGGGAAAACCTGTCTCCTTATCAGCTACACCACCAACGCCTTCCCAGGAGAATACATCCCCACTGTGTGAGTGACACATCTACAATCTGGGGGTGGGTGGGAGGCAAGGAAAGCAGGTTATAAAGGAATGTAAAGAGTCCCTGTCACAAACCACCGTACCAGTGGAGGAAGAGATGCCAAACCAACATGACTTCAGGTTGTCATTCACCTTTCACTAGAAGCACAAGTGGCCTTATAAAACCAAAGTATAAATGGAACATTTGGAAAACATAAACTAACCCAAGGCTCTAAACGCCTGCTATGTTTACGAGTAGTAGATGAAGTCTTGCTGCCAGACTACAAAAAATGGACCAGACCCAGAGAAAGTGGTTTTCTGCATGAGGGACCACACAGGCTTCCTTGCTCAAGGTACCTGCTGTCAATGAAGCAGGAACTGATAACCCTGGTGGTAAGAGCACAGGATTCAGGTAAATGTCAGAGCAGAAGGTCTATGCAATAGACCGTAAGCAAACTTACGGTTGCCTTACTACAAAAAAAAGACATAGAAGCCATGGAGTGTGTCCAGAGAAGAGCAACAGAGCTCTTGAAGGGTCTGGAGCACAAGTCTGATGGGGAGCGGCTGAGAGATCTGGGGTTGTTCAGTCTGGAGACTCAGAGAGTCTCAGGGGAGATCTTATCACTCTCTACCACAACCTAAAAGGAGGTTATGGTGAGGTGGGGGGGTCGGCCTCTTCTGCCATGTAACAGTGATAGGATTAGATATAATGGCCTCAATCACAGAATCACAGAATCACAGAATTGTAGCTGCACAAGGGGAGGTTCAGGTTGGATATTAGGCTATTTTCTTCTCAGAAAGAGTGATGTTGCAGTGGCTCAGGCTGCCCAGGGAGGTGGTGGAGTCTGGATGTGTTCCAGAACCGTGTGGATGGGGCACTGAGGACATGGTCAGTGGGCATGGCGGGGATGGGCTGACATTTGGTCCAGATGATCTTAGAGATCTTTTCCAGCCTTAATGATTCTATGATTCTTAGTCAGAGTAGCTGGATGCATTTTTCTCCCCACATTGTGTGAGGTATGTTTGGAGATGCATACCGTGCATCCTCATACAGCACCATTGAGATACGACTACATGCTCCCTAAAGTGGGAAAATGAATGTGTCAGATTGTCATCTCAGGTACAAGAAAACCTGAACGCCCTAGTTTTTACTCTGGACCAATTTGCAACAGAGGCAGAAATAGTGATTGTGGCAGCAAGAACCTCTCTCTTCTTGGAAGCCAGTTTGTGTAAGAACAGCGTACCTTCCTGGGAGTGGCTGTGAAATGGCCATGTATTTGTGGGCTGCATATCATTTTTCCTCATGTCTGAGACTCGTGGTTGGAGATGATGAAAGGAGGCCATTTTGTGTTCCTAGCAGTAAGACTTATCTCACAGTGGCAGTGTGTGTCATGAGCTCGTTCAAAAAGTCTTTTCATTGCTTCCTTCCTGTCACTGGTTTCACTTACGAAACATGAAAAATATACTAGAAACAACAGAGAAGAATCTACCCTTTGCCCTGAGAGGCACAGAGTAAAATTTTTTGCCCCATCCCTTTTTTACTTTTTGAGCCTCAATGTATGTCTCTGCATTTCAGGTTTGATAACTATTCTGCCAATGTGATGGTTGACAGCAAGCCTGTAAATCTGGGGCTATGGGATACTGCTGGACAAGAGGATTATGACAGGCTGAGGCCACTCTCTTACCCACAGACGGTGTGTCACACTCCATGCTCCTCCTACTCTGGCTCTTCAGATGTATTTTCTTTCCCTGCTGCAAAATCAACATTTGTCAGACAGCAATGATAGTATTGTTCCCTTCTCTCTTTGTCCTCTTCTGAGAATCCCTATGTTGATATACAATACCTGGAAATCCTAAAGGTAAAAGATATCAAAGGGTGTTTTGGAGTCCTCATCTACTCTTCATTACTGAGAAGCAAGGAAACTGAGATCCTCAAAACACTTATGAGTCCAGCTGACACTGGTTTTAATGTGGGATAGCTGCTTTATAGAGCCCTGAGAAACAAAAGCCCTTCTTAAGAAGTTAAAGTGGGTGAGGGAATTTAGGAGCAGGGGCAGGAGATTTCCACATTCCTGTGAACTCCTATTTTGGCTTCTATAAAAGAGTGAGGTTTAAAAGAGTGACCTTTAAAAGAGTGGAGGTTTATAAACATGTGTTTGATCTGCTGATGCCTCTGCTAAGTCCACTATTCTAGCAGAATAAATGGGTGATCCTCCCCACCTTCCCTGGAGGATATTTTTCCTAGAAGTCTCTTGGAAAGCACAGAAAGAATCTGCTGTCTCAAGAATTGGTTTGAAGGTTGCCATTGCAACCAAAAGGGCTGGAATTGAGGCACTGTTTGTTCCAGTTATGTTTGGCCGCTTGAGAGTTAGATGCTTTATGTATACTGGCTGCCTAGGCTCCTTCTGCAGACCTACTTCTCAACAACATACTTGTAGCTACCATAGAACATATACCAAGCATAGGTGGGTAAAACTTTTCTGAGGTGCTTGTCTCTGGTGGCTGTAGAAATATGGCAGAGGGCAGGTTGGGCCTGGCACTCTAAATTGAGA
Source organism: Tetrao urogallus (assembly GCF_951394365.1). Lineage (NCBI taxonomy): Eukaryota > Metazoa > Chordata > Aves > Galliformes > Phasianidae > Tetrao > Tetrao urogallus. Next base: position 143,026,306 of record NC_136813.1, on the reverse strand, counting down.
TAGCTGAAGTTGGATGAAATATATTATAACTCTGAAGAGTTGCTTTGGCTTTGTTTTGTTTTAAATTGAAGCCCAAATTGTGCCATGCCCAGAAGTGCTTATCCATACTCTGCCTCATTTGCCTCCTGCATGCCCACTTTCGGGGTTGAATGTCACTTTGTCTCAACAGCAGGCAATGACAGCTATCTGGTGTTCTCTGAGAAATGAACTGAACACTCTCAGACCGTTTCCCATACAAATGAATATTCTTACCACAAAAGCCCCATCCTTATAGCTAAACGCTTGTCTCTTCTGATAGTGGTGGTTATGGTTACCATGAGTCAGGAGACTAAATATTCTTCCCTCCCCTAGAGGCAATCAACAGCAGTCTGGACAGTGTCAGATAGTTAGAGACAGCTTTCCCCAACATGACCCATTTTGGTGCCCACCCAATTCTGCAATCCCTTCCCTGCCTCCTGTATTGCAATCCCATACACTCATTCTAACTCTGTACCATGGTTGCGTGCCTACAGGATGTCTTCCTGATCTGCTTCTCCCTTGTCAGCCCAGCATCTTATGAAAACGTCCGTGCTAAGGTGAGACAGAGCATCTTTGTCCATCAGTGGGTGAGAGAGTGAGTTTGGCGTTGGTCTTCTGAAGAGTTGACTGTGGATGGAGACTACTAAGGGAATGTCTAGAGCTAGAGGGGTAATATTGTTTTCTGCATACGTTAGAAGGAATTGAATGTCAGCCTGATTTCTGAGTCTTCTATGCATCAGCTAAAGAAGGTGGTCAACCCCACTGAAGAATTATGATTTTTCTTGATGAACTACTCTGTGTGAGACCACAGGCTTACGTTCTGATGGCACCTTTTATCCATGACTGTCCATAGAATATGAAAAGCTGGTACCCACATCCTTTGTATAGGAAGTGAGGGAGGAAGGAGAGATGGAGAAAAACGTAGTGTTTCCTTCCTGCAACTCTCAAGTTCCTCCTTGGGTTTCAGAAAGCTATGAGGGATAGAGAACAGCTTATGTTTTCATTAGTAGATTGTATTTAGCACTGTCTCTCCTTTCACTTCTCACTATTCCCCTGCACTGGTGTCTGAGTTCCTGAGGGATTCAACTCATGCTTTGAGCTCCATGTCTGTAGACCCAGCAACAGGGGCTGGTCTGGGCCAGGCTGTAGTGCCCAACACTCAATGGAAGGGCATCTTGGAAGGACAGGGTGTCCTGCTAACGTTTTTGAGGGTGCCCTTTTATTTCACTCATGCATGTCCTTTCTTGTCTCTGCAATTTTGCTCCCTCATTAGTGGTTCCCCGAGGTGCGACACCATTGCCCTAGCACTCCCATCATCCTGGTGGGCACAAAGCTGGATCTTCGTGATGACAAAGACACCATTGAGAAGCTGAAGGAGAAGAAGCTTTCTCCTATTACATATCCTCAGGGTCTTGCCTTGGCCAAGGAAATCGGTATGTGCTTTGCAGGCAACATTGAAAAAAGAGAGGCAGAAGATAAGGGCTTCCTCTCAACCTTTTGAGGCTTCCTTAGAAGTATATCTGAAGAAAAGGGATCATGGGACAAAACGCACTTCAGGAGACTTAAGAGGGAGATGTGCTTCTTGAGGAAACATAAACAACTCAAGCCTCTGTCTTCTGTCTCTCTCTAGACACCATCCTCAATACACACATAAATATGCACTTGCACAGTCTGCTCCCCTTTTACTCTGCTATTTCTATCTGGGCCAATATTTTCCTGTGAAAGCCGCAGCTGCTGTGTGGGCAGAGGCCTTCCGGAAATAGGCAGAAGACTGAGTTTTCTAACATCTCTCAGGAAGAGATGCAACAACAATTTCCTCAGATATCTGTGTTTCACCCCCCAATCTGGGCATCAGCTTCCCGCTGTATTTTGGGAAACTGCACAAGTGTTTGCACCAGGTAACCCCTTGTCTCAGCTGTGGAAGAGAGGGTGAGGAGCACAAGTTGAAGGACAAGTTTTCAACTGACTGTTCAAAAGTGAATGTGGGAAGCCGGGATAGCATAGCCAGCATCACACAGCCTCAGATCTGACAGTGGGAGTGGGAAATAAGCAAGTCCTGGTCTTGTACAGCTGAAACAGCTTTGCCCTGAGGTCAGGATTGCCTGAGTGAGAGAAGCATGCCCTGATTTTGCTGTATGGATTTGTTCACATGAGTTGTGTTTCTTCAGTTTGGGCAAGAGCCAAGTGCCTTGCTCTGCAGCACAAGATTTCTGAGAATTGGGACTGCAGAGCTCCAAAAGTGAGGTGCTGTGTGATTTAAGATGCCACCAAAGGTTCTTGTGATCAGTCTGAATGACACTTGAAGCATAAGGAAACTAAAACCTCATCTCAAGAGGAGATTCAGGTGATGTTTAGGTATACACATCAGGACATATCTGCAAAACAGGCCGTGAGGGAGGAGGGTGTTGTGGCTATGAGGTGATTGGAGCCAGATTTGTGCCGCTGACACAGTTACATTCCTCCCTCTCATCTTGACAGCAATCTGTGGTATTCCTCCTCCTCTTGCATGGTTCTGAGTCAGCAGCATTCACAGCAAGCTCCTGCATACCCAACCTGCTTACCCCCATTTCCTCCCTCCCCATTACAGCACTTGCTTTCCTCCCAACAGACTCTGTGAAATACCTCGAATGCTCAGCGTTGACGCAGCGTGGCCTGAAGACGGTGTTTGATGAGGCCATCCGAGCAGTCCTTTGCCCACAGCCCACCCGAACGAAGAAACGAGCATGCAGCCTTCTCTAGGACAGTAAGTGTGAAAGGGATCCCTGGGAAAGACACCAGTGGCCATGTCCCTGGAGGCTCAAGGCGAAGTTAGAGGGTGCCCTGGGCAGCCTGAACTGGTGGGTGGTAGCTCTGCCCAAGGCAGTGGGTTGAAACTAGATGATCTTCAAGGTCCACTCTAACCTAAGCCATTCTATGATTGCTGCTCCTGAACCCAGGTGGTTAGGATCTGTTGCATCTGGTGGAATGGGCCATCCTCCTTAGGGAAAGGACAGAATGTGGTAGGATGAAGACTGTGGGCCCCTTGCCCATTGCCTGCCCTTGTACAGGTTTGCACCCATCTCTTGATGCAGGGAGGCCCAGAATTTCTTGTCTCTGCCCTCACAGAAACTGTCACCTTCTGCCATAGAAGGAGCAGCATCCACATTGCCCTGAGGATGACTTGCTGTGAGCTGTGTAAAGCCACAGCCTTTATCTACAAAGAGTGGTAAAAAAGCTGTTCCTTATTTATGGGAAATTGCCCAAATAGCTCTTCCTCTTCTAAGTCCCTGCTCAGCTCAGGGGATGTTTTGTACTGCTGTGCATTGGCAGACTGCAGCTGGGCCCCCAGAACCCCTTTGCTCCTCACATTGTCCTTTCTTGCCCATCTCATCAACTCAAGGATGCAAGGCAAAGTTGGCCAGAGTCTGAGGACAGAGAGTAGCGAGATCTTTCCAAGCAGGACCTGGCCCTTTCCTTCTCCCCCACTACCAGGGCAAAAGGAGGGAGGGCAGGAGTATGACTGGGCTGGTTTCATGAGGCTGTTTTTGTTTTGGCTGCAGGTTCTGGCCCCATCCTGATGCCAGGTTCAGCCTCACATGCAGGAGAGCGATGCCTCCACCATCCCGGAGCTCAGTACCTTCTGGCGGTCACTGTGCTTTTTACTTCTGCTAGCTTGAAAGACTGTTGTGGGTCTTTGACACTGGTTTGTTCATTTACACAAGTGCCCCATGCCCCGGCTGCCCCATCCTCACCACCTTTCAGATCACAATGTGACCCAATAAACAGACCAGTCCATACGTCCTTGCCAAGCCCGTGGTGCAAATGTTGTGTTAGCCAAGACAGCACGGTGGTCACAGGAAAAAGTTTCCTCATCCCCTAGCAAGGCTTTCCCTCCTCTGCAGACTTTGGGAGGGGCCACCCAGCCCCAGACTGCTCTCAGTTTGCAGAGTGCTGGGGACACCCTTTTACCACAACACATCTGCACAAACACTGCTGGTTGGCTGTCATAGGTGGTCATATTGGTATTCACACTTGGTCACACTGCCAGGCACAGGCAGAACGAGAACAGGAAGGGGGAGGGCAGAAAAAGATAAAAAATACAACAGAGGAATGAGTCACCAGCCCAGACAAATCGCCTCCAAGTCACTAAAATTAAGCTGGAGAGAGTGGTCCCAGCGGTACAATGGATCTGACAGCTGTGAGCACCTGCCTTGCTGATGCATTGCAGGGACTTGAGAAGCAGAAGTGCTATGGGGTGACTGCCACCACCTCCGCTCGTGGGTGGGAGGAGGGCTCTGGGTGAGATGATTGGCAATACAAAATCCTGCAGTCCTGGGAGGGCACAGGGAGCTGTGGAGTCAAGCCAGCTCGCCTCTCCTGGATGCAGATCTGCTGCTGAATTCCAAAGGCTGTGTCCTGCACAAGTGGGTGGCATGAGTTGTGTCAGCAGTAACACAACATGGCAAAGCCCTTGGGGTACCCTTCTGCCAGGGAAACTTCTCTGAATTCAATGCATGGCTGTGTCTGGGTACAGCAGCTCAATGCAGTAATATGGTTTAGACAGTGCTTTCAGTTATATGGTCTGATTTTTGAATGGTTCTGTGTGGAGCCACGAGCTGGACTCAGTGATCCTTATGGGGCCTTTCCAACTTGGGAATTCTATGATTCTGTGGTTCTACGGAACTCTAGCCACTGATATCTGCATAGCAATCCTGAAGGATGTCTTGCAGCAGCAAGTTCCATAGATCGCACATGAGCTGTCAAATGAATTGTCCAAGCTCGGTTTAAGATAACATAAATTGTGTCTACACCAATCCAGAGAAGCAGAAAAAATGTCTGGGCATGCACCTGTGGAAGGGCAAGGGACAGATCCCTTTGAGATTGGGATCCAGCCTCCTTTAAACAGTGTAAACATTGCTCAAATCACTGAATTCCCACTCGCTCTCTGGTTTCCAAGCTTTTACCATCATACTGCATTGAATGCTCTGTCCCCTACTGCATGCAGTGATGCAGAGGGGAGAGGCTTGCTATATGCATGAAACAAAACGGGTGTATCTGCCTGCCACTGGAGAGGCACAAGGTGAGCTCTCCTTCCAAGACAGCCCAAGCAGCTTGCACAGCCCCTGTTGGAGCTGCTGAGAACGGGACAAGGCTCCAGGCTTGTAATCAGGTGGACATTGGCCTCTTCTCCCTGGTAACTGCAATAGGATGAGAGAGAGCCTCCTCAAGTTGTGCCAGGGGAGGTTCAGACTGGATATTAGGATATTCTTCTCTGAAAAAAGTGGTGCTGCAGTGGCACAGGCTGCCCATGGAGGTGGTGCAGTCACCATCCCTGCAGGTGTTCCAGAGTTGCGTGGATGTGGCACTGAGGACATGGTCAGTGGGCATGGTGGGGATGGACTGGAGGTTGGACCAGGTAATCTTAGAGATCTTTTCCAGCCTTAATGATTCTGTAATTCCACGCTGACAAGCCCTAATGAGTGGACCTCTGCCATTATGCTTTTTATTCTTCTAAGGCACAATTTACGTGGACTGCCTGTGCAGTGCTGCAGCCACCTGCCTTGCCATGACAAAGACAACCACTGGGTGCTGCCCATGCCATTCCTTCCCCATTGAGGTCTCACATCCTCTGTGTCTCCAGACAATGTTGCCAAGACTTCAGTTATCCTGACAACTTTGTAACTTGCCTTCACCTGCTCACCTTTGAGGACCACTGGCTGGACATAAAACTGTTGAAACAGATTCAGAAGTCCAGTTTTTAGACCACAGCTAAGTTCTGATCACAGGGATGCTCTGCTTGTGTTGAGGCTTGAACCATCCCAAATGCCCATAACTCCTATGCCAAATGTTAAGAGCTAGATGACTACACAGCACAAAGAGTCACAGCTGCTAGATGCAGTATAGAGAAGTGGTGAGAAGTATAGGGAAGCACTCAGAGCAGGGAATGAGATGGGGAAATCCTAATTTCCTTCCTGGAGAAGTGCTGTCACAAAATAACTTGATTTTTTATCCTGTCTCTTTTATTCTGGATCTGCCCCTTGCAGCACAGGTGAAAACTAGTGAGAGATTTTGGGGCTGTCATTTTTTTTTTTTTTTCCCCAATGAAGGTGTAAAATACATGACATACTGCAAGGAGCTAAGGGAGAGAGAGCTAAGACAAACAGTCCCCTCTTTGCCCATCTACCTCCCCGCTCATGGGGTACAGCAGAAGCAATAAGCATTTGCATGCTCAGCAACATCCCTCTTCCTGAGCATCTCACCAGCCAGAAGGGTTTGCTGTGTCCCTGCAGCAATCAGCAGTGGTCCTGCCTGCAAGATGCTGCCAGCAGGTTGCTCCTCCGGGGGGAGAGTGGGGAGGGAATTGCAGAGTGCTTTGCACTGCCACCCCCATCTCACAGAACAGAACCTGGCAGAGCCGAGCCACCCTCTCCCCCCCCCCCAGCTACACCATTTCGCACCACACAGATGCTCTCTGCATCCCTCTCATCTCCCCTCCACCCCCTCCTTCCACCCTGCTCCTCCGTCACCGAACCCGCTGTCTCCCACCCCCTCCCCTGCACTCTCCTCCTCTCTTCTCACTCCCCTCCTGTATTTCTACCCTTTTCTCTCTCCATTTCACTCCTTTCTCCCTTTCATCCCTTCTCCCATCGCTCAGCCCCTCATTCTCATTCTCTGCCGCCTCTCCTGCGCCGGGTGCCCATTGGTTGTCAGAATCCGTCCCCCACCAGCTGCCACCCCTCTCCATCTGCCGCCCCTGGCCGCCAAGCCCCCCTCTCTGCAGATTGACGGTGGACCAGGGGATTTGTTGGGGTCCTCAGAGCCACTGATGTGGGGCTGAGGGGCCCGGCACCCCTGGATGGCCACGGCCACGAGTGGGCCCTGGGGGTGAGGAGGAGACGTCCCGCAGCAGTCAGGGATGGAGCGATGGGCAGGTCCAAGGAAGAAGGACTTGTGGCTCTGCTGATAGGATATTTTAGACTCCCTCCCTTCTGGGACTGCTTTCCTTTAAAAAGGGGAAGGGGAAAACTATGACACGGATTCTCACGGTGAAGCAGAGGAAAATGTGCATTCCAACGACACGTAAGTACCAGGCAGCTCTGTCTGCTCTTCCCAGCTGTCTCCCGCGGGCATGAGTCCATGCAGAAGTTAACTCTGCCACCCCACAGAGGAAACATTCTGACTCCCAGCTCTGCCAGCACCCTGCCACCTTGCTCAACCTGCAGTGAGGCAGGGGCTGTCCTGAGCTGGAACAGGACCTTGGCAAACAAGGTGGGGAGGGTGGCAAGGAGGTAGCAAGTTACTGGGCTCAATGGTCTCTCCTGGCTTTTAGCCCTGCTTTGTAGACAGGCTTTAGCATCCTCCTCCTCCCAGTCAATGCGAGAATGTAGAAAAATGTCTATATAGATATATAGATACTTAAATTGGTTGCACCAACTCCCAGCTTCCTCCTATCTCTCTGCCCACACCTGCTCTCCAGCTGTATGGGCCAGATGTATTCTGGCAGCACCTGTTGGAAGATCCCGAGTTTCCTTCAACAGATTCTGTCCACATCATTAGGAACAAACCCCAAGCAGATGCCAACACACTTCAGTCCGAAGCCAATTTTCCTTGCCACTTTCCACCTATGCAGGTGCTGTCAGAGCAGTGTGGATCCAGCCCAAATTAGGTACTGATGTTCTGTGGTTGTTCTGTCAAACTAGCCAGGGCATTTGATGTGGAGTTTGAGCTGGTAGATGGTGCCTGACAAAGTTAGTGGGGCACAGATTGACCACCCCTGCTTAAAGACAGAGTTTGCCCACCAGGATTGTACGAGCAGGAGAATTCATCTTCTGCTCCTTATAGTGAATCAGTGTTTCATATTGCATGCTTTAGCATTTTTATAGGGTTTTTGGACCTCTGAAGCTGGCTTTAATGTATTGCTAAACAACAATCTGAACAACCAGCTTTGAAGTCTGGACCCCAGATATTTTCCTATATGCTTTTCATACCATCACAGGTGTCCTCATATGTATTTATCATTTGTGGGGCTTTATCTCCAAATGCTCTTTTGGAAATTCCTGTGCATGTAGAAGGAACATCCTAAAGGGATTTCTAACAATGTCCCCACATTTTAGAGGATCATCTTTTTATGTACACATTGTTCTGTTCTCTGTTAATGTTCACAAGGATCTTTTTCCTCAGAGTAGACATTTCCTTCTCCTTCCTCCAACAAAGGCTAATGGGCACATATGTCACTGGAACAGCAGTGGAAAAAGATCTTAGAGCTTGGAAACAAGTGTCAAATTGCATCTTACTCTGTCCATTCATTGCAGATAATCATCATGCATGGGACAGCCCAGTACTGCAGAACCTCAAGAGGTGGGCTTCCATCAAGACAGTGTGTCATGTCGCAGCCCAAGGCACCTTCACATAAAGAAATGCAAACAATTCCAGTCCTTCAAAGCTCATTTAAGTATAGCAGGAAACATTTATGCAATAACCAATTGCATAATTAAGAAGTTGTGGATGCCCCACCCCTGAAGGCATTCAAGGCCAGGCTGGATGTGACTCTGGGCAGCCTGGTCTAGTGTCCCTGGCAGGGGGGTTGAAACTGGGTGATCCTTGAGGTCCTTCTCAACCCAGGCCATTCTATAATTCTATGACTGGGCTTACGACATAGTTGTCCAGTTGCCTCTTCTTGTGGTCTGTCAGATGAGGTTCTTTCAACATAAGATATGGCACACCACACTGAAGTCTGCTGGGTTTTGCCTATCTGATACCTAAGAACCATCCAAAACTTAGCTCTGCCCTGAGGTTTCCAAAAGCTGCAATGACATCAACAAAAAAGACAAAAAGTTGTACATCAAGACATACGTGAACAATATTGAGATCCTCTGTAGACTCCAAATGGGAGAAAATTTTCTGGAGAGCTTCTGGCCTCCTGAACATAGTTAATGTTTGGAGTTTTTTCCTTTGAGATCTCCAGGTTTCATTTCAAGAGTAAAAGAGCTTCAGAACCCTGAGAGATCTGTATAAAGGGGAACCTCAGGTCCCTGGCATTTCCACCAAGCCATCACAATTTCCAAGGAGCTGGTTCTCCAGAAAATTTTGCTAGAGCTGGAGTAGACTCTGAAAACATCACACATCTGCCCTGCATAAGTTATGCCAACAAGTCTCTAGTTTGGACTCCGTTATATTTCTAGAGCCCTGACTGAGGACAAAAGGCATTCTCTGTCTCTCCACTCCCTGCAGCTCTGCACCCAGTGTCAGCAGAGAGCTGGTAGAGGACAGAGAGTTTGTTTGTTCAAAGCTCTCTCTGAGTGAGCTGAGAGTGCGGTTTCCATGCCAAAGCCTGATGTAATGGGCAATTGGGCAACTCAGATTAGGAAGCCTGGGACACTGCTTTGGTGTTGTGAACAGCTGGGGCAGGCAGAGCCACCTCAATTAACAGGGAGCAAGAGGAGAGAGAGAAAACAAGCCAAAGAGACAAGGGAGAGCTCTGTGCTTATCCCTCCTGAAGTACCCAAAATAATGTAGCTCTTATTTTACTTTCAAACCAGCATAACACAAAACAGCAACTCTTCAGCTCAGGTGCTGATCTTAGCTTCCAAGCTTGAAGTAAGTGTGGAGATGCTTTAATTTCTGCTGGTGAGGCTAATAACCCCATGGTGACCTCCCAAGTCCAAAATGAGCTTCAGGAAGAGAATATTCGGTGAATGGAGGATCCAAAGATTCCATAAGCACTTTGTCCCTGGATATCTCCCCCTCCTTTGTTCATAAGGCACCTGCTCCTCATAAATGAGAATTAGGTCTCTCATATCTGCTCCTCCAGTGCTGTAGCCGTCAACAGAAAACAAGGAATTTCCCCGTACCTAACCTACTCTTCCCGGATGATCTTTTCCTAGAAGAGAATATCCTCTTATCCCACACTGAGTCACGTCCCTGTTTATCCTGCTGTGCCTTCTGCACCTCTCAAGTCTGGATGGGATCAATACTGTTCTGCATGTTCCAGTGGCTGCCTGTACCCACTCACCCATCTCAACTTCCCATGCCTGTTCAACCCATAGACGTGAAGATGTAGACCCGTAGATGTAGACCTGTAGATGTAGACCCGTAGATGTGAAGGTTCTATTCATGGCTTGTTCAGCTGTCAAATTGCTGCTGTAAATTTCTTCTCTTCTCACCTCCAGGTTGCTAATTGATCCTGCAGGGAGACTTTCCTCACCTTCTTTTCTGCTTCTGCTATGGACACTTCTGTTTTCAGCCTCCCCACGCCAACAGTGTCAGAGGAGGGGAATGCCTCTGATAGCTGGGCAGGCTTCATCAGCCCCAACAGCTCCACCACCACCACCAGCCCTGGTGTGGTTGTCAGCGGTGTCCTCATCCCCGTGGTTTACCTCATCGTCTGTGTGGTGGGGCTAATTGGAAATTCTCTGGTCATTTACGTGGTTTTGCGACACTCTGTGAGTGAATCAGTGACCAATGTCTACATCTTGAACCTGGCCCTAGCTGATGAACTCTTCATGCTGGGTCTGCCATTTCTGGCAGCACAAAATGCCCTATCCTACTGGCCATTTGGGTCCTTCATGTGCCGCTTGGTGATGGCCGTGGATGCCATCAACCAGTTCACCAGCATCTTCTGCCTGACAGTGATGAGTGTTGATCGCTACCTGGCTGTGGTCCATCCTGGGAAGTCCTCCAAATGGCGAACAGCACGAGTGGCCAAGGCTGTGAGTGCCACTGTGTGGATGCTGTCGTCCATAGTGGTGCTGCCCGTGGTGGTCTTCTCAGATGTTCCTTTAGGTATGAGCACATGCCACATCCAATGGCCAGAACCTGCCTCAGTTTGGCGAGCTGGATTCATCATTTACACTGCCACTTTGGGCTTCTTCGGGCCACTGCTGGTGATTTGTCTCTGCTATCTTCTCATCGTTGTGAAGGTCCGTTCTTCCGGCAGAAGGGTGAGGGCTCTGTCCTCTAAACATAAGCTTTCAGAGCGCAGGGTGACTCGCATGGTGGTGACTGTTGTGGCTGTCTTCGTCCTCTGCTGGCTCCCCTTCTACGTCCTCAACATAATCAATGTTGTTTGTCCACTGCCAGAGGAGCCGTCCCTCTTCGGTGTCTATTTCCTCGTGGTGGTGCTGCCGTATGCCAATAGCTGTGCCAACCCTATCATCTATGGCTTCCTCTCCTACCGCTTCAAGCAAGGCTTCCGAAGGGCCATCTTCAGGCAGTCCCGCCGTGTCCAGAGCCAGGAAGTGCCAGAATGTCCCCAGAAAAGTCTGATGATGAAGGAGAAGAAAAGGAGATCAGCAAGATCACCCAGAATGGCAATGACAGACAGGAGCACCCTCTAAGCAGCAGGGCAGGAGAAAGCAATGAGCAAAAACACTCCCTGAGGAGCCTGTGGGCTGTGAGAAGAGCAGCAAGCTGCATGTCAGCTATTTATGATGGAAGGGATGGTGCAGGGGAAAGAGACTGGGACATGGGATCCCTCTGTGCTATCCTATCTCAGAGACAATGTGAGAAGTTGATACAAGGCAATATTACAGATTATGCTTCAAGATGAAGAGGGCTCCATGAGCTTGTGGAAAAAAATCCAAAGCACTGTACTTGGCTTTGGAAGGGACACTTAAGTTTTGTGTGGCAAGAAGTAAAGGAAGGGCTGAATCTAGGGAGAGCAGAACAGGATATGGGAACAGGCAGTATGGAGAGAGCAAGGTCTGTCCTATGCTGCATGATTCACCTTTGATCACCCACCTATGAAGAGCATCAGCTACTATGTGACTGGCACTTCAAGGGAATGCTCAAAAAGGTATAAGTGATGTGTGCCTCTGAAGGTCTAGAACAGGCATCCCAGTGTCTTGGTTGTCTTCCTGTGGACATGAGAAGTGGTTTATCCTGGAGGAAGAACAAGAAGGACAAATCTCTGCAGCTAAGACCCACCAGCAGCCTGTTGCATGAATGGCTGACACCTTTTTAGCTCTTCAAAAAGTCTTAGGGACAACTTACCCCCTCACTGGTCCTGGCTGGAGACCACTCGATAATGAGAATTACACAGCAGTGCAAATGGGACATTTCTTTCCCAAACTCTACAAACTTCAAGCTTTTCTGGTGACTGCACCCTGATAGAAGACGTAACGAGTAGAAAATAAGCCAGTGAGGCATGGGTTAGAGGCATGTTTCTTATAAACTGAACTGCCTTTTCTCTTTTTCTCTCCCTCAGCCTGGCTGTAAATAAACAAAATGCCTTTGGACTTAAAAGCCAACTGAGCAGAACAATTCTGTGTGTTTAGGAGAAGAGATGCTATAGATTTGGCTCTCCCGAGAATACACAATCTCTCTGATCTCTGTATAAAGGAATGTTTGGCTGGTACAGGAGATCAAAGTATGTATCAGCAGAGAATGGGGGCAGGAAGGAGAGGAGGCCAGAGGGATCTCCAATGTGTGTTGGAGGAGTCTGGGAAATACTAGCAGCTGATTGTTCTTGTGGGAAACTGTGGAGTGTTTGGCTCTGGATGGAGAGGAAATGATGTGCCTGCAAATGTTTGAAAGTGGTTGTATGTAAAAATTTGATCAGTGGACTGTATGTGTGTGAGAATGGCTGAACAGGGTCAAGGACTGAGGAGTCAGCATTGGAGGGGAATGCATAGGGGTTTGGCACTGTGGGATGGATACAGATATGTACAGATAAAGATTTGTGTGTGCATAAGTGCAAAAAATGCAGGTGAGGAAGAATGTTTATGCAACTGTGGGATGTTTAAGTGTAGGCATGCAAGTATATACAGCAGTGAGTGTGCATGTAACAAGTTGTGTCAGAGTGCGAGAGGGTGTGTGCTGCTGTGAGTGTTGGATGAGTGTGCATCAGTTGTTGGAAGGAAGCTGTAAGTGAGCCTGTGGAACAGCAGCAATGCACAAGGGTGGGTGGGATGAAGGTCTTTCTGATCACTTTGGCTTCATTCCTACAGGCTCTGTGTGTCCTCACACCTCGAGCTTCTCCATGAATGCTGTTGCTAAGCTACAGCCACCAAGAAGATTCTCATACCAGAGCCCCTGGTAGTATATGGGCACTTTCATCCACAGACAATTTAAAGTTCCCTTAGCTATGGAGATATAGACTCCAGGTAGGGTCAATGACAAGAGCTGGCTGAGTGATAAAGAGATGTCTCACAGGACACTTGAAAGAAGGCATGTGGTGTGAAGGATGGCATGGGGGAAGTGTGCTAGGACAGGAGGCTCAGCCTCACTAGCCAAAGCTGAACTCCCAGTAACAGTACCAACCTTTTGCTTAGCTCCTCTTATAAAACACACTTACTCCCCTGAACAATAGCAGTCATATGCTGAGGAGTGTAGGCGCAACTCATGGAGAAAAGAAAATGATTGGTAGCTAGTTTCTATCTTCTGCTACCTTTTCATATCCCCCCCTCCTTCCATACATGCACCAGCTCCCCACTCTGTAGGCTGTAGTGAGGCTGTAGTGAGGCTGTAGTGAGAAAAGCAGCCAAACTATTCATGGCTGTGGGATTCACAATCTGTTGCACTAAAAAGGCTCTTTTTTTTTTTTTTTTTTTTTTTTCCTTGGGAAGCTCCCACAGCACCCAATGGAGCACAGTGAAAAAATCTTAGCAGAATGAAGATGAACTGCTGAAGCCCCTGCCTGCCTAAAGGGTTAAAATGAGTAGAAAAGGAAAAAGATATGGCTACCAAGTAGCCAGATGTGTGGACAGCGCAGCTCTTTAAATGGCAGCCTGTCCTGTGCTTCTTGCATCAATGAGTAGAGAAAAGTGAATGTGGAGCACAGCCAGCACAGCAATCCCTGTAGAACAGAGGAAAAATGATATCAACTGTGGTGATGGCTGATAGCCAGGGACTGAAAAAGGCATGGGATAAAGAATGGGGACCTTGCTGCAATCATAGAATCATTAAGGCTGGAAAAGATCTCTAAGATTACCTGGTCCAACCTCCAGCCCATCCCCACCATGCCCATTGACCACGTCCCTCAGTGCCACATCCACACGGTTCTGGAACATCTTCAGGGATGGTGACTGCACCACCTCCCTGGGCAGCCTGTGCCACTGCAGCATCCCTCTTTCTGAGAAGAAATTTTTCCTAATATCCAACCTGAAAGCATCTGAGAGGAGTGAGAGGAGGCATAGTAAGCCACTGCTTTCCCTACCAAATTGAGCTGAGGCTTCACTTCACACGCCTTTGTAATTCCATCTGCTTCAAGTCACCATTCGAGAAACTCCACCAACTGGTTGACTTCTTAAAATACCTACATCTCTGAAGAGCCCAAGCACTGCAATGCCAGCACTGAGCGGGTATGCCAAAGAGACATCATCAAAGAGACACCAAATGTGAGCCCAGTAAGAAGGCATCGCTGCAGGGGATTCAGCTGTGGAAAGCAACTCTGGGGTTTTAGTTTAAATAGGAGTTTAAAGAAAAAGGTTCACAAGTATCATAAGGGCAGGGAAGGACTGGAACAGGTTGTCCAGAGAGGTGGTGGATGCCCTGCCCATGGAGACATCCAAGGTCAGGCTAGAGGGGCTCTGAGCACCCTAACCTACCTGCAGGTGTCCCTGTTCATTGCAGGGGAGTTGGATTAAATAGCCTTTATGGGTCCCTTCCAACTCAATTGATTCCATGGTTGTATTTTTCTGTTTTTGTTTTCTTCTCGCTATGCCACATCCTGCAGTTCAGTGACAAATTGAGGAGGGGGGGGGGAATAATGAGATAAACCAAGAATAAAACTGGAGGAGGGGGGAAAAAAAGTATTTTTGCCTACAGTTCATGATGATAAAACAAACGTTACACAATTCTGCAAAGTATTCTCATCGATTAAAGGCTGTTGGGAATGATGAAGGTTACCCCTCTGCCTCCCACCACCAGCCTCTCAGCTCAGCTCCTCCTCCCTCCTGGTGAATTCTCAGCTTTCTCTGTGACAACAGTGCTAATCCAGTTACCCTTCTGATCCTCCTAAGGACAGCGAGATTGTTTCTGGGCACCCCAGGGGCCACAGGGACTGTGCGCAGTGAAATGATGGCCGAGTTCAGGAGGATTTGTTCCAGTCAGATGTGGAAATGGATTTTTCTATTCTGGGTGCAGAGGCACGGAGATAAGGGCTCCAACAAGCACTGTGCCGCACGAAGGTTTTTATTCTCATCACGTAGAGATTGGAGCTGCAGGACTAGAAAGGGCCGCAGTGATTTCAGCAGTGTTGTGCAATGCCTCTCCCAGCAAATGTTTGATCACAGAGAAGGGTGTACGAGCTGCAGGGAGCCCACCCTGCTGAGAGCTCATGTGTACACGTCAGAGAGCAGATACTGAGAGGCATATGCATGCGATGTGTTTGCGTGCATGCAAACGAGTATTTACGTGGCTGCACGTGTGGGTATGTGTGAATGCGTGCATATATATTCACGTCTGTGGGTGCTTTAATCCATGCATTATCTGTGAGTGTATGAGACAAAATTTGGATGAATGCATGCCCAAGCACAATTTTGCAATCCTAACTAAGGCACAGGGCAGCTTTGGACCCATTAACAGAAAAGGCAGGGTGCTAAGGGGAAGAAGTCCTGCAGCAAGGCAAGGGGGTGAGTTTCCAGTTTGTTACCAGTGCAGCCCACACTTTAATGTAATTGGAAGCTGTTGTTAGGGAGCCAGTGTATTTATAATCAGCAGGGTAATGCAGTGGCTCAGCTCAGCTCAGGCAAGCACAGTAGTGTCCACTTTCTGCTTCAGCTGCTACACAGGACTCTGGAACAAGGGAGTGTGGAGAGGGGTCAGGAAGCAGTTAACCAGTTGTTATAGGGGAAATAGGGGAGCCAGGGAGATCAAGAAATGGAAATACCTGTGAAAAGAAGACGCTTCTGCATCTCTTGAGGATGCAACAGAGAACCAAAATGCTTTATCTGCTCGAACGAGTGGAAAATATGCAAATATTTGCTCATGAAAACTTGGTGTGCTTTGCCTTCCCAAGCATAAAATATGCAAACGTCACGCAGCACACAGCCAGCTCACTCAGATCTCTCACTCAGTGTGTCATGCACAAACACACACACTGGGATGTCAGCGCAGCCAGCTGTGGCATGTCCCTCTCTAACATGACAAAAGAGGACATGCAGGGATGAAATATATATGCCTTGACTCATGTGTAGTGTGTGCACAACACAGACATTTCATCTGTGCCCTTTCATGGCTCTTCCAGCTGGCCGAGGAGAGCCCAGCACCCAGCCCTGCTGCCACTCACTGGGATGTTATCCCCAGCCACTTTCCGTGTGTCTTTTGGGGACACACAGTCCTGGGTCCCCAAGCTGAGCCCCCCAGAGATCTGTTACTGAAAAAGCATGGTGCTTTGCTGCATTGCTGTTTTAAGAAGCCTGTGCCCTTGCCCTCTGCCTGGAGGCTGAAGTAATCACAGAATCACAGAATGGTAGGGTTGGAAGGAACCTCTGGAGATCGTCTGCCCAGGGAGTTGGTGGAGTTCCCTGGAGGTGTTCCAGAACCATGTGGATGTGGCACTGAGGGACATTGTCAGTGGGCATGGTGGGCATGGGCTGACAGGTTGGCTAGGTGATCATAAAGGTCTTTTCCAGCCTTAATGGTTCTGTGATTCTATGATCTAATCCAATCCCCCTGCTAAAGCAGGTTCCCTACAGCAGGTTACCCAGGAAAACGTCCAGGCAGGTCCTGAATATCTCCAGAGAAGCAGACTCCCACCATTAGATATTTATAAGCATTGATATGACTCCCTCTCAGCTTCGTCTTCCCACGGCTCTCAGCCTTTCCCAGGCCCTGCATCATCTTGGTGGCCCTCCACTGGGCTCTCTCTAGAAGTTCCCTGTCTTTCTTCATGTGGGGAGCCCAGAACTGGACACAATACTCCAGATTTGGCCTCAGCAAGGCAGAGAAGCAGGAGAGGACCCCCTTCATTTATGCTCTTTCTAAATGTACCCCACGATAGAATTGGCTTTCTTGGCCATAAGGGAACACTGTTGACTCACAGTCTTGTGATGGACCAAATTACCAGAGAACATGGCAGGACTCTGCTGACCAGGTTTAGGACCAGTACAGGACATAGCCACTAAGCAATGGTGGAAACAGCTTCAGACCCCTGGCATCAGGCTGGTTCCATACCCATCTTAGGCAGGAGGGCTCCTAAGGAGGAATGACAGAAGAAAACAAGTTGCAAGGTGAACAGCTCTCCTAGCTGCTCCTCAGCCACGTGGCATTTAAACAACACACACACACAAAAAAAAAAAAAAAAAAAAAAAGACAGTGCAGCAGCTTTGGCAGGCCTTGATGTCTGTGTGAGGAAGCCCAGGCCGCCACGCTGACAGAGCAGCCCCAGCAGGAATCGCTGCTGGCAGAAGTGCCCTCACACGCTGCGGCTGCCTGCGTAAGGCCAAGGAACGTGTCATTGCTTTCTGAGCCAGGCCCTGCTTGAGCAGCAGCTATGAGTGAAATGCAGCCACGCAGATAGCTTCTAGCAAGCCTGCACATCCTCAGCCGTCCCTGCCAAAGGGTTTCACGCAGAGGCAGTGCTCCTGGTGAGCAGGGATTGGCTGATGCACAAGCCCGCAGGCTGGGCAAGGTTTGTTTTCCCATCCCGCTCTGCAGTTAGGCCTGCGATGATCAGTGATCCAGAGAACACAGAGGGCATGCTGGTGTTGTGGGGTGAGTCTGGAGCGCCCCAAAGCACTGCAGCATGGAAACTCACTGTTACCTCTGTTACTAGTGATAGGACAAGGGGGAATAGTTTTAAAGCAAGACAGGGGAGGTTTAGGTTAGATTTTAGGAGGAAGTTTTTCACACAGAGGGTGGAGACGCACTGGAACAGGTTGCCCAAGGAGGCTGTGGATGCCCCATCCCTGGAGGTATTCAAGGCCAGGCTGGATGTGGCTCTGGGCAGCCTGGTCTGCTGGTTGGTGACCCTGCACATAGCAGGGGGTTGAAACTAGATGATCATTGTGGTCCTTTTCAACCCAGGCCGTTCCATGATTCTATGATTATCCTTCTGTACTGCAAGTTTCTCCTCCCCATCTGCAGGCATCCCACCTCTGTCTGTGCCTCACTCTCCACTTCTGGAAAATGAGACGGATAATGGAGGAAGAGTCAGCACAATGTTTCTTTCTGGGATCAATACGAGGGCCACCACCGGAGTTGAGCAGTGATGGAGAGGAGCTGAGCACAGAGCCACGCTGCTCACTGGTCCCGTGCTCTTGGAGCATGTGCTCTCCCTTCCTAAGGGCAGCAGAGGCAGTAGCCAGGAGCAGGAACTTTGCTTCCAGAAAGGATCAGCTGTTTTGCTGAGCAAAGCGTGAGGCGGGTGAAAGGAAGGAGGGAGGGAGCGCGAGCCAAGCCTGACACGGGGCAGCGTGGGGGGGAGGCACTCACCAAGGCCTCCGAGGCAGGATGGAAAGGACTATAATTACATAAGAGCACTTGGCGAGCATCTGGCTGGAGTCAGCTGGGCCCCGCCAGCTCTCCCTCCCTCCCTCCTTCCATCCTTCCCTCCCTCGCTCCCTTCCTCCCTGCACTGCTAACCAGGAGCAGCTGAGGATACACCAAACCCAACGCGGGACTCCTCTGCGGAGGGGCACGGAGGTAAGAGCTGTTCTGCTTCCCCTTCCTGCTTGTGCTGCTCTAGGGGAGCAGGGGAAGAGAGGTGGGGAAGGGGAAAACTGCCCTTCTCCAGGGGAAGCAGCCTAGGAGAATAGAAGGGGCTGCTCCTCTGCCTCTTGATGCTGACAATGCCTTTTCTCCAGAGGGTTGACAAATGGAAGAGATGCACGGTAGTGTTTGTGGGTAGATGTGTGCATGGGCAGCAGGGCAGGGGGTCCATGCGCAGGAGGAGCTGAGCTGTACACAGGGGGTGGGAAGGGGAGTAAACAGCAAGGAGCTTCCTTCCTTCAGTGCTTGTGGCAGATAGGGTTAATAGGATGTGGGGAGTGGCTGAGGGAGGGCCAGGCTTACCCCCTGCCCCGTCCTTTGTGGAGAAGGTTGCAGGAGAAGGCAGGAAATGCAGGAGGAGGAAGCAGCTGCTTTTGAGCAAGGGTTGCTGTTGTCCAATCTGGCCAGAGCTTCCCTGGGCTGCCTCCAAGGCAGTGTGTGAGGAGAGAGCTGGAGGACAGCTGAGCACACACACATGGTGCCTGCAGGTTGGGCTACACTCAGCAGTGTGCCTGGCATGTGGACAGAGGAGAGTGCTCTCAAAACCCATACACTGGAGCACTTGGCCACACAAGTCAGAACCTCTTGGAAAAGTGTCTGCACCAGCGAAACAGTGGTGGTGCAGCCCACTGCTTTCAGAGAGAAGTGCAATATCGCCCCGACAAAGGTGTTTTTATTGGCATTAACTGCTGCCTAGTAGGGTGATACTACCAGAGCAAGTCTTGGAATCAGAATTGTTTGAGTTCTAAGGGATCTTTAAAGGTCATCTAGTCCAATTCCCCTGCAATGAATAGGAACACCCACAGCTTCATCAGGGTGTTCAGAACCCCTCCAGCCTGACCTCGGATGTCTTCAAGGATGGGACATCCATCACCTCTCTGGCCAACCTGTCCCAGTGCTTCACTACCCCTTACTGTAAACAACTTCTTCCTTACACACAATCTAAATTTTCCCTCTTTTAGTACAAAACCATTTCCCCTTGTCTTTGTTTGCTGGCTCCTTGAGTGTCTCAGTTCAGTTTTGGAAAGACAGTAGGTACAAAGCCCTGCTCGCAAACAAGAACATGGCAGGGGCCTTTCCAACAGGGTGCTCAGGTAGGAACTAGATGATCTTTAAGGTCCCTTCCAACCCAAGCCATTCTATAATTCTGTGATTCTCCATAAGGAACATTTGCTAGTTTGAGAGCAAATCAATGTGCAGATGGAGAGGTGGGAGGGAAATGGGGGCAAACACCTTCCTTCTGCCTGCTCTGTTGGAAAGGTAGAGATAAGGCAGAGATGAGGCAGGGAGCTGCAAAAAGGGGGAGTGTCATTTCCAAGTCAGGCAGGCGGGGAAATCTGAGAGAGAGGGGAGTGACTCCGTCCTGGGTCCTGGGAGCTCATGAACAGGGCAGTGAGTGCCGTGGGGCTCCTCTGGTCATGGATGGACGACATCAAACATGGATGTGTTTGCTCTGTGCTCATTAAGTTGCAGGCTGACAGACAGCCCAAGAGTATCTCCAGCCCTCCCAGCCCCCTCCTTCCCATCCCCCCAGTTCACAGCACATATTTTCCCAGACTTTTCCGTTTGCTCCTCCAATGGTGCTGGGGTCCTGCCAAGCGCCAGCCACTCTCTGGGAAGCGAGGGCCTCCCATTCCCAAACCGCATAACTGGGAGAAGTAAAACAAAACCAAAAACAAATATCCAAGAACACGTAGACACGCACAAAACCCTTTTCCCTGCAGAAATGTGGGAGTTTTCTCTAGATTCCCTTGGCAAATGTACAGTGCTGACTTGCCACTTTGGGCCCCTGCAGAAAGGATTACTGCCCATCCTTCCTCCTGCCACATATATGCACTCTTATAGGGTATAAAATCTTAAATCCACCTTTGCCACAGCATAGGAACCCTAAAGTCTTCCTCCCTCCAAACTCCCAGTGCAGCCACACAGCTCTCACCCAAAGGGCACAAGGAGATCACTTGGCACCAGGCTGGGGCAGAGACCACTACCATGATTTGCTGCAGAGCCTCAGCTTTGGCAAGCAGCAACAGAGCTGAGCTTGGCGCCGGCACACCCCTGCCACGCAAACCTCTCTGCCCAGGATGTGACCTTTCTGTGACACGTGCTCAAGTGCGAGACTTGGGGCTCTGCCTGGGGAAGGATGACCAGAGAGGAAAAAAGACAGTGCCTCTCCCAGTTGGCAAATGAGCCTGCTAGAAAAAGCATGACTGGGGTGAGAAACTGCAGTGATGCGCAGAGGAACCATGCAGAAGAGAATGAAAGATGAAGTTTGGGAGAAAGCGTGGGCTGTCAGGTAAAGGGCTGAGGAGGGCTAACATAGAGGTTTGGCAGACAGGGAAGAATCCTGCACCATCGCAACCCAAGATGCTTGGTGTGAGATGCTCCCCTTCTGCCTTACCCACCCTTTTCAGAGAGTACAATCCATTCCAGAAGACAAAAGGCAGGGGAGGAAAAAAAGGGAAACGAACCACCTAGGAAAGGGTTAAGAGGCACTGCTACCCAAGTCAGTCTGCAGTGTGCCCAAAGCCAGGGAGGGAAAAGAAGGGGGAGGAGAGGGGAGGGAGCAGGTCCAATCCCAGACCATGCACCCTGCCAGCACTCAAAAGCCACTGCCAAGCGCAGGCTCTTAAAGCCATGGGTCCCGAGGCTGGCTTTACAGGCAGAGGGCAGCCAGCAAGCAGGGGGGCTGGAGAGCACAGCAGGAAGGCTTCGGCACCCAGGGTGAGCTGCACTGGGGTGTGGGCAGAAGCAGGGTGGGCAGCAGCTGAGTGGGGAGTGTCTGAGCACGCTTGCATGTCTGTCTTTTGCATACACACTTGTCTGAAAGCTGCCTGCTCTGCTCTGCTTGCTCTCTCTCTCTCCAGTGCAGCAACTCTACTCCAGACCTTTTGCAAGAGTCAGTCATCCCTTCAGGTGAGGTGCTGGGGTTTTGCTCTCCTCCTGTGACAGAAGGGAAGCGAGGAGCTGAGACGCTACTGAGCACTGGGACAGGAATTGGAAGATCTCTGGAAAACGCTTCCCAGAGAGGTGGTGGATGCCCTGTCCCTGTAGGCATTCAAGGTCAGTCTGGAGAGACTCTGAGCACCTTTATCTGCCTGTGGGTGTCCCTATTCATTGCAGGGGAGTTGGATCAGATGACTTTTAAGGGTTCCTTCCAACTCAAATAATTCTATGATTCTGTGGTGGGGGGCCAAGGAACACAGTGGGATGAGATATGGTGTTAGAGAAAAGAGTCTGGAGTGAAGTCTCTCTGCAGGGAGACATGGGTCTGACTCCTGCTGGGATATTGAGTTAACTTTGTGAATAGCTGACAGCTACTGACTGGAGGTCTGGACAAGTTTTTCACAGCTGTCCTCACAGATTCAGCATCCTCTTGGAGTGTGTTTTTGCTGAAGGAGCTGTGTGGTTTTCTGCACCTTCTTTCTCTATCCCAGCCTGGCAGCTTTGAGTGGCTCCAGTGGTTTGCCAGCTGGGATGACTGGCTCCAGTGGTTTGCCTTAGTGACAGGCTTTGAGGCTCAAGCCTTCCATCAGGGCTAGCAGCCAATCTCTGTTGGTCTAGGCTGAAGGGTGTGGGACATCCTCCTGGGGCCATGTGCTTGCTACACAGATTACAGCCTTGAGTCTCCAGAGACACTAAGCATGTATCTCCCTCACAGGACAGTGCCATTCTGTCCCATCACTGGCTCCAGCCGCCAAGATTTATTGTTTCTTGGTGATATCTGCTCTATCCCCCATGTCCTTTCCTTCTTATGCTTAACTCTGGCACTTTTTCATATCTTCCCAGGTCACCATGGACATAATTTACCTACGCACACCCCTGGCCTTCCTCCTTCTTCCTCTTGTTGTGCTTGGGGCACCCACTGATGAACTCCAGCTCACAGAACCTGCCCCTGGTGCTTGCAGGCGCTGCTGTGACCCACCAGACTCTTCTGCAGATGCCCCACCACCGACTTCAAGCCACCACCATCTGCCCTACCCAATGCCAGAGATCCGTCCCTATATCAATATCACTATACTGAAGGGTGAGTGCTCATCTTGGCCCCAAAGTGCCAAGACCAGTTAACCTAGCACACATGGGGAAACAAAGCTTAAATCTGGGAGGCTAGAAATTCTGCTGGAGGCTGCTCTGACCTTCACTTTCTCTATACACAAAAAGGGAGTTCTGGTGCTCTTCTCGATGTTTTTATGTCTGCCAAAACCTGTGACAAGCAACACACCAACACCACTTTGGAAGGAGGAACACTTTACCAACAGGGTAAAGCTGCAGTATTAATTACAGAGGATGCCCAAATTATATTGATATTGTCAAAGTACCAGCCCTCTAACCTACACTGCATCACTCATAAAGTTCAGCTTGGATCTTTTCCCACTGACCGGTTAAGTTTGGACACTGTCTCTTCAACCTCATTCCTTGTTCCTCTCTAGTCATATTCTCCTACATATACTAGCACTTCTCCACAGTCATCTTGTATGCAGTCATCTTGTATGCCCAAACCAGTGACAGCAGCATCATGAGCCAGATGCTGCAGAGCCAGAGCCTCATGCTAGATCTTCAGGAAAATGATGAGGTCTGGGTGAGGCTCTACAAGCGGGAGCAGGAGAATGCCATTTATAGTGATGATGTTGATGTGTACATCACCTTCAGCAGGTATCTGGTCAAGCCAAGCCTTGACTAATTGTCTCTCCTCCCTTCCAAAGCCTCTCTGGCCTTCTTCCTCTCTCTCTCTCTTCTCTTTTTATTGCCCATAACCACTTTTCCAGCCTGTAGCAAGAGCAGTATGTGGAAAACTGGGTCCTGGAAGATGTTTGTAGGAGGGCAGAGACTGCGGTGCGGGTAGGAGAGTGTGGAGGATGAAGAAGAGGCCAAGAGCAGTACTTTGCACTGTTGTTCTCCGTCTTGCTCTGGAGTCTCCTAGAAGTAGACCCTAGTGCTTTCAGCAAAGCCATACCAGGCAATGAACAAAAGGTTAGAAAGAAAAAAGACCCCAGTCACATCCATAGCTCTGTTGGCTCCTTTTCCATAAAGCTCAATATTGTGAGCATCAAAGAGTGTTCCTTCTTCTGTGATTCCTCAGTCCTTTAGCAATCCTCTGTCTCCTCACTGGGTTTTCTCACCACTTCTTACATCTCTCCCTCTGATATCACACAGGGATTGTGTTCTCTGCTTCATCTTGTAGGAGAGAAAGGAGATCGAGGAGAGCCTGGGATGCCAGGGAAGTGGGGCAAAGAAGGGCCACGTGGAGAGCGGGGTGCCCAGGGCCAGAAAGGGAGCAAAGGACAGATGGGCACAGCAGGTGATCCCTGCAAGCACCAGTATGCTGCATTCTCTGTTGGCCGCAGGAAAGCACTGCACAGCAGCGAGGGCTTCCAGGTCTTGATCTTTGACACCGTCTTTGTCAACCTCTACAGTCACTTTGACATGTTCAATGGCAAGTTCTACTGCTCTGTAGCTGGCCTTTACTATTTCAGCCTCAACGTCCACACCTGGAACTTCAAGGAGACCTACATGCACATCATGCGCAACGAAGAAGAGACAGTCATCTTGTACGCCCAGCCAAGTGACCGCAGCATCATGCAGAGCCAGAGCCTCATGCTGGATCTTCAGGAAAATGATGAGATCTGGGTGAGGCTTTACAAGCGGGAGCGAGAGAATGCCATTTACAGTGATGATGTTGATGTGTACATCACCTTCAGCGGGTATCTGGTCAAGCCAAGCCTTGACTAACTGTCTCTTCTCTCTTCCAAAGCCTCTCTGGCCTTCTTCCTCTCTCTCTCTCTCTCTTTTATTGCCCGTAACCACTGCAAATCTCTTAGAAATGGGCCTGTGAAGTCTCAGGCATTGAGTGTGAAACTTGCTGCTCTTACTTCCACCTCACGCTCTCTAGCAGCCAGGCCTATAGCTGTGCATTTACAGCATGACACTATCATCTCTCATACCTCACCTCATGACCTAGCTTAAGTGATTGGCTTGTTCTAAATCCATGAGCAGGATGTGGCTGGCTTGTAGGGTCCTAAAGTGGGAGGAAAACTAAGATGTTGTTCCTGGAGATGTGTCCTTCCTTGAGATTTCCTACACAAAGGACTCCCATAGAAAGGTCTGGAAATTCCTTGTTGCCCAGGTGCATGCTGGCTTCTTTCTGTCCCTGCAACGTGGCCCTAATGCCAGCACTCACACCTGTAGCTTTGAGAGTGGACTGGGGTCTACTGGCCTTCTTTAGAACAGAGGAAGAGGTAGGAGTGGTGGGAGATGATACTGTCTTTCCAAAAAAAGGTCTGTTGGCCTTTCTGTTACATCATTGGCTTTCCATAAACACCATTGTGATGTCTATGGATCCTGTGGTCCTTCCCCAAGCTGGCTGTAAAATTGTGGCATAGGGGGACAGTCCTCCACTGTGCCAGCTCTAGCTCTTCTGGGAGGTACCAGGCTGGACATTCAGCCAAATAATTCAGAGATATCTGCTGTTGAATGAGTAGAACCCACCACTCTGTTCCCATTAAACCACAAGCACAGGACGAGAGACAACCCTACAAACCATTCTCCTAAGCCTGCTGGGGTGCCACTTGGTCTCGGTTCCCCAGCTGTGGGAAGCCAGCCCAGTCCAGAAAGGGCTTTCCCTTTCCCAAGTGCATTTTGGTGAACTCGATTCTGCTCACTTCTGTGACAGAGATGCACCTTGGTACCAATGGCATGGCCCTGGCTCCTGCATGCTATTATGTCATTCTTCCTGAAGGTGGTTCTCTCACATTGGTGTTGAGAGACTGCTGTTTCACAACATGAGCTCTAGGGAGCTGTAGGTTGCAAGGCCAATTGCAGTTAAACCACAGTTTCCAGCCCTGGATGAGTTGGCATCTCTTTGCTCGTGTGATGGAAAAAAACTAGAGGCAAAACAGCGGTGTGAAAGGAAGCAAGACTTAAGCAACTCGACCCATATTAAAAGCATGTGTTGTGTGCCTTTTTCTGGCAATCTCATTAGAGCAACTGAGTAAAACGTATGACTAAAACAAATCCTTGCTCTCCTTGTCAGGTCAGAGATGTTGCAGTGGGAAACGATGCCAGTGGTAGGATATTAGGGTACCATTTATACTGGCTTCACACTGGCCTCATTCACATCCCTCTGGAGATGTGAGGCTGACTCAGCACTTTGGGAAAATCACTTCCATGCGTTGTGATGCTGTCACAAACAGCAGAGCCAAGAGTTGTCTCTTTTTTGAGTCTCAGGACAAGCAGGAAAAACTGTATTTCTCTGCTGCCCATCATTGATAATGAAGTCTTCTGACTTATGTTTCCGCAGTCTCATGGTTAGCCATGTCTATAGTACTGGGACTATGAGAGAGCTCCATTGGAGATACAAATCAAATTATTATATTAGGACTTGATCAGGTACACTCAGCCCAGGACGGCAAAGGTGCAGGAACACAGGTTAACTATTGAAAATGCTTGAGAGAATTGCAGGACATTTTCTCTCTTGCCCTGCTTACTTACCCTCCCTGTTCTCCTAAGGAAGCTGTGCAGACTGGAATGAATTTCAGGCACTTTCTGGCCCCTGATCCTCTTCGCCGTTGTCACTAATGCAAGGTGTATAAAAAAAAGGTTTCGCCGAGGTGAAGCTTTTCCAGGGAACCACATGATGACAAGATCATGGGAATGGAAGGAAACTGGGCTTCTTCCTCTCCCTTAGTAGGAGAAGTGTATGGAACTGCTCAGAGACAGGATTACAGGCAGTAGAAAGGAAGAAGTGATGCTCAGGTCTGAATCCCTTTCTGTCTTCCTAAGCCACAAGCTGCAAACCCAGGTATTGTGTATTTACAGTGTGTAGTGCCCCATGTCTTCCTGAAGAGAAGCAAGCACTGAATAACACTGAATATCTCCAAAAACAAGCTTCTATTTTCCTCCTTTTCTGATTGTTTGTTTTTTTAATTCCAGTGGTAGATCTCATGTGTTACTCAAGAGCATCCAGATGGTGCTTGATGCATGTGGTAGAGGAAGACAGGTGGGCCAAAGGATATGTTTAACAGGCTTCTTGGTGCTAAACAAGATGGCAATCCCTTGGTGCTAAATAAGTTTTCAGTTTTGGTTGCTTTCTGGAAGGTATAATAGGCTGAGTTGTAAAGTACTGTGGAATTAATGGTGCTTTATGTTACAGAAACAAACTCTGAGAACCTTTGTGTGTGTATATATATATATAAAATTTCATTGATATTAAACTTTTTTTCCTTGGTTGTTTTGCACTTAGATCTGTTTTTTTCTTCCCTGTCTACCCATTCTACCTCCAATTATAGCCAAACAGTGCAATAAAAAAGATATTGTTCTGAGAGAAACAGGTACAAAGTCTAATTCAGCTGTGAAACTTCCTTAGGAAATCCTTGGCAATCCCTTTCTGTTTCCTTAAAGATAGTTGCTTTCACAGACACTTCCAGTTATGACAGCTCTCTTCTCTCTCCTGGGATAGCTTTAAGCAAATTCAGGGAAGAATGCTTTGAAAATAACCCAAGAAAAGGATTAGAAAAGAATTAGGATTAATCTTCAAGCACTTAACTAATTCTACTGAGAAAGGCTGGACCAAGGCTGGACTTTTCCAGAGGGGATCGGCTTCTTTGTCTTGTTTCAATTTTGGTACATCCTTCCATCAGGCATATAGTAAGCATGATAAGAGTGTGTTTTCTCTGTGGTGTTTGTTTTCTCTGCCAAGAGGTAAAAGCCAGGATGTGCAGGCAATGGGGACATTAAACTTTTGACTAGACATCTGTACGTTTAACAGTGAGGCTCCAGATTCAGTCTGGACACCTATTTTGGAAGACCTGAGCGTAACACAAAGATTCAGATCAGAGGTGACAAGTGACAACTGCACATAAGCTTGGGAAAACGTTGAAATTGAGGGTTAGCGGGTGGGAAGATTTGGAGTCTTGAATGGAAGATCTAGGAGGGATAGAGTCCCAGGGAGGGAGATGACTCTTATAGGAGGTCTCAGTACAGGTAGAAGAGGTAAAATAGTCCTTGGGGTTTGAACTGGTTGGACAAACACTCCTGATTAGGTAGAGAAATAGGCAAGAAAACAAGAGCAGATGCCCATATAGGAGCTTCTGTTTTGAGATTCATTCATCTTCAAATAGCTTCTGCTGTGGTTTGACATGTACCAGATGCTCCATTTGGCAAGGGGTGGAAAACATAACTATATGACTTACAGGTCTCTTTGGTCCTGTGTCAGGCCTTGAGTTTGGGCTGTGTGTATGCTAGTGAACGTGACACTTTGTCAGACCCGAGACAGACTTTTTTTCATCGTTTCTTATTTACTTCTGAGAAATGTATCCTCAGGAAATGCCAGGGTTGTGCTTGTGCGTGCTCCTGGCCCCTTGAGGTAAGATGCTGGTAGATTGGAGGTGCTTCTGTCGCACTTGAAAATACGTGGATCAAGGGAGGAGGGGAAATGTGCAGTCAAACCTTTTAGAAAAGCTTTCTGCGATTCAGTCCTTCAGCCTGTTCACTTGGAGAGAAGAATGCTGTCTGAACAATCTGTTCAGCTCAGTTCTTCAAAGCTATGATAGGTGCACCACTGGCAGAGTCTGAGGCCCATGCCACCCATCATACCATGGTTTGACTGACATAGGTGAGACTCAGCTCAAGCAATCTGGACCCTGCAGTACTGTAGGGAGAACAGTTCTAAAGTTGGAGACATCTCTGTATCAGTGGATACAGCCATGCCCTGAAGGCCACGAGACCTCCAGTCGTGCCATTCACCTCCAGTGCTGTGTTCTCCGTGCAGGGTAGCTGCTTTGCAACATGTGAGCCATGTGATGGCCAGCACCTCTCTCTTAGGTGAAGCAAGAAGCATGTTATGGGGTGGGAACCTCTCTTCTCCCCTGAAGGAGAGAATTCCAAGCCCTGTTGCAAAGAGCTCCATTGCTTTGTTTCTTGTTTCTGCAAAGTATAGAATTGAATTGTACAATCACAGAATGGCTTGGTTTGGAGGGAACCTTTAAAGATCGTGTAGTTCCAACTCTCGTGCCATGGGCACAGGCATCTTCCCAGATGACGTTTGATCAAGTTTCTAAACTTCCCAACCCACCTGTTCCCTTGGGAAGGAGCATCTATGACTTCTCTGGGCAACCTGTCCCGCTATCTAACCACACTCATATTAAAAAATCTCTTCTGTATGTCAGGCTTGAGATGTGAGCCCATGAAAATCTTATGAAGGTATCTTCCACGAAGTTGGCCCTTTAAACTGGTTTCCTGTGGGTTTGTGGTCTTGAAGGTATGAAGGGGGAGGATAGAGGAGAGAGGAGGTAAAGGGCAGGAGATGGTTCTGTCACGGAGAGAGGAAGTGCATGTCAGAGCCAGCTCAGGAGAATGCAATCATTTCTTGTTCTGTGGTAACTGTGGGAAAAGGTAAGAGAGGACCAGGGCAAGAAAAGGGGAATGAAAGGCCAAAAGGGTGGAATAGAGTTAGTACTTGAGTGGGAGGCCCAGAAGGAGTCCATCAGCTCAGCAGCAGGAGCCCACATGGACACAAGTGTGAGTGCTTGCACCCCAAGCACCATGGGAGAGTCATGGGGAAAGTCTCAAGCATCTCCTTGAGCCTCAGCTTAGCTTCCAGCCGCAGCGCAGGATCTGCCGCATACTGGGGATTTCTGTACCACTTTGGAGGCTCTCTAACATAGCTCCAGCCTGCTCTCATTCCCAAACCAGCTTCATTTACACCTCAGTCTTGTGGGCGAGTTTTCCGCAATGGTTAAACGGGCGTTCGCTGGGCCAAGCAAGGCTTCAGAGGCCATCTCAGAGCTGTGCTCTGTTGTCACACCCACACATGTGTACACACACACATACCAACCCCATATGGACATCTCTTGCCTTCCTGCCAACGGAAACCATTGCCCTTTGCAAGCCCAGCTCACTTTGAAGATGCTATCAGAAGGTGGGTAGAGAGGGGCTGAGGAACCAGGCTCTTCTGTACAAGTACCGCTCCCATTGATGCATGTCTCCTCCACTCCCACAAGACTCTGCAATCTCTCTCTTCAGTTATACATACCACTGTGAGGAACAGGCAGAAGGTCCCACTCAAAGGCTTCTGACCATTTCTTAACCCACAGACCAGTTCAACCTCTTGAGTTTGTGTCACCCAATTCACAAATGACCAGGGAACTATTGCAGAATCTCATGCCTTTTTGTATGCGTTTTCACAGCGGCTAAGATGGGAGGGAGCAGGATGGAGAGCAGATAGGTCCAAAAATTTAAGGGGCAGTGGGCTGCCCAACTGCATGCAAGGCTGGAAACCCAGCACTGGATGAGCGGTGTTGGCTTTTGATTCATGCTAACCTACTTGCAGCCATGCCTACAAGAAGCAAGGCTTGTCTGCATCAACCTCAAAGCTGTTAATATGCCTCAACGACCACAGAACCCAGAAAACATAAGCAGCAACTTACCTCTGAGGAGTGAGAATGGTCTAAACCTCACAGGTTGCCACTGAGGACTGTTGCAATTCTTCAAAGAAGCCAGGGGTGGGAAATACCCATCAAAATAGAAGGAGGGCAGCAGGTCTCTTGCCTCGCTGAAGCTCATCACACAGGCACAATTTTCACTAACCTGGTTCCCTGCTCTAAAGCTCTGAACACACTCTGGGTGTTTCACAGAATAATGTCCTAGGGCAAGACTTGGGCCAAGCACCTTCAAAGGATGGGGTCTCTCTGTTCTTCTGCCCTTTTCCAGCCTTCTTTACACATGGTCCAACGTGGTGATGTGAGGGAAAAGAGAATCATTGAGTCATAAAATCATTAAGTTTGGAAAGACCACTAAGATCATCTTGTGCAACTGTCAGCCCATCCCTACCATGCCCACTAGCCACGTGCCTCAGTGCCGCATCCACATGGTTTTTGAAAGGAGCAAAGGAATCTTTGGGTGTAGCTATAAAAATGGGTAAACGTTTCATGGGATGCCTGAGGCTCACTACCTGAGGCTCACACATGCTTTTGTTGGCTCATGGCACCCTCCCATTCACTTCCCACCCTGACACACACACACTTTTTTTTCCATGTGTCCTTGATTCTTCTTGTGAAGCAGTGGAATGGAGCAGATCACTAGAAAGGATGGAAGCCCAGCCCTGCCTGTGCAGCCACAGGTAGTAACAAGCATATCTTTTGGGTTATGGACCCACACACCACTCCACACATGGTCCGAAACACTCCCCAAATCCTCTCCACATGCTGACTCCCGCTTCTTTTCATTTGGGGTTAGAACTAAATGACCTGCTCTGAAAGTCCCTTCCAACCGAAGCCATTCTATGATTCTGTGATCTACTCTGTTGGTGGCATTGTTTGAGTTTCTAGAATACTTATGTAGACTTTTGCAATTGCACCACATTTTCAAGGTTATTCCCCCCCCCTTTTTTTTTTTTATATTTCCATTTGTTCATGTACTTCAGTCTGAAGCACTCCCCTGACCCCAGGACAGCTTGCTTCTCCTCCCCCATCTGTAATGCTGCCAACAGGGGCAGAACCACTGTGCTTACATTGCACCGCAGCGACTGCGGTGTGCTGGGTCAGTGGTGGGATGGGCGATGTGAACTCGAAGGAAATGAAGAGATGATCACTGCAGTGCCCTCTTTTTGCTTTAGAGTGGTTTTTTTTTTTCCACTTTCCTCCCCCTCTCTAAGCTCCTGTGCCTGCTTTAATCACCATTGCGGAGCGCTGTGCAGAGAGATGGCTGAGTACAAAGTGCAGGGGAAGCAGTGGGAGGGTCAGGTGAGGACTGAGAAGGGCTAGAGGAAAAGGTCAGTGACGCAAACCCAGCGCAATGGTTCTCCTTCAGCTGAGCTGCTCTGCCTTTTGTCCGCGGTGCGCTATTTCTTCTTGCCAACAATTCACACATCTGGGGACCACAGCTCCTTCCACCACCCACGCTCTTCCTCCCCCCTCATGGGGGCTGAGGCAAGGGAGGGGGAAGGAGGAGAGCTGCTGCATGGGGCTGCCAGCATCGTTTCCAAGACGGAAGGGGAATAAAAGCCTCAGAGCAGTCCTTCTCCACAGCCAGCTTCCCTCCAGGCACTGAGAACCTGCTTCTTGCAAAGAAAGAAAGGGGGGTACTTGCTGATGGTTGGTCAGATAACTACATTGGCACTCCTGTCCTTGAAACATAGAAGCTATGGTGCACATTTCCTTTAGAATTCAGGTCTCACCTGTGGCTGAGGGATGGGATCCTGGTGACTGTGGACACATGCTGTCCTTGGGCTGTTTCCAGGGTAAGCATTCGAGTGGAGCCAAGCACTCGATCCCCTCTGTGTTTCTCCTGTTGGCTGCAGCTGTGTACGTGCATTTGTCGGTGTGACTGTGTGCACAGGTGCAGGTAATGGGCATTCCCCTCAAGGCCTTTTCCCCAGCCTGTTCCCAGCCATGCAGCACAGCACCCTACCCAAAGCAGCCCTCCCAGCCCAGTGCTGGCTGCAACAGCCGTCACTGCTCTTTTGAGCCGAAGTGAGCAGGAGAGTGAAACTATTAACTGCTTCAGTGTTCTGTGTACTTTTCTGCTTCTTTTGCATGACGTGTTGGAACAAAGTTCTAAAGAGCCTTTCCCTTGTGTCCGTGCATACCATTCTCAGCAACCAGAATTGGAGGGAAGAGGCATCCTGCTCTTATCCTCCTCTCAAGGAACCAATTTCCATTTTCTCTGAGATCTTCACATCCCATTTACAAATACAGGCACAAATATAGTCAATGGGGTAACAAATTCTTGGACTAGATGACCCTTGTAGTCTTTTCAACCTTAATGATTCTATAATTCTGTGATTCTACAATACTATCTCACATGCAAAACCTTCAGGCTTCTCAGAGGCCACAGAGGGGAAAAAATAGCAATTTTCACATTGCTTCTTTTTTTTTTTTTTTTTTTCCCTCCAAGTGATGATCTTGAAACGTTCACCAAGATTAGGTCAGTTGTCTCAGCATCAAGAAGAAAGCATCAACTTTTTACATGGTGTGATAGTGGTAGGACAAGGGGTAATTGCTTTGAACTAAAAGAAGGGAGATTTAGGTTAGGTGTTAGGAAGAAATTCTCTACTCAGAGGGCAGTGAGGCACTGGCACAGCTGCCCAGAGAATCTGTGGTGCCCCATCCCTGGAGGCTCAAGGCCAGGTTGGATGGGGCCTTGGGCAGCCTGAGCTGGTGGGGGTAGCCCTGCCCATGGCAAAGAGTTGGAACGGGACAGTCTTCGTGGGCTCTCCCAACCCAAGCCATTCTATGATTCCGTGAAGACCGTTCTAAGCCAGCATCCCCAGCTAGAAAATAATAGATTCTTAGTTCACCTTGTGAACTAAGTGTCACCTTAGTGTCACCTTGTCTTGTCAAGCTGCAGAGGTGCTCTGCTAGAGATGGTTTACTTCAGCCTCTCTGGGAGGAAAAGTCTGGATAAGCATGGCATCAAACTTATTTGAAAATAAAATAAACAATATAATTAATCCCCTTCTAATCACTTTGAAAGAGAGAGATGAAGAAAACAGAAATTCCATAGAGAAGGAAGGGAAATGAGAGGAAGCCCTGCTTATCTGAGCACCTGAGAGTTTATTCCCAGGAATCTCCTTGCAGCATCATATATTGCCCTCAAGCAATTTTGAATGTAAAATAAATCTCTGAATTTTTCTCAATTTATTATGTCTGGAAGCCATTATTTCTTCCTATTAGGCTTGCACACAAAGCCTTCCAACTTTAAATAGAGAGAGATGTAACACCTTGACAAGCTACAAAACAAAACAGGGCTTTGCATTTCCAAGCCTGTTCAACTAACAAGGTAATAATCTACCTCAAGACCAATAGCAGTCTCTGGTGCTGGATAGTAAATTGGCCAATGGAACACTTGCTAATTGTGCTTAGGTACAGATTTGGTATAACTCTGGTCTCTAAATCCAGCATTACGCACCTCTAGATCATATAACTTCAGCAGATATCCTGGATATCCTTCAGTACAGGTCTATAAGCAAGTTCACAAGGTGCTTCAGCCTTGCATCTTCAGCTTTTAATGCCAGGATGACTTTCAGGAACTATAAGTATATAGTGTCGCTTCAGACCTGGTCAACGAACACCTGTTTGTCGTGCAGGATCTAGCCTCTGTCCTGAGAATCTCAGTTCTTGAAGAAGTTGGGAAACATCCTTCAGACCCCTTTTTATGCTAAGGAAACAGAGATAGGATGTGAGAGCTGTATAAATATGTCAGGAGTCCCA
Source organism: Tetrao urogallus (assembly GCF_951394365.1). Taxonomy (NCBI): domain Eukaryota; kingdom Metazoa; phylum Chordata; class Aves; order Galliformes; family Phasianidae; genus Tetrao; species Tetrao urogallus. The sequence goes on along the minus strand of NC_136813.1, from coordinate 142,992,455 downwards.
TAAGTATGTCACCTTCCTTCCGCTTCACACTGATAAGCTTTCCATCGCAGGTGTCCCAGGCTAAGAACATCCACAGATGTAGATACTACAGTTTAGCAGCCATTTGTCACATTGCCTCAAACACATGCTCTCCTCCCCACAGTATGTCCATGCGCTCAAAGAAGGGCATAGGTACTGGCATTCTTTCAGGTCACTGAGCCCACGGATGTTCTGTAGAATCACAGAATCACAGAAGGTTGGAAAAGACCTCTAAGATCATCTAGTCTAGCCATTCACCTACTTCCAATATTGACCACTAAACCATGTCCCCAAGAGCCATGAGACAGAGCATCTCATGACTGCTCCATGTTCATGTTCATGCAGATGAGTTTATGACCAACCAGGCTAAGAGTGAAACTGCTTGAAAGTAGTATGCTTCCCCTCCCATTCTCGTTTCTCTTCTCTGGGCCTGTGACCATCACCAGCAGGGAGGGAAAGTGAACACTTCCTCCCACCTACAGCCTCAGACTTGCTGCACGTGAAAGCATCTGCAAATAACTCAGCTTTCTACTACTTTTATCCATGTTCTTCCACAGCCTGCAGGACTAGAGAATTTCTGTTCTTGAACACTGTGTTCAATTTCACTTTCACTTATTTCACTTTCTGTATCTGATGTCTTCTGCTATTATCAGGCAGATCTATTGGGTTGCTCTCTGTGGGACAAAAGCTGGACAAAAGTACGTGATCGCAGAACTTAAATTCCATCATTTAAGTGCTACTCCTCTTAAACACGGTTATGTCAATTAACCTGGGGGCAGTGTCTAGTCTGTAACAAAAGTGTCACTAGGGATGTTAGACTGGGGGAACGAAACCAGTTTGACGCTTTAATGCCACACCAAGGTTGCCATTTTGGTACAAAGCAGAGCCTCTTGCATCCTGGTAATGTTAACAAATTTGATAAAAAGATCACTGGTACAATAAACAATGGCTCCCTGCAGAGCCATTTTAACAGATGTTTATCGGAGTAGAACCAAAGTTTAAGGGGAAGATAACAGCAGATACAGAGCAATGTTGTAGTTTTGAGAAGCGCTTGTATGTGCAGGGCAGGAAATTCAAAGTAAAGGTTAAGAGAGCATTATTTGGAAAGTACCAGAAATAACTTGAAGAGCGTCTAGAGATCTTCACAATATATCCTAGCCAAAAGCGAGCTTTGGTGGCCATCGGGGCCATCTCTGTCCACATCTCCATGCTTCCTGCTGAGTCTACAACCTTCCCTCCACTCAAGTTAAGAAGATCACAGGGACATGACATTGAGATGGATCTACAGAGCCCTCCACCGAGCTTGTCCCTGGTAAGCTGGATGATTTCTAAACCACAAGCAAGGCATCCCAATGAGCTTGGGACCTCAGCTCCAGCTGAGAGCCAGCAAAGGGAAGTGATGTGTCTAGCCTAACCAGCTAACGAGACAATAAATAATGCCATACTTTTGCACTTCACACTTCTTCACTCTCTCTCTATTTAGTGAGAGTATTCCCCTGTCCACCCTGAAGAGTCACTCAGCAGACGTGCAACTGAAAATGAGAAGTTTCAGCAGCACTGCATTTCTCTTATGAAAGCAGAAGGGAGGCAAAAGATCAACCTGTCCCAGCCTTGAGAGCTGGAAAAAACTGACATTGCTTCTGACACACTGATCTGGCCCAAGCAACACCTTTAACCAAACCCTCAACTGTGCACTTTCACCTGCTGCTTTAACTCTGCACAGCTGAGCTTATGGGTGAGCTTGCATGCCTCAGTCACCGTTATAAGGACAGGAAGGCAATCACTAGAACACCTCACACTTATCCTTGACGGTGTCGTTTGTTTGGCTTTTTTAAATTGCAAATGGCACCATTCCTAAGAACACCAATGTAAAGGAGTTTAAAAGTGCCCAAGTCTCAGTAGTGCAGTGTCCTTAGCAACCAAGCCTGAAAACTGTGTATCAGATAGGGTCTAGACACAGCCCCTTCTTTCTACTCCATGAAGTTGTTGTTTTAATATATTCTCAACGTGTTTCCAACAGATATTGACAGTACTAAGGCAGTCCATGCATTCACGCATGGGTGTTTTCTGTTAGATGATCAGTCAGACCATTCTTCCTTCCCCCACAGTTTTGGAAAAAATCAATCAGTTTCTGATTCTTGCACATTAAAACAAAAACAAAATAGCGAGGAAATCAGTGGGATTTTCTTTGCTTGATTAGCCGTGCAATAAAACGTGTGCTTTTTGCTCTTTCTTTCCCAAAGTGAAGGAAGGTGCAGATTTCTTTGTCTGAAGGATAAATTAGAAAAATGATGGTAAACATGAATACTGCATTGCAGCTGCAAAGCTGGTGATACCGAGAAGTTAATCACAGAGCACGTCATTGCTTCAGCCAGGACTTCAGCACCAGCGTAGCTGCAGTCATGCTAAGAGCTTCTGGGAAATGCTGTGTCCTGATGATCCATATCAGGAGAATCTTCTGTCTGGATGTGGTGTAGAAAAGCCCTCAAAGCCAGGAGTTTGTTTCAGGAGAAGCCGAGAGCAGGTGCCACACATTGGGCCCGATGGCTGTCTCCAATACCTTGGGGACACGTAGGATTGCAGCCGGTTCTTTGGGAAATATAGATCTGATTTGAACAGGTTGCTGGTAGCAACTTGTGAAGTCTGCAACAAAGGCAAGCAAGCATAGAGCCCATTCTCACTCATGTTCCTCAACAGGGCTGGCTGATCACACTCTCCAGTTTCTCTCTTGCCAGTCTTCAGATTGTCAGCAAGAGCATCCAGATGACACCTCTGAAACCCCTGGACTGTGTCAAGAGCAGGAAAGAGATGTTGTGCTCCAGACCAGTCCATGTGCTTGAGGCTGTGTTGCAGTTTGAACTGAAATGCTCTGCCAGAAATGACTTTCAGGACCCAGCATTGCAGCCTCATTCAAAATGCTTCTGCCTATGCCTTCAAATCACTGTTTTGCTCCAACATTCTCTCTTCTTAAGATCTGATATGTTCTTGAGACCCGCTGTCTGGCTGGACTGCCTGTGACTAAGAACCCATCCTCCTCCCACACCCTTTTTCCACTACCTGAAACCAACATCCCTTTGTTGTTACAGGAGGCCCCATCCTCCAAGTTTGTTTAGTCCTCAAAAAGGAACTGCCTGCAGACCTGGGATTTGTAATTTTGGGTTGGGAGAATGTGATGGCGGACAATGTGCCTTGGCCTTGAGCTGCTCTAAGAAAGAAGAGTGAAGAGCAGGGAGAATGGTGACCACTGTGTGCGTAAAAGGAGAGTCTCATCTTCCTGCCACACACCAGTGGCCATCTTTGTACTGTCCAAACCAAACAGGAAATGTGAGGTGTTGTGTTTCAGAGAATTCTATTTGTGTATGGAAAAAGAGAGGTGTGTGGGTTCACATGTGTGTGCAAGTTTATTTATGAGCCAGGCAACTAGTGGGCCTATGGACTGGTGCATCTGGATTGGCTTGGGAGGGCAAGTCGTGTTGGGAAGATGTTCACAGTGAACGGCTCTTCTATTATTAACTGTTCCATGGAGAACTGGGGGCAGATTGAGCGTTAGAAGAATTGATGTATTTTTTGCATCCTGCTGACATGGACTAAGCCATGTGAAGTAGGCACTGCAGTTGTTGTGGGCTAGCATAGCCTGTCTGAACTGAGAGGTTCAACTCACAGGGAAGGGTTCTTTTTTCTGTGGTGTGAGTGGGATGTTTTGCTGGGTAGGCACGCTACAGGACAGGTGTTCCTGTGGTGTCACATCATCTGAAGTGTGAGGGTTGTGCTGCTGGCTCGCTCAGTGCTGCCCTTGTTCCACTCCAGCTCTGACCCAGGATGGATCCTCTGAAACTAGGGCACTGGTGGCCATGCTGGTTTCATTCTGGTGTTGCTTAGGTCAATGACTCGAGCTATTTTTTACGAAGTGGTTCATTTTGTATTTCTACAGCAGAGTGACTCCTTCCTCAGTTTCAAATTGACCTGTGCATGTATGCGGACCCTGAAAGTGAGCTTCTCTGGGCTGAAAAAGGAAGTTAAAGGTCTGTTGATGGTGTCTGGAGAGGACAGGTCTTTCTCCCTCTCTTATACTTCCCAGTAATAGTTACAAACTGGTCCGTAGTATATCTGAGCATTGTGAGCTAACACCTGATTCTCCACCCTTGTTTCTGCACCTATTGCTTTACCAGCAGGAAGTAGGACGTGGTTTGGGGCTTTTTATTCTCGGCCTCGCTAGCCTTTTCGATACTTTGGGGCCTCGTCTCATTCTGACAAGGCAAGCAAGCAGCAGCTTCCTGTGCAAAGGTGAGAGGGAGCAGACAAAGACTGAACACACACAAGAGGAACAGCTCCGCAGCAGACCAGCCTGTCTCCTCTCATGCCAGCAGCACTGGCTGGTGGGTGGATGTGCTCTGAGCAGAGCTCCCCTCCAGCCCCTCTCCCTGCTCCCTGCTTCCCTCCCAGTTGGGCCAACAGCACCTGCATCCATCTGTCCTTGCAACCCCAACTCTGGAGCACCGGGTGCCTGGAACTGGAAGGTAATGCAAGTGATGCCAGCTCTGTCCCACGTGGGGGTGGCTGATCTGAGAAGTGTCTTGGATGGAGTTTCGGTCTGACAAGCTGATTTTTGTCGCTGGGGAGGGCTTAGTGCGTATTTATCTCTGTCTTTCCACAATCCTCTCAAATCATACCCCGCATCTCAAAACGACTTCGTCTGGTTTCTTTCTTTCCCTTTTTCTCCCCATTTGTCTATGAATGTGTTGTCATCCTGTTTTTCTTCCTCTGATCCTAATCTTTTATCATGACTGGGATCTATAGCATGCCGCATGCCAGCCTTTTAAAAAACCCCCAGCTCCCACTTCCCCAGTAGAACTCAGCAGAGTTTTGCCTTGTGCCCAGCCCTGCCTGTGTGGAAAGGTGAGGATGGTCCCTTCTCCTGCAGGCAGTGACAGACCTCAAGGTACGGGTGTGCAGGTGGATAGGGAGAGGGGGATGCTGGCTTGAGCATAAGCCCCATTTGTGGAGATTGGCTGCACAGGCTTTGCAGGGGTTACCTGATTGCAAAGCCTGAATTTTCTGCTATGCCTGAAAGCACACCTCTTTTCAAGGCAATGCAGGGTCTGCTTGGCAAGGATGGTGCATAGTTTGTGTGTGACTGTTATATTTTATGATATGGTAAATCTTTGCCTTTCCAGAGCTTGGTAAACTTCCCTGATTTTTCCCAATCCCAATTCAAAATCTACCTCCTAAGCCAATTTCTGGTAGTTGCAGCCCTCTCATTCAGCAGACCCCTAGTGATTTCAGTCCCAGGACTTACCAAAAAAAGCCGTGTGCAGCCACGGCAGCATTCTCTACCTGAGTCAGCAGCAGCCTGAAACAGTGTGTGCAGAGTACTGTGTGCTCACACACATTTCCAGAAGGCATCAACTCTGCAAACAGACCATCTGTGTCACTCTGTGGATGGTTTCAGTGCTGAGCAAAGCAGCACCAAGGCAGGAAAATGATAAAGTGCTGAGGAAAACCAGACTGGAGTAGAAGGGGTATGAGTTTCTGAGTGTGGAAGACAAACACTGGTTTTGAGCTCAGGGAGAGTGGATACCCAACGTGAATTGACAACTTCTTAATTAGCACTGCTGAACGAGGTTGTGTGGGGGATCTTCTCTCTTTCAGTGTGTCCCCAGAACAGATGAAGCCCTCCTCACTGCTTCTGCACCACCTCTTGCTTCTCATTCTGATTCCTCTCTCATTGGCATCAGACTCTACGCAAGGTAAGAAATGATCTCTTGTGTTGGTGTAGTTGTTGAGTAATGCCCACGTTGTAACATACAACCAGAGGAGGCTGCATTAATGAGAGAGCTTTTATCAGCACTCCAATGTCCAAAGGCAGAAAGCAGCCAAAGGAGTGATTGGCTCTGCTTTTCTTACCTGGAGACAGCTATCTTACTGAGGAGTCTGTCTGTTGTTTGTAATGGGGCAGAATTGTCTGGGCTTAATGGCTGCTGCTTAATGCCAAAAGTCAAGTAATTGCTAATTCAACCACAATGCTGTCCATCTCTTCCCTGCTGACAGGCAACTCCAGTCTCACTTGTTGGTATGACTCGAGGGCAGCTCTCCTTTGTGACTGGAACTCAGGCAGGGACCTTGCTGATGCACCGTGCAATCTGACGATTTTATCGAAGTACGAATTTTGTGACAGGTGGGTGACTGGGAAGGCCGAGGGAAGGCAATGCTTTGAATGAAAAATGTCCTGGAGAGAACATCAATGTAGCCTCCTTCTAACAAAGCCAGGTGTGGTGGAGTTACACAGCTGAAGGGTTTGCCTTTGAAATCTGTCTGTCTCCGACCCCAGGTGATCTGAGATATTGGTCACTGCTCAGTGTTTGTCATCTGGGGGTTCTAAACTGCCTAGCACCACTTATATCCCAACTCTGTAATGCTGTGTTAATTTTCCAAAAATCCTTCATCCCTAGTAGCAACCCTCTGTATTGAAAGCCATTTTTGACAGAACAGGGGAATGTGCAAAGAAAGAGGCAGAGGGAGATCTATAGGGATCTTCTGCTCTTTGCCAAAGTGAGATGGACACGACAGGAAAATTGCACACTGAGCAACAATGAGTGAAAGAATATATTGTTCTCCTGTCATTTTTCATCCCTGGCCCTTATGCCCCTCTGAGTCAGTGATACCCCAGAAATGGGCAATGGAGCTGTGGAAGGTCTGGAGCACAGGTCTGATGGGGAGTGACTGAGGGAAGTGGGATTGTTCAGTCTGGAGATGAGGAGGCTCAGGGGAGACCTTATTGCTCTCTACAGTGACCTGAAAGGAGGTTGTGGTGAGGTGGGGGTTAGTCTCTTCTCCCAGGTAACAACAATAGGACAAGAGGGATTGGCCACAAGTTGTGCCAGGGGAAGTACGGATCGGATATTAGAGAAATTTTCTTCTCAGAAAGAGCGGTGCTGCAGTGGCACAGGCTGCTCAGGAAGGTGGTGCAGTCACCGTCCCTGGTGGTGCTCCAGAACTGTGCAGATGTGGCACTGAGGGACGTGGTGAGTGGGCATGGTGAGGAGGGCTGATGGTCAGACTAGATCATCATAGAGCTCTTTTCTGACTTTAATGGTTCTATGATGTTTTCCTCTCACAAAGGAGGAGGGGTCGGTATGCAGCCAGTACTGCAGCGGGGGCTGGGCTGTTTCTCTGTGGTCTCCAAGTATGACATTTTCAGTAAGAAGAGTTACTGTCCTACTCAGGGATTCTCTGAGTGCCTATCATAAGAAAAGACTAGTGTGGTTTTGGCATGGTTAAGTTGCTCCTGACTGTCAGTAGAGATGTCTCCAATGGGGTGAGGTAGGCAGACACATTCTGAGGCTGGGTGCATGGACCTTGACAACCAAACATATCCTTGCCCTGTGGAATTGAATCAAGAAGTAAGGTATGTTCCTGGCTGGCTGGGATGTGACCTGGTTTGGAAAATGCCTCCTGCCTGGTATCTGAGATGCTATAGGGCTGTCAGCGGCTTGAAGGAGATTAGTAAAACCCTAAAGGGGCTGAAACTGGCAACTGTCTCCCAAATCAATATGTAGCAGGGGAGTTAGACAGAAGCTTGGAAGCCTCGTATTGTCTTTGGTTTGAAATATCTGGGATGCATTTGTTCTCCATGTGCCAGCACATAAAACTTGTCTGAGTGATGCAGTGGGGAGGGAAAGACGGACTATGTCCTAGCTGTAAGCTGTTCGATGAGTGTGGTAGGATGCAACATACTTTGAAAGGCCTTTAGTGTCAGATAAAATCTGACTACATGTAAAACAGATTCCCCAGCTTACTGGAATTCTCCTGTTTAAAACCCAGGTTACATTCTTCATCTGAAAGATCTGAGCATTGTGCGTTACCCAAGGCAGAACACATGACTGGGCTGAGGAGATGCATCAAGATTTTCAGCAAAGACTATAATGTGAGTAATTCCTTTAGGATGTCCTGACTAATTGTAAGGATGGTATGTCAATTTTAGGAATATAGAGTGTGACTCTCAGGAGCATTATGAAAATCCAAGCCTTGACTGCAGTTTTAGGCTTGGGCTTGTTGTGTGTTGCCCTATGTGGGGCATGAGCTGGGTCATAATGCCCTGAGTCATGCAGAAGAAGTGCAGGGTAGATTGTGTGCAGCGTCCCATATCACATTTATCTAGGTGTTGCCCCCATCTCTTCCTCTGAGGAGGAATGACCATGACCCCAGCTCTGAAGACACCTCTAGACCTCATCTCCCTTGAAGAGTTCAGTACCATTTTCCAAATTATTAACTACTGTGGATCCTGGTAAAATGTGCCAAATGCAAGATGCAACAGCTGTACATCAATGAAACCAATATTGATACAAATCCTCTGCTTATTATTCGTTATTTAAATCAGTCTCTTTTTTCAGGCTTGTTGGGTACTTCCCTCAGTCATATCCAGAAATTGCTGTAATTTCTGTGTTTTCAGAAAGAAAAAATAAAATAGCTAATTCCCCTTATTGGCAGAGTCACAACGGGTTCTGACAACAGCCAAGCTTTTTTACTTTCACACATCATATGTGAAGGCAAATTGTAGGGCTGGTAAACAACTCCATAAGCTATTCTTTCAAACATGTTTTCTTTCTAATCAAGCTGTTTGGTCCATTTCTTATTCAGATCTGTGTGATGTACATAGCTCTTTAGTATCATCGCAGAACTGTGTTCTATCAGTTCAAGAGTTCTACTCATTTCAAGAGTAAAATTGAATACCAATGTTATCTCAATCTTACCAGTGAACATAAAGCATTTTAGTCAAAATATTTTATCTCAATAAATGTCACTTGCTGAAAGTAACTTTTTCCTGCTTAGTCAGCACATACAGCAATCCCAGCAAAATACCGTACCAAAATATTTTGTGCCCTGCTCTTCAGTGAGCAACAACAAAAAATGAGTAAAGAGTTTTGTTTCCTCTGCTGAAAACTGAAGCTTTTGCTTTTCAAAGACAAGTGTCACCCGTACTTATTGTCAAGAATTTTTAACTCTCTTATATGCAGGCAATACTTGGAAGTATCAGTGGTTATTGATGAGTCTCCTTGTTACTAGTGGTAAATTTTCTTTGCAGATGCAATGCTTCACTGCTGCAGATCGTCTTACCATGTCTGTACACTGCCAGACTGGGGACAATAGGTCTATACCTGCGCGACTGGAGGATTTTAGTCCACTTCGAAATAGTGAGTGCTCTTCTGTCTTGCAGTCCTTGAAGCTTCCCTATGAAGGGTTACCCAATTCCTTGTCCCTGTCTACAACTATGCAACACTCACAGCAGAATTACCTCTTTTCACTGTCCCCTGCTACAACTAGCAATTTGACCATATTGACTCCCATGCCATTTAGTGTGCAGTGTGATGTCATGTCAGCCACTTCCCATTCTGCTCTGTACGTGGGACACTGATGAATGATAATACATTGTGATAGGAGTTCTGGCTTCAAACAAGCTATGACAGCTCAGCTGACTTTCTGAAAAATACGTGCTACAAGGAGAGAAAGTCTTGCTGCTCTGCCCCTCCTACAAGACATGTGCTTCCACTCTCCTTTAAGCCAGCTTTGCCAAGAATCAATCTGCTGACTTGATTCAACTCACTAATCCAGTCAAAAATCATCTTCTTAGTTCTTTTTTTTTTTTTTTTTTTTTTTTTTTTTTTTTCTGGATGTGTGAGTTTATTTGGCTTGAGAAGACATCCAGTGAAGTTACTGCAATGCGAGTCATAAGAAGTCATGCCTGGAATCAGGGGTTGAGAAGATTCACCCCAGACAGTCTGTGTAACTCCTGCCCCTGTGGCTGTAGCTCTCTGAAAGAGCAGCTGAGAAGAAGCTGTCACCCCAACTGTGCTCCTTTCCTGTCCATACAACTGCCTTGTGGATAGCCCCATGAGACAGGATGAATGCAGTGGCCATTCTCACAGGCTACTGGAGGAGCTGCCTTTACTGTACTCCCAGGCCTTTTGTCACCAGGGCCAGTGGGTAACAAGGATGAACAGAGAGAAGGAAATCACTAAGGATCTCACTCAGCCATGGATGGCTCTGTGTGCCTATGCACCAACCCAGCTGCCACGATGTCTGACACTGGAGCCTGGTAACAGACACACAGTGCACTGGTGACATTCCAGCTCTCTTTCTCTTTCCAGTAAAACTGTGGCCTCCAGGAAACCTTCAGCTGTTCAGCAAAGCTAAAAACACCTACAACTTAACGTGGAGTCTGAATATTTCCTCTCACTACTTGAATGGGGAGCGGCAATACGAAGTGCGGTACCGAACCACGAGTCAGTCATGGGAGGTGAGTAGACACCATACAGAACCTGGTCTTCCTTACATCACCCAGGAAATTCCTCTCAGATTGAAACAAGTGACAGTATAGAGAATGGCTTCAAGCTGCGCCAGGATAGGTTCAGGCTGAATATTAGGAAAAACTTCTTCTCAGAAAGAGCGGTGCTGCAGTGGCACAGGCTGCCCAGGGAGGTGGTGCAGTCACCATCCCTGGAGGTGTTCCAGAGCCGTGTGGATGTGGCACTGAGGGACGTGGTCAGTGGGCATGGTGGGGGTGGGCTGACGGCTGGATTTTATGATCCTAGTTGCCCATCCTTCATGATTCTATGATTCTGTGAAGCTGGAGAGGGGTTTGCCTCCCCTCTCCATTTTATGTGTGTCATCTGCTGCCAGTGTTTGGTAATGACATGGAAAGAGATGGGAAGCTCATTTTACTTGGTGCTGTCACGAAAGAAATCCAGGTAGCTCCAGGGCACACCTGAAAGTGATGAGAAATACAAAGCAATGGGCAGGTATCCTCTGGGATGAAAAATGCAAAGTGAAGATTTGTCCTCCAGTGCCAACAAGCAATGCACAAAGTGGAGGGATCTGAGACAGGTCCTCTCTGAGGGCCTTGGAAAGAATGAATATATGAGCCACAGCAGGATGCTGGAGATGCTCTAATTTTGTTCCTGTTCCAGGAAGCCAAGACCTTCATCATTAGTCAGGACCAGATGTGGGCACCTTTTGAAAGACTCTCCCCCAACATGAAGTACGAGGCTGCTGTCCGTGCAAAGCCAGGTACCTCAAGTACCTGCAGAGGTGTGTGGAGTGACTGGAGCAAGACAGTACTGTGGAGCACACATGTTGAAGGTAAGGATCAGAGTCAGGCAGCCTGACGAGGAGAGGGAAGAGGGAGCTCAGATAAAACAAGGCAGGAAGCCCAAGGCAGGAGGCCCAAATCAGGATGAAAATCTGGAATAAGAGGGGTAGGAAGGATTGCATTAACTGAAGAACAGTGAGATGATTGGAAACTGTCAGTTCCTCCTAATCTGTCAGGTCAGTCTGGCTTAACAGCACATAAGCACAAAGATTCCCAATCCCAACGGATTAAATAGCAGCAACCCCTCTGCCTCCCAGAGGGCAGGCAAAATTCAGAAGGTACAAATCAGGGTCAGTTCAGTGAAGACACTGATCGGTGCAATGAGACTTGAGTCTAGGAAGCAAAGTCTCATAGAGAAGGAAAGAGATTTACAGGTGTGTAAGTCCCTCCCAAAAAGCTCTGCTGAGAGTTGCACCAGTCATTACCATTAACCACAGCATGGTGGACACCTACAGCCTTGAAATACAAAGCTCTGAGCAAGCCTCTGTAGTGAGTCATGAGCTGTGGTCTCTGCCACATGTTTCCTGGAAAACAAGCTGCTAGAGGTTATTCCTCTTCACGTCACCCTGCTCTGTCCCTGCCCAGTCCCTCCCTGTTGTTCCTGATGCTGATATAAACACAGGAGCTATGTTTAGAAAGGGCACTGTGTTGCTGTGGCGATCAAATTTTGACAGTGTGTGATGTCAGTGAACAGGATACAGCCGCAACCAGTTGTCATAGCAACCAAGACCCAAAGATAACCAGGGTACCAAAGGCAGAGGAGACAAAGTGATGTGAATCGTGTCTCAAGGACAGGCAAAGAAAGGGCTTTCTAAAACTGTCTTCTTTCGTATCTTTCTGCTTCCTCACAAGTGCTACAGAAAAGCTGTGCAGGCCCAGAGCAAAAGCCCTTAGAGATGGAAGGAGATGGGGGTAGCAGGCAGAGGAGCCAGGCACCAGAGCAGCATAACCAGGCAAAGGTGCCTTCGGGAGATGTGTGAAAGAGGCAGATTAAAAAAGTTGGAGATGATGCCAGAAAAGGTTGAGGAATGCTGGCAGAGCTAGTAATGAGGAAATTCACTCACTTTGTCCTATCCTTACAATTCAAGTGTCAAAATTAGCATGTGGTGGAAAGCTGTAGCCTTCTGAAAGCTTTCCTCCATATATCCAAAGGAAGAGGCTAAGCCCTTGACCCCAGCCTTGTCCCTCCTTGGTCCTGCTGCCCTCTCACCCAGACCCATGAACCCCATGATTCTATTTTTCCACTGACTCATAATGCTCTTTGAATTCCGCAACCCCTCTTAAACTGATTGTAGGACTCCCTGCTTCCTTTTGCAATGAATAGGGCAGGATGTTGAGCACTTCTACTAGTGGACTGTGACACCTCATCCATGGCAGTCCTCAACTGTGGTGCTGTTATGAAGAGGGAATTCCAGCTGTTTAGCAAGAATTATCTGTTAAACCATGCCAAGCAGACACTGAAACCCATCAAAGCTGCAACGCATCCCACATAACAGAGAAGAACTCATTTATCTGACCTATATATTCTGCTCTATTCAATTCTATCCCATCCCATCTCATTATAATTATATTTTATTATATTACATTGCATTATGCTATATTATTATTATTATTATTATTATTATTATTATTAGCAACTCATCATATAATAATAACATGGAAAGACTTAGTTAGATCAGTCTGAATAGCCATGAATGTGCTGTAGCTCCAACGCCCAGAACCCTGGCTAAATGTTCATGGCAACTCCCTCCTTGTCTCCTATCCTGCAGGAACATCCCGGCCAGTCCTGCCAGCGATTATAGTGAGCACGTGCGTCTTTGTGATCATTGGGTCTGCCTTCCTTATAAACTTACGGACCCCAAGATGGTAAATGAGAATCAGTTTTCCTGTTTGCTGCTCTGCTGTATATTGTGTGTCTTTCATATTCTTGTTTATTTTTTAACAAGCATTACTCGGCATACAGAGAGACTCATATTATTCATGTCTCAGCATTTTGAAGTGAGATTAGAAATGGCTTCAGGTTTTCTCTTCTCTGGACAGGCACACAGAAACTGGGCACTAATCCTAGAATTGTAGAATCATTAAGGTTGGAAAAGACCTCTGAGATCACTCAGTCCAACCATCAGCCCACCCCTACCATGCCCACTAACCATGTTCCTCAGTGCCACATCCACACAGTTCTGGAACACCTCCAGGGTGACTCCACAACCTCCCCGTGCAGCCTGTGCCACTGCAGCACCAAATGATACTGGTGACAAAAATATTCTCAGGGAAGAAGGCAGCAGAAGTTGAGATGGTTTCTTTGTAAAGAAAGAAGAAAGGTATTAATTTAAGATGGACACAAGTAAAATCACTGCTCACTGTGCTCTGCCTTCAGACATAACAAAAAGGTGAGGAAGGACTAGCATATATGGCACTATATATAATATATATATATTATATATATATAATATATTTATTTATAATTATATATATAATTATATATTATATAATATATATAATTATATAAATATAAAAATAAATATATATAATTATATATTATATATAATTATATATATATAATATACTGTATATAACTATATGGCACACAGGGAGACAAAGAGGCCTATCTCCACAGAGTGTAATTAACTTGTGAGTTTGGATGAAGGATAATGCTGAGGTAAGATGCAAGGAAGGATTAGACATGCATGAATAAAAATAGCATCTGCAGTGATGTAAGTTTGTATTCAAGTGATGTTAGTTTATATTTAAAAACTAGCAAATTCTCATGCTTCAAGAGTGCCTTGATTGCCTGCAGAGGTCAGAAGGGTCTCTTCTCTGAGCATCCCAGAGCAATGCACTAGCAATGTGCTGACAGGATCAGCCAACCTCTTGGAGGGACCAAGGAGCAGATAATATCACTTCATGCTGCCTCAAGTGACAACACATTGGTTCCAGTAAAGCGGAGGTCATTCTACTGTTGTATGGCATGTGCTCATGGGCTTGCACATCCAATAAGTTCCAGCTGTATCATTTGGCGAGGTCCTGTTCATGTCATGTGGTCCACTGAGTTATTGTGGTGTGAGCAAAGAGAGGGACATCTTGCAGTAGCTGGGCCGTGAAAACAAGAAACCTTTCCAGACCTATAAATGAGCAGAGGGCAATGGAGATGCTAAGGTGACCACCAAGGTAGAGAAGGCTGTGAACTGTTGGTTGTGAGCCTTTGGGATCACTCTTATACTTTACCTTTCCCCCACATCAAGATAGTAGCTGTGAGCTGCAGTGCTCCTCCACCTCCACAGTGCCAGAGAGGTTAGGATCAGGCCCCACTTCGTTTCTCAATCTCCCTCTCTTTTCTCAAGGTTTAAGAAGATCCTGAAGATTCACATCCCAGATCCTGAGAAGTTCTTTCCCCCACTCATCTCTGTTCACGGAGGCGACATTCAGGTACAAGAAGTGTCCAGATGGTTATTAGGGAAAAATGAGGGAGAGGATGGTCCAGCTGCTTGTGCCTTGGGCAGATATCGGGTGCGTGGACCTACACGTGCACAAACAGCCCATGTGTCTGTAGCACCAGATGCTGGGTTCTCTGAGTTTTATTTTTTGACCTAAAACCTGACACCCGGTTGATGCATCTCTGATTTCAGAACTGAGAAACGGCAAACCACGCAAACCTCAGCATGCTGCTCCCCTAACAGGACACCCTGAGAAAATAAAAAGAACTTGTGGGAGGCAGCTTGATCTCTCAGATCCCCTTCCAGCCTGCTTCTTTCCCTCCACCTGTCCCAGACTGCCCAGCTCTTCACAGATTTTCTGCTTTCTCTCCCTTCTGGCTGATGGCTTTACCTTTGCTCTTGATGTGAGTTACCATTATTCTGGATGATATTTAGCCATATTCTACATTCTTCTTTCTTTTCCTTCCCTACCTCGTCTTTCACCTCTTTCTTCCTTCCCCAAATTCTTCTTGAATATGGGCAGCTGCAAGGAGACAATTACCATTCTGTGCATTTTTAAAGGGAGCATCAGATGCAAGACTGGGAGGTGGTCCCATGAGCAATCTCACTTTAAGAAGGATGGAGACAAAATGCAGAGGATCCATAAGACAGCAAAGCTTTGGAAAAGTCTAAGTGCAAAAAGCCTTTGAAAGCTAAACTTAGAAGGGAAGAGATTGCCAGGGAGTGAGGTGCAGTGGGCATCAGAGTCACTTTCTCAGTGTTGAAAAAAACTAGAAGAATTTGCTTTACTGTCTATAAATGAAATTAAGTTGGATATTATCAAAACCGGATTATTTATAAGGATAACGGCACACTGCAGGATGTAACTTGTGGTGAATGTAGAAGTCCAGTCACAATCAAATTGGAAGAGCAGTTCAGACAAGAGAGCTGCATGCAGCCATGTAGAAGTATTAAAAATTGGTTCAGTTCCTAGGAATAGATTGCATGAGACACAGCTGAGTACTGCTTTCTCTGTTTCCACCTCCACTCCTCATTCCAGTCTTGTCACTTTATCTTTTTCCTTTCCTCTCATCTCCTGTCCTCTCCTCTCTCTTCTTTCCTCTCCTCTCTTCTTTCTCCTTTTCTCCTCACCTTTCCTTTTAGTCATCCCTCCTCAATTACCTCCAGAAATCTCAAAATGGATTTGCAAGATCTGCTATTGATTTTATAGTGACAGAAAGATATAGTGCCTTTGAAACACTGCAACTGGGACAACACAGACATGGATTTCCGTATCCCCAGTTCCAATTGCTTGGGCAGACAAAAGGCCACTTAATAGCTCAGAAGAAGAGGCTCTTTGTTCCTCACTGTGTTATATTTTGAGCATAACAGTCTCTCTCCTATGTTTCTTTCCCATCAGAAATGGCTCTCCTCCCCATTCTCCACATCTGCCATGTGTGTGAACAGTACAGCCCCAGAAATCTCAATGCTGGAGGTGATGCAGAAGAACGATCAGGATTCCCAGCTTTCCAAGGGAACTTTGGCACCTGATCCTCCCTCAGAAACCAGTGGACACTCTGTGTCCAGCTGCTTCACCAACCAGGGCTACTTCTTCTTCCACCTTCCCAACTCCTTTGAGATCGAGCCCTGTCAGGTCTACTTCACATATGAGCCTTTCGCCCAGGAGAGCAATGGCAGCGAGGACAGCGAGACTTACCATGATCTTCCCTCCCCAGACCTCTGCACACTGGCAGAGGACATGCCAGTGTTGCCCTATAACTTTCTGCACTATATACATGGGATCCAGGGCTTCCAAAATATCTCCTTCGTGGCAGAGACACAAAGTGAAACCCAGCGGGCCGTGGCTTCCCTGTCAAGAGCAAGCACCTCACCAACACCAGTTCTGAAGCAGGATGAGCAGATGACTGACAAAGCAGCTTTACAATATGCTGAGGCCCCATGCCAGGTGGACATAGACTTTCCTGACTCACCAGACCTACATGACAACAATACTTCTGATGTATCAAGTGGGAAAGCAGGCCTTCCAATTGATCCCAGTGCTCCAGCAGCACATGCTACCTCTTCCTTTTCTCAGCCTACAACTCTAAGGCAAAACCAGAATGAGGATCTTTGCAGAACAGCCTTTTCCAGCCAAGTGCCAAACACTGGTGCCTACCTTTCTCTTAAGGACCTCCAAAGCCAATACAGCCATGGCTCTGTCTAGGATCACTTGGGGGAAGTCTACAAGCATAGGAAAGACCTTCTATGTGGGGAAGACTAGATGGACATTTCTCCTATTTAGAGCATGAATGTAGTCTCCAGTCACTGAACCACTGGAACTGTTCTTTAACGAGGCTGGAGAACAGTGTTACTCTAGAGGGATGCAAAACTGCAGAAGGAATAGGATGGACAAGGCGTAAATTCATAGATGGGGCTGATGACAAAGTACATGGAGACATCTCTTCCTGACTAACCCAGAGTGTCTTTTATTTTTTTTCCTATGATGTTCTTCCTCATTTCAGGTTTTAATCAAAGTACATTCTGAGCTGCTCACTCTAGTTTTAAACTCAGGTTCTAAGATTAGCTCAGAGCCATAGCTGTGTCAGCTGTCTAAGCAGTGCAGTGTTAAAAGAAATCCCCATTATTGGGTTAAAAATACTGGGGAAATCCCCTCCCCTTCCACTTTCTCCCCCAAGTCTAATGATGGCAGTAAAAAGAACACACATAATTTCCCATTCTTGCTGCAATATTTTTCATGAAATCGAAAGCCTCTCTGCTCTTCTGGCAAAATACCATTATTTGACTATGATAAGCTGATTGCAGAGTAGTTCATTCCACATCCTGTATTAGTGGAAAACGTCGTGAAGGTGCTGCCCATTCCTTCCATTGCTCAGGGGAAACCATTGCCTAGTTAGCGGCAAAGATATGGTAAATGAGCCCAGAAAACTAACTCACGAATCAGCACCTTCATTGAAAAGAAAACTTCAATCCACGCACCAAAAAAAAAAATGAAGGCTGCAGAGACTACTTTTCTTCTTTGCATATCTGGGTTGATAAGCAGCAATAACACAGAAGAGAAGCGTTAAGGCAGAGCGAGACATGCTGTTCTGCTTCCATCCATCCTTGCATTCAACATCTGTACTGTCTGTCTCTTCTCTTGCCGTGTTTCAGGAGTACTCAGAAATGGGAAAATACCAATTTATTGCTACAGATCTTTCTTCTAAGATCAAAAACTTTCAAAGTTACCAAACCTCTTGGTACTTTTGCCACCCCTTTGAGTATCACCTCAAAAGAGCTGCTCAAGGGACTTGATTCTGCCTACAAAAGAGAGGTCTGGGGCAACCCTTATCCTCTGCTTATCAGCTTCTTCATCCGCCTCAAGATGTAGACTGACCCTTTGCCTCCAGGACATATCAGGTGAAGAATACCCCCACAGCTTCCTAGATGAGCAATCACAAGATTTGCCCAGCTATTTACTGTGCTTTGGGATTCTTTCCAGGTGGAGCTCAAAAGGAGACACTGAATCCCTTGCCTCAACAGGCAAATTGATATCTTACATAGGTCAAGGATCCCAGTTCTACTGATGGTTCTCCTGTCCCTGTGTAGACCTTCATAAGCTTCTCAATTATTCTTGCTGCTATAACGAGTATAAAAAACCTACCCCTTTTTCCTTTTTGTAAATAAAAGAAATATTAAGGAATCTACGGTGTTTTATTTGGAATTGGGGGGAGGGAGGGGGGGCACCTAAAAGATTTTCTAAATGCAGGACTAGGTAAAGCTTGGTAAAGATGGTACGAACATACCTTTAGCCCTCTTGCTCCTCCCTTTCTCACGGCACACCACCACCTAAAACAGGGGTATTTGCACTGTGTGGGCAAGCAGGTTTTGAAGCCAGGGCAAAGAAAGGGGATGTATCAAAAGACGTTTGCCTGAAGGACACAGCTGCAAGTAAACTATCAGAAGCCCTTCATAGTGAATGGCATTTCCCCTATGGACTTCAGCAGGTTCTGAGTCAGCTCCAACATTCAGGCAAATAGGAGAAGGATCAGACTGAAATTTTGAGGGGCAGATGCACCACTTCACAGGTTGCCAAGGTTAAGAAAGAAGGAGAGATGTCTTAGCTACAGCAAACACAGGAAGTTTGGTATACTGCCACAAGAAGGAGGCAGTTCTACTGAGATGTGCCCAGAGAGCAGAGCTGGAAGTGAATCCTGCTGTGGGGCCCCGAGGATCATCCTGCTGGTTCAGTAATTTTCCCCCTTGTGAAAATGCTGACAGCTTTCAAACCGCCAAGCTGTTAGCACTGCATTAGCAGCCACACTGGGTGTGAATGTGTGACACTCTGCGGCAGGAAGCGCTCAACATAAGATCTGTCGATAACTGGACCTTTCTTCCAGGAAGATGAGGTCATGTGGTCTCGTATGTGAGTAACCCAGGTTGTGAACACCAGTGACACAACACTCAGTGATATGGGGCCCTTTCTCTTCTGGGACCCTGAGAGCTCTCTGGAAATGTCACAGGGGCAAACGTTCCCCTCCCAAGCTGATGTGAACACGCAGTGCAAGTCAGAACACAGATGACAGTGTCCATCAGTACCAGAGTCATACCGAAACTGAACAGCAGCTCAGCTAACAGCCACAGACACCAGTGCTCTCTTCATCTTAAACCTGGAGGTAACAAAGATAGCTGTCATCTCTCTGACATCTCTCATCTCCCTCTTTCCAAAATACTTTATTTGCAACATCACTCTCAGCCACATCCCACATTCCTCCTGTTTGTTGGTTGTTTTGTTTTTATTTTGTTTCTCTTTTTTTGCTGTGGAGAAGCAGTAAGTAAATAGTATTTGCAATAAAGGAATTCCTCTGAAGTCAAATCTGATCAAGGTTTTGGGTCCTTGGTTGATTCAAAAGGCTGTGGTGATAGATGTGGTATGTTTAGATAGATCAGATTGAAATCCTGTATATTTTGTTCTTCTGAAAATACCAGAGAAGGAAAGTGCTTCTTTCCAGGAAAGATGGATACAAAAAAGTAAGATCTCTGGCACTGGAAAATACCCTCAGCTGGCTTCTGACCCACTGTGGCAAACTCTCCTAGTGTAAGTTTTGGAAAGCCATACATTTACACTTAGAGATACAGCTATTCTTCAGTTATCTAGGGAAAATTTGGCTCAGAGACATTTCTGAAAGTGCAGTCTTGTCACTTAAATCTCTTAAACAGTTCTGAAAGCATTTCTTATTATCATTGCATGCCTCAGTTTCCCATATGTGCAGCAATGGCTTAGTCAAGATAACCACATTGACATGTTCCCAGTCAAAAGCTGCAGGTTTCATCCACGCTTAACATTTTCTCTACTAAAACCCACCACAAAGCTACTACAATAGTGATGATGGGAAGAAACCCAACCTGACTGTGTGACACCTCCACAGACTGCAAGGAGGAAGCACTCAGTCCTACATAGGCCAGGCAGGTTCAGAATGCCACTCAACCGCAAGTTGGCCCCCCATTGGCTGGAACTCAGTCCCGGCTCAAGAGTAGACCGTGTGTTCTCCTCCCAGCTTTATTGACAGGATAGCTCTATTTACACTGTGAAAAATAAGGGACATGAACAGAGCTGCGGGGCCGTAGGGAGAAAGTAGTGCAGGCAAGAAGGACCTGGGAATAGAAGGCAGCAGATGCTGCAGGAAAGAGGGAGTAGTGGTGCAACTGAGTGTGAGGAGCACCACAGCAGGACACTGGGCAGCAAGGAGCCCAGGAAGACCAGAGGGACTTCTTCAGGTCTGTACTGATGGACACTGTGCTTTGCTTTCATCAGCACGACTGCTGCCATCACTGCATGCAGTCTGCTTCCCTCTTTTGAGCCTTCTACGCCTGTCAGACAAGGAGCTCTGCCTGCCAGCACCCAATGGGACCAAGGAGGGTGTCTGAGACATACAACAGTCGCTCAGCAACTCTCTGTCCCCTGAGGAGGACAGCCTAACTACCTGCATCAGCCTCCAGGGTTGCTCTCGCTACAGCTGGAGGTGCTCCTAGACTGCAGATCTCCCGCAGCAAGCCTCTGAAATCTCGATCTCTGAGTGCACAGGGTGTGCTGACCCACCGCAGCGGGACAGTGCAGGACAAAGGCCGAGCTGAAGGGACATGGCATCCAATTATTGATCCCTGAGGAGACCTTGAGCCTGGGTAAATAGATGTTCTCTCCTCTCCCTCCCTGTGCGTGTGTGAGCTGCCTCGCGTGGGGGGTGTGGGCTCATCCTCGCAAGGCAGCAGCAGGTTTCAAAGGTAGGTCTGTAGCTCCGGGGGGAAACCCCTGTGTCTACAATTAAACCTTCAAAGAAAGAGGTTCTTCTGCTGTTGTTTCCTGCTCTCCTCCCCTCGCCCTGCCCCTTGGTTTGTGGTTCTTTGCTTATGTCTGCTGTTGCTGTAAAGATCCTACAGTAGCGGCTCCCCTGGGCCGCCCAATGGGTTCAGTGAGGAGAACCCGCAGAAAGGTGACCCTGCAGGGAAGCCCTGCTAGGCTTGTTTGTACTGCATGCACCTCTGGAAGAGTGCCTCAGAGCAAGCACTGTGCTGCTGTGTGTCAAAGTGTCGATGTTTGCCAAGCTAGGTTTGATTTTCTGGAGTGGATCACTTGGTGTTTACGTCGTGTGAGCATGTCTCTGTGCTGCAAGCCAGCCTGGAGTGTTAAGGCTCAGTAATGGGGGGGAGAGGAGGCAGGCCAAGAAGTCTTTGTCCTGTGAATGATCCCCAAGGATGGAAGTTGTTTGCATGCTCTCACTGTGCTAGCACAGCCCCTGAGTCAGGGCCACCATGGGCTTAGCCCTGGGATGTGTGTCTGTGTGGGAATGGCACGGTTTGTTTGCTTGTGGGGACTGAGAGCAAAGTGCAACTTCAGGCTCCCAGGCTGGGGCTGCTGTGCGCGACCTCTTTATGAAATTGAGGGCACTGATTTATTTTTGTGTTGATCTCCAGGTCAACAAAATATCAGTTTTAAAACCATCCCCAGCCTGAGGGGACAACAATCTTGTCTGTGAGGAATTTTATTATTGTACTCACTTGCGTTTTGGGCAGAAGGAGAGGAAACCCAGGGATTTTGGTGTATGCCCCATTCGTGGAGACATTCTTGCTCAGGCTGGACCAGGTTCTGAGCACCCTGATCTAGCTGTAGCTGTCCCTGTTCATTGCAGGGGAGGTGGGTTGGATGGCCTTTAAGTGTCCCTTCAAATCCTATGATTCTATGACTTTCTTTGAAAACTGGGGGATTCCCAGGGAGCACAAATGGGACAGAGTCCCAGAAAACTGTCTTCTACTTTTATAGAAGTTCAACTTGCATTTGCACTGAGCAAAATGTTTGATGGTTAGTCCACAGCTATCTTGAGGGATATAGATCTGGAGAGAGGATCACAGAGTTGACTGCACTTCCCAAGCTGTATGTAAAGGTTGTTGGAAACTCATCCTGATTATGGTAAACTCTGTCACTAGATACCCCTGATGGAGGCCGAGGAACAGGAGGAAGATGCCAGCTCCCTCTCAAAGAGTGATTCAGAGACTAACTCACGTGTCCGCCTCCGCTATGTGTCTCTTGGAATAGTCTTTCTCTTGCTGGCTGGAGCTGCTGCAGCAACATGGTACTTCCTAGGTAAAAAATCAACATATTTTATACCTGTATAGGAGGTGGATGGGGTATAGTAAAGGCAATGTCCAGGCCAAAGAGCACTCGTGACTTTTGGTGATCTTTATAGATGAAAAATGGGTAAATTACTGAGCAAATCCCTCTCTCCTACATATAGCAAGGTAATCTATGAGTGTCTTCTGTTGGCAGACTACAAACCATGGCACCTGGAACCAACCATCCTGCAGTTTTACTCCGGCAGCCTCCAGGTCCTCAATCGCCGATACTTCTCAGAGCTTGGGCAGGTGGAATCCAGAGCCTTCTGGCTGGAGTCAGCTAAACTCCAGAACATGGTAAGGGCAATATTATGACCAGAGCTGGCCCTGAGGCAGTTCAGTAAGTGAAAGAGGAAGGGGTCAAATATCCTCGTCTAAATAACAGACCTGGTGGGTCTGTGCAGCAAGAGGGATGGAGGGCTGGAGATATGTACTTCATCACTGTAATCATTGCATGATTGTTATCAAGTGACTTTCTCATTGCAGTTGAAGGATCTCATTCATTCCACAGAGCTGGGTCGGTATTACAACTCAAGCACAGTGTATGCCTTTGGGTGAGTAACATCCACTGTATTTTTGCTTGTTTGCAGGAGAAAGTTCCCTTGTACATTGGTTTCACTGAAATCTGGCCATGACAAGCTGCTGCAGTTACCACTATGAGCACAAGGCTAGGTTGGGCAGTCCATGTCCAGTCACTCCAGTATGATAGAGCTATGGATGTTTTGATGTTCATATTCATCCATGGTCAAGATGAAAAGCCAAAATCAATTTTTTTTTTCCTCAAAGGGACAGAAGTTCAAGTGAGGGAAAATACTGACTGAGAAGAACTGGAACAAAAAAAATCTGGGCTTGGCATTCTCAGTAAAAACTAAGCAGCTGGAAATCAATTTCTCCAATTTGAGGAAGTCATTTTTTGTGTCCTGATTCTAAGCACCAAAATGGAGAGGTCAGAATGCACCTTGGAAAAGGTGTTTCGGCCAAGACACGTGCTCCAGCTGGGAATAGGGAACAGCAGAATGGGACAGATCTGGGACCATCACAGTAATTCAAGAAAGCTGGAATAACTTTCAAACTGATATATACAATTGCTTCTGTTTTTTTGTGTTTGGTTATTTTTCCTCCATGGAAAACTACACCCCTAAACTTGTCCTTCAGATAAACAAAAATCCAATTTTGATGTAACTCCATTTTCAAAGAGGAAGGAATTCTCTCACTTGCAATTCTTCCTCTAGCTTTTTACTGAAGAAAATTTTGCTTCAACATCCCTTCCCCAGTCCTTTCCCATCCACCACCCAGTTTTCTGTCAGCTGGTTGGACAAAGCCTTCCCAGTCCCATTCTCCAGCAACTTGAGCCTGCCCAGCATTAATGGCTTGTGATAAGGTAATGAGTTGCACATCATCCCCTTGCCACCACTGAGAGGTGATACAATGAAGTCTTGAGGGTGTCATTTCAGATCCTGGTCAGCAGTAACCAAAGGTCACTTGTACCTGAAATGATACTACTCATTTAACTAGACTTGGTTGCATTAATTTGCCTGTGTATGGTCATCACTAAAGGCAGATGGCATAAAATGGATTCCTCCTGCAAAGGCCTGAGCTTTAACTAGTACTGTGGCCATAGCAGCTCTTCTACACCAGCCACAGTAATTCTTCTGAGCAATGAGTTTGAGGGTCCTCTCAGAAATGCTTGGATTTGTGGATAAACACTGGGGGTTTAATCTCCTGGGTTTGCCACCCCAGAAGATATTTAACATGCTGTTTCTCTGTTAGGGAGGGGGCTTTGACCTTCTTCTTCTGGATTACCCTCCAAATTCCTGAGAGTCAGCAGAAGGAGATGACTGCTGAGAGGGTAAATGCAGTGCTCCACCAAGAGCTTACCAAGAGCTTCAACAGTTCAGGCGGCCTGTCCTACCAGGCAGAGTACAGGGTCAATCCAGACTCTCTGATTCTGCTGGGTAAGTACCAGCTGCTCAAATGTGGCCTAAGCAGTCAGAAATGGCCCAAATTTGGCCAAAGGTGCTGAAGGGAGGTTATAAGAAGAGAGCAGAAGTCCCCACTGAAGGAAATAGAACAAATCTAAGAGGATAAGGAAGGAATAAAGATCAAGACAATTACATATGTTTCTGCCTCATAGAGGAATTCAGCTTTCATAATGAACATCCTTTATTTGAAGGATTAAACATTCTTGGAGATGCAGCTGATCAAGACCAGTTAGGTAACAATTTTTTTTTCACCTTCTCCCAGTCAGCCCTGGCTTCTGTGAAGAAACATCTTACACAGCTCATGACTTTATTGCAAATTTTGAACTGAGCTGATCAACTAGGTTGTCTCCTTTCGTTGTCTCCTTTCATATGCCAGTCTACTTGACTGAGGGAACAAAGTCAACATATTTAAGCCACCATTAGTCTTACTCTGAGACAACGCATTGCAGCAGCTACAGTTCCTTCCCAAAGTAAAGATCACAGCCTGTTTAAAAAGAAATCCTACAGAAGTTCTCTAAATGTGTGCTAGGTAAAGGGCTACAGGATGTGTCTGCATTCAGTGCATCTAAGTTCAGTGGAATTTGTATTTAGCCTTTATAATGAAACTTAGCTGCTCCTCCTGATCTGATCCCTCCTACAGAGCCCCAAACCACAGAGGTTTTAAAATACATTGTGTTTCTTCTTTCCTCTACAGTATCTCACTTCCAACTTTCTTCTTCACATTAAATGTTACAGCTCCAAGTTTTTTTTCCCCAGACAATGTTATGTTGCATTTTTCAAAGATAAATCTTATGTTAATATATCCCACTCATATTTCTTTAATTTTTCCCTCCACGTCTCAGTTGTTTTGATTTGGCTGTAATTTTTCTGATGTCCCTAAAGTAAATTTGATTCTCTTAAAATGATCTCACTCCCTCATCCATATATTTGTGTTAAGATATTGTGTTGAAACTGCATTAGCATCCCAGGAACACCTCTCTGCCTGCAGTTAGAATTAGTCACTTCTGCTTATCATTTGTTTCTGCCTATAATTTGTTTTCAGCATACTAGACCTTATGTTCAGCCAACTTAAATTAACTTTCTTAAGAGAGATGTCAAAAGACAATATGCTAACTGCTTCAAAGTCAGCCCATCTTGCATTTTCTATTTATTTACTTCATAATGTAATTCACAAAAAATACAAATGATGGTGCCATTCTTTTAGCTGTCCCCAGTTTCCTCTTATTCCCTTTGCATCTGTTTCACTGCTGTCTTCATTTCAGGTAGATTTGCATGAGCAGAAAGCACATCTTCCCATTTTAGAGCTAACACGCTAATCATAGTTTCTCTGGCTCTTTCTGCTTTCCCTCATCCTTCCTGCATTCCAGTCTAAGCCACAAACTTTTACACTGCAGGGCCAGAGTGAGTTCAGTCCAGTGTCTTAACCTCTGGCTTCCTTTGCTCTTTAAAAGCAAAGTGAAAAAATAGCCAGCTAATAGCAAGCCATTAGCACTTCATTGCTTTCTGACAGTCTCACTTGCTGACCTGCTTAGCTCTAAATATGAATTCTTGCTGCTGTGGACTACTGACTAGTGCAGGAACATTTTCCAGCCTTCCAGTCCTTTATTTTTAACAACCACACTCACCTCAGGTCCCTCATTCCCCCCAGAGAGTATCAAGACTTCCTTCATTCTCCCTGCAGGAACTCAGTATTATTACCTTCACATGAAAGAGCATGTAAAGCCATCTCAGCATGTCCCTCCCTACGCACAGCACGTGTGCCTCTCCTTATGCCTGCAGGATCATCCTTTTCACAACATCTGTTTGTACCATGACAAAACACCAGAGCCTTCCCTGCAGAATTGGAAGCTTTGCTTAGTAGCCAAAAAAGACGAAAGCCCCAGCCTAGACAAGTTTCCAGCAGCAGTCCTCACACCCAGCTGACCTCATGGTGCCTCTTGTTCTGGCAGTTGCACCTGATCCCTGGCTGCTCCCTGTTCAGCTGGAAGGCTGAAGTAGGGCCCAGCTCCTAAAAGGGTTGTGTACCCTGTAACTTTGCTCTGTGTAAATTTAGAGTCCATGCTGTTGCTTTTCTCTGCACATCCCCAGAAACCTCTCCCCAGGAGTCTATCCCACACCAAGGAGTGGTCTCAGGGCACAGGGAGGGTCTCAGGGGGGCACAGAGGCATCATTTGAATTTTTGAGTTACTCTTCTGTGTTTAACCCTAAAAAGCTGTGGTTATTCACAAAGATATCAGCAGAGCCTGATAGCACAAGCTGTCAACCCGTAGCAGTAGAATTAAGAAGCCAAACTCCTGGTAATGTGAGAGGGCAGAGATCAGATTTACTCCATGACTTCAGATGCAAAATTTCAGGACCTGGACTTCGGTATCAGCTGGGACCTGGATATTTGGTGGAGTCCCTGTCCTGAACACTGAGGTGTTCAAGAATAGTGGAGATGTAGCACCTGGGGACATGGTTTAGCAGGCCTGGTGGTGATGGGTTGACGACTGAACTAGATGATCTTAGAGGTCCTTTCCAACCTTTGTGATTCTCTAATTTGGGGACTAGCACCAGGATACCAGGAGCATTCAGTCCAGGAGGCAGAGCTGCCAGCAGCTCCAAAGCATGAGTTAAAGCCCAGAGGCATCACTCCTGGGCTCCCCTCTCCTCTTGGTGGTGACGAGTTTATGGTTGGACTTGATGATCTTGTAGATCTTTTCCAACCCTAATGATTCTATGATTCCTTAAAGATGGATGTTGTAGGCTATTCAGTAGCTATCAACAGCACACCATCAAGAGACCTGCTTCTCCACCTTCAATAAATCCCATGCTTTTCAGTTATCTAAACTCAAAGAGCAAGGTGGAGGCTCTGGGATGGGAGGCTGTGATCTGTGCTGTGGCTTCCAGGGAAAGGAGTACCTAATGCAATGTCCAGCCCTGGTAAGAAAGGGAAAAATCCCCTGAATTAGCACCAGGGAGTGGGAAAGGGAAAAAAGCAGAGAAGCCTGTGGTAGGATGGAAATAATTAGGGATTAGGGATGCTGGATTTGAGGCAGGGGCCAGGGAGATTTTACAGTGGGATAGGATGAGAAATGCATGTCTGAAACAGGTCTCTGAGAGAACAGAAGTACATGGAGAGTGTCCCAAGCCAAAGTTTTAAGGGAGTCATCTACGTAGGAAGGGAGTAATCACCTGCTATGCTAGCATGCAGATACAACCATTTTTCTTTTTGTTTATCTTTCTTTATATATTTCTTTTCTAACAGAATCCACTGTGAAAGACATAGTAGTGCTGAAATCCACTCTGGGTAGGCTATCTTTTATTTTCCTTTTGAGTTTATTACCTTGTGGGAGAGATGTTTACAGAGGACAGAAGGTCTATTAGTTTCTTGAGGCTGTAAAACCTGGGAAGGGGAGATAAGAGCACTAGCAAGGGAGCACAAGAAAATCTATTGTATAAAGCTGGGGGTTTCCCTCCATGGCTCTGCATTGGATGCGGTGCAATCTATTGTCCTAATGATGATTGAAAGTGCTTTCAATAATTGTGAGCAGTGCTTTAAGTGTTGTGGCTGGCAATTTGTATTAGCTTTGCTATTAGAAACTCACCTATAAGCTGACCTTATTCAAAAATGAAGGTTTGGGAGGCAGCTGAACATGGAAAGCAAAAGGAAAGCATGGAAAGCAAACATGGGGGTTGTAAATCTGGGAAGAATATGGGGAAGAGAGAAGAAAGAGATACAAAAGAAAAGGAAGCCAGTGGAAGATGACTGTGCTGTTATATTTTAAACCTGAGACAGGAGGGGCTTAACCAAGGGAGCGGGGACAGTTGTTAACCAGAGGGAAGCTGGGACACCAGTAAGAGGGGATTGGTGTCACTGAGTCATGTGTGAAAGTAACCTGAGATCACTGAGATGATTCAGCCTAACCCTGAAATGGAGCCCACACTGATATTCCAAGTGACAATCCCATATCTTAAGTTCCTTTATAACCACCCCTAAGCCCCTCTTCCCTCCAGTTACAGCACCCTGACATTCAAAACCGTCTATGTTTCCTCTGCATTCAGGTTGCTACAGATACAGCTACGTCCAGGAGGATGACATCCTAACACTGGAGGGCCCTGACTACCTGGCCTCCAGTTGTCTTTGGCACCTCCATGGCCTTGAGGGCTACATGATCAAGCTACGCTTAGAGTGGACTCTGCCAGACTGCAGGGACCGTCTGGCTATGTATGACGCAGCTGGTCCCCTGGAGAAACACCTCATCACCTCGTAAGTAGCTCCTGAGCAGAGCAGGCATGGTGGGGAAGCAAGGCAGGATGGCAGAACACACAACAGCAGGGGAAGGTGTTAGACTTCATCAGAGGAAATTCTCTTTGATGCCTGTCTCTCACTGATGAGCTGAAGTCACTGATGTGGGATAGCACACAGTCAGCCCTGCAGTCTGATAGATTACAGCAGCACAAGCTGTCTCTCTGCTCGCCCTATATTTGATTCAGTTAGAGTGTCACAATGGGCATGTTTTTTGGACAACAAAACACAGACATCTGCTTTCTCTCTTTGTCATTCTTCTCTTTCATTTGTTTGTTTCTTGCTTCACTCCCAACATTTTTCCCCATTTCTTTGTTCTTCTTTCAGGATCTATGGTTGCAGCCGGCAGGAGCCTGTTGTGGAAGTCCTTTCATCAGGCCCTGTCATGTCCATTGTGTGGAAGAAAGCCCTGTACAGCTACTATGACCCCTTTGTCCTCTCAGCACAGGTGGTGCCCCTCAAAGGTGAGGAAGGCTAGAGGAGGGTGGCCATACGTGCAGAAAGATTATCTCCTACAATACAGTGCACCTAGAGGTGCTCCATTCCCATTAGGGGCCAAGATTGCAAAGGTAGAACTGGTGAGCAAAAAGCAAGTTAAATTTTGCTCACTGGCCTGAGCTCACATATCAGTATCTGCCTCAAGACTAGGCAGCCCAGACTCTGGCAAGCAGAGCCCAGAATGATCAGAAACAAGCTCAAGCTCTTGTGACTGCATAGACCAGATAGCATCTGGACCACACATCCAGCTACAATCATATAATTTAATATAAGAAACTGAAGCAACAAAATACATTGCCGTTGTGCTTCTCTGGACAAGAGGAGAAAGCTAAAACTCTTGCCAGGTGGAAATGGCCCCTTAAAGGGAGTCACATTTCAATGAATGCATTCCACAATGCATTCTATAACAACGACCTGAAAGCAGGTTGTGGTGAGGTGAGGGTTGTCTTCACCTCCCAGGTAACCATGACAGGATGAGAGCTAATGGCTTCAACTTGTGCCAAGGGAGGTTCAGGTTGGATATTAGGAAAAACTTTTTCTCCCAAAGAGTGTTGCTGCATGGGCGCAGGCTGCATAGGGAAGTGGTGGAGTCACCATCTTGGGAGATGTTGAAGAACCACATGGATGTGAGGGACATGATTAGTGGGGCATGGTGGGGATGGGCTGATGGCTGAACTGTTTGATGTAAGAGGTCTTTTTCAACCTCAATGATTCTGTGATTCTATGAATGTTAGCATCAGGTCTTAGAACCTCTTTTATTCCCTACCAGAGTTGGATAAGTACATGATATACCAGGCTGAGTCTGAGCTGACAGGTAGCAGAGT
Organism: Tetrao urogallus; assembly: GCF_951394365.1. NCBI lineage: Eukaryota > Metazoa > Chordata > Aves > Galliformes > Phasianidae > Tetrao > Tetrao urogallus. The sequence goes on along the minus strand of NC_136813.1, from coordinate 142,962,621 downwards.
TTTCAATGTCTTTGTTTACAGCCTGTGGAGTGAATATAACCCTGCGGGAAGGCCTGGACTTGCAGGGGATGATCAGCACCCCACATTACCCCAGTTACTACTCGCCCAATACACAGTGCACCTGGCACATGTCGGTAAGAGCCAGCCCCTACAAGAGCATCCACCTTCTCCCTGAAATCCGTGTGGTATTCCACACCATTCTGTGGTTCTGTGATTCTATAAATCTATAATGCTATGATTCTTTGATTTTATGATTCAGGTGCTTTACAGCACTTGACCAGTTCTCTCCATAAGACAATCATGAGAAGATGGCAGCAGCCTGCCTAGCCTGCACTTTATATGTGTTTCTGGAGGCAAGGGAGTCTCATATTGCATGCTAGAGCAGAGATGCCATTGCCGAGCAGGAATTTGGAATCTTGGCTCCAGAGCTGTTCTTCAAGACAAAACCAGATTACTAGAAATTACCACAATCTGAGACTGGCAGCAGAGCCACCTTTGGCTATAATCTGGGCCTAACTCAGATGGTCCTTCCTTCTGGTTTGCAATGTGTGAACTGGTAGCTCTCCCCTTCACATCTACCCTGCTTACTTCTGTTGCATGGGGTGGTCTGTAGCACTCACAGGAAGCCACCATCTCCACACTGCTCTCAACCTCCTCCCCTGCAGGTCCCATCCCTCGACTATGGGGTCACTCTGTGGTTTGACGCTTATGCACTCAGCAGACAGAAGCAGGACCTGCCCTGTACACAAGGCCAGTGGATAATTCAGAACAGAAGGTTTGTGCTAGTGTCCTGGTTTCTGCCTCTTGCTTCCCACTCCTCAACTGGGATGAAACCTTTGTAGGTTCCCTTCTCAATTCAGCCACCAGGTTTGAGGGAGATCCCACCACTGTGCTCCGTGGTCACTATCTGGGATGGTGCTTCTTTCTTGCCTGCCTACTTCTTTTTCAGCCTCTCTCATTCACAGGCTCCCTAGTGAACACATTTCCTATAAATTTGCTCCGAATTACCAGCCTGCCTTCTCTGTCTTGCCGTTTGCATCATGCTTCCTAGTTTTCCCCTCTGTGTGTAACCTTGGTGTCCTCCCACGCCTCCTGTGTTTGCAAATCTGCCTGTCACCACCTCTGCACTATTATCTGCGTGTGCCGTTGCCTCGCATCCACCTCCGTACAGATCTTCCGCCAAGTTCCAGATCCTCCTGCTTTGATTAGAACCGCATACCCCTGTGGGACTTCCCATAATCATCCTCCTCCATACATAGGCTGCTGCTCACCACCGCCTAGATGCAAGGAGACACAGCTGCAGGCACTCAAAGCAGGCTCAGAGCTGGATGGACCCTTTTGTTTCCTAACAATCACTGCAAGATTGTCTTCTTCCCTCCAAAACCTTCCCCAGCATGCCTCACTGACTTCCTCCCTACCACTCCTGTAGTGGTAACTTCTTTTCCTCTGAAGGATCTGATCCAGAAGTTACTGAACATTGCATTCCCCTGGCTTAGGATTTTCTTTTTTTTTTTTTTCAACTTACCTTCCTCTCAGCAACCATCAGATCTACAGTTTCTGCAACTTGATTTCTTAGGGAAGATATATATAAGAATTGAGCTACTTTGTGTAGCCTGACTTCAACGCTTGCCCCCACATTGGGAAATGTCCAAAAGTAGGGTCACTCTGGACTTGTGTATGGCTAGAGGGTAGAACTGAGTGACAATATGTGTAGGTTGTTCTCATCTTGTTCATCAGGCTTAATTGTGCCTTGTTGTGCCCAGGTATTTAGCTTCTGATTTCTTGGCCTTTCTACTTGTTTCCCTTTTTTTCTGCATCAGTTCCCACCACAGCATACGTGTGTGCTGTTTTTTTTCATTCCTATTTATCTCTGGGTCTTTGTCATCCACCTTTTTCAGTCATTTTGGGGCAGGCCCTAGCTATGTTATGTTGCCTTGTGCCCACACAGGGCCTCTTGTTTCTACAGGGTTACTCGTTCCCCTCTTGGTCTTGCTCAGCCACTGTTCTGTGGCCAGGAAGAGCAAGATCCAACCAGGCAGAGCAAGATCCAGTGTCAGCTCTCCTCCATGCTGACTGGACATGGGTGTAAATCACAGCCTTTTCCCATTGCTCCTTCATAACCTTATACCATTTTAAAGTATTTAGCCTCATCTCCTGCAGCCTGTGTGATCTCCTTCCCATCATCCCCAGCCCCAGAAAACCCGCTTGCCCCACTTGGCTGTCTTCTCCCTTGCTGCCTGGGACATCCCATCTGTGTTTGCTCCTCAGGTTGTGCGGCCTGCGGACCCTACAAGCTTATGCCGAGAGGATCCCAGTCACATCCTCTGCTGACATTGCCATCACCTTCACCTCGCAGATCTCCTTAACTGGCCCCGGCGTGCAGGCAGCTTACAGCCTGTACAACCAATCTGATCGTAAGTTCAGGACTCCCCTTTGCACCTTAGAGGGGTGGTGGAGGTTCCAGATGTCTACAAGCAGCCCCTTATGTGCTTGGGTTGTCTTAGGAGAAATACAAAGCACATCCCATGAGCTCCAGGTGCCAAGTGCACATGTTCATGAACACAGTGATGCACACACCACTGATCTCCCAAAAAGAAGTGTTTACATCTAAAGCTGCTTCAGCAATCATCTCTGACTCATGTTCCCAGAGCATTCTGGCACCAAGGCCCAGCTCCAGAACACTGCTTACTGGCTCACCCCAGTGCCCACAGCATGGATTGGCCTTGGGATTTCAATGGGAGGCCATCTCTGACTTGAAGTGGTGTTTGTTTCAATCATAAGAGCTCTTAGAGAGATCTGTTTCCTGCTCGACTTGGAAGAGGTGCAAGTGAGAGAGAAATGAAACTACACACAAATAATGCACACATACGTATGCAATTGTGCACCCATACTCCTTTCCAAGTTTTTTCCAGTTCCCTTCTATAGGGTTGCTGTAATCCATGCCAGTACCTGAATATGTGTACCTGGCAACAAGTGTCTAAAAACAGCTCATTTGTGGCCCTGACAAAGATTTAATCACAGCCCCAGAGAAATGACTTCATTTTTGCTGCAGTGCTCAGGAGTCATGGAACAGTGCTAGATCAGAGGTAGAGTGTGCCAGGCAGGTGGATGATGTAGCAAAATTGGGGGATTTTAGTGAGGCCACATGCAAGCTGCTGCAGCTTGTGTGTAGTCAGGAAGGTATGCGGTTCCATGCTCCACTTTTAAGTCACCATGCTCTGCTTCAAGGTTTCCAGTCAGTGGGGACTGATTGCTTTCTGGTGGTTTCACAGCCTGTCCCAGAGAGTTCCTGTGTTCAGTGAATGGCTTGTGCGTCCCAGCCTGTGACGGAATCAAAGATTGCCCCAATGGGCTGGATGAGAGAAACTGTGGTAAGTGATGATTTCCAGCTGCTTGTTCTTGATCCCAGGAGGACACAACTCCTTGCTCTTCCAAAGGTAGGAAGAGATGGGGGAGGATCCACATGACCGGAGTACAGCCTGTGCTTCCCCCTTCAAGAGATAAACTCTATGTATCCACAAAAGTGTTATCCCACTGCCAAGTGGTTTCAGATTGTTCCAGAAGGAGCAGCAGCAATTATTCATAGAACCATAGAATGGTTTGAGTTGGAAGAGACCTTTAAAGGGCATCTGGTCCAACTCCCTGCAATGTACAGGAGTACCTACAGCTATATCAGGGTGCTCAGAGCCTTTCCAGCCTGACCTTGGGTGTCTCCAGAGATGGAGCATCAACTACATCTCCTGTGCATAGTGCAATCATCCCTGGAGAACCCTGATATCATGCACCAAGAGCTTCAGACAGTCTGAAAGATCCTTCTGCCCACCACCTTATCCTGTTCTCCACCACCCTGTCCCAGCAATCTGTCTCAGCCCTGGCCTGCAGCCCCCTCTGCTGTCTTTGCACTCAGTGTCCCCTTCCCAACCCTCCTTCCCTGTCAACGCCACCTCAAAACCACCATCCGCTCTGCTCCCTCCTCATTCCCCCAGGCCATTTGTGACAGATTAAATGAAGAAATCCTAAACAATATGTAGCCAACCAGTTGGGAAATATTTTGACCAAACATCGATTCTCAGCACAAATACCAGTTGGTACTGGCTTAGAAAGTATCTGTCCACAGTATCCCAGGATTGCTGCAAAGTCTTGTTCTCATAGGAAGAGCTGTTCAGACTCAGACAAGACACCTAATTCAAACCATATCCCATCCCTGGTATGAGTGGGTACTCATCACATTGCTGCCACAACTAATTTTTCATTAGTTGTCCCCTCTGGCTGTTTTTTCAGACAGTAAGATCCCTGAACTACTGAAGACAGTGGCCAATTCTGAAGGATTCAGAATTCAGTCTAAAATACAAAAGAGAATAAGAGAATAAAAATGGAGAAATCTTTCAAAAGGAAATTTTCATTTGGTGGTGAAACCATGAAAGTTCTCACAGAATTACTGAGTTTGAGGGGCAGCTATGGGGGGGTGTCAGTGAATCATGGAATTATCTTGGTCCAACTCCCCTTCAATGAGCAGGGACACCCACAGCTCTATCAGGGTGCTCAGAGTCCGTCCAGCCTGACCTTGGATGGGAATGGGATATCCAATAGCTCTCTGGGCAACCTCTTCCAGTGCCTTACCACCCGAAGCAGGTCACCTAAGTTGTTCATGGTCTTGGGCAGTCAGGTTTTGAGTACTATCAAGCCCTGAAATGAACACAGTGCTCTGGAAGTCTCTCACCAGAGCTGAATAGAGGGGAAGGATCACCTTCTTTTGTATTTTCTGCAGATTTGTTGAGGATGCACTATGTCCCATCATCCAGGTCTCTGACATCGGGGCTTGTATACTTCCCTCTTGCAGATAGATGGTCTTACATTCTTGCAATTGTTACATGTCTGATTATTCATCCTCCTATATGGAACAGATCTTGTCTTTAAAACCAGTTTTCACATTGCCTCATGCCTTCATGTGCCTTTAATCTTCTGGAGGCCTCACACTAATTAGTGAAAAAATTAGAGTCTTTGCAGTAAGAAAATGCCTAGGAGGTAGAAGTCCATCATGTTTGGTGTTGCACATAAATAAACAAAAGAACAGAGCAAACAACAGTTCTTGCTATATAAATTCATAATCAGAAATCAAGCTGTGATGAGTAAGCATTGGTTTCCATCCTGAGCAACTACCAGACATCATGGACATCAGGAAATCCATCAAGGTTCAGGACTCACCTACCACAGAGCAGGAGCAGCTGCTCTGTAAGGGAAGGTGATCCATAAGCTGAGGGTGAGAGCAAAGAAGAGGAACACTGACCTCAGCAGCCAGCATGCCACCCAATAGAACTTGAGCAAGGTAAGCAGAGCAGCTATGGAGATGGTAGCCAAAGTCAACTCAGAGCCCAGGGTCCATGAGACAAGCCTACAGTGTTGAGGCAGGTCTGATGTGAAGCCAAGAAATCAAGGCGAGCCAGGTCAAAATCAGCAAAGTATAAGATGTGGTGCAGAAATATCTATAGCGTAGCTCAGGCAAAGACCAACAACAAGAACCTGAAATTAAATGCCTTGTGCACAGGCTGCCAGGCCCTCATGAGGCAGGGAAAGAGGTTATGGAGCCTATCGGTGACATTGCACCTATGTCTAGTGTATTTAATTGCTGGTTGCTTTCATCCTGTGCAGTGTGCCCTGCAAAGTTCCAGTGCCAAGAGGACAGCACCTGCATTGAGTTCAGCAGGGTCTGCAATCAGCAGCGGGACTGTGTCAATGGGAGCGATGAGGAGCACTGCAGTGAAGGTAGGGAAGGGACAGGGAGGGGCTGACACATGCCTTGTCCTACTCTCAAACCAAGGCTGTTGGTAGTGTAGCTCACATTCCCCTAGCCCTGTCTCCCCTTCATCTTCACAGTGGTCCCCTGTGGTCCTTTCACCCACCGTTGTGACGATGGGACCTGTGTTAAGAAACCCAACCCACTGTGTGATGCCACTGTGGACTGCAAGGACCTATCTGATGAGAAGCACTGTGGTAAGAAAATGCTCACCCCAAGTTAGACAGACAGATTCAGGATGCCCCACAACCCCAATTTGGGCAGAGAGAGAGTTTATGCTTTGAATGCCCTTCTTGGTGTCTCTGAAGCTTCCGCATTACCAGGTAGGGCAAGGGTCCAAAGGAGTAGAATTGTAGAATCACAGAATCATAGAATGGCTTGGGTTGGAAGGGATCTCAAAGATCATCAATTTCCAACTCCAAGGAAGGGCAGACACGATATCTCATGTTCCTTCATCCACTAAAGAATGAACCATGTCTTCTTCTCCACAGACTGTGGGCTGCAGGCCCCTCTCAGCAGGATCATTGGTGGTGCTAACTCTGTGGAAGGAGAATGGCCATGGCAAGCCAGCCTGCAAGTCCGGGGACGCCACATCTGTGGGGGAACGCTCATTGCTGACCGCTGGGTGGTCTCAGCTGCACATTGCTTCCAGGATGAGAGGTGAATAGAGAGGGGAGGGTGATGGAGCAGAGAAGGATGTTAAAATTCGTAGTGTGGCATTGGGTGAACAATGGTAGTGAAAGACACCTCATGGGTCCTCCTTTCCTTTGGCTCTGACCTGTTCCCAATGCTGCTACTGCTGTGGACAGATCAGCGTGTGGTAGGATGAGACTGGGATACCATCACCTGCTGAAGATGCTGTTTGGTTCCCACACTCCTCATCCCCAGGGCCTGTCCTTTCAGGAGGAAACATGAACTTTGGTCATCTTGAGGAGTCCTGATGCAGAATGGATAAAGCTAGTTCAGCCCTGTTAGATGGTATGTCTGTGCATGCGCTTGACAGGGAGACATTGCAAGTCGGGTGAGAGATAAGAAATAGAAGGATAGAAAAGAGGAACAGAGAGATGGCCATAGGAAAACAGGGAGGTTTTCGTACCCAGATAGGTAGTGTAGGAGAAAACAGCATGTGTAAGGCAAAAAGACAAAATTTTGAGTCTAAAACAATCTTTTCCTGCTTCTTTCTGCTTAGGGCCAGGGAAAGTTCCCCTGTGCTCCTCACTGTCCTGCTGGAGATAGGATTTTCTTAGAGGTATCATCTTGATGATAACCTCTTCCCATCCTTCCCTGTTTATGTGATGAGTTTTCTTCTCTGCTACATCCTGCAGACTGGCTTCTCCCTCTGTCTGGACCATTTACTTGGGCAAATACTTCCAAAACATCACCAGCCACACAGAGGTGTCCTTCAAAGTGATCCGCCTCTTCCTCCACCCTTATTATGAGGAGGACAGCCATGACTATGATGTGGCCCTGCTCCAGCTGGACCATCCTGTGATCATCTCGCCCTTCATCCAGCCCATCTGCTTGCCTGCCACTTCCCACATCTTTGAGCCTGGCCTTCACTGCTGGATCACTGGCTGGGGAGCCCTCAAGGAAGGTGGTAAGTGCAGTGTTTTTGCTGGTGGCTTATAGCAGCAGGACTAAGGTGGAAACATAGGTTCAGATGTAGGGTAGGTAGAACAGCCTTCTGCTCACCCTGAAGTATTATGCATCCTTCACTCCCTTTGCTTTTTGGTCACAGTTTACCTGCTGAATGTCTCAAAATCTCTTTCAAAGAGGTAAATTTGAGAGTCTAGTAAGATAGTTGAGGACAGCATGTGTCCCTTCATCCGAAGTCTAGAATAACCCTGCAGAATTTATTAGTCTGGCTACCTGTGGTCATGGAGCAGCCGCAGTCCCAAAGCCCAACCCCACACTATGCAGGCATGTTGGCTCCTGTCATGTTGTTTTCCAGAGACAGTGCCCAAATGGAGAGAGTTGAGACAAAAGACTACCCTTCATCAAACTGTCTCTCCTGGGGATGCCCTATTAAAGATCCTATCAGCCATATCTTCCCACGCAACAACTGTGCTAGTAAATTTAGTGCAGGGTCTGAGTGATGTTCAAGAACCACATTAGCATAGTTTGGACTATATATAGTTTGGACACAGAGCCCATACACAGCTGGGAGACAGCATGGTCCAAGATATGTTCCCATGATTCCCAGAGTCCACTTGTTTTGTAAGGAAAAGAGAGTTTACCTATATGGGAATAATCCTTCACATTCCCTTCCCTCAAGGCCACCAAACAGACCCAGACTGCTTAGTAGTGCTTGGCACAGGAATACATACATGCTCACTCAGTTCAGCTTTGTGTCTTCAGTCACAATCAGAATTCCTCCCTTTGCTTCTCAAATGGAAATACTCAGAGGATTCTGTCCAGAACTGAACACTCCTGGATTTGCTTAGTCAGAATGGCTTAAAAATCACTTCAGTGAGAAGCAAACCTAAATGCTGGCATTCCAGAGGTTGACCCAAAACAGAACCCTCCTTGTCCCAAAAGCTAAAATGCCCACGACATATTCCTGCAGGGAAAGCAGGGAAATGCTATTCCTGACAGGCAGGTGGAGTGCACTGCTGAAAGTCAGAAACTCTGATGCTCGTGGACAGTAGAAGAGAAATTCAGGTGGCAGCTTTCAGCAGGCAATGAGATGGGGATGGGCTGGGGGAACTGGGTCAGCTGCGGGAAGCTCCACCTTTTCTCACCTGCATTGCTCTTGGTGCTCTACCCCCAGGGCACATTAGCAATATCTTGCAGAAGGTGGATGTGCAGATCATCCAGCAGGACATCTGCAGCGAGGCCTATCACTACATGATTTCTCCCAGGATGCTCTGTGCTGGCTACAACAAGGGCAAGAAGGATGCCTGCCAGGTGACAGTGGGGTTGTGGGAGCAGGGTGGGTAGCATGGGTGAACTGTGTCCCAGGCCTCCCAAACGCACTCCATAGCCTGAAATGAGGGTGAGAAGACTGACTGTCAAACACCTGACTTCCCAGTTACTCCTCAGATCTCAGTGGCCTAGAACAGCTCACAGGACAACTTCTTCCCAGTATTTTTGCCTTAGACAGGATCCAAATACACAGAAACTTCTCAGTTTCTCATTCCAGCTCATTTTCCACTCTTCACCTCCCCCTTCAAAGTCACATGTCTACATTAGTCTCTTCCCCTCTCTTTTCACTAGCATCTGTCAGATACAGTAACCAGTCAGTTCCTTCATTACAGTAAATAAATCTCAAGCAATTCCTCTGTTTCCCATCCCTCAGGATATCCTGTTAAATTCCACCAGCTTCCTCGCTCTCCATGTATTTGCAAATGCCTCAGAGCAGAAGGAAACAATAGATCTGCCAGCTGCCTGGGAGCTGGCTAAGGGGGAGGGATTTGCATGATGAAAGAATGCAGCAATACATCAGATGTTTGCGCAGGAGGCAGTTTTGACATCTGTCTATGGCATAAGGGATGTTGTGGATGGTGTAGACATAAGTTGAGGAGATATGTGCACAGGGACTCTGAAGCCAATGAAGAACACATAGTAGGAAAAGCCAGTGGGTCACATCACACCATTTTTCTCTCCCTTTCTCTAGGGTGATTCTGGAGGTCCACTGGCCTGTGAGGAGCCCAGTGGCAGATGGTTTCTGGCTGGCTTGGTCAGCTGGGGAATGGGGTGCGGGCTTCCAAATTACTATGGAGTGTACACCAGGATCACACAAGTTCTGGGCTGGATAAACCAAACCATGAGCTGAGAAACATGCACCTCTACTTTCTCCTTATCAGATCTACGCTCACATCACAATGGCACTCATTCCCGACCTTGCTCATTTGCCTCTCAAAGTAAGAGAGTTTCTGTAGGGGATGTTGTCAGCCCCAGGATGCTCTTTTGAGAAGGGTGAAAAGAAAAACACAAAAGCTTGCACTGGGGACTGCAGAGGAAAGCAGGCACAGCCGTGTACAAGAAGAGCTGAACTTTCCATGAACCATGTGATTCAGCCACAGTCTTATGCTGGAACGTCTGCTGAAAGAAAATGTGACTGATGTAGTTAGAGATTCCAGTAACTGTGAAATCAATCTCCCTCCCTCTTCCTTCCTGCTGTTCATTCTTCTTCCCCCTTCCCCTCCCATCACTCCTCCTCTTCCATCTTCCTAATTGCTTATTTTCTTAGCTGGTGTGTGCTGTTCAGCTCCGCCAGGCAACTCTTCACGTCTCACTGACTCTCATACACGAGTTCAGCATCATGCCCTGCCTCCCTGTTGGAACAGCACCCAGCTGCTGCTCTTGGAGCCCCTCAGAAGATCCCAGGCCTGCAGTAAAACTATTAGAGCGTCCCTCCTATTCTCTCCCTTCAGCCCTTCTGAACACCTTCAACATGAGGGATTCTCAGCTGCTTCAGAATCCTAACTCAGATAATGCAGGAGGTGAAGGAGAAGGCTTAGCGGCACAGTGCTTTGGAAAGTGACTGCTATGGGTTTAGCTGTTTTTTACTGACGATACACATACATACATACATATATATATATGCATAAGTAGGTATATGTATATATATAACATGGCCACTCTGGAAATAAAAATAATTTGATTTTTTTTTTTTTTTTTGCTTTAATTTGATTTATTATTGTCTACTAGTTAGGATGAGAGCTGATGGCCTGAAGTTGCACCAGGGGAGGTTCAGGTTGGATATTTGGAAATTTTTTTCCCAGAAAGAGTGGTGTTGCAGTGGCATAGGCTGCCCAGGGAGGTGGTGCAGTCAGCATCCCTGGAGGTGTTCCAGAGCTGTGTGGATGTGGCACTGAGGGATGTGGTCAGTGGGCATGGTGGGGATGGGCTGGTGGCTGGACTAGATAATCTTAGTCCTCTTTTCCAACTTCTATGATTCTATGATTATTCTGTTACAAATTCTTTTGGGGTTTGAATCTTTTTGGCCAAACTCCAGTCCTGGCACTGGCAAACTGGTGCAAGTTTCCTGTCCTCCCTCCCAGCTATGTCTCAGATACAGCAGGGTCAACATGTCATCAAGATAGGCAGTCTTCATCATTACAGCTTAGGGGTGTGGACAGCGATTAGCAAACCTGCTCTGTAGCTCCACCTGCATGGAGATGCAGCACAAATGCAGCAGGAGACATCCCTGTGCCCAGTAGTCAGGCTCAACTTCTGATGGCTCCAGGTGATCCTTTCGTCCAGCCTCCCAACGCCAAATTTCTACCACTTGGAATGAGAGGCAGCAAGGAGGAAGAAAGTGTGAGATTTATTTAGGAGCTACAACCTGGCATCTTCAGACACAGTGGTGAAGTGAACCCCTGGCTCTCTGAGGCAGGGATGCTCCTGTCCTACCAGACCTTCTGTCAGGTACCAACAGGTACTCAGGCAGAACACACCTGCCTCCATTCACCCATCCAATGTAGGGATACTTAGGGGGACAGGGAGTGAGATACCAGCAAGGAGAAACCCAGCACAGGGATACTCCACCAGCAATGCAGGTGACCCAGAAAGAAAAAAAACAAAAAAAAACAAAACAAAAAAAAAAAAAAAAAAAAAGAAAGAAAAAAACAAAAAAAACAACAGCGTCTCTGCATTTGCCCTCTGGGCAAAAGCCCAGACCAGTTGCCTGCAACTGTGAATGGACAAGGAGTGGTCCTAGTGCAAATGCTGCCACATCTGGGCACCAGTGCTCAGGAAGGAAGCAAAGTTCTGCAGTGGTTGATCACTGATGTCCCCAGCAGGGGCCACTGTGACATTAAAGAAAGCCATTCTGCTAGGAAAAGGATGGGGCTCCAGCTCCTGCAGCACTCCTTGGAGCATTTGCCCTCCTCCGGGCAGATATGAGTTTGTAAAAGTCAACAGCTGAGTGTGGAGAGTGAAGGGGGCTGCGGGTGTCACTGCGGCACAGGGGGCTGCCATGTGCTACTGTACAAAAATAAAGATATCAAGCAGAAATTAAAAGGCTGGAGTGCAGATTCAGGATCACATCCTCAGGCCTCTGGCTTGTAACTGCTAGAGAAGGAGAGAGAGAGAGAGAAACCAAATCAAAGAGGGCAAGAAACAGAAAAAGGGAAAGAGCACGTGACAGAGGAAACAAGATATAAAGAAAGGAAAGGAAAAGGAAAAAGAAGAAAGAAAGGGAGAGGGAAAAGAAGGAAAGGAAGAGGATTGAGGGTGGGGTGAAAAGAGAAAAATGAGGGAGAAGTCTAACACACACTGCCTTTTGAGAGAATAACACTCGGGTCCGATAGCCACAAACAAGGAGGCTCTTGAACAGGGGAAGTGAGAAATGCCATCCAGCTAACAAGTGCCCCCCACTAGGATGGAAAGTGGCACTGAGCACCACCAGTTCAACAAGAAATCTGTTTTCTGGCTAGAGAGGGGTGTGCTCCTATGAAAGCTTTCTTTGTTCAGCTGCAGATGGGAAGCCTCAGTAGGAGGCAGAGCAGAGGCCCCTTCCAAGCACAGCTGTAGGAACATCTGGAGCAGGGACCCACAGCTTCCACTGCACCTTCAGCACCCTCTGGCACTGCAATGTCAAGGGAAGCATGAGCAGAGCAGGGCAGAAGAGCTGCAAGAATGGATGGCAATCAGGAGAAGTGATCTGGCATGCATGGCAGGCAGCCACATGGCAGGCATTCCCCTGTGCCATCCCTGCCTGCTTTGCATTCTTCCCCATTCTTCCCCACCCTCCTCCTTACTCCTGATTGCACCTTTCCTGCTGCTTCCAGAGCCTCCAGCCCAGAGCTGGAAGAACTGCTTGGCAAGTGAAGGCACATGTATGATGAGAATCAGAAAAGCCACCTTTGAAATGACTCAACCTCCCATTGCTTCTCCCCCTCCCCAAGCTCTACAAACCAGGACTTTATCCACAAGAAGGAAGGATGTGAGTCACTCATGCAGAGCTCGAACTGGCAGGATCTGAGAGTGCATATAGGTAACATACCTGCAGAGTAGGAAAAGTGAGGAACAGAGAGATGGGGCCCTGAGGAGGGAACAAACAGAATCTTGGGTTTGGAAGGGGAGACGGGAACCAGGTCTGCTGGAAGGAGGCTGTGAGGGGCAAAGAGAGCAGAGGGGAGAATTCTGGAGGCTGGGGAATGGGGTAGGGTGTCCCAGGAAGGTGACAGTGCAGAGATGGAGATGGAGGGGAGCAGGAGGGAGTGTCCAGTACATGGACAGTCTGCAAATAAAAATATAAATAAACCAAACAGTTAAAAACGTAAAGCAGCAGCCAAGGTAACAACCCCTCCCTATGAGCTTTATCTCCAGATAGACTCCTGCTCCCTGGGAGGACGTCCCCTCCACCCCACACTTGCTCTAGTTCTTCTCTGCTGCTAGCTGTGAATTCTCACCAGAAAGGTGGATGAATCTATGCCTGGGGGTTAGTCTATTTTTTTCCTCAAGGATTTGCTGCACCTTTCTCTTCTGCTTCTGCCTCTGCCTCCTCCTCCATCTCCTGCTCTTCTTCCTCCACGTCCTCCTCTGCGCTCTGCAGGCCAGCATGCAGGACAAAGGGAAGAAAGAGTGGAGACACTTGCCAGATGAGCCATGGAAGTTCTTGCTGATACACAAGTGCATAAAGCAATGGTCATGATGCTGATATAGAAAGGGACATTTCCCCACAGCCAAGACAGCACTGGGTCAGAGGGCAAAGAGACTTTTCTTATAGAGCAACATATAAGGGCTGTTCTTACAAGTGTTGTGATCCCACTACCCAACAGCTTCCATCAGTTTCTAGTGCTCCTTCTTCTATCTAGGTGTCTACACATTGTCATGCAACACCACATTTTCCCATCTCTCCCTTCAAAGGGGAGAAAGTGACCTCCTGTCACTTAGATGGGACTCAAAAAAGAATGAGAATGCTGCAGAAACCTTGGGGAAATCACACAGCGTGGTCATGAGGAGGTATGAGGAAGATTTTAGAGAAGCATGAGAAGTGCCAGGATCACTTGGTAAAGCTATTTGGCACACACAGCCAGGCATCACTACTTGAACATACGCATTCCTTTTTTTGGGCCATTGGTGTAATGTCGTGGTGTAATGTCATAAAGCCCCTGTATACCACCATCTATTTCACTACTGAGTGCTCCACAGTCACAGTGGAGAGAAGAAAGGAAGAGGGGGTGACAAGAGCAAATTGTTTCATAAGCAATAGGAGAAAGGCCATAGTGAAGTTGGTCTCACCTTGGCTTTGTGGCTGGACTCAGAGCTCAGACCACTGGGAGAGTTGTACAGTTCCTTGGAGACCACACACAGGAACTCTGTCTGATCTTCATTCCCATAGTTGTAGCACGAGCCAATGTTCACAAGCTGGAGAAGACAAAAGAAGTGATAACAAACATGTTACTGCAAACTTCCACTTTACCTAGGGAGTAAAGGAGGAAGCCTGCTACACAGCAGGACTCCAGCCCCCGCCCCCAGTAGAAAGGCCTTACAACTAGGCTGAGCAAGTGCAGAAAACAGGGAATGTCCTCTAAGCTTCAAGAGAAGAGGCGAGAGATGGTAGGTGTGACAGCACCATCAACAACTGACCCAATATTCTCAGATAGGGAAGATACCTTGCCTGGGGGCTGTATGGCATCCATACAGCCATCTATCTGTGTTCCAAAAGACAACTCCTCACCCTCCTCCTCTATCTTCCCCATACCTGCTCAAAGCGCCATCCATCAGACATAGTGGAAACCATTTGAGTGAGCTCCTCTTCCTGGCACTGCAGCACGCGGTAGACATGTTTAGGAGGCACCTGACAGAAAAAATTGCAGACAAGGATGTTGACAGAAGTCAAATACTAAAGGCCACTGCCCATCTGCAGAAGGAAGAGGTAGCACCCCTTCTTTACAAACCTATCCTTCTCACCATATCCAAGATTCAAGATGGGGTGGAAAGCACAACCAAGCCTTGTACTGTGCTGTTTTGGGGAGCAAGAACGATGCTATCACTTTTGGAGAAAAAGAACTCAACTGAGAGCTTTATGCAATGTCCTCAGAAGACAGTGGGCTCTTTCCAACAGGGAGTTTGCATTTGTCATTACAAAGTCATTTATGCAAATGCCACAAATATCGATGGGATTTTGCAAGCACAGAGTGATTGCATTGCTGGAGGCTTACATCCTAGGGCAGACATGATGAAAAGTGAGATATCAGTTAAGATTCCCAGAAGACAGTTTTGAAAAGGTTATTAGCCAAGACAAGGTGTGACTGTGCCACGGGATTGATTTCTTGTGCCTCATTTTCTGCATTTCTCTTCTACAGACATTTCTTCACTTGTTCCCTTCAGGTTTCTCTAGAAGTATCCCTACATTCTTCACTGTGATTACACTCTCAGCACTCCCCATACCAGAGTAGTCCTTGCCACAACACCTTCTCTCTCACCACAAACACAGAATCTTAGAATCATTGAATCATAGAATGGTCTGGGTTGAAAGAGACCATAATGATCATCTAGTTTCAACTCCCCTGCTGTGTGCAGGGTTGCCAACCACAGCAACTAGCAGGCTTCTTCTAGAAGCCAATTTTGTTTCAGAGTCTACATCCAGCACTACCTCTGGAGCTGCAAAACAAATGTGGAACTTGTTTATTGTGACTAAATTGGTGTTAGCCTGTCCCCAAGCAAGATTTTGCTAAACAGAGATTAGCAATAAACTCTAATTAGTTGTTTCTTTCCACTCCTTTCTGCCTCTCCCTCGCCTGCTCTCCCTTTAGATTTCATTCTCCTTATAAGCATTTCCTCCTTCCTTCACTATCTTTGCTTGATGTTTCCCACAATACCTGCATCACTGTGTAGTCCTTCTCCTCCAGTCGATCCTTAATTATTCGGATTAAGGGACCAATGTTATAGAACTCTGCTTCTTCCAGGACCCCTAAGAAAGAATGACACAGAAACCACGAAGTTAACAGTCATATTGTTTTACAAGCCAAAAAGAACCAACTCTAAGTACACTTCTCAAGGTTATGTCCCTTGGGTGAAATGATACATAAGCCTTACTCAGAACTTTAACAAGTTCCTGTTGCTTGAAACCTTTACTGCAGAGAATTGAGCACTGGCCCTCTTGTGTTGTGTTCTACTGCTCACCCCAATTTCTTTATGCCGTCTACCATCACAGGAACAGTGAAGGTTGTTGCCAAGTTCTGCTATTATATTTCCAGGGAAGAAGAGGATTTCCCTGAGAGTCCAAAATTGACTTTCAGATTACAGGCCAAGCAGAATAAATGTAGGATCCATGCTCTCAGTGACCACTAGTTATCACTTTGTTCCAGCCCTCTTTGGAAGGTAGAGAACCACAATTTGTTCTGGCTTGTCCACAGAAAAAAAATTCCATCCTCCTCCTGTTAGAGTTGCATCCCCATATCATTTCAAGATTTTTTTCTCTCACCTGTGCTTCATCACAGAGCAGGCAAAGAGAGAACTGTTTTGATTTTTCTGCATGGTGTTTGCATCCTTCACCTCTCCTGAGACCCTCCTGCTTGCTAACAAGCCATCAGGGAAAGGAAGGTGGGTTCTCAGTGGGTTAGTGAAGGGAAGGAGTCCAGGAACCAACATTCACGTGTACCCAAATCAGCATGCAGACAGTGCTGGTAGGGGTTTGATTCTTCCCTACTTGAGGACTCAGATCCATTCAGAGTCCCTCATTCAGCCGTGAGCCCTCTAACGGGTTGGTTTCATGCTAGCCTGTCTGTGTCAGGAGCAAAAGGCATCAGATAAGCTGTGAACAGAACAAGACTCCTGTTTACGTTTCAGATCTGGTGTTAAAAGCCTTGGCTGAACTCTGTCTGACCGGAGGGTGACAATCAATAAGTAAGGAACATCTCTGAATCGTGCTGATTACAATTCTGTACTATTTCTTAGATATATTTTTTGCATTGTAACTCATAAAATGACTCTGAATAAAACACTCCTTGGTAAAAATATGTAAGAGAGGCAAGAAGGCTAATGAACCTGCAGCAACTGTGCTTGGCAAGGGCTGGACAGCACAGCCTGTCTTTGAAATTGGCTGCTTGTTAGTCCCTAACATCCAAAAAATAATGAGGCATTGGGGATTGCTGGCTCGTAACACCATGATGATGTTACTGAGTTATCCTATTGGACTCTGTCAACATCAAATGAGGGATTGGTTTGTTTGGCTTGCTCCACTGGAATTGCTGCAGTCCACAGCCCATCAGAGCACTATTAGCATACATTACATGTCACTGATTAATTATGGGGTTTATTACAGTCAGTTGGTCTGTTTGGTCTTCTGGGTTTTCACTCCTAATTAGAAACACTCAGTCATTAACACAAACCTCAGTCACAAAGCCTGGTTAAAAGCATATCAGGAACAAGTAACAAAACAGTTTATCGAGGATGAGAGACCTAGTCTGCTTCCATCTCAGTGACACCTCTGCTCAACTAACAGCCATAAGGACTTTGTACGTGCAGGATGCCTTCTCCATCCCGTTCCCACTTAGTGAAGGAAACATGCTTTCCAAGAGCTGCAAGGATGACCTTCTCAAACCTCCCACACCAATCTTCAGGATAATGAAAGACAAGGATGTCAACTACAAATCCTACTGTTCTGCTCCAGCAGTGGTTAAATGGGAAGCTTCTGAGCTTCAAGACTCACCCTCTTCAGCCATATCTTTATCCAGGACCAGCTTCCCATGACGGAGGAAATTCAGGATGGGTCCAAAGTAAGTAGGGTCCCGGTCTATTAGGTATGCACCAGTCTCATCCTAGCAACAAGAGGTAGACCATGAGGTGAAAAAATGTGGGGCATCTTGGCCTGCACCCATCTGCAATTCACTCTCCTGAGATGTGCTATATCTCTATAGAAGACCATAGCCAAGATAACTTTACTCAGATTTTAAGTCCTGCATTATTATGCTCAGAATGTCCATCTCAGCATGGACCAGTCCAGCTTAGAAAGCCAAAAATCTGACCTCAAGCTCCTGCAACCACGTGTACAGGCCTGGTGTGAGGGAACAGAGATCCCTCCTAGGGAAAAAGGTTGAGTCAGGCAGCTACATCTGGGAGGTACCCCCAGGGCATCTGAGGTGATGGAGGGGACACAGCCTTGCTTTTCCCCGGGTGGGGAAATTAGATGCTGGGCTACAACACAGCCAGGCAGTAACTGGAAAGATAAAATTCTTTCTGGGATAGCGGAGAAAGCGAAGGTATTTTTCTCTGGGTTACTCCTACAGCTGTTGGGGTCTGGCTCCAGCCCTCCCCGTGCTCAGAGGGGCATGGTGCAGGAGGCAATGCAGCTGCCTTACCCGGTCCGACTGCAGCTCCTCGCCCTGGCACAAGCGACACAGGAAAGATTTCTGCTCCCGGCACAGGGTCTGCCTGGTGGTAAGGAAGATGGTGCCCCCCACATTGAGCCTCACCCACTTGGCCTGGGCATCAGTGGGGGGTGGGTCCCAGGTGCAGCGCAGCCCCACAGCACCCTTCATCTCTTCCCCGCCCTCCATCCACATCCTCATTCCCCCTGGCATGCAGGGACTGCCGCAGGTGCTGCCTGCTAGGGAATGCTGGGATCTGTAGTTTGTCTGCTCTCCTTCCGCAGCAGCCGTGTTTCCCTTAGGGGCAAGGATCCTCCCTGCGTCTGCCCAGTGAGACACCAGGAGGAGAAGGATGCCCTGTGTTGCAGTTATTAGGTGTGGGCAAATCCACAGTCTCAGTGCTCCCTGGCTTTTCCTCTGTTTCAGTTTTTACCCGAGGGCTGGCCGCACTGAAAGTATGGGGTGTGATGCAAAATTCCTCAGCAATTACTTCCATGTGCACCCTCCCCAGCTCATGAAAAGGTTCTGGGAACTGTAGTTTCAGGAACATGCACAAAAGGGTGCTGGGAACTGTAGTTTTTCCATCCTGGCGTCCCCACAAAAGGGGATGCTGTAATTCATAACCCTGACACTACAGCTAGTCATTTGCTTGCTTTGAGTCATGGATCTTGCAGGCAGGCATCCCTGGAGTCAGAAAGAAGATCTCTGATCTCTGGCAGTCAGCAGATTAAGCCCGTCAGCACTGCACTCCACAGCTTTCCCTTCAGGAGATACATTACCCCAGGCTCACAGCACTGTGCTGCATCAGTTGCCACGCTGTTCTTGCTGCAAAGTGTGCAGACAGTTGTCTTCCTGATAACATACATAGGGACTCTTCTGGGAACGGTATCTTGGATCTGCACAAAGTGCTGGCAGGGGGGTAGGAATAATTTTTCTTCTGACTCAGAAGAGATGCTGATTCAGCTAATGTTCCCCTTCCTCCTCCCCCTTGGTGTGGTCCTACCGTCACAAACCATTCCAGAGACCACTATTTCCCAGCTCTGTTGCTGTCTTGGCTGCAGAGTGCTCAGATTGTAATTCTGCTCTGCATGGATCTTTACCTCTGCCCCAGGCGTACCACATGCAGATACCAATGTGCCAGTTGCTCCTTGCTGAGCACAGCCCTGCCTCTGCCACTCCTCCTGCCAAGTCAAGCATGGAGCTCAGCAATTCATACCCATGGGACTCTGTTCAAATGCACTCTGTGGCATGGACATGACCTGAATGAGTTCTTTCTCCAGCAGCTCTGCTTTTCCCTCTCCCTCTTAAACACAATAGTGCTTGTCAGCAGCTCAGGCACACTGGGGATGGAAAGGAAAGGCTGATGTTTCACCTGAATGTGGCCCAAAGTTTTCCTTCACCTAGAGCAAATCTGTGGTTCCTCCTTGCCAGGGCAATGCAGCATTGCAGGAGCACCATTGTGCCCTGCAGACACTTAGTTCTTTCACCTAGATCTTACATCTTTTGAGGCGGGGGTTACTGGGGGGAAGTTAGTGGAAAAATAAAGATCATGTTTTACTCACATTTCTTGTCTTTTCTTCATTCTCTCTTTTCTTTTGCTTAAAAATCACTCTGTTTTATCATCACAGAACATGAGCGTAGTGTCACCCTTCCCCAGATTGCCCAGAATTCTCTTGACAAAGATGATATAGCTGTACTTTGCTCCTTCTGTGGAGGAATGCAAAGGAGAAGGGGGGGGGGGAGGGAGGGGGAAAGAGAGGGTAACAAGGAAAAGATTTTGAAATTGCTGACCTCCAACTAACCTAAGCACAGGAACAGATCAGCTGCTGCAGGGTGTAAAATCAAATAACTTTGGGTCTCCTTTAATTTATGTCAAGAGCTGGCCAGCTCTATAGTGACCATTAATAGAGAGAGATTAATTTTTTTTTTCCTATTTGCATTGAGCAGGTCCATTAATAAATTAGTCTGCAGCCCCTGGGCCACTCTCCACTGAGCAGAAGACATCAAGGATGCTCAGACTGTCACCAACCTGAACTGAAGCATCAAACAGTACAACACAACTCTGGGCTGTGAGACTGTTTCCTTCCTACTTCTGGCTCTGAGTCAAGCCATGGCATATATGAAAGCTTTGCATTACACTCTGGTGTATTAGGAATATACGATCCTGTGAGCTCTGGCCACAACTGCAGCAGAGACAGACAAGGAGGACCATGGCTCCCTGATATGAATGCAGTGGTAGAAGGTGGCAGCCTACCGCCCCTTATCTTCCCCTCCCAGGAATCTGCCCAGCCTTTGTTTTGTTCCTTTTTCTATTAAGGGTTCAGCTTGCCTCCCTTTCCTCCAAGCCTGTTTCACAGCCCCTCAGTCTCTCACTCCATTTTAGATCCAATCCCTTGTTTTTGATGCCTTCCTCTCCAACATCTCCCATGCCAATGCTGCTCATGGGTCAGGGATGGCCTGTATTCAGAGCACACCTTCTTCCACCAATGCTAGTTGCCATCTGTAGTCAACACTTGCTCACCCAAGGGCAATGGGGTGAAAGGCAAGTAGTTCAATCTGAAGTAGTACATGTAAGTACGAAAAGAGGTCAAGGTACAACAACCCCATCCCTTGTTTTCTGCAATAGACAGTACGAGCTTTACTAGAACTCCCTCAGGCCAGGGAGTTTCTCATTGTAAGTGAAAATCTCTTTTAGGAAGAAGACAGTCCAGGGCGAGTTACCAGCTGAAATGCTATAATGAGTAGTTGGGGTGGGCTACATAAGAGCCTGATTTGCACACCATCACTGGATATAGTTCTGAGCTGCCCTTCTTAAGGTCCATTAAAATTAAGCAATAGAACAGAGAAATAAATTCAAATAATGAATGGCAGCTCTTCCTGCTTTGATGATAAGCACATATAAGACATTTCCACAGAGTCAGAGACAACAGCAAGCAAGAGCTTATAGAGAGCAACATGAGTATGCAATGCCATACAGCCCCACAAAGCTGATCACAGGGACAGTCCAATTGCCCAGACAGACCAGGGGCAGGGAAAGCTGGGTAGCCTCTGTATAGATAAGTAGTGGGCCTGAACAAGGACAAAGGTAAAACAGGAAGGGGTAAACTGAGAGATTCTTTGTTGAGCAGCCAGCAGGCCTGCTGTTAAAACCTGCAGAAAGCTGCAGACACTGCAGCATTCAGTATACATACATCACAGCTGAAGAGTCCAGCTGGGTACATTGCATGCGATGCATCACTGAATCTGTGGAGCTGCTCTTAGGAGGTGTTGAGTTTTGGAGCATCAGTGGGAGAAGGAATCATGGTGTGTCAGCATAGGCGGTGTCACCACTCAGGCAGACTGCAAACACATCTGGGTTTCAACCTGCATGATCATTTAGTTAATGAACACATTGTGGCATGAGGCGCTGGAGAAGAAACCATCTTTTCTCTTCTCTGTGGTAGAAGGCAAGTAGCACTGATATTTGCCATTAAGCCCACAACAAATTGGGCAAAAGAAAATCCCTACATGCTGATGAGAGGAAGACATTGCAACCAGAAGAGCTGTTTGACTGCCAGCTGAGCCAGGCATGTTGGACCAGAAAGAGAAAAATTCCATAGTATGCAGGTGAGCTGATCTTTCTTGAGTTACTGTGAGCAATGTACTTGTGTACAGAATAGTGTGTAAATAACACCTAGTTGTGTGCTAGGACCAGAAAAGGTGGGAGGACCAAGACAAACCTCTACAAGTAACAGTGATTACTATCACTCATGCAGTGGATATTAGTGGAAAGAAACAGTGGTGTGGGAAGAGACAGTGGCGCTGCTTTGAGATTTGGGAAAGTTTTTGGGGGAACAAATGGCCCACAGGGAAGGCAAGTGTGAAATAATGCAGCAGGATTTCACAGAAGCAGGGAAGGAAGAAGGTGGCAGGGGAGAAAGAAGACAGGTGAGGAATGTGAGACTGTGGGATTGTTGTTAGAGACCTGTTCATGCTTAATTCCTATAAAAAGTGGAGCTGTGTTGCAAATGTATGATGACATGAGCAAGAGGTACATGTGAGGGACACAGACATGTTCTTGGAAGGTGAAACTCTGTATGTGAAAGAATGACTGGCACCAGAATTGGGGAAAAGGGATTGAAAGGGAACTGCAGAGACAGCAGGGTATCTTATATGGCCAGACCTGTGGTCAAAACATGAGCTACACAATGATGTGGAATTGTAGGAGGAGAGAAATGCTCATTCTTAGGCATTTTGAAGTTAAATGCAGATGATAACCAGCCACGAGTGGTATTGCCCTGTGGTAAGTATTGGGGCTGGCCTTGTTTAAGAGCTTTATTGTCTGTCTGGACAAGGCAACTGAGTGCACCCTCAGTGAGTTTGCAGATGGCCCTACAGAGAACTGGATAGGCTGGATCAATGGACAGAGGCCAATTGAATGAGCTTCAGCAAGACCAAATGCCAGGTCCTGCGCTTTGGTCACAACAACACCATGCAACGTTACAGGACTGGAGCAGAATGGCTGGAAAGCTGATTGGAGGTAAAGGATCTGGGGTTACTAGTCAACAGCATCTGAATATGAGCTAGCAGTGTGCCCAGATGGCATAGAAGACCAGTGGCATTGCAGCTTGTATCAGAAATAGTGCAATCAGCAGGAGTAAGGAGGTGACTGTCCCTCTGTATTTGGCACTAGTGAGGCTGTACCTCAAGTATTGTGTTCAGTTTTGAGCCCTTCCATACAAGAAACACACTGAGGCCCTGGAGCATGTCCAGAGAAGGGCAATGGAGCCGTGAGGGGACTGGAGCACAAGTCTGATAGTAACTGGGGGAGCTGGAATTATTCAGTCCGGAGAAGAGGAGAGTCAGCTTATCACTCTCATAACTTGAAATGAAGTTATAGCAAGCTGGAGGTTGGCCTCTTCTCCAACGTAACAGTAATGGGATGAGAGGGAATGGTCTTAAGCTGTGACAGGAGAAGTTCAGGTTGGATATTAAGAAAAATTTCCTCTCCAAAAGAGCAGTGCTGCAGTGGCACAGGCTGCCCAGGCAAGTGGTGCAGTCACCATCCCTGGAAGTGTTCCAGCGCTGTGTGGAAGTGGCACTGAGGACATGGTCAGTGGGCATGGTGGGGGTAGGCTGGAGGTTGGACTACATCATCTTAGTGGTCTTTTCCAAACTTAATGATTCTGTGGTTCTGAGATTTTCCTTTCCCACTGAATTCAGATCCATTGTGGACCTACGAGGCAGCTGCAGTGTTTCCTCTCCATCTCCATTACTACTGCTTCACATAATGCACACACTGCTACGTTGCCAGGTGCAGAGCAGATCCAAGCCATTGCCACCATGGTCATCCCTGCAGGGCTGGGAATACTCAAGCTCTCAAATCTGAGCTGTGCTCAGAAAGAGGCACAGGGTTATTCATTGACCAGACTGTTCACAAGTCCCAGACTGCTTTTGCTGTCTATAAAAGCATTGCAGATAATAAAATATACCAATTAAAAGTTTACATGTTGACCTCAAATACTCAAATTTATACAGAGCTGGAAAAGCTCAAGCCTGAAGTTAGCCACAGGTCAATATGACCCCATTCCCACATCAGAGTTGATTTTTAGGCTACTTCTCTTTCACCAGGAATGCTATGTTACCCAAAATATGTGATTCCTCTTTCCCAACAGCAAATTTTTCAGAGAGTTATAAACATTAGTGATATGCACTCATCTCCACTTCTCTCCTTCCCTGTTTCCAGTTCCATAGGGAACCCACCCACTGAGACAGAGATATAAAGATCTGCAGAACATTTTTAGTCCTGGTGCAAGTCCCCTCAGCTGTTCCATATGTCCAGCAGCATCTGTTATGGCTCAAAATAGGCTTTTGCAGTTTCCAGGCTTTGAAAACTTTGTCTCAGATCCCACAGTGTTCCTAGTTCTTCGCAGTGTGAGAACAGATCTCAGCTAAAGGGAGGGAAAACATCAGAAGACCGTCTGGGACAGATTTTTGGTGTATGATGTAACAGGGCATACACCAAAAACACAAAATATCTTGCTGTGGGGAGGAAGTTCTCCATTTCTCCTGAAAGGGGAAATCAAAGCAAAGCTAAGTGCTTGGTAAAAGATTTGCTGAAAGCTGGGAAGCGGAAAAACTGCTGAGAAGATTTTGTAATTCTAAAGGCAGCAGGGAAAAGAGCAGTTGAGTTCTGTAAGTCTTGGCACACTTACCAGAGAGGGGAAGGGCCCTGCTGGATGCCACAGAGTCACACAGTCAAAACACAGAGCACGGGGAGAAGAAAATCTTTCATTTTGTCGCCTCCAGGTGACTTGCTGGGCTTCACCAGACACCTCTGCCTCACACGCATGATAGAGGAAAGAAACTCAGGATCAAGAGGAAGCAGAGAGATTCCCACTAACACCAAGGACTGCTTTGTCCCAAAAAGAAACAAGGGCAGTGCAGTAGTGTGCTGGATGCTCTGAAAGATAAAAGACAAAGCTAGCCCCCTGCATCTACTGTAAATGATGAACACTGAAAGAATGCATTCATTTTCACTAAGAAAATAATTTTCATGGAGAAGCAGGGCAGGCACAGTACTCCTGTTTGCCCATTTGTACATATTGACAAAATCTGCCACACCTCCTTACCACACCCAGAAAGTTAAACCTTAATGACCAACCACAGGTAAGCTTGGCTGGTGCAATGAAAAGCTAAAAATCTTGAAAAGATGTCAGAGGCCAGATCCTCTTATAGGATCACGTATTAGACAATGCTGTCTGAACAAATATATTTAAGGTGTCTTAAAAAGCAGGGTTCTTGTTGTTCACATTGGGAGGCCCATCCACAGAGAGTTTAGAACCTGCCAGCTGATTCACACCAGTGCTTATCCTTCCATTTTTATCCCAGTACCATACTTCAGCTTAAAAAGCCTTTTACAAGTGCCATCAGTTAGAAAAAGCATCAGATGTCCTACATGACACATGGACCAGTCCCTCCCTTTCTACTGCAGGAAACAGTTGCTAGAAAATTACCCCACTTGGATTAAAGCAAAGTGTTGCTACCAGCCTTTGCAAATACAGCAATTAGATGGGTGGGGAAATCCATAAACCATGGGAATAGAAAATCTTTCCCTAGCAGGAAGAATAAAATTAAACAGCCAATTAGATCAGGAGCTAATCCAGAATGGTAAGCCTTCGCAATTTTCAAGATGTGATGCAACTTGCAAAAAGCTCTTTCAGGAAGTTTAAACTGAAAGAGCTAAATAGAAGCTGACGAAGATAAAGCTTTATTATTTTATTCTAATCTGTGTCTTGCTCTGCCTCCTTAAAGGTCACTTGTTTCAGTCTCCCATGCACTCTGTATACTCAACGCTTGCTGCAGTGTTAGCCCCAAGACCTGAGGAGCTGAATTGCTACACAGAATGCAACCAAGGAAATTTAATGTTTTTGATCACTGGAAGTGGGGGGGCAGGGTTGTGGAAAAGGTTCATAATGTGTGAGTGAGTGGGTAGGAAAAAGGAAGAAATCATCTGAACAGCAGAATTCTTTACTCCACAGGAGATCCAAAAAAAAAAAAAAAATGGAGCCTGTGTCCACATAAGCCAGGGCTACAGCCAATGCAGATGGAGAAAAAACCTCAAATGGAAGTGAATCCAGCTGCTGGATTCAATGTCTTGGTAGGAACCCTGCAAATCTGTGACTATAAGCATTCTCTAGAAAGCATGACCACATCATCTCTGACATCAACAGGCACATGTAGCTGCATGTCCCAGAGCAGAACCTTATTAACTAAGTTACCAGTGAACCACAAAAGATGCAGTTTTTTTTTTTTTTTTTTAAGGGAGAAAATCCTAGGTAAAACAAACTGTTGAACACGGGCAGAGATACCTATGGGGGTTTTCAGCTCTCAAATATAAAACAATGGTCATTTGGAAAAAAAGAATCTTGCCCTTTTGCGCTACTCTGCTGAAGGTTAGAGTTGCACTGTTTTTTAAGGTTACATGGTAAATCTCATGGAAACAATGGGAAACTTACTGAAAAGAGTAAATCTGGTCATTCTTTCCCTCCCCTTCATGTTCCACTGACAGAATGTGACACCTATACAGTCCATTTTTCGCTATAAGAACTGACATTCAGTCTTTGAGGAACAGAAATGGGACTGACTAACATGGAGTTTAAAAACAAAAAACAAACAAGCAAGGACTGTAAGGAGGGAGATGGGAAAAAGACCGAAGAGAAAGGCATACCATTATCTTTCCAGGTCCAAAGAGCTCCTCAAGGGCAAGAAAAGCAGCTCTACTCATTGAAGAAGAAAACACCCCGTGTAAATAATCTAGACAATTTCTTGGAAAGAATTCATCCAAGCAATACTTAGATAAGCACCATTCAGCAGAAAGACCTTGAAACAAATGTTTATTTGCTCTTTTTTAAATTCCAGATTTTTTTTTTTTTTTTTTTTAAGGGGGGGGAATTTCGAGCAATGGGGATACAAAATTGGCTAAATATACACATTGCATTTAAAACTCCAAATACAAGAAGAAATGCAAACTAAATCTCTAACCTTGTTGAGTGCCAACTTGGAAGCCACACTTCCTCCTTTAAAAACTTGATTTTTTTTTTTCCCCTGGGCTTTTCACCCAAAATAGTCCTGATGTGTCTGGCTGGCTTCTAGGACAAAGGCAGAGAGTAAGACCATGAGGCACATACACAAATATTACCATCCTGTGACTAAACATGGTGAATGTCTTGAGTCATAAGCTTGGCTTGACACAGTAACATTCCCACAGTGCCATCAGTGCTCTCTCCATGTGAAACTGCAAAGTTGTCACAGATCAAAAGAACAGTTGAGGTTGAAAGAGAGCTCTGGAGATCATCTTGGACAACCCACCTGCTCATGCATGGTCACCTAGAGCAGGCTGGTCAGATCATCTTTACGCTCCTAAAGAGTCAGAGAAGGCAAAAGTGCAAAGCACCATGTGCCAATATGTGTTCCCTAACACCTTCACCTTATGACACTTAACCAGGAACATATAAACTCATCTTTTTCCCAAATCCAGTTTCAAGGCAGAGTATCTGTATGACTAAGAGATGAAGCAGCTCATTACACAGTCTTCCCCTTTCCCTCAGAAATAATATTTTCAGGCTGTGCCCTCATGTACCATTCCACCCAGGCCCCATCATACACAGCAACATCTGGCTTGCCACAGAGGTATGCCCCCAGAGCCACGTGGCAGGCAGTGACCCCAGAGCCACATGTAGCTACCAGAGGCTTCGAGAGGTCCACTTTCTTCTCCTGGAACAGACTTCTGATCTGCTCTGGGGTCTTCTCTAATCCAGATTCTGTGAGGAAACTGGTGAAGGGAATGTTCAGGGAGCCAGGGATATGACCAGGCTCAATTCCTGAAAGAAAAGCAGTACACATAGGAATTAACTTCTACTGTTTGGGAGGATTCTACTGCAAAAATTCTGTATTTCTGTATTTCACAAGGGGTATTTACTGTTAAATGTATTTTGTTTAAACAAAAAATATAACATTAATTTTCGTTAAAGTTCTGTTCTTCCTCTCAACCCCCTCCACATCTTTCCTCCATCAGAGCAACCCACACTGCAGACTGTCTGTAGTAGCACTTCCACTTCTCTTCTGATGGAAGAGGAGCACTAGTACATGGAGAGATCAAAATACATCTTGTATGAGAACTGCTTATCTCATCCCAGCCCTTCAAGAAAAACAAAAACAAAACCAACAAATAAACCATAGTTTCTCCACTCCAGAGTTTTCAAGCAGCAGCAGCCAAGGGGCAGAGAGAAAGAGTGAATACATTGTTTCAAGTACTACCCACAAAGGAAAATAACATTTCCCATCCCTACCTTTACAGGAGTCAAACTCAGAACACATTAAGTCTCCCTATTACCCACTGGCTTACTATGCCAGTATCTGTGCAGGCACATTACCATCTCGGGGTTCTGGCTCTATTCCCCGGAACCGTCCTTCAACACGCGCATCCACGACTTGGAAACGATGGGAATCCAAGTTATCTAAGATGTCCTCATAAGTTTTCACCATGCACTTGTCTAAAGTGGCATGGAAATCAGTTGGAGCTACCTGGGTTTTCCCAGAGCTCAGTGGAAATCCCTCTTGCAGCCAGTTCTTCAGGCCACCATCTAGAAGGGAAACTGCTTCATGTCCAAAGACGCGGAACATCCACCACACCCGTGGTGCTGAGAAGAGTCCTTGGTCACTGCCATCATACACCACAACATGGGAATCATTCCCCACACCCAGCTTCCCCACATACTCTGCAAACTCATCGGCCTTGGGCATCATGTGATCGTAAGGTGACGTACGATCACTGCACTGGTCAATGTCAAAGAAAACTGCACCAGGGATATGGCGCTCCTCAAACTCCTGTTTTGGGTCACGCTTCATCTTTGGCAAATACCAGGATGCATCCACAACCTTCAAAGCCTGTCCAGTTTGCTTGGACTTGATGGCTTCTGAAAGCCATTTTGCAGAGACCAGAGCGCGGTAGAGGAGTTGTTGCGACATCGCTCCCAAATCCTGGCTGAGACTACCTGAGACACCTGCCTGCAAAAGCAAGAAAGCTACATATTAGAGGCCAGCCTCACAAAAAGACATATTTAGGTACCAAAGCCCTGTGTATGCATTGAAATGCTAGCTAAGCCTACAGTGGTAAATTTACAATCAAAGAATCACTAAGGCTGAAAAAGACCTCTATGATCACCCAGTCCAACCTCCAGCCCATCCCCACCATGCCCACTGACCATGTTCTCAGCGCCACTTCCACACAGCTTTGGAACACCTCCAGGGACGGTGACTGCACCACCTGCCTAGGCAGCCTGTGCCACTGCAGCACTGCTCTTACGGAGAGGAAGTTTTTCTTAATATCCAACCTGAACCTCTCTTGGCACAATGCTCCAGCCCTGAGGATAAAGTGTCTCACAGAGCTCAACCTAAGCCTTGCACCAAGCAGGGCAGCTATGCCCAGGGCCCTTCACACCCAGCACTGATAGCACCAAGGGAGCAAGGCAGCCCCAGGACCCCGAGGAGATGGGTCCTGTGCCGAGGGAGGCTCAGCCCGCAGCACCTATTGCCCTGCTGCCTGCTGCCAACCGCCCCGAGCACCCCGCGCACAGAGTGTGAACGCACAAGGCCCTGTACCTCGCCTCTGCCGATCAGCTCCCCGACAACCGTGGCCTATACCGCTTCGGGGGGCGGGAGCCGGGCCCCTCCCAGAGGGGCGGTGCCGCCCGCCCCCATGCCGCCATTTTGTGCGTGTTGTGGAGGGATGGGCCTCGCCCCTCCCGCGCGGGCTGATTGGCCGCGCCCCGCCCCATCGCGGCCGCCGCCGCTTCGGTCTTCGGCCTCGGTGTTTTGAGATGGCGGCGCAGGCGTTTGGCCGCGCGCTGGTCAGCGCCAAGTGGCTGTCCGAGGCCGTGCGGGCCGGTAGGGTCGGGGCCGGGCTGAGGGTGCTGGATGCCTCCTGGTATCCTCCTCAAGAGCGCAACGCCCGGCAGGAGTTCAGGGAGAGGCACATTCCCGGCGCGTCCTTCTTCGACATCGAGGAGTGCCGGGATAAATCCTCCCCGTATGATTTCATGCTGCCGAGCGAGGCCCACTTCGCCGACTACGTGGGGCGCCTGGGGGTCGGCAACGACACCCACGTGGTGGTGTATGACGGCGACGAGCTGGGCACCTTCTATGCCCCCCGCGCCTGGTGGATGTTCCGGGTCTTTGGGCACCGCGAGGTCTCCGTGCTGAACGGTGGCTTCAAGAACTGGGTGAAGGAGGGCCATCCCGTGACGGCGGAGCTCAGCCAGCCCGCGCCGGCGGTCTTTAAGGCCAAGCTGGACAAGACCCTGCTAAAGACCTTCGAGGAGATGATGGAGAATGTGGGGTCCAAGAAGTTCCAGATGGTGGATTCCCGCCCTGCGGGTCGGTTTCAGGGCACTGAGCTGGACCAAGGTAAAGTAGAGGGAACTGCTCCCTGCGTTGTTGCAGGATGAGCGTTGGTGGTGGAACAGCTCCCAGCCAGCAGGCGTGCCTCAACCCAACTCATGGATTTACCTTAAGGGATCCGTGTTTGAGCACTTGGATTCCAACACTCTCACGGGATGCTTTTTCTTGTAATTCGTTGTAAAGCTGCAGGAGAAAATAGCAGAAAAGGGAATGGAAAACACCCAGAAGTCTGCAGTCAGTTGGCTCCAGAATGCTCCTCCCCACACCCTGCAGAAGATAGTCAGGCACATGGGACAATGCAGAATGGGAGATGAGGGCTTTCATCAGTTTCTTTAGAGCTTAATCTAGTACTAACAGATGCACACAAACTAACAGTATTAATCCAGGCACTTCTGACATTAATGAATGCACTAGTGAAAGCCCAGTTTGTTTCAGGCAGTGCTGCTACTCAAGAGACGTTTTCCTTATTGTTCTGATTCCCAACAAATAGAGAACTTCTGATTGTAATCATTGTACTTCTGCTCTCTGCCATAAATCTAACAAGAAGGGAAAGCCCCAAACACATCCTAGACATAGAGGCAACAGCTGAATTCAGTGATCCTTGTGGGTGCCTTCCTACTTGGGATATTCTTTGCTATCACCCTGTCTCTTTTTAGATGCAAATAACAGAAATTAAAATTGATTTTGTTACCTCAATCACTGGACACACAAGCAATAGAGGTGGAAGAAATACTGTGCAGTGGGGACAGCTGGTGCAGCAGCGTGCCTGGAATGAAATTTGAGTTGGTTCCTAAAGGAGGCCTGTACTGTGTAATGTAAACCTTGGTATATTGCAAAATAACTTCTCCTAAAATCAGAATCACTCAAATGGGTTTAAAAGTGGGAGTTAAAAAGCAGAAAGAAAAACTCAGCAGCAGTAGTTTGGTTGGAGCTACAGTATGCTCCACAGGAGTGGATGTGAAACAAGATTGCAAGGTCCAATGGCCGTGCTGTGCTTCTGCATTGCAGGTGGGCTTTCAGACTAGTTTCATTGTGTGTGCTGCTTCACAGCCTTTGAGTGGGACATTGTGTCCTACGCTCAGAGGGTCTCATCCTGAAATAAATTCCCACCACCAAACCCCAAAACTATTTGGCTGTAATGGCTATGTACGCATAAAATCAGAATCATTTGAGTTGGAAGGGACTCCTATAGACCATTTGATCCAACCACAATGAACAGGGATGCCTACAGCTCAGTCAGGGTGCTCAGAGTCCCTCCAGGGATATCACCAGGGATAGGGCATCCACCGTCTCTCTGGGCAAGCTGTTCCAGTGCTTTACTATCCTTACTGTAGAAAACTACAGAAAACTACAGTCTAAATCTCTCCTCTGTCATATCACAAGAGATCCTGCTAAGGAGTCAGTCCACTTCTTTCTTGCAGCTCCTCTTTGGATACTAAATGCCTAAGTGTCTGTGGTGAACCCCAAACATGCTTCACCTCTGCTAGGTGCTGTGGAAGGTCGGAGAGTTAATGGGAGTAACAGAGTAGGCTGTTGCAGAGAGAGAAGGTAGTTAGGCTTATTGCTCATTCTGTTTCCTTGCCTACTACAGCCCATCAAAGTGAAGATGTAATTTTAACCTCAAAACATGAATAAAGCATTCTTTGCTGATGGTGGTGATGGATTTCATATTCTCTTTCCCGAAGTGGGAGTTGTCACCGGATGACAAATTCTGCAGCCCCTGACGGCATCTTGGAAACAGATTTTTCCTTTTAAGTGAGTCAGCATGAAACAGTTTATTTGTGGTAGTCCAGTTCTGCTTCTCACAGCAGATCCAGCAGGGTAAGCACTCCATCTGCAGCTGCTCATTCTGCAAGAGCTCGTCAACTTTCTGAGCCAAGCTAGCCAATAGCTGTGTTGCAACCAGTGGTAGGTAAAAGGTAGCGCTTATACCTAAAAGAGCAATTTGAAATCAATGCTGATTAATTACAGGGGTCATTCAATCAGGGAGAAGAAACGTAGCCTGCAATTTAGAAAAGAAGAATGGTCTTGAGGTTAAGGAACTTAATGTGTTCTCAGGTGATTTCAGTTTAATTATTGCCTCAGCTCTTGACTTCCTAATTAAGTCCATTAATCTCTCTAGTTCCATGAACTCCATTTCCAGAAGAGGCTAATTTCAGCTGACTCTTTTGTCTGTTTAATTTTTTCAGCTCCTTGTGGTAGGAATCAACTGCCCCTGTTTTATTCTTATATAACCGTTACCTTGCTAGGACTTAGGTCTCTGTAATGCTTGAAATAAGCCACGATACGTGCTTCATTTTTAGTTCCTGGTAGAGGTTTACAGCAATTGCCAGGGTAGAGAAAGATAAATGACGTGTCTTTAAGCTGAATGCCATGGGTTTTAAATACAAGTATTGCTTTGGATGAAAAAGAAGCTCTTGCATTGGTACATGGTGTGCATCTACAGCTGATCAGTGGTTAAATGACCCTACATAGTGCTGTGTTCCTGGGCTCCTCTGTGTCCCTGTCTCCCGTGGACATACACTACTCTTTGGGTTCTGCTCATTTTCCAAGCTCTCAGATCTCCTAAACAAAGCTCTTGCTTAGCTTGAGTGTTCAGTGGCAGTGGGAGGGAGAATGAGATGTTACTACTACACCCCTCTCTTCTCCAAGAGGAGTCTGTAGCGTAATGCACACTGACTCTACGTTGTCCATGAAGTAGTACCTGAGGCACAACATGGAGATGGAGACTTCCAAAGTCTGTTTCGTTCTACAAGAGCTTACAGGCAAAGGTGTCCATCCTTTGACTGGACTGACAAACATCAGATGCCACAATGAGCATCATGCCAATTCTTCAAGTCAACTCTTCTGGCCCTGTACGTGCACAGTGTTCTGAGACTAATGGCAAAGACATATTGATCTTGCTACAAGGATGTATCAGGCCAGGACTGAACTTTTCTTTCCAGTGAGTTCACATTAGGTCAGATGTAATCATTAGTAGAATATAGAATAGAATGGTCTATTTGAAAACAGAGGGGGTTTTGAAGGGAACAGCTATTTGTACTCTGCTAGCTCCAGGACCACAGGGAGTTAAATGTGAACAAGGCACATCTTTAATCTTTTTGCCCAGAGGAAATTCCATTTGGAGCTTTTGTCACAAAGGGAAAGTCTGGAGAGAAGGAACTGTACTCTTAGCTAGATAAATAGCCAATAAAAAAGAGAGGTTTAAGCAAAGAACCTAACAGATGTGGAAAAGGGGATTAAACAGTAAAGAAGATAACATATTGCAGGTTACAAAGTGTGAGGAAGAATTGCCAGAAGCCAAGCTGAGTGAGAGAGACTTGGCAAAGGAAATTAAAACAACAAAAACTGCTGGAGCAAAGTGAATAAAAAGAGAACGAGAGAGAGAGTAAATAAGGTTGCTATGCAGTTAGCAGGGGTTCTGGGTGAAAGACTGTGTACTTTCTTCAGAATTATACTGGAGCTGTGCTATCGGATTTTTTGATTGTCTGGATGTTTGGGTTTTCTTGTACATGCATAGTATTTTGATGTGGTGTTTCCTATTGTCATTTTTGTTTTTTTACCACTGAGGATATTGTCTATTATAGAGTAGTGTGAGGGGTAACAAAGGGGAGAGAGGCAGAAATGATCATTTTTAAATGGAGTATATAACCAAAAGATGTCCATGTGCTCAAATCTGTGAGGCAGATAATTTCTGTCCCAAACAGAAGTCAAAAATCAGTGATGTGACACTGCAGCTTAACAAAATGAGACATTTAATAAGATCACATCAGAACATGGTTTTAAAGGAGAGAAACACTAGCAACGCTTGTCTTTTTACTTAGGCTAGGGGATACAGAATGGCCTATGTAGCTGTTGCTCTAATAATGTAACATCAGTAGACTGTAATGGTTTCAAAAAACTTTTCAAGAAAATATGTGAAGTGACGGCAGAATTGAATAAAATACCTTCATAAATTTGCACTTTAACTAAGGGCTCAATTTATTTGACAACAAAATCGATTTGCAAAGTAAGAGAAAAGGAAACGTGCGCGCATGGATGTAATGTTTGATCCTTTCTTCCAGCCATTGGAAGCAGCTTCAAAGCAGATTTGATCCATTTGAGTCTCATTGATACTTTGGACATAAGGTTAAGGGGACCATTATTATCTCGATCTGAGAAGAGGGCAAGTAACACAAGTACTGTTTGATGCCCAAGGGAGGGAGCTAGAAGAGAGGGAGCTGGTAAAACTTCCTCAGCCACTCAAGAGCACTTGTTCAGCAGTTCAAGGAGCTGTGATAGTGCAGTGTCAGCTAGTTTGTTCAGCCGAGTGCCCACACACAGGAGTAAGTGCTGTTTCTACAGATTCCCCCACTTTCCCTTGCACAGCCTGAGCACTGCTCTTTCTGACTCTGACAAACTTTTGAATCTCGCTACAGATATAAGCCAAAATACTCTAAAATGAGAGTTCTTGATGCCTTGCTCCTAACTAAATATGTGTTTAAAGGTGGTGAATGTAAGACTGCAGTCTCCAGTAAGAGGATGCAAACATGCATATTGTGATCATTAGACCTGGAACAGCTACAAACTGAATCAGTGACCCAGAAAGCCTCTTTGAGCAAGGACTGGCCTCTCTTGTTCAGCCCCCAGGACTTCTTGACCTTCGACTACTTCCCAAGTGCCCTAGGATGATATGAGGCTGCAGTTATTATCACAGACTTATCTGTGTTGGTGCAGCAGTGTCAGATTTGTACGACGCTCAGGATGAATCAAGTGGGTCCATCTTGAACAGTGAGAGATTTTGCTGTCTAGAGGTTCTCTAGAGAGCTTTGGCTGCCTATAAGCTCCTAGTTTTGCCCAGCTGAGCAAAAATCCTCTCTTTAACAGGACCTTATAATCCTGTTTCCTTGTGGGATGTCCTGTCATATCATGACATCATTTTGCATGAGCGATGAAACTGCAGCATCATTATGGTGATACCAGTCTCTGACCAAATGTTACCAAATCTTTTGGCTACAACAAAGATTCCCTGCTCCAATCTCTTCCCATCTCCTGAGATCAGCTACTCTAATGCCTTAGGGAAGTGGAAAGCTATAAATGAAAGATTACCATTTTTGCAACTTTCCCAGGGCTATCTTGTTAGAAATTCAAACCTAGCAAGGAGCCATTCAAGGTAATACTTAGTGTTTCCTGCTTTGACAGGGCTTGATCTAAAGCTTCTCAGAGTCTGTGGAAAAACTTGAGTTGAATGTAATAGACTTCAATTAAACCTGTGGTGAGAGTTTCAAGGATGTGATGAAAATCTCATCCATTGTATTTGTGCACCTGCATCTCTCTGGAGAACTTGTTCTTGAGATGTAAGTTTCAGCTTAACTGGTTTTACCATAAAGAAACAGAACTCACACTGATTTCATCCATGAGGTAGATAAAAAGTGATAGAAACTTTAAATTCTTACTCCTCTGGCTCTGTTGCCCTGGTATATCTGCCCTATCAGTAATCAGTCTATCACTTTAAGGTTGCTTTATTTTTCTGAAGCATGATTTTAATGTGACACAGGAATGCTGTGTCCCTACATGATGCTGGCATACTTAAGGAAGGTCAGAAATATACTGCTGTGTTTCTCTTTATGCAGGTGTGCATAATACCTTTGCTAGGATCTTTCCTGTCATGGCTCTTTGATTCTTGTCATATTTAGAGCTGCCAAGGCTTTCAGATTCCTACCTCCTATTGCTTTTGGGGGGAAACAGTTTTCTAAATAACTTTAGCCAAGTTAAATAATGTTTGCCCTCTTTTTAGTCACAAACTGTTTTGCACCTCCATCACCACCTGAAACAACTGAGCATCTTGGGGAGTATCTGCAGCGATGTCTCTTTAGTGTCTCTTTTGCAGGTATCCCTCATCACCCACATTAATGACTCCTTGCTCATATTTTTTCTTCTTGTTCGCTCTTGCAGGGCTGGAATCCGGTCACATCCCTGGTGCTGTGAACATGCCCTTCTCAACATTCCTAACAGAAAGCGGCCACGAGAAGAGTATTGAGGAGATTCAGCAGATGTTCCGTGAGAAGAAAGTGGATCTCTCAAAGCCACTGACTGCCACGTGCCGCAAAGGTGTCACTGCATGTCACATTGCCTTGGCAGCCTACCTTTGTGGCAAGCCTGATGTGGCAGTTTATGATGGCTCCTGGTCCGAGTGGTTCCACCGTGCCCCACCTCAGTACAAGGTCACTGAGGTGAAGCGCAGCAAGGGCTAGAGGGAGAGTTGTTCCTTAGGCTGTCTGTAGCTCAGGGTGCAGAAAGGAAAGGGAAGAGGTAGAAAAAAGAGTAAGAAAAAAAAATCATGCTGATTTTATTTTGTCGATTTTTCACGGAATGATCAGTGGTTTTCTATCACAGCTTGCAGTTTCTCACAATGAAATAAAGTCTGTTTCTAAAATAATGCACTTACGAATGTCTCTAATTATTTTCTGTTGCCCCTGACTTTGTGCTGGGTGGGAAAAGCAGCTTTGCAGCATGAGGGAGATTTGCACTCTTCCCTTGAGGCTTCCAGAAATTCTTGTGGCCTTATGAGAATGCAAGTCCATGGTGTAGTGCAACAGATGAAAACTCTGGGACTAAATTATAGCTCTGTGTGCTGAATACAGGAGAGCCAGGCTTTGGTTCTGTTACTGACTGGATGTGATGCTGTTTGACAGCCAACCAACTCCCTTTTCCAATGTGGAAAATGGGGGCACCTTTCCCTGCCTCTCTGATGGAGATCAGTGAGCTCACACGAACCATTTGGTATAAGATCCAGTTCTGCTGAAATAGTCTTGTTGATAGTCAGGATTGCCTCATGAAAGTCTCCAAGAAATCCTATGCATGTGGTGAAGACTTATGGACACAGACACGAGTCTTTTACTCCTTCCTATGTTGCTTTTGGTTTTGTTTTGTTTTGTTTTTTTCTGTTTTTGTTCGCTTGTTTTTGGTTTTGTTTTTTGATCAGCGAGGATGCTGCTCATCTCTGCCATGTTTCTTCTGGTTCCCATGGTGACTACAGCTCATAGATAGAAAGTTGTTCCCTAGCAACTGTTCCTGCCTTTCAAGCTTCAGACCACCTCCATAGCCATCAGGACCTGCCTGCTTGTAAGAATCACTGTAGCACTACATCAGGGACCATGGATCAGACGGGAGAGGTAATTTTGGAAGGGGCTTTGCCCCTAGTTAAATCTTTAATTTTTTCTGTATTGGGAAAAAAAAAAAAAAAAAGAGGATAGAAATGATCCCACTACATTGTAACATCTATGGAACTTCTCAGGTCTGGAAAGTCAATTAAGTATCCTCATATTTTGGAGGCCCAGCCAGATGCAGAAGGCATATAAGACCGTGCTTGATCACGGCTGTTGACTGGGTGAGAATGGCCTGCTGATTTTACATCTGTATTTCTTCCATGGCTCGATGTAAAGGAAGTCTATAAGACTATAGAAACACTCTTCTTTTGTATTTCAGAAGGAGGTATCAAGTTTAATCATTTTTATGTTTGATCGATAAATGTCTTTTCTGGTATGTCATTTATTGTCCCTCACATAATTGGTTTAGCAAAGGAATAAGTAGACATAGTTCTGTGGTGTCTGTTATTCAGGAGGATAGCCAAATGATCTTAGAGTCCTTTTTCATATTAAGATTTAGGAGTCTCAGAATGGTATTTTGACTTTGGACTTTCTGGCTCAGAAGTAAAATGAACAATAAACAATAGCAATAAAGTCAAATCCAATTACAAGTAAGGAAAGTAAGGGCAATTGCAGGACTTCAGCATCATTTTGTCCAGCATGGACTGGAAAAATGAAGGTTATCAGTGAATGGGGCTTGAGAAATTAGAACACTGGCTCTGTACTCAGAAATTCTGCTTCAATGAAAGAGGGGCATTGAAATGGAGAGAGGAGGAATTTCTACAATGGTGAACTGGAATGTTCTTTCCACTGAATGTAGTAATAATAACAGACACAATTTTGTTTTAAGTAAGAGGTGGGAGTTAAAACAGTTTATTTAGAAGCGCAGATTCCTGCACATGTTTAAATGTTTAGCTCTTCTTTAAAAGCAATACAGAAGAGGAGATGCCGCCACGTGAGTCAGGGCTACCCTCTTTGCGTATCAAGGCATTTTTCTCTTTGTGGAAGAAGTTATTTCTCTTGCCACATTTGCACAGCATGCAGCATTTACACTTGGAGCCTGACTTACACAGTGGCTCCAGTTTCCCAATGTTGTACCAGCCATGCTGCTGCAAAGTGCTGGTATACCGTGGAAGAAGTTGATGGCTCAGATCAGCCCTGTTTGTTCCCATGAGCTAACCTTGAAGCAGTGGGCTTCCTGCCCCCTCAGCTGGTGTCTGTATTCCAAAAAACTGAGCAGAAGCTAAGCATGTATGACATACCCTGAGCTCATTTGACAAATGCAGACGTATGTCCCTGCCTGATCCAGATCACTCTTATATTACTGATAGACTCACAAACAACATGTTCACCATCATAGAGCGTGGCTTCAGCTCTAACCTCTCACAGAGTTCACTTGAGTGAAATTAGCTACACTCCATTTGCTTAAGAATAAAGTATGTCACCAAAAGATGAGCAAATGAGCAAGGCCGTTCCCTTAATTCCCTTCTCTGCACCTGACACAGCATTTGTATTTCTTCTAAGGCAATGACAGAGGTCCCAACATCCCCCAGACTTGATGTGGCCCAAAGTGACTCTGTGCCTACCAACAGTGCATCAGGTAAGCAAGATAGTAGTGAAGCTGTCCCTCCTACAGAGCTTGCTTTGCAATACAGCTTGTGATGCAGTGTGTCATTCCCTCTTTCCTTCCTGAGGAGGCTGGTGGGTTAAAATCTCTCTGCATGTTTTCCCCAACCTTGTCTCCATATCTCCCTGTGCAGTAAGCTGCTGTTATTCAGTAAACTCAACAAATACGAATGAGTAACAGACACTAAATGGATCTTCATGAGTGTGGCAATGATCATGAGTTGGAAAAACCACCTACATGTAATACAGACATGTGTGTACATGTCTGACCATAGGACTTTTACTTGCATATTTCTGTGCCTGTTCATGTATCAAAAACATTTAAGACTCCTCAGGCACCTTCTGGTTCAGCATGAAATTTGACACAAGTATATTGTTGTTCATTTCTGCTTTCTTTCTCTCTTTTAAGACTTTAATTCTTTTGTTGTTTGCCAATGACAGAGTGACATGCCAGGCTTTTTCCAGCTCCATTTCAGTTACCCCCTTCAATCATCCAGACAGTATCAAGTTCACTGAGCTATGCCTTTTGTCTTTAAGTGGAACCTGAGGAAGGGAAAAAGGAGCATCTTCCAGCAGGCTTAAGTCCCAGCAGACAGAGAACATCCCAAAAGACTTCCAGCACAGTCTCCTGCAAGATCTCGAAGAGCCAAGCAGCTCGGGGAACAACGAAGAACTCCACATATATCAAATCCAAAGCACCTCTTTCAGTAAAGGGTATTCAGAATAAAAATATTCAGAGAAAACAGAATCTCCAAGCCAAAACTCCCCACATGCAGAATCATCATTCAAGAAGACTTGAAGAGGAAGGAGAAGATACTTCTGCCACCAAAGACCCAAGGGCAAGGCTTGAGCCAAGAAGCAGGAACAGCATTTCCCATGCGTCTGCAGCATCCAGGCAGACGGAGGCAGAGAACACCAAATCCATGCACAATGGCAAAGAGTTAGTAGCAGGCCAGCAGCAAACCCCAGGTTCTAAAATGCCTGGATCTCTGTGGAAGACCACCAAAACCAGCTGTGAAAAAGCCAAGGAGACCAATGAGTCCCTGTCATCAATAGCGCCAGATATGAAAGCAGAATGGAAGATGCCTCTGGAGAAGAAAAACAGTTTGACCTGTGACAACAGCAAAAATAAATTTGCCTGTGCTGATGAACTTAACAGCAATGAAGAGGTATTAGGAAAGATGTTTTATATCTCCCTTATGGCATACTGAAGGATGTTTTATGGTACAGAGTGAAATATTAGCAGTTTCTAGAAGACAGAGAGAGAGAGATGGTTTGGGACTTCACAGTAAGGGACAGCGACATGTTCCACAGCCAGTCTTTCACATCTCCATTGGTGGGGTTTTTTTTCAGTTTGTTTTTCCTTCACCCCTTCATTTATAAGGTTCCCAGAGGCTGGCAGAATAGTAGCTCACAGGGTGAAACAGGGTGGCACCTGGACCCAGTCCAGAGTCCAACACCCTTGTCCCTTTCTGATTTGCACCTATTTTACCGTTTCCAAATGTCCCATGCAATGCATACAGAAACTGCTGAAGGAGACTCAAAGGCAGAGTCAAGTCCCAGGGACTTGTTGTAGCTCAAAAGCTTATGCAGGGATGGAAACACCAGGAGTCTCTTGCATGTAGGGAGTGCTGAAAGATGATTGTTTCTTGCTGTTTGATTTTTCAGGAGCGGCGGTCTCTGTGCATGACAGCACTTGTCATAGGACAGAAAAGACTCAGTGACCGCTCTGAGGTGCTAAAAAAAAAGCTGGAGTCATTTGGTGATTTCAACGAGCTGGGTTTCAACCTGAGGTCAAATATCTTCCAAGGTAAGAGACGCTTGTACCTATGCCTGGCCTTCAAGCTGGTTCTGTCTGCGTTGTGCCTGGGCTCAGAGCAGCTGCATTGGTTTGGACAGAGGTCTGACCTCTTACTTCTTTGATAACCACAGTCACTCCTTTCCCAAGAAAGCTAGAGCCTCCCTTTCTACATACTTCTTTCCTCTCTTCTTCTCTCCCCTTTAATTTCCAAGGCATGAAAATTGAAGCTGTATTATGACCCCAGTTCTCCCTACTCAAGTGCTAAATGAACACCATTTGGAATTCAATGTGCCCTGTCATCTCTTGTCTCAAATTACCTCAATTTTCAATACTAGCATTATTTATCTTCAAGATATTTAGAGATATGGGCCTTTGAAATGTCTTCTCAAACCTCTGTTAGGTATTGGAGATTGCATTGTCCTTAGCTTTGTCACACAGAAAGGAGGAACATCTTCTCCCAGGAAGCTCAAAATTATTATCACGGAGAGGGTACAATAAAAAGGAAACTGAGAAGGAGAGAATAAAAATAATGCTCCCCAAATGTCCAGAAGTCAAGAAGCAGTAAACAGAGAAGTCACAGTTAGGAGCTAATTTTAAGTATTATGGCAGAATAGGAACTCAGGAAGGCCTGGAGTGGTGCAATAGTGCTTTTTGTGGAGCTGTAATATTGAGTAGGAAGCTACTCAGTTGGTTGAGGAGATTCAAAGGGAGATCAGGTGGGCACTTGAGTAAAGAAAGTGCACTGGGATACAAATAAAGGTGATGCCCTTGCTGTACCCTGTAAACATGTCTCATCCTTAAGTATGAAAAGCAGATGCACTGGCAAAAATAAGCTCCCTCCTGGGTGATAATGAAACTATTATTCAGCATCAAGCCACAAATCTGATCAAGGGTATTGCAGTCAACACATGACTTTTCCTGTGCCCTTGAAACTGCTGGTGTTGCTCCTCTGCTTCAATTCCAGGACTGCATTAGGGTGAATCTGCATACATTTCCTCATTTGCTGTTTCTTGTAGGTGGTCCACTGGAAAGCAGAAGCTTAATGAAAGATTCCTATACCCCTGATGTACTTCAGAAGGCAACCAGGGATCCCAGGAACTGGCATGGAAGGAGGATTGATGAGCTAGGTATGGAATCTGTCAGGAAAAGTAGGTTGCTGAATTCCTGAGAAGGGTGCTGCCTCCGTCAGGGGTAATGGATGAATCTGGACAAAGATGGGGACTACAGATTGGCATTTAAACGAGAGGATTTTCTGCAACTAGAAAAATCCCTGAGGGATAACAACATCAGAAGGGAGGCAGTAAATGAACCATCATTTTCTTCTTTACAGGGAGGTGGCATCAGAAAAATGCCTTAAATCTTAACCTGCAGAAGGCATTGGAGGATAAATATGGGAAGAAAAAAGTCAAGCCCTAGAAGATGAAGTACTGAACTGCATTCACTACATGATCTTCTTCCTCAACCATCTAATAAACCTCCACGTAGAGCACCAACCCATTGCTTAATAGTTGTCAGCTACAGATTTGTTTCTATTACTCTCC
This sequence comes from Tetrao urogallus, assembly GCF_951394365.1. Lineage (NCBI taxonomy): Eukaryota > Metazoa > Chordata > Aves > Galliformes > Phasianidae > Tetrao > Tetrao urogallus. Next base: position 142,920,526 of record NC_136813.1, on the reverse strand, counting down.
TTCCCTCTCGGGTAGAGTGTCTTTGAGAGAGCAGTGCAAGATAAATCTGAATGCAAATGCAAAAATATATATATATATACATACATATATATATATATATATTCCTTTTCAGAGGGTAGAAGTATGTGGTAGTGAGACAAGGCCATATAAGCTCATAAGATGGAGTAGGACCGATGATGCAGGGCCAGGAATCCCACTGAGTGGTATGAGAGGACAACAGGGAGAATGAAGTCCAGGTGGAAGTGAGCAGGGCTTTTGAATGTCACCCTCCCTGAATCCACAGTGTGAATGGACTCCTACTGAAACTCTCATAAACTGTACTCATCTATGCTTGCCCTTTCCCAATCTCCCAGAGAAGCATCATCATCAAACTGTATGCATCTACTACACAGCCTGCACAATCTGAAGTTCTGAAAATGTATCTGAACAATAACCTAGGATCACCAAGATGCTTGAATGCTGCCGGACCCATAGGGTGTTTGGGGATTCCTGTTGGTCCTTACTGCAGGATTGGTCCTTCCAGCTCCATACCAGTTTGGCGCAGCAATTTATATCTGGAAATAGTGATGTCCTGAGTCCAGTTCCCTCTGGTCCCAAACTTTCACAGTTTTAAAAGACTGCTACTCCACTAAGTGATACATCCTGTTTTGGGGGCAGAATTAAGATTTTTACTCTACCCTTCATTGGTCGGGGATTAGGTAACAATGCGCTGACTGCATAAAAGCAGTGAAGGATGAACTGCTCTGCACTGATGCAGCCTTATCTCAAATACTGCATGCAGTTTTTGGCACCAATATAAGAAGGATATAAAACTATTAGAGAGTGTCCAAAGGAGGTCTACAAAGATGGTCTGGAAGGCAAGATGCATGAGGGGTAACTGAGGTCTCTTGGTCTGTTCAGCCCAGATCAGAGGGGGCTGAAGGGGGGGCCTCATAGCATCATACATTGCACTGCTTTGTAAGAACACCCTCTTCTGGGTTCATCTGTCACTGATGACCAATGTGAATCCATAATAAATACCATCTTCTGAAACAGTGCATGGGGCAAGTCCTAATCCAGTAAACATAAACATAAATATACCAATACTGTTTGGCATATTGAAAGTAGGCAGTTCAGGGTATGGTTAGCTAATACACACATGAGACATAACATGTGGGCTGAATCAGCATACAGACTTTACAGCTCTCTTCCTAATGTCTGAGCAGACAGACTGCAGAATTACTGTACAGCTTGGAGAAAATGCACTTTGCTACCCATGAAAGGCTAATGAAGAGACTTGATAAGAAGGAAAACAGACTGGAAGGTCTTGCTGCATCATTACATGCTGTCACAAACCATGTTGTTTGCCTTCCGCAGCAAAGAGCAGCAAAGTCATTTTGCATGCTTCCTATAAAATAAAATATTGTATTTATAAGCGGTTAAATGATACAAAATAGTTGACACTGTATAGTGGACTTGAATGGATGGCAGCTGTTCGATGCCAACTAAACACACACACATGTCAATTCCCCTTCATCTCCATGCTTCACCAAATGACAGCAGAGACAGGGGCAAACACTTTGCAAAGGGTGACACATCAAAAGCTGCTGAGATAACTGAGATGGCTTTCAAGGAGACAGCTCAGCTCCCGAAATCAATGAGTACTTGAAGTTTCTGAGTGATGAACAGAATAATTTAGCCAGAATCTTGGCTAGGAACGCTACTGTGTGGCACTCCATGATGACTGGATTACTTTGGGCACCCAAACATGCATATTTTAAGCTAGTTTTGGTATCTCCAAATAGCATGTCAGATCCAAGTAGGCAAGAGCTGGTCTGAAATAAGCTCTCACCACAGCTGAATGTCTCTATTCTACCCATTCATATACTCTCAGCCATTCATTCTTACTTGCTTGCTTACCTACCAATACTTTGAACTGATTCCACTTGATGACCAATAGAAGATCAATACAGAAGGGAAAGAAAAACAAAGTTAACAAGTTAACAAAACAAATTTTCTTAAGGAAAAGACCTCATTACAGGTAATGAAATGAGTGGTGGGCTATGAAAATGTTGGGGAAGAGGAGTGGAAAAGAAATGGAAAGGGAAATGGCTTTTCATTGCCTTTTTTATACAGTGAGAAATTAGTTGGTATCCGCTGTACAGTCTCACTAAACGCTTTGCAATGCATTTCAGTGATTTTACCAGGTCTTATCATTGGGTGGCAGCTGTGAGCCAATGTTTTATCTGCAGGCAAGAGCTTACAAAAAAAAAAAAAAAAAAAAAAAAAAAGGATTATTCTCTAGCTTTCTTAAACTGTTTACCAAAATAGCTATTTAAGTGCTGTTTCAGACATCTATAAACAGTTAATGTGCTTGAAATACAGATAACCATACTATAGCAATTTGAAATTGAAGAGACCAATTACATCCAAGGTTCTTTATAGGACAAGGGGAAATGGTCTCAAACTAAAAGAGAGGAGATTTAGACTGGATATAAGGAAGAAGTTTTTTACAGTGAGAGTAGTGAAGCACTGGGACAAGCAGCCCAGAGAGGTGGAAGATGCCCCATCCCTGGGACATCCGAGGTCAGGCTGGAGAGGCTGTGCGCCCCGATCTACCTGTAGGTGTCTCTATTCATCGCAAGGGAGTTGGAGCAGATGACCTTTTAAAGATTCCTTCCAATTCATCTATGATTCTATAATTCTCCTACCTTCTAGTTTTTCCTGAAGTAAATGATATTTCCTAGTTTAGGTTTATGCGTGCCTGTAATTGAGAAACAAGTGGTTCTGAAGGATATCACTGATAAGGAAGATGTTCTGTTCTCCAGCCAATATTTTTTCATTCAGCCCTCTGACTTCTTCCTAGCCCGTCCTATGCTGAATGATTCCAATCTCCGACATCTCCACCGCAAGTGATTTAGAATGGCTCACTAAAGAAATGGTAACAATTGTAAGAAGTCGGTGCAAGGGTTCTTATCAAAGTCTTCACCCTGCTATAAGTTCACTATACTGTAAAGCTTGCACTGAAATAAAACTTAAATTCAGAGCTACATCTCTCCCGAGATAAACCCGGTATTCCTAAAGGAATGGAGTACTTCCTGCTAATCCTCCCTATAATGGGATAAAAGAGAAATCCAGAGCTTCCCAAAGTGGCTGGAGATCCCAACAAAGAGAATGCAAGTGAATTGGCTTCAGTGGATTTCAGTCTTGGATACTATGGCTGAAATGCAATTCTGTCTTCTGTTGAAAGGTATTTAAAACACCATTACTCACTAGGACAGAATAATGTTTTGACCATTAGGAATTTCCTGTGTTGTTGATACTCATAGAACAAAGGAGCTATGGAGGAAGAAGTGTAATTTTTTTCTTTTCTTTTCTGAGGGTTATCTTTGGATTTTGCTTGCCAATGACTCTTCCCTGAGGATCTGAAATGTTAAGGAGGAAGTGTGAGGACTGTGAACCAAGGTTTCTTGGGCTAGATCTGCTACAGCAGTGGCCCAGCAGCACAGATTCACAGAATCACAGAATGGCCAGGGTTGGAAGGAACCTCAAGGATCATGAATCTCCAATTCCCTGCCACATGCAGGGCCACCAACCTCCTCATTTAACACCAGACCAGGCTGCCAGGGCCCCATCCAATCTGGCCTTGAACACCTCCAGGGACAGGGCATCCACAGCCTCTCTGGGCAGCCTGTTCCAGCACCTCACCACTCTCTCTGTAAAGAACTTCCCCCTCATATCCAACCTAAATCTTTCCTCCCTCAAACTTAAAACCATTTCCCCTTGTCCTGCAGTCATCAACCTTTTCAAAGAGTTGATTCCCCTCCTGTTTGTAGGCTCCCTTTACGTACTGAAAGGCTGCCATGAGGTCACCCCGCAGCCTTCTTTTCTCCAGGCTGAACAAGCCCAGCTCTTTCAGCCTGTCATCATAGAGGAGGTGCATCAGAGATGGAATCGCTGCATTTGAGAATAACAAAGGGAGGTTTAGGAACAACATTTCCTTACACAGGAACAAGGGACTCTCTCAACTCCTGGCAAAATGTGGGAGTGGGTTACTTTACTAAGATGCTTTCAGGTTCTGTTGGTGACTTTAGTAAATAGACCTTCCACTGTTCATTTTGAGTTTCCATTTTACCCCTTTTAATAAGATTCCTTTTCTTTTAAACACTTGGATTCATTGCTTTTATGCAGGAAAACTGATTATCCAAGCTTATTATGCGCCCAAGCAAAATCATTTTCTTTTCCTATAACCTGAGATGCTTGAGCTGAAATTGATTACCTATTTTTAGAAAGAAGCCCTAGCTAAATCAGGCTTTTTCCCCTGCCAATCATATCTATCAGTGGCATGCAAAGCAAGCTTATATAAGTGCAGGTATATGAGAATTGTGGCCTGCCCCTTTTTAGCAAATACGTATACTGAAGAAAGGAATAGGCTGAATGCACAGCAATTTCTCCTTGTTTCCTGCTGGGTCCACTTCCAGGCTGGGAGGAACACCACTGGGTGTGGAGCACTGGAAGCCAAGCAAGGGATTGCTGTCTAAGAAGCCATACTTGCATCAGCAGTGCTCATGCATGGAAGCCTGGCCAATAGGCAGCACTGTGCTGCGCTCTGATTCTATGGGCAGGCAAGTACAGCTGACAAAGTGGCACTTCTGATGTCTGACAAGAGATCTGTAGAATCAGCGTAGAATAGGGAATCTTCACTGTCTCTGCCTTAGCTCCAGGGAACTCAGCTGAACCATTCTTAGTCATCCTGTTTAGGTGAAAAGCAAAGGGCATAGCTGCTATTGACAGCTGCCTAATTGACAGCTCTCTAAGGTGATCTCTGCATACAAACAAGAGCTCCTGTAAGGGGCTGCATAGTCTTCCAGGAAGCCAGAATGAATCTTTGGCCACATCTCTTGTATTTTCCTCAGAAGATGCAAGCCTCAGCCTTTTCTATGCAACAGCAAGGCGCCACGCATCTACTGCCAACTCCAATTCTATGCCAAGATGTGCAAGCACAAATTAGCTTTTGAGAAAGGTTGTGCTTTTATTGTAAGCAAAACAGAGCCAAGGACCATTCTTTGGAACTCATGCTAAATGAGCATGTCCATACTGTATAGCCCTGCTTGCCTGCCAGGTCTCCCATGGTTTCTCTACAGTCTAAAACACAGACTAGAGTCATAGAATCATAGAAAGGCTTATATTGGAGAGGACCTCAAAGCCTACGCTGTCCCACCCCCTGCCATGGGTAGGGCTGCCTACCCACCAGATCAAGAAGCCCAAAGCCCCATCCAACCTGGCCTTGAACACCTCCAGGGATGGGGTGCCCACAGCTCTCTAGGCAGCCTGTGCCAGCACCTGAACACTCTCTGAGTAAAGAATATCCTCCTAACATCTAACTTAGATCTCCCCTCTCTTAGTTTAAAGTCCCTCTTCTTCAACCTATCAAACCCCCTTGTCCTATAAAGTGAAGTTTTTGTGCTTGCTTTCACCAGAGTGATGCATGCAGCACAATGTGAGCACTGTCTTACAGCTGTACTCATAGTATGAGAGCAAGATTTTGTGTTGCATGGCCCAGTTGCAAAATTACCAGTATTCTGCTGAAGGACACTAGAGAAAGCCAAACCTGCTATGGTGATGTCCATGTTGCCCACTGGGAACAGTGACTGTGCTATCTCTCAAATTGTACCAGGATGTTGCCCTGGAGAGCATTAGTTGGCAGAGGCCAAACCATAGCCGGAGAGTGCTGACAACAAAAAGCAGTATGAGCAGTTCCAAAGCAGTGCTTGATACTACATCTTGGCCCTGATTTATTTAGCAGTATAGACTCAGGCAATGTGACTGCTAGCATCAGCATTTATGCAGCTCTAGAGCTTTCAGTGATACTTTGCAGTTCAAAATAAAGGGCCTTGTCTCAGGAATCTTACATGTACTGAGTGTGAAGCTTGATAAAAGGAAAATTATAGAATCATTTGAGTTGGAAGGAACTCTTGCAGGTCATCTGGCCCAACTCCCCTGCAATAAACAGGGACATCTACAGCTCAATCAGGGTGCTTGGAAGGCAAAGTAAGATTTCAAAGAAATAATTAACATAACCAATCTGTCTTTCACATGACTTACAAAAGTGTAAAAGAGCTGATCTCTCTCTCTCAAGAAGCATATAACCGCAAAATACAAGAGCCAATTTATTTATGCCAGCTTCCCCCTGACTGTTCTGCAGCTTCTAACAGAGCACTGTGGTCACCCCTCCACCTTTGAAGACTTGGCACAAACTTGAGGCTGTATGAACAATTTGGAACTATTACTGATCACTCACAGTGGCTGAATCTTGTGCACACTCTCCACTATCAAAGTGAGTCTTTGCTTGAATGAGCTGAGAGTGTGTCATTTCTAAGTGAGAGAGAGGTAAAGGAATATACATATTTGCCTGAGAGGGAGGTTATGCTCAGAGAGGCAAGGAGGAATTCAGCCAAAATTTCCATTCTGGTTGGTCAATGCATTTTGTAGTGTTAGCAGTTTATCAACCTGTGCTTCATAAGAGATCTTTCCAAAGAAATTTCTGTCCCAACAACCTTGGTATTCTCATCTGAGGGGCCATGCTGCTTCCCTATCTAAACACAGCAGTAACATTGCTACAGGCCATCTTTAATAGATTGACACAGGCTTAAAAACTGTCAGTGTGAATAAATTCCTGGCATCTTCATACCCCTTCAATTTGTTCTAACATTATCTACCAGCTTTTCCCTTTTTTGTCCTTGCTCCAACAGCAGGTCCTCTTCACATTTCAGCCCTCATTCTCCTGTCAAAACAAGATGAGATCTGTTTGTCTTCAATCTTCAAGCCACAAAGGAGCAAAACACAAAGCAATCACACTTTCATGGTTACAGAATACATTCTTGTCCTCCAGAAAACTTTTCCTTCGCATCCAAATTCTCGAAACGATGTGATGAAGAACAGAGAGCACTTATGCATGGAAAGCTGGGTTTGAAAAAGGAAACAAAGCTCCTCTTTAGAGCAAGGGATGAAGTGGGACAGAAGGATCTTCAAGGCAAGGGGTCAGGCTGATTGCGAAGACAGGGGTGGAAAGCTAAAAGTATTGGGATTGGAGAAGTAACAGAGAAGTTAATCTTTGTGAAGACCCTTTCTCTAGAGTTATGCATCACTGACTTAGACTGCAGGGAGCCAGAGATCAGGTGGAAGTCAATTAGCGTAAGTAGAAGATAATACATAGAGGCAAAAATAGCATGATCTCTGTCTGTGGAACGGAGATTAGCAACATTGCCTTAAGGAGATAGAGACGTCACAGATGTGAGATCAAAAACAAATCCAGCAGTTCAAGAGAGACGTGCAGATAGATAAGGCTGCAGAATTCTGCTAGTGAGAAACAGACACACAAGAGTCAACTCCAGTGGAACTCAGCCACTATTTTCATAAAATCTGAAGTATGCATCACACCTTGCCTGTTTTGGTGATATCCACCTATTGGGATATCATTTATTTGGATCACAAGATTTGCATGGCCCTTAACGGATGAGATCAGGAAATGGCGGAGAGAGAGATACGGAGAATAGAAAGCCATTTACTTTTTAAAGTGCCTCCAAAGATTAGACTGTACAAAGTACACGCTACTTTTTTCTCTCTCCTTTCCTACCTGGAAGAAAGTGTTCTTGCTGGCTCCATTCCCAGGGATGTGTTTGGTCATACTATGCTGTCATGATCTTTTCAAAAAGAAGCAATAGGCATAAGGCCATCAATAGAAGGAACAACAGCACGGGTGTCCAACCTTCTGGCTTGCCTGGGCCAGAAGGTTGCTGTGAACTCTTCACTGTGTGAAGAGAAATCCACTTGGATCACAGCTCTGAAGGTTGCTCCAAAAGTAATGCCTCCTAACATTTTCCATGGAAACTACAACACATAGAGCAAATTTCCAACCACAAAGCACTTTCTTATAATGTAGTCACCACCATTAGCTATGCATTTTCACCAGCAATGAACAAGAGCCTGCATGCTGTGCTTATAACTATTTGCATCTGCAGAGGTGACCCACCACTACTGCCACCACTGCTGAAACACAGCATCCACTACCTCACTGTGCTCGCATCATAGAATGGCCTGTGTTAAGAGGGACCTCAAGGATAAAATACTAGACCAGGCTGCTCACAGCCCCATCCAACCTGGCCTTGAACACCATTAGGGACAGGGCATCCACAGCCTCTCTGGGCTGCCTGTGCAAACACCTCACTGTTTGCTCTCCATAAACATTCAGCATGCGTCAATGAGTGACATTTTTTCCACACAGAGGAATTCAGTGGCATGCCTTTGCTCTATATACACTTCTGTGTGTATATACATATATATAAATGACGCCATTTTGTCAGACTGCCACTCTGCCATCTGTCACACAGCAACAAAATGTGATAGAATATTGGTGGCATACAATTATTTGCCATAATTTGAGTCAGCACTACACTGCACCCTCCCCATTCACTGTTTTCAGTCCAGACAGCATTAAGTGTTTCATTAGTGCTAAGTGATGGTTCCATGCCCAGGGCAGGCACCAGAACCAGCTGTGCTGAACCACATGTAGGCTACAGGTTTGACATGCCTGAACAACAACGTATTCTCTCAAGGAGATAAAAGCTGCTATGAGGAAACAATTAAGAGTGCCTTTTTACATATGAAACATTAAAAGGATTACTCTGCGTGAGTGAAACACATGAGAAGCAAGACTGACGAGTGCATGTAAATTCTACTAGCGCTCAGGGTGTTTTCGAGTTCTTGGCAAATTTTCTACAGCATGTTCATCTCCAGGGGCACTTATGTGAACCTATTACTTTCACCTAGTGCAGGAACTCTTCCTGGCTCCAGACTGAGAAGAACATCACCAGAACCTCCAGACGCATGCACACAGACGTGATCCACCAGGTATGCCTCACTCAGCAGTGCAGCCCTATCTCATCCAGTGCTTCAAGGACCACTGCACAAACCTCCAGGAGCTCCACTGGGTTCCTGAAAGATTGCACAGTGACACACTCCCCCCTAAAATGTAGAACTGCTCAAGTTCTGAATGTGATTCTGTACTCCATTAAGTTTTTATTTTATTGCAAGGGGCACTATGTCCATTGGCTTCATCAGCTGTCATGTCAGATTGTGACCAAATCCAATAGCTCTTTCTCAAAGCTAAAACCGAGACGACTTATTTCCATTCTCATTTCACATGTTTTCTTAACACCCTTCAATCTATCTGATGTTCAGCCCTCCATCTCCTGCTTCTGCTATCTATTTTTCTCCTTCCTCTATTATTTCCTCCTTCTCTGTCCCTTCCTCTCCCTCATACTCTCCAGTTCACAGGCTCTGTGTTTTCTTAAAAGGAAGCAGAAGTAGTGAAAAGATAGTGACAGACACAACCCAGTATCTCTGAGAGGAAACCCAGTGAGACAAACATGTACAACTTGTGACTTTCTCACGGCTTGTTTTCAAGAAACTATTTCCAAGTAGCTATGCTCTTACCAGCATAAGGACAGAGAAGAAGCCTTTTATGCCATACTAACTAGCTGTTAACAACGTTGTATCTGATGTAGCATACCCTTCTGCACTCAAGCAAAATAATTAATGTGTCCTTGATCATCATGCTGCGCATACTGTTTTTCTTATCCTGCAGTGATTCAACTTTCTCCCGAGCCAGAACATAACATTTGCATCTGCATGCTGGATACTACACTAGCTGAAGCCCAGTCCACTGTTGTATTGCCCATCTCCATCTCCCAGGTTCAGCAGCCAAGCCCCTTCAGACTCTTCACAAAACACTAGCCAGGTATTTACTTTCCATGGCTATAGTTAGAGTTCAGCCACATTTGGGAATGCATGTGCCTCTGAGCACTCTGCATGTTGCAAGACAGTTGTGGTCATCATGGTAGTATAAAGTCTGCATTGGGATGCTCTCTGACAGGAAAAAATAAAGACAAATTGGGCATGAAACTAGTAGGAAACAAGTAGTAATAAAAGGAACACAAACTCTGCTCCTGTGCTGGATAAAGCAGAGAGAAAGGAGAGAAAAACAGGCCTATGGTCTTTGCTGGGACACCCTCTATGCAGTACAGCTCATGCTGTTGAGATTTCACCAATAAATTGTGGCCCTTTGCATAGAAACCCAGAGGCAAGAAGTCTCCAACAGCAGCTGCAGCTCTTAAAGTAGGCCTGACTGTTGTTATGTTACAATCTATCAGAATTTCATTGCAAGTTTTAGGAAGCCTCAACTTTTTGATTATTGGTTGTCTACAAATCAAGATTTATGCAAGAAGAATAAGAATCTGATCTGCAGGCTCTGAAGAAAAGCTAGAATTGTTTCATTACAGTAAAATTTATTTTCTAAATGTATCAAAACATTCTGATTCAAAAGATGAGAATGAAGTCTTATGCTTGATGTTTTTAAACCTCATTGGTCTTTGTGCCTTTGATTAAAATGTGAAAAACATCCTTTCTTTTCCATTCCCCATCTGACACTCAGTGTGACCTAAGCTCTGAGGTTGTACCTCTGTTTCTTTTCCTGAACTGCAGAGTTGCAGTGCTCCGCGGAACTCCAGCAAACAAGAAGCTGAGCACACAGGCAACAGTCAGGCCTAGCTAGATGTGAAACTTCATGACTACTCAGTTTAAATAAAAATACTAGCAGACTGAATGCCCATGAAGTTCGAGGTCATACCTAAATACAGTTCACAGCCTTGCCATTAATGTACATCTGGAGCCCTTGGTATAGCCCTGGTAACTACACATGTGCACTCAAAGTCTCGTTCTCTTTCTGTCACTAAGATGAAAGTAGGATGGAGAAATGTCCTGATAAAAGAAAAACAACAATAGAAAAGAAAAAAGGAAATAAATAAAGACAAATAGCCTGAAATTCACTTTTAATTGTTACATTTCTCTAAATGCATAGAGCCAGAAGAATGATTAACTCTGTCATCTTCACATCTTTACACACAAGCATGATTTGTTAGGCAACAACTCCCTGCATCACTGACTGTTTTTCCTTTATGCTCTACAGCTACTGTACATCCTTCTTTGCCATCTGCTATAGCTGGAAGCAAAACTCATGAGGTTTATTGGATAAGCCTTGGGCCTTCTCTTGGCCCCAGACTACCTTTTTATCAACGCTGTTCAACATAGTTTGATATGGAGATGCTTATTAAGAGGAAAAATTTCTACTGCTTCAACAGAGGACAACATCAAAACTTGCTTTTTGGAACTAATGACAAGGTTTTTGACCACTTTCTTTCACCTTGAGAGTAAGGAATAAACCCTATTTTATGAGAAGGAATTAATTATCCACGCTGATTCACCCTCCCAATCCACACACAGTACGCCCTCTGTTCCACTGAATAATGAACCTGTTCAAAAGGAAGCACTTCCTTATCTTTCTTACCACTCCCCCTTACAATAATATAGTTCTGGCAAGCTGAGAGATATCGTCCCTGTACTTCTTCCCATTACAAAAAGCCCTGATTCATAGGGCTTTTAAGCCCTTGTTTGTTTGAAGGGAGAATGTTCATTGCCAATTCCTTCCTCCCACTTGCCTTAAAGGAAGGCTGAGTGATCTTCAAGACAGGTGCTTCAGAAAGGAAGTGGATATGTGACTTTCTTATTTATCACTCACAGGGAGTTGGTGCAAATACAACTGCTGGTGGGACACCTACAGTCTTATCTTTTCACATAAGCCTGCACTTTCTTTCCTCTTTGATTACGCTGTTACTGTCTTTAGCAAAGAGACAGATGTGTGACTCACCATCTCTAACCTTCCAGCTTACAGTGTAAATTCAACAGCAAAGTGCCTGATCAGATGTCACACAATTTTGAAGAAGAGGGAAGGAAGTACTTTGCAGTGTTCTGCTTAAACACTTCCCAAGAAAAGAGACTAATCTTTCAGCAAAAGATACGTAATTTGTTCTCTCTTCTGCTGAGTTGTACTCAAAATCTCCCCTTTAACTCACCGTCCTCCTTGTGTACAATGTTTTCTGAAAGGAAAATTCAAATAGTCATTAAATAAAACATTAGTTTGCATTGTGAATGTTTTCTTGCTGATGCAACCTGACTCCTGTGATGCTGTCTCCATACAAAATAGTAGCATCAGAAGTGCTAATTCTGTTTATAAGAAAACCACAGTTAAGGGATTAAAATTCAAGTCACGCTTTAATTTAAATAATATCACGCTGCATCAGTAGAAGTGAAGAAAATGCACTGAGATGGAGACAATGTAATTTTACATGTATTTAGATCTTTTCAATCTTAGGAAGAATAGTGGTGGGAAGTAGTGGCAACTAGCAGAGTGGGAGGACGTGAAGTTTCTTACAGCTTTCTCTTACCTAGACTGTGCAGTCTCTGGAAGGGGAGAGCTGGGGACTCCATCCATTGAAAGTACCTTACCTTCATGCATTGAAAGTAACAGAGTTCAGGCAGAATTCAGGCAATTCAGAATTTTCCACTTTTTTTTTTTTTTTTTTTTTTATGAATCAGTGGCAGGGGGAAGTATATTTTTAAAAAAAGGTAACTAGGAGAAAATCAGAGTAAGCCAAAGAAAGGAAGAAGAATCTGGTTGGCAGTAATTTTCAGGCCATGCTGCAAAAGCTAATACTGCACACTACATGCACACAAGCTTGAGACTGGAGACTTGTCTTTGCAGTTGCTGAAGGTCACACCTGCACTGTCCTTTTCTTCACACTCCTTTCACAGACGAGAAAAAGATATAAGTTTATCCTTTTTTTACTCTTAATGGACAGAAATCATTCCACTGATTCGCAGAGCCTTTAAAGGAGAAAAGACTGGTAGTGAATAACCATGGACTCTGTTTCTTTATACTTCAATCATTCATAATTGCTTTTTCTCCTTTTCATGTTTGTTAAGCACTTTCACAATGTGTGTGTCTCCAAGCAATGTTCCATTACGCCTCTCACGTAATTTAAGTCAAATGAGATCTTAGTATCCTGAGCATGAAGGGTCTCCTTTCAGATGCAGCACTTCTGCAATAGAACAATGGTTGGTAAAGTTGAGCATGAAGTTCCTGTGGTTGGAACTAACACGTCTCTTCAGTAAGGCTGCTAGAGTGACTTGAGCTTGCATGGAATGTGCATAGATCAGTGATAGCATATTCATTTTCTACCTAAAGTGAAATCCACTAACAATCTCAAACAACAGCTTAGGATAGACGTTGAAGACAACTCTTCTTGTAAAAAGACCAGGTAGGAGGGATGAGTCTTAAATCCTAAATTTCCACTGCTCTGCAAACAGAGCCACAGTGAAAGCAATCTTCATGGTTGTATAAAACGGTGAGCAGACAGCCACAAAATTCAATGGCAGCATGTACAAGACCATTACTAAAGTCCACTTGGGATGGGATCCTTGACCAGAAAGGGTTAAGTTCTTTTAGAAAACCCAAACTCACAAACTGATAAGACACAAAAAAGCCATTTACTAGCCAGACAGTACTTTTTAACCTAAAAATGAATTATACTTTGGCTGAAAGGATAGACAAGTCAAGGACTTTCACCTCCGAGACAGAACATGAGGATGAAGCCAGATGATCCTTTAGACACAGTGTGAATCTTGTCATATCTGTACAGGTCATCCATAGCCTTCCTTGCACTCAATGGAAGCTCTGTCCTGCTTGCTATATCACAGACAGGGCAGCAGCTAGGTACCCCTGGAGGGCAGAATGGCTTTAATCTGATGATCTGATTTTCACCTGCAGGACAACATCACCTTCAAGAAGGGTATCCTGACAGCTATGTGTGCTCACTGAGAGTTACCCAACAGGTATCGTGTGGTTCAAAAGTAGCTGAGTGTCCTAAGCAAGATGGCCTCCCTTTAGGAGAAAATGATCTCCTTCATTTCTAACAAAATTAAGCAGGATCATGAAAAAGTTACAAACATGAGCAAACATTTTACTACAAAAGCACATACTGTTGAAAACATGGCACGTAGCATGAGAAATTCAGACATCTTCACACTCAGTGAAGAGAAACACTCAGTGGTAATTAACCATATGAACAAGAATAACAGAGGATCAGCTGGAGAGGTCTGAAAGAAATCTTAAACCGAGAAACTAAAAAATCAGTTACTACATTGAAGCATTTTTCAAAATGGTCCTTGTCACGTACACTGTGTCAGACAGCAGAGGCTCAGTGCATGATTGATTAAACTTGTACAGAAAAGGAGATTATATTTACTAGTATCTGGTAAATTTTTGAGGTAGATAGAGTTTATATAAGATGGTTCTACCTAATCAAAATAGAATCGGTGCAGGTGACATTTAAGATTAAAAGTGCTGCGAGATAATTTTAAACTGAAAACCGAGGAAAACATGCCAAGTGTGGAAAGTAAATTGTTCAGAGTGATATATCTGTGTGGTCTGAAATCACAGAAAACCTACAACTTAAAAAAAAATAAAAATAAAATAAAATAGAAGGGACTGAAAAACAAGCAAAACAAAACAAAGAAAAGCAACTAATACTCCAAGTAATTAGCTCACATCAAGATAGGCAACCAGATCAAGTCAAATGTCTAAATATCTCCATTCAAATACCTCAGTTTTAAAGTAGATTAAATGGCAGAAGCACTGGGCAATGCCCGTATTTGTTTTAAAATAAAACTTTGGTTATGAAAGTTTAATGACAGGAAGGTGTGCATTGGAACATTAATAAAGGAAAACAGATTTCATACAAGACAAGTTGTTTCTTTTTACACATTAATGCTAAAGAACATACGGTGACAAACAACAGTATGTGTTGTAATACAGAATTTCAATGGCTGTGCAGTTTCATTCCATGATAAAAAGAGCCGTATGTTGTTGGCGCTGTGCTATCAATCATCTGACCAAACTGAGGTGAGTGAAGTGCTAGAGACAATCAGAGAGCTTGAAGGGCAGACAATCAATAACAATGGAACAGTCCAATCATACTAGACAAGGTAAATGTAATAGTGCACCGTGACACAGACTTTGTCTGCACTAGAGGACTACACCAGGATAAGACAAAGGCTTGAGCTCTGGACTGTGATCACAAGCTTCTCTCCATTGTTAGCAAATAGTTTAATATGTCTGCTATCCATCTCAATGAGCAAGTCAAGGACAATTTCCAATGCACAGTGTGGAAAAGGTCCCCCTCCTACTACTGGGGAAAAGAGTTTGGGTATGTGGAGGTTCCATGATTATTCCATGTCCTCTAATCTTATGACATCTATTTCCCAGAATTGATGTAGGTACAAATTAGGCTATGTAAATAGTTGCTTCTTGGAGTCGTTTTATGAAAGTACATGCAAGAAAAAAAATGATAAACTATTATTTAATCCTAAATAATAAACAAGACCCAGTACAGTTTGAAACAGAAACAACAAAATAAAGAGACAACAATAAGCCCAAAAAGCTATTTAAAGTGCCAAATGTCTGCAGAAACAAAAGAGCTGTTTAAAAGAATCATTTAAAAACTCAAGAGTTTTTAGACGAAGAAGAGATCTTAAGCCTTCTGCAAATCCACCCATGCTATAAAGGTAGGATTTCTGTAGCCTCAATTTTCTGAAAGGGTAAATGAGGCAAGACAGGTAAAGAAAAATGATAACTTATGATTTGTTTTCCAAATAAATCCTTTGGTTTAATAAAATACAAGTATCTTTCCTACAAGCCTTGCATAACCTATACTTGTACTCACTTGCTTTCTTATAATAAATCTATAAAGGAACTCAAAATGCAATTGCTGACCAAGTAATTACAGCAAATAAATCAAAGGCTTTGGGTAGTTTCAGTACCAGAGAAAAAGAAGTACTAAATGAGATTTTTTTGAGAAGGACTCAAAGAATAATCCAGGGAAATACTGGCTTTTGAGTAACCAACATAAACCGTAATGAAAAACAGAAGTAGTAGATACAGAGTTTTGCTTCACAAAACTACTAGAGCTCTTGAAAGAACTCCAGGAGCTAACAGAGACTGGGTCATCTTGATGCTGTATTCTATTTAGATTTCTGAAAAGCTTCATGAATTCCCTCAAAAAATAAAAAATAAAAATGGAATATTCCTTTATGTAGATTAAAGGCAGCAAAAGACAGAAAACAGGTGGTTATTTTTCATATTGGAAAAAGCTTTAAGTGAATTCCCCCATGAATTTATGTTATTCAGCATAATAAGTGATCTGGAAAAGAGGGTAACTGAGAGGTCCAAAGTTTTAACTGGAGTACTCAAATCTAATATTGATGGAAAACATTGAGTTACTAGGTATGAAAGGGATATTAAATTCAGTGTTAGTAAGTGCAGTGTAATTCACTTTGCAGAAAAATAATTCTAACTACAGAACAATATCAAAGAAGGTGTTAAGAGTAGACAAACAATAATGGCAGCGAGAGAGTCCTGTCATCACTGACTGGATCAATAACTTATTTCTTTAATCCTGTATTCAGTTCTTGTCCTCTCATGCCTAAATTAATACTGTAGAATACATTGAAGAAATAGAAAGGGTGCACAAGCCCAATTAATAATATCAGAAATATTGAATTAATATGAAGAGAGGGTAATCCCACTAGAATTCCTCATCTTGGGAAAAAAAACAAAACAAAACAAAACCCGGAGGTGGTATGACAGAGGATTAAAGTAGCACAAACAGGAGTGAAATTGTAAATAAAGAATTATTATTTGTTACTTCTTATAAAGGAAGAAGTCTTCTCTGAAGGATTCTGGGCTGGACAAAAATATCAGGTAAGGATTTAATTATTTACTGTGCACTTTTCTGTGCGTACTACACTCTTGCTTTAAGCATCCACTGTAAGCTATGAGCAGAGCTCTTCTCCATTTACGTAAGATGATTCTGAGGGTTTCTTTTCATGGAAATTTCAGCTCTGCAGTAAGAACAGAGGGAGTGCATAGGGAGTGAGAGGAGTCAGAGATTAATCATTGGAGATGTATAGGAATAAGACTGTGTACAGATGTGTTTGACAGTGTATAAACAAGCGTATAGCAGTTGGCAGGACAGGTTGGGCTTGTTTTGCATTACGCTGTAGAGATACAGTTTTCTCAGAAATTATCCAGCTGCTGTTCTTTGCAGGCTTTCCATTCCTGTTTCCTTTTCTATTAAACCATTCACCCTCAATTTCCTCCTTCATGTAAAAGAAAACCCCCAGACTTGCAGAAACACAACAACTGACTCGTTCCACATGGATTGGCATTGGAACTATTGAGGTCACAATATACTTAGCAACTTAATCTCATGCAAAGTCGGGTAATACATTTCTGGTTGAGGTTTATTCCTATAAAGAAATAATAAAGTTATTACCTGAGAATAGGAAAATTTCTTATTGTCAAAACACAGGCAGAATCTTTGAAGTTTGAGTCAGAGAGTTGCAAAAGGTGATCTACACTATTCATTGAGATGTCCACTTCTCCTTTTTTGGCTACCTAGGAAATACAGTAGAATCATCTCTCAGATATAAAGGGTGAGGGACTTAAACTGCTTTGTGGCAAATCTAATCACTAGAGCCTATTACAAGTGCATCCTATGTCATCAGAATCACAGAATCATTAAGGTTGGAAAGACCACTAAGATCATATAGCCCAACCATCATAATGCTTCCTTTCCTGAACATGAGTACTAGCATAAGGGAAGGTAGCCAGAACCTCCTTTTGCACAGTAACTCTGGGGCTTGAGCTCCTGGTCAGGAAAGCGAAGACCTAGGACATGCAACAGTCCCAAAGCCAACAAAACACAGAACTGCATGATTTTAGCATTCCAACTGCAGCTAGGTCTCATGCAGAAAGGAATGTAAGACAAAGACAAAATTTATGGAAGCTTTGATTCTGTAACTCTGTAATAAGGGACTTCCCTAGCACAGAGAAGCCGTAAGTTCTTCTTCTGCTTCCACTGTCCATTGCATATTTTCTTTAATGATGCTTAGCTGCATATTGTACAGCTAATACTTACAGCAGAAATTCTTTCTGTTCCAATATGATTGCTACAGTTGTGATGAAAACCACCATTCAGCTCCCCTACCTGGACAATGGCATGTTACTCTTCAATTTCCATGCTCCTCAAATAATTTTCACATTATTCATGCTGCTCTGTGAGATCACGTTCTTGTCCCTATAAACGTCTTTGTATCCATAAATCCTGTCTCCAAGAGCTGCCTCTTCAAATGCCCAGTGAAGTGCAGGAGGAAAAGGCAGCGCTCAGAGTTCTGATCACAACATAAATGAACTTCGACCAGAACAGAAATTCTTCCACTGCCTATTCTTCTTGGTTATTAAAACTGTAGCAATTCAAGGCCCATCAAGGTGATGTATACCGGAGATCGGAATCCGGATACCTGATTTGCATTTGAATTTGAACATCTTTTTGTACCAGCCTAGATAGAGCACAACCATACAGCCTGGAAGAAGCTGGCTTTCTTACGCATAAAAGGCCAAAGAGACTATAACAACTGAAAATCATTTAAGGTGTTCCTCAGTGTTCTCTATTAGAGGCTGCAACTGTATGCCTATTCCCATCAAGAATGTCAAATTGAATTTGGCCTCCTTTCAGATTTAAAATAGTATTTGTAAGGAATTAAATTGCGGAAAAATAATGCATTTCTCTGCAATTTCTGAATCAGCATTGTCCCATTAAACCAGCAGGAGGAATCAGCAGGCACAAACACAGAATTCCTTCTCATTAGGTCTGTCAAATAATACAGCAAGCTCAGAAGAAAACATCCTACTTCATAAGCGGCAGCTCTGAACCCAGAGAATCTTTTAAGGACTGTTCAAATGACTGATGTTTTTGTAAGTACAACATTCTTAACATATGAAACGAGATTTGTAAGATGAAATAATATGTTTTATTAGATTAAGTCATATGTATATTTGGAATGGCAAATCTATCTTCAGATCTAAAACCAAAGCCTTTTACTAATCACAGAGTGGCAGTTCTGTGCTCCTATCTTGCAACACTTTCTTTACAGAAACAGAATAAGTAAAAAAGTGGTTCCTCTTTTCCAATACAGCTTAGAAAAAAAAAAAAAGAACACATCACATAGTTAAGATGAATTATATCATGCATAAACATCCAATGAACTTAAAAGAAAATCATTTTATATTTTAACATACAGAAATGGAAAAACCCCACCAGACACAGGCTTCTGTACCTCCATATCTTTTCTCTCGTCTTCCTCTCCTCTACTGGCCCATTCCACTCCTTTTATTGTACTGAGTCCTTGGGAATTCCTCCAACAATATATATATTCAGTAATGTCTCCATGTTAAGCTAGAAAGTTCAAAAAACACCATATCTCTCAACATGGCAATATTTAGATTGCCTTTCATGACAAAATTGCAAAGGTTATTGAGGATGAGATCAAGCCATGCCTTTCAACACACTGCACTGGAAGATAGAAAAAAGGAATTGTTTATTTGCTCCTAGCTTGCAGAGATCATTTTTACCAGATAGCTGCCACCTCTTTCAACTACTCTCAGCCTTGCTATTCAATGATATTTACTCCTTTAACAGATTTTCTGTGATCCTCAAAGATTGCTGCCAGGAGAAATAATCAGCTGATTAAAGGCTTTTGAACAGCTCAATGGCCTGCTGGGGCTCCTGTGTATCACAGGGTTTCCCCCCAGCAGTGGCAAGTGGCAGGTGTGTGGTGCTGCTGGCTGATGGCAGTGACAGGCTGTCTGTGGTGATGTACTCCAAGGGGCACTGCTGAAGGAATGCCGGACAGCCAGGAGCCTCTGGACATTTCTGCTCTTCTGTTCTCATGTCTGTGCTTTTCCCACAGGTGGAGGGAAGTGGTGAAACTTCCTTCTTGTTGAGGTACTGCGTCGCTTCCTTCTGCTCTGGGAGCAGGAAGGGCTGCAGAGGACCTGCTCCCGGCTGCTCCTGCCTCTGTGCAGCCTGGGGGCTGGCTTTGTCTGGAAGGGTCACGTACTGCAGGGACACTGCTTTCTCCTGTTTTCCCATTGGATTCAAGCTCACATCCAGGGTCTGATGTATCCCAGGCTGAGAAGACCTCACTGGGCTGTACAAGTATGGGCCGTTGAAAGCAAAGCAAGTGATTGCTGTCTGGGAAGTTATACTTGTGTCAGCACAGTTTGTCCTTGAAACAGAATATGAATAGCCAGGAATCGGACTTGGGCAGACAACTGGGGCATGCTCTGGCACATTTAAAGCATGGTATGGGTTCTGTAGGTCCAGTGCAGGAGAAGAAACCTCTGTCCTTTCAGTCTGCGCTTCAGGGGACTCCGCCAAAATCTTCGTCTGCCTGCAGGAGGGACAGTTAAAATTGCTCATGAGATATGTGTATTTGTGGTATACACAAAGCAGAAACACAAGCTTAGTAGAACACTGAGGTAGCTATGCATATGGTCAGAATGATCTGTACAGCTGAGCAAGTTACACCAGAGCGCACAGAATTGTATCCCAAGCTCAAAAGTTACTGCCATGGGCTTTTTGGTGACAGAACGTTTGGCTATGGCTTCCCATGAGTTAGGGAGCTCTATGAGCGTGTCATTCACAGTGTGACTACAATGTTCTCTTCATTCACCTGTCCACAGCTTGAAGGAAGCTAGGCTGATCCATGTTCTCCACAAGGCTGCATTTGTTGAAGTCCAGCTGGCTGTTTGCATGCCTGTTTCCTAGGGCAACTTTCTGGAAAAGAAAAGAAAGTTGAGCAGACATGAGAAGTGTATTACCAGCAATAGGATCAAGACCCACATGTTACTTATGGAGAAGGAAAACAAGTAGCCTAAAGCATGTGGTAATATGCTCTTGTAAAGTTGGGTTCAATTTCAGTGAAAGAAATAGTTGTTTTCTCCAGGCAATGTTTCGTCTATAAAGATTGAAAGCCTACTATCTATATGAGGTGGACAGAGAAACAGAATTATTGAGATGTTTACAAAACAAGGGATAAGATGATTCAGTGCAAGGATGGGAACTTTCAAAACCGTTAAATTAAGGCATTGAATGCTTGTGGATGGGGAAGTGGGTTATCATATTGCAAAGGTCGTGGAGCAGATCATCTTGAGTGCAATCACACGGCACATGCAAGACAACTAGATGGCCATGCCATCATGGGTTCATGAAAGGCAGGTCTTCATCTCCTTCTGCAACAGGTGACCAATGCAGTGGATGAGCGAAAGGCTGTGGGCGTGCTGTCTAGCCTTTAGTAAAGCCTTTGACTCTGTCTCTCACAATATTTTCCTGGAGAAGCTGGCAATGCACAGCTTACATAGATACACTCATCGCTGGGTAAAAAAGACTGGCTGATGGGGCTAGGCCCAAAGAGTAGTGGTGAATGGAGTTAAATGCAGATGATGCATTCTCCAGGGGTCTGTATTGGGCTGGCCCTGTTTAATATTGTTATTGACAGTCTGGACAAGGGGATTAAGTGCCCCGTCAGTACATTTGTGAATGAGGCCACACTGTGAGGAAGTGTCGATCTGCCTGAGGACAGGAAAGCTCTGCAGAGAGATCTGGGAAGGCTGGATTGATGAGCTGAGGCCAATTGTATGAACCATATCCTGGCACTCACTCACTCACACACAAATGAACATATGTGAGTGTCCATTTGCCTCACACAAAGGTCATGTAACAACTTTAACTATTGTATTGCCAGGTAATTAAGATAGAGTAAAGTCAACTGTTGCACAAAAACATGCTTGGGAGTGCAGTGGGAGCAGAGTGGGAACACTGTAGAATTAGAAGTTCTTCTCTTGCAAGGCTGAAGTGTTTTACCACAAAATTCAGGGATGCCTATTCCACTCATTCCTTTTCCACTTTTGGAGGAAAGAGGGAGGGAGAGATACTTCATTGAATAAAAGCTATCTAAACATATTCCTCTCATTCCAAGACAGAAATGGTGACAGGAAGGCGTGTAGTAATGTTTATTACAGAAAATCCAACCGCTCAAAATAAAAGTGTCTTAATCAGAACTATCATCGCACTGTAAAACCTTCGGAACAGTTACTATGTGGAGACAAAGAAAAGCAACAGATATCGAAGTTTCCAAAATGACACTGGATTGACTCAATTGGCTAAATTCTTAAAGTACTGAAAATTTCTTACTTTTCATATGAACTGAAATTCTCCTGGCAACAAGGAACAGACTAATTGAAGCGTATGTTCCTTGCAGATTAGGTGACAAAGAGGAGCTCTTGGAATTATTGGGATTCATGAAGAAGAAAGAAATAATGAACCTTCAAAGGCACAGATGCCTCTTACCTTCAAGTAGCTCTGGATCAGCAGACTCTTGCTGGGGTTTGGAATCTTTTCCTCCCACAGCTTCTTCTGCCTGCAACAACACAGAGTTTTCAAGGTTCGTGTCTCAGTGTGGCAAGAAGAAGAGACTGCACCTCATGCACCATGCTGCTCTGCGTGGTTGCCTGGGAGGCCAGCAGCAAACTCGCACCAGTGTCCAGCCATGCACAAGGCTGACACTGCACACCGAGGCTTCTCTTTGCATAGACCATTCTCACAGCAGACAAGCAGTGCCTCACCCTTTATCCACTCCCCTGTGGCCAACACACAGCTAAATCGCCTTCTCAGGGCACAAACTTACCTGAGTAAATACTTAAAGCTGCAATAAGCAACAGCGAGCAAAGTGATGATGAGAAGTGGCAGCATCAATGGGAGAATCACTGGTGAAAGAACTGAAAGAGAGAAAGAAGAAATGGGGAGTCAACATCTGAGGCCCCCCTTCCCATAAGAAGTTTTGCATTCAGGTGATTCTTCATGAAAGCATATCTGGGAAGTAGAAGAGAACAAATGTGTCCTGAATACTTTATTGATGACCAAAGGAAGTCATCTTTTCCCTCACTGATTCTTTTTCTAGTCTTCACTGACTTCACTGGGAAAATAATTTATCCCAATAAAAGCCTGGTTAGGTAGCAGAATTCACGGTGAACGTTAGAGGTCTACAGAGGTCTTAGGTTGCCTGACTTTGTACAGTCCTGGAGAGATGGGAATCTCAGAGATTCTCCTGAGCTCCCTCTGCCTTCCTCTACCTCAGGAAACAGCAGTGGTCTTTGGCTAGGATCTTTTCTTGATTCTCCATGTGGAAAGCTTTACAGCTAGCTGTATTAGCCTGGGGAAGGGAAGCAGGAAAGGTGCTTACGAGCTGCATCCTGCTCACTGCCTTTGTTAGCGTTCCTGCTGCACTGAAAGGGTGCAAGCAGAACAGTGACCACTTTAAGCAGCCCCACCACAGTTACATGGCTGGATCTGCCTGCAACGTTCATCACAAGAATGCAGGTGTTTCTCTACAGGAATTTCATCCATGAACCGTACAAAAACCTGACAAAAACCACCCAGGTGAAAAGTACCATTCTCAGTTTCCCAGGTGAACTCCTCACTCCATTCACTCCAGTAGCCCCGATAATCCTGATTATTCACCATTGCACGCATTCTTCCCCTGTATGTGGTAGACGCTGACAACATCTGATCAGTGAAGATGAAGGGAGGTTCATCACTGGTAATTTTTATGGTCTTCAAGGTCTGGGGAGAGGAAAGAAACACAAATGAAAGAGGTGAGAGGAACTGACATCCCCAGTTGCAAAGCAAAGAGAAACCCAGGACTCCTGCACTTGCTATCACTCACTTTTTCATATTGGTTGTGCTTCCAGAACTGGACTTCGTACTGCAGTTTTATGGAATCACACAGTAAAGTGTGTTTTTTCCACCTCAGTTCATACTCCTGGTTTCTCATCAGTTCCACAGACACATTTGCAGGTGGCAGCACTTTAACTAGAACACAGAGAATATCCCAGAGTACATATCAACAAACACACCCAGCATATCCATTCACCATCTGCTGTAATCATCCACCACATCTCCTAAGATTTGCAGTTACAAAGTGATCTCTTCTACCTTTGCAAGAACCTCTCCCTAGCTCCTGCCTGTGAAAACATCACCAATACTTCCAGATTCTCACATGTACAGACGCTCCACCTGGCACACCTCATGCAGCACATCAGCCCTATCTCATGCTGTGCTCCAGGGATCACGTCACAAACCCCCAGGAGCTCCACTGGGTCTGACCCACAACATCAACCACGTGCTTCCCTTACCAAGTCAGATCTCTTCTTCCTCCCAAACACCTTTCCTCACTCCCACTGCCCTCATCACGGCTTGCCCACACAGGCACTGTTCCAAAAAAAATCCCAGGAGAGGCAAGACTCTCCAAAGCAACTCACTGTTCTTGTAGGCTTCTATCAGTTTCTCCTCCATCTTGGTCCGCACAGACACTTGGTACTGGCTCTGACTGCTGATGTTGCTAACAGGCATCCCACAGCTCTGCACCACATATGGGACATGCGGCAAAGCCTTCTCATACACAGGAGTGCACTCCTCTTCCCTGAGGGGAGAAAAGAAGGTGGTGCTGAGATCAGCAGGAATGGCTCAGAGCAGCAGCCCAGCAGGACAGGCAGAGGTAAGTATGCTGCCACTGGCAGATCACGTACGCTGACGCTGGAGTGGCCCTGAAGAACAAGCCAAAGATGACAGAGCTGGCAATCGCTTCCTTCACTTCCCAGCTGCACTTCAGATACGCACCATTGAAGAGGCAACGAAGGTTCCTGGGATGAATGCCACCTACAGAGAAGATCACAGCATGCTAAGAGGCAGGAAAAGTCCAGTGAATGCCTTTGTCTTGCATGAGCAGGTACCATACAGTGGGGTGGAACACAAAGCACACTGAAAGGGGCAAGAGAGGCTCTTGCTCCTGCTCGCATTTCAAACTTCTCCATGCCCTTCTAGGACATAGCGATCCTTCCAAGTGGAAGCAAGACCAGCACCACAGTGGAAGACAGTAAGCAGACTTCTTCATGAGCTACATCCCAAGTCACAATCTGGACCCATGGAGGGCTCCAGACCTCCTGCAGGGGGCACAGCCCCCAGCCATTTCATTACTGCTTGGAGTATCCCAGTGAAACAAGTGTTGAGGCTCCCTGAGAGAAAGCCATCATAGGTGGGGCTTCCCTTGCCACTTTTGGCTTTGGAAGGAACCCACAAGGATCACTGCCTTGCCCTGGCTTCTCAGGGTGACCTCCTACCCTTGCACAGCCATACTCCATCCCCCTTTACCTTCGGGGGTCTCCCAGGACACATCTGTGCTCCACTCGCTGTATTGCCCAGAGAAACCTGTGCCCTGCTCCGGTCTGGCTCGCACACGGGCGATGTATCTGCTCCCTGGGATGAGGTGGCTGAGGTGGCAATGAGTGATGTTGGGGAGCAGGCGTGAAGCAGCCTTCTGTCAGCAGGGGAAAGGAGGGAGAACAGGAATCAGTGGTGAGGGGTGGAGGGAAGACAGAGAAGGAGCACAGATGCATCTCAAGCTGTCTCGTGCACGTGAAACACTTCCAAGGTGTTTTGCCTTTCTCCCCCATGAGCCCACAGGCTGCTCTTCAAACGTGCTTTAAATTCATGATGGAGGGATGCAGGGTTAAATAAATTCCAACTCAGAACCCAATTGCACTGCTTTTTCGCAGCGAAGAATTGATTTTTGCATTCAAGTCAGGACAAGTGGTATTTCACCAGGAAAGTCACTTGCAGACAGTAACAAAGCCTCTTCCACATGGCCTAAATCAGCATTTATTGCAACTCTTCATAGTGCCTGAGAACAGAAAGGCTGCTCATTTGCATGGCACAGACTATAAGCTCTCAACCAGCCACAAGACTACAGCCAGGGCCTGGTGAGGCCAGCTCTTCCTGCTCTTACCTCCCAGGACTCCCAGTCCCGCTTGTAAGCAACTTCATACTCCAGCGCATTGCCCAGCCCTTGGCTTCCATCAGGTGCTGTCCAGGTCAGCAAGAAGTCTCCTGAACTTTCTCGGACTGAGAGGTTCTGAGGGGGAAGGGGCTGAACTGGAAGGTGAAGGTGCAACACATGAGATGCAATTGGAGGAGAGAAACATGAAGAGGGGAACAAAACATGCAGTTAAGCTTCCTCATCTTCCTTATTTTCACAATATCTTATCAGATCCTGCAGTAGGAAGCTGCTTGCTGTTTGTCCCTCCAACGTCCACCTGTTTCCCACGCTCGCCCTCTTCAATCTCAAGGCAGAACTCTTTGTCAGTTTTTGCAATATCATTGTAATTCATCTCCTAACTGAACATTAAAAATGTTCTCAAAGATCCCCCAAAAGCATTTGAAAGTTTGCCTTGGAATTTATTCCTTACCATTTTGGAAAAGATGAACTTGTAGTTGTGCTTCAAGATTCTGCTTGGGTTTGAAGCTGTAATAGTCATCCACCCCTATTCCAAAATGTTCTACTGTTTTCCAACAAATCCAATGGCTGTAGGGATCTGAAGCCTCAGGTAAGTCTTCTTCCAGCTCCTTTTGACAATACATTTCCTCACTGTCACTGTGTGAATAGAAAAAGTATCTATAAAACTCTGATCAGGTCCTATGTAGTTCAGGCAAAACTAAATGTCAGCAGATAATTCCATCCCATAATGATTATCTAATTTATGTGGGAAGTTATATCCTCATTATCACTGATATCCCCATTTTGCACCAATTACCATTACTAACATTTTTATCACCATTAATCTTTTATCCAATGCGTTTTCATTTCAAAGTATGCAACATAATATTCTGTTCTCATGTCCGTCTAGTTTTGTTAGCCTCCAGTCTAAGCCTTGACAATCTCACAATTCTATGTGAGAAGTAGTTTGATGAAAAAGAACATCAGAGAAATGCACTGTTTCCTTTGAGTGAAAGGCAAGGAAGTTTCTGCCGATCCTGAGCTTCTTGAAGGAATTCCCTTGGCAGTCCCAGAAAGACACTTAAGCGTTTTTTTAATTCAGCCAAAATGTACTTCTCAAGCCTTAGCAGTTCTGTTCTGTCAAGAGACCTGATGTATTCATTAACTTCCTCCAGAATGCTAGGCATCACTTTAGATGGCCTTCCTCCAGGCCAAAAAGCATCATCAAGATTAAAAACAATACATTATGGTAGTCAGAAGTAGGCAAGCTTTGTGTGCTTGCACAGGTCTGAGTTGCTGAAGAGATGCAGTTCTCCTTTTCGTACCCTCTGAACTTCTGCATGAGCCTATGAATTCATGCCCGTTGTTCCCGTACAGATAAAGCCGTGGCGATCGGAGCTCAGCTACTGTCCTTCAGGACAGCATGAGGTCTCCAAGCCAACCATACGTCAGCAGGCATTGTTCAGCAGTACTGTTAGCTGTCAAAGTTGGGTACTAGTGAGGAAGCCAGGCATATTTCTGAAGAAAGGGAGGGACTGACCGGTCATGATTCCTGTATCAGCCACTGAAAACCCTCCATCATAAAACAATGTTCCAGAGCAGACTCCCAACAGCAGAGCAATTTTCTTTCATCTTTTCCTTCCTTCTCTTTTTTTTTTCCAGAATAAATTGCCCTCAAGGTCCTTTTCCAAAGACCTTCAGCTCATTTCACCTGCTTTTAGGTGTACCAATACTCTCTTACCTACAATAAAATCAAGTGTTCTCTCTTCTCCCTTTCCTTTCTGTATCCCAAGATGCTAATACATTTTCTTCTCAGCGTTCCATCTTTATCTTCCTCTCTATTTGGCGTTTCTTATCCTCACAACTGATCAAGTCTGCTGATGCTGTTCCCTTTTCATAAGGAAACAGATGCAGCATAGAGATACTCTCATAAACAGACCGGTATCTCTGGGAGGAAGATTGATAGCACAGATGAACTTACCCATACCCACACTTTCACAAGCATAGCCTATTCAGGCTCTTCAGAAGTGAACAAAGCCATACTCTCAGTGATGACCCTACACAGGCAAAATAACTGGGGAAACGTCTCTGCCTGGTAGGTTTATGAAGCGCTCCTGAGCCCGCTCTTCTCAAGCTATCTTCTCTACCTCGTTGGACAGCCATCCGCGTGCCCCTTCTTATATCCTATCCAGGATTCTGCTACAAACTTATGGGAAAATCATTGAAACTAGGATCAAATTAACTCCACTGGCACATGATTTGAAGTCCTCCCTTCCCCTTTTTAGGACAGGCATCAGAAGCAAGCACAACTTTGACTGTAACCCAAGAACAGCTGTCACTTTCTGAAAACCTGACTGCCGGCCCAGAGATTCCAAAAGAGTGTTGTGGCCAAACACTTTTTGGATGTTTTTCTTGCACAGTTCATTTCAGGTACTTACTTTTTAATAACATTCCTTTGGTACAGAGTCAAACCAAGGAGGGCATGAGCCTCGGAGTGTTCCTTCCATGTGCACGTCACAAGTGAGCTGTAGTCATTGTGGCACCTCAAGCTCTCCATCGGAACGCTTTCTGAAATGGCATGCCAGCCAAAATAAAGATGCACTGCTTACAAATGGAAATGGTGAGAGCTAGCAGGAAGGACAGTGATTCTGCCATCAGAAGGGGAAAGGCATCAAGAACAACACTCTTCTGATGGCACCAAATAATGACCCTTGGTGAAGATATGTTTGAAGTTGTGTTCCTTCCCCACATCTCCACAATACCAAAGAGTCAAGCCAAGGTACAACAACGGTGAAGCGAGACCTTTGAGCCTGCAAGACATGTTTCTGGCCAAAGTATCACTTCCAGGCAGAGACAGCTTTCTGGGCATAGTGAATATCACAGTTAGTGGGGATGTGCTGATTATTTCATCTTTGTGGGACTTCTTTGCAACCGATTTCCATGCTCTCACCTATTTGTCTGCACCAGCACCTGCACCTGCCACAAACTGACTGCTTTTGATCAGAATGCTTGTTGTCCTACAGCAGAGAGGATAGGAGCAAAAGAAAGTAGAAAATGAGGAAGAATGAGTCAGGTACAGAAAAGAGAGGAAAAAGGCAGGAGTCAAATAAAAGAAATTACAAATCTGAAACTCACCATTAATGGCTTGGTCACTGAAGACCAATGACAGATTTAGCAAAAAGATGAAAAAACCTTTCATCTTCATACTGTCCTTTGAACACACATTTTTATTAAAAAAAAATGTTTTCATTGCCCACTCTTCTTTTGTCTTGTTGTGGAGCTTCTTGTTTTCATTTCATGTAAAGAGAAGTAAAACTCGGTTAGGGAACCTTAGGCATTTTGCTGTCTTGAAGTGATATTTGTAAAGAACTCCCTAATTTGCTGTGATAAAATTCAGACAGAACATCTACAGATCCTTTACTGATGGGCAGAAACCTGTTCTTATTGTGTGAACCTGCAACATGAGCAAGGACTATAGAGTAAATGTGCCCATCCAAGGAAGTGCACAGATTCTTTCAGCTCTTGAGAAGAAACATGCATATTCTGTGAATAAATTTATCCTTCAAATTCATTCGTCCTTCTGCTCTTTCTAGTCTTCCTACTCTTCCTTCTGTTTTGTTATTTTCCTTAAAAATATATTCCACAACCACATACCTCCAGAATACGTGATTGAATTTCCATATTCATTCATTTTCAGGTTTCTCTTGAATACGGTACTCCCCAGACAAGTTGCAAATTTTAGCAACAATTTCAAACAAACTATTTCTCCTCTTTGCGGAAGACCATGGCCCACATTCTTTGGTACCAGAATACTAGCTCTTCTGGCCATCTCTCACTGCTCTCTCCAAACTATGATAAACTTACAGAGCTGAGACCCCTGTACTCAGTGAACTCTAGCTCTTTTCTACTGTAGAGGAACATGGAGAGATCTCCTTTTAAATCTCTGTTGACTTTCAGATTCCTGAATGCTGCTTATTGACACCAGAAACAGCGGTATGAGCCCTCGCATAATCATTGCAAAGCTTTCCCTTAAGAGCTCTCAAGACTTTCCAGGATAGCAGACTGCTATTTTGCCTTCCCCAGAAAGAAGCAGTTCCCTTACCTGCATCCAGAGTTGTCTGTGAGGCAGATGATAAAACCTGATGGATGACCCTCACTGTTCAGCTTCCCCAGCAGTATGAGAATCTTCTGATGCAGCAACCAGCCGCTTCCCTACAAAGGAATCTATACAATATTTTTGTACCTTCCATACATTCAAATGTCGGTTTTGAAGAAGCAGACCACACCCTTCCAACAAAAATAGATGCTTGTGCAGTTGCACAGTCACGTTCCTCCTGTTTTAAGCTCCCAAGCACTTACTTCATGCAAACTGTTTAAGTGGGAAATATGGGGAAGGAAGTATGTCACTGCTAATCTGTATGTTAAGAATTATCTTTTCTTGGGATTAGTGTATTTATGAAGAAAAAAGAGGCAGAAAAAGGATCGACTGCAGTAAATGTATGAAAGTATAGGAAGGAATTCTTTCTACTCAAGTATTGTTTCTTGCTTTATTGTAGTCTTAAAAAGCTCCAAGAGTGGGATCATTTTTCACTTTGTGCTTGTATGTTTATATGTAATTTGAAAATAGAGAGACTACCTTTATCACTGCAATCCTTCAATTCGAGCAATATTTTAAAACCATTTACGTTTTACTGATTTCAACAATTAATAATTGATGATGATTTTTTATAATACGTAGATTAAAGTGAAAACTGAGGCTTTGTTCCTTCTAATCTCAACCATTCTGTGGTTCTATGAAAGACATACTCAGATTTGTGCATTTAGGAGTAAAGTACAAGGGGCTGAGATGGGTCTCCAGATACAGAATATAACTCTTCAGTCTGTTTTTCACAGCCACTAGACCTCTAAAATCTGACCAAAACCACACTTAGCAGATATAGCCACTCACAAGAACTCCTTCAATATACAAGAGAATATATACGTACATATATATATTCTGTGAATAAGGGAATAATAGAATCGCAGAATGGCTTGGGTTGGAAGGGACCTCAAAGATTATCTAGTTCCAAACTCCCTGCCATGGACAGAGTTGCTGACTGCTAGATCAAGCACTAGATAGGGTTGCCCAAGGCTCCATCCAGCCTGGCCTTGAATGCCTTCAAGGATGGGGCATCCAAAACCTCTCTAGGTAGCCTGTTCTAGTACTTCACCACCCTCTCAGTGAAAATCTAATCTAAATCTCTTCTCATTCAGTTTAAAATTGCTGCCCTGGACCTATCACTATCTATCCTTGTAAAAAGTTGTTTTCCCTCCTGCTTATAATTCACTTTAAGTACTGGAAGTCTATAGTGCAGTCTCCCTGGAACCTTCTCTTCTCCAGACAACAAGCCCAACTCCCTAAGCCTGTCTTCATAGGAGAGGTTCTCTTACCCTCTATCATCCTCATGACTCTCCTCTGGACCTGCTCCAACAGCTTCATGTCCTTCCTGGGATGGGGGCCCCACGCCTGGACGCAATACTGCAGATGGGGTCTCACAAGAGCAGAAAAGAGAGGGAGGATGACCTCCCTCGCCCTGCTGGCCACCTTTCTTTTGATGCAGTCCAAGATACAGTCGACCTTCCAGACTGCCAATGCACAGTACTGGCCCACGTTAAGTTCTTCATCTACCAGGACACTTAAATTCTCTCTCAGCAGGACTACTCTCAAGGAATTCTTCTAATCTGTATACATGTCTGGGATTGCTCCAACCCAAGTGCAGCATCTCACGCTTGGCCTTGCTGCACCTCATCAAGTTTACCTGGGCCCTTCCTTTTTGTTTCTCAAAGTCCCTTTGGATGGTATCCATTCCTTCTGTTGTATCAACTGCACCACTCAGCTTGGCGTCATCTGCAAACTTGCTGAGGGTGCTCTTGATCCCGATATCTGTGTCACTGATAAAGAGCATAATTCCTAGAGACAGACCCCCTTGTGGAACACCACTCATCACCAGCCTCCACCTGGACATAGAGCCACCGACCACAACCCTTTGGCTACAGTATTCAGGATGCCCAAGGAGGTTGTGGATACTCTGTTCCTGGAAGCATTCAAGGCCAGGTTGGATGTGGCTCTGGGCAGCCTTGTCTAGTGGGTGGCAACCCTGCCCATGGCAAGGGTGCTGAAATTAGATGATCTTTAAGGTCCTTTCCAACCCAGGCCATTCTATGATTCTATGATTCTATGATTCTATGATTCTTTCTGGTTGATACATCCTTGCTTTTACTACCTGTGCACGTCCTTTTTACCCCCATTTGACCAACAGGTCCTTGCTGAGCTATACTGGTTTCCTGCTTCCTCTGCTTGTTTTCATATAAGGGAGAACAGAGAGCTCTTGTGCTCACAGAAAGACATCCAGAGAGAGTTGCCAACTCTGCTCCACTCCTTTGTCTCTAAGGACATCTTTCCACAGGAACTTACCCACTGATTCCTCAAACAGCCTGAAGTTTGCTCTCCTGAAGTTTGGGGTTCTGACTTTGCTTTTTGCCAGGCCCATCCTCCTCTACCAAGTCACAGTCCCTACAGACCAGAGTGCCTCCTATCTTAGCCTCTTTAATGAGCTACTCTGAATTGGTGAGAATCAGGTCCAGAAGTGCTTATTCTCTAGTCAGTTTGTCTAATACCTGGAGCAGGAAGTTCTCCTCAACAAGCACCAGGGGTCTTCAGGATTGCTTGCAGCCTGCCATGTTGTTTTTCCATAGACATACAGGTAGCTAAATTCCCTGCCAGTTCCTCCTTGTGAGTGCAACGCTTCCCATAGCTGAAGCAAGAATGATTCATCCATAGGCTCTCCCTTGATCAGGCAGCCTGTAATAGACCCTGACCATCAAATGTCCTTTCTTGGTCCAGTCCCTGATTTTCACCCACGAGCACTCAACCTGAGCATGGCTGTTTCTCAGATGTAGCTCTTCACACTCTGTCCAACTCTTAACATAGAGAGCAAGTCCCCCACTCCTCCTTCCCTACCTATCTCTTCTGAAAACCTTCTAGCTCTCAATCGTCATACTCCAGTCATGTATATCAACCCGCATGACTGTGATCACAATTACTCTGTGATCACATACTCTTCTAATTGCATTGTGGCTTACAACTCTTCCTGCTTATTACTCAGGCTGCATGCATTGATGTAGAGGCACTTCATTTAGGCTACTAGCAATGTTATCTTATCTGAGGAGTCCTCACAAGACACCTCAGCCCTGCTGTTGTGGATCGTGGTCACCGTGTTTGTTGTGACACAGTGCTGCACCCTGGTGTGCCCAGAAGAGCAGAGAGCATTGTGGCCTGTGCTAACAGCCAGGAAGGCTTTGGGTCAGGTTCTGGAAAAGATATCAGGTAAGGATGTAATTATTTACTGTGCACTTTTCTGTGCTTACTACACTCTCGCTTTAAGTTTCCACTGTAAGCTATGGTCAGAGGCAGAATATCAGACAGGATGAAATGACTGTTTGGCCCCGTTGTGTTCATCTGTGTTCCTATATCATGGACTTTCCTCCACATAGAAAACAATGTCTTTAGGTGCTGAAACAGCATCATAGGGAGTAAGAGGAATCAGAGATTAATCATTGGACATGTATAGGAAAAAGACTATTTGGAAAGTACAAATGCATTTGACATTGTGTGAACAAGAAAGTCTACAACAATTGTCAGGGTGGGTTGGGCTTGTTTTGCATTACGCTGTAGAGATACAATTTTCTCAGAAATTATCCAGCTGCTGTTCTTTGAGACCTCAGTGGGCTTTCCATTCCTGTTTCCTTTTCTATTAAACCATTCACCCTCAGTTTCCTTCTTCATGTAAAAGACAACCCCCAGACTTGCAAAAACACAACAACTGACTTGTTCCACATGGATTGGCATTGGAACTATTGAGGTCACAATGTACTTTGCAACTTAATCTCATGCAAAGTCAGGTAATACATTTCTGGTTGAGGTTTATTCTTACGAAGCAATAATGAAGTTATTACCTAAGAGTAAGAAAGAGAAAATTTCTTACTGTCAAAACACAGGCAGAAATCTTTGAAGTTGAATCAGAGAGTTGCAAAAGGTGATCTACGCTATTAATTGAGATGCTTACTTCAGGAAGGAATGTAAGACAAAAACAAAGCCTATGGACGCTTTGATTCCAAGGTGATGCATATCAGAGATCAGAATCCAGATACCTGAGTTGCATATGAATTTGAACATCTCCTTTTTTGTACCAGCCTAGCTAGAGCACAACCACACAGCCTAGAAAAAATTAGCCTTCTTACACATAAAAGGCCAAAGAGACTAAAAAAACTTGAAAATCATTTAAGGTGTTCCTCATTCCATATTCTCTGTTAGAGGCTGCAACTGTATGCCTATTCCCATCAAGAATGTCAAATTGAATTTGGCCTCCTTTCAGATTTAAATTAGTAAGCAATTAAATTGTGAAAAAATAATGCATTTCTCTGCAATTTCTGAATCAGCATTGTCCCATTAAATCAGCAGGAGGAATCAGCAGGCACAAACACAGAACTCCTTCTCATCAGGTCTGTCAAATAATACAGCAAGGTCAACTTACAGGTGACAGTTCTGAACTTACAGAATCTTTTAAGGTCCATTCAAAAGAGCTAATAGTAATGTTGCAAGTACAACATTCCTAAGGCATGCAAGAAGAGATTTGTAAGAAGAAATAATATATTTTATTAGATAAAATTATATATATATTTGGAATGGCAAGTCTATCTTCAGATCTAAAACCAAAGCCTTTTACTAATCACAGAGTGGCAGTTCTGTCCTCCTATCTTGCAACACTTTCTTTACAGAAGCAGAATAAATAAAAAAGTGGTTCCTTTTTCAATACAGCTTAGGAAGAACAAAAAAAGAAAGAACACGTCACATGGTTAAGATGAATTATATCGTGCTTAAACAGCTGATGAACTTAAAAGAAAATCACACAATGAGAAATAGAAAAGCCCCACCAGACACAGGCTTCTGCACCTGCACAGCTTTTCTCTCGTCATTCTCTGTTATTGTCCCTTTCCCTTCCCCTCTGTACTGAATGAGTCCTTGGGTTTTCTTCTAATAATGTATCTTCCCTATGGTCCCCCAGAGCCTATTTCATGTATCTCAGTAATGTTTTCTTCTTATCCTAAGAATACACCGTGATACAACGCATCTTAAATTAAGAAAGTTTTCCTGGACTTTGGCCATTTTTTCTCATTTTCAATTTATGCTTCTTTAACTGTCTGGTGATTTTTCATCTGAGATGATACCTAACCTATGCTAGTAGTGAAAAGGTAGAAATAATTAAAGGTCCTTGATGAGTCTTTGATCTATTTCACACACACAGAAGATTATAAAATTACTTGAAACAATCTTATATAACAAAGGTCTCCAAATGGCTTGCAACCTGATATCATTTCACAAACTCAAGTCAGCATTTCTTCCAACAGGTTTTGCTCCAGGTAGTCTGGGGCTATGGTAAAATGAATGCAACCAGTGCAGGACCATAAGAAGGCTGAAGTGTATTTTGTAGATAATCCAAGAATCTAAGAAAACAAGAACTATCTCATAGTGATGATATTTGGATGGTTTTTCATGACAAAATTGCAAAGGAAATTGAGGATGAGATCAAGCTATTGATTGGCATGGCTTTCAACATGTTGCACTGGAAGACAGAAAAAGGAATTTCTGTTTATTTGCTGAGTTGGTTTATATCAGATAGCTGCCACCCCTTTCAGTTACTCTTAGCCTTGCTATTCATTGATATTTTCTCCTTTAGCAGATTTCTGTGATCCTCAGAGATTGCTGCCAGGAGAAATAATCATCTGATTTGAGGCTTTTGAAAAGCTGAATGGCCTGCATTTTTGATACATCGCCTTCCTTGCCAGTGATGAATTCATCATCTGGTACAGGTTTCCCAGGTACTGTCCAGCCTCCAGAAGGTTTCTTGATTTGGGGATATTCCTGACTCATACGCATCTTCTCACCAGATTTCAGGCTGTGGAAGCAATAGTCACCAACCTGGCAAAGGAAAACTGGCTCAGTGCTGTCAGGATTTAACACCACAAGATTACCCTCAGACAATGGCTGCTCTTTAGGGAGAGTGCTTCCCTTCTGCTGAAAGGGCAAAGAAATCTTTGAGAGTTCTGAAGGTCCATGGTGACCTGAACGGACATCAAGGTAGTCTCCAAATGCATCCAGGTGCATTTCAGGAGAGGCTGATATTTGGCCTGAAGGTGGGAGCATGACACCAAATTGCTCAGGACAAACCACATGGCAAGAGCAGTCACTGGAGGGCTGGGGCTCCTGTGTATCACAGGGTTTCCCCCCAGCAGTGGCAAGTGGCAGGTGTGTGGTGCCGCTGGCTGATGGCAGTGACAGGCTGTCTGTGGTGATGTACTCCAAGGGGCACTGCTGAAGGAATGCCGGACAGCCAGGAGCCTCTGGACATTTCTGCTCTTCTGTTCTCATGTCTGTGCTTTTCCCACAGGTGGAGGGAAGTGGTGAAACTTCCTTCTTGTTGAGGTACTGCGTCGCTTCCTTCTGCTCTGGGAGCAGGAAGGGCTGCAGAGGACCTGCTCCCGGCTGCTCCTGCCTCTGTGCAGCCTGGGGGCTGGCTTTGTCTGGAAGGGTCACGTACTGCAGGGACACTGCTTTCTCCTGTTTTCCCATTGGATTCAAGCTCACATCCAGGGTCTGATGTATCCCAGGCTGAGAAGACCTCACAGGGCTGTACAAGTATGGGCCGTTGAAAGCAAAGCAAGTGATTGCTGTCTGGGAAGTCATACTTGTGTCAGCACAGTTTGTCCTTGAAACAGAATATGAATAGCCAGGAATCGGACTTGGGCAGACAACTGGGGCATGCTCTGGCACATTTAAAGCATGGTATGGGTTCTGTAGGTCCAGTGCAGGAGAAGAAACCTCTGTCCTTTCAGTCTGCGCTTCAGGGGACTCCGCCAAAATCTTTGTCTGCCTGCAGGAGGGACAGTTAAAATTGCTCATGAGATATGTGTATTTGTGGTATACACAAAGCAGAAACACAAGCTTAGTAGAACACTGAGGTAGCTATGCATATGGTCAGAATGATCTGTACAGCTGAGCAAGTTACACCAGAGCGCACAGAATTGTATCCCAAGCTCAAAAGTTACTGCCTGAGCTTTTTGGTGACAGAACGTTTGGCTATGGCTTCCCATGAGTTAGGGAGCTCTATGAGCGTGTCATTCACAGTGTGACTACAATGTTCTCTTTATTTACCTGTCCACAACTTGAAGGAAGCTAGGCTGATCCATGTTCTCCACAAGGCTGCATTTGTTGAAATCCAGCTGGTTGTTTGCATGCTTGTTTCCTAGAGGAACTTTCTGGAAAAATAATAGAAAGCAGACATGGGGAAAGATAAGTGTCTTATCAGCAGCAGAATCATGGAGAAGGAAAATAGCTAGCAGAGGTGAAAGCATCTGGCAATGCACTCTAGTAAAGTTGGATAGAACTTCAATAAGATGATTGGTAGGTGCTTTCACTTCTCCAGAAGAGTCTTGATTCAAAGCCAAATTGCCTTTCTACTGACCTTACATAACACTATATAGCTCGGGTGGTTGGAGCTGTTCTCTGAAAGATCGTATAAACGCTGCAGGATCTCACTACAATAAACAGAGCTATGGCTTCATGCAAATTCAAACCCATAAAATGATAGCTCTTACAAATAGAGAAACAGATGAAGGACTAAAAACAAGTCCGCTAAGCTGTTTCTTTGAATGTGGGGGGAAAGAAAAAACAGATTTTACTGAAAGATCATGTAAAAAACTTAACATAAGTCTTTAGTGGAAACAGAAACAGTTTATCTTCAGGCACAGGAGATATAATACTGAAATTTTCCTAGTTGATTTCCATCAACTTCCTAGTTTGATTTTCCATCACTGTCATGCTGACAAGCACAACACTAATCAGTCTGCAGGTATAAATGCACAATCTGGCTTCTGTTACATATGGACTGAGCAACAAGGAACAGACTAATTGAAGTGTACGTTCCTTGCAGATTAGGTGACAAAGAGGAGCTCTTGGAATTATTGGGATTCATGAAGAAGAAAGAAATAATGAACCTTCAAAGGCACAGATGCCTCTTACCTTCAAGTAGCTCTGGATCAGCAGACTCTTGCTGGGGTTTGGAATCTTTTCCTCCCACAGCTTCTTCTGCCTGCAACAACACAGAGTTTTCAAGGTTCGTGTCTCAGTGTGGCAAGAAGAAGAGACTGCACCTCATGCACCATGCTGCTCTGCGTGGTTGCCTGGGAGGCCAGCAGCAAACTCGCACCAGTGTCCAGCCATGCACAAGGCTGACACTGCACACCAAGGCTTCTCTTTGCATAGACCACTCTCATAGCAGACAAGCAGTGCCTCACCCTTTATCCACTCCCCGTGGCCAACACACAGCTAAATCGCCTTCTCAGGGCACAAACTTACCTGAGTAAATACTTAAAGCTGCAATAAGCAACAGCGAGCAAAGTGATGATGAGAAGTGGCAGCATCAATGGGAGAATCACTGGTGAAAGAACTGAAAGAGAGAAAGAAGAAATGGGGAGTCAACATCTGAGGCCCCCCTTCCCATAAGAAGTTTTGCATTCAGGTGATTCTTCATGAAAGCATATCTGGGAAGTAGAAGAGAACAAATGTGTCCTGAATACTTTATTGATGACCAAAGGAAGTCATCTTTTCCCTCACTGATTCTTTTTCTAGTCTTCACTGACTTCACTGGGAAAATAATTTATCCCAATAAAAGCTTGGTGAGGTAGCAGAATTCACGGTGAACATTAGAGGTCTACAGAGGTCTTAGGTTGCCTGACTTTGTACAGTCCTGGAGAGATGGGAATCTCAGAGATTCTCCTGAGCTCCTTCCGCTAATGGATGTAGATGAACATCGAGGTGAACATCTTGCTACTTCAAGCTGCCCAGGGACAAATTCTAGAATGTCACATATCTTTGGGTATGTGAGCATAGTAATCATGGGCATTCTGCTTCTTACTCCAGAAACTGCAAGAACATGATATGGTCTGCATCTCCAGTACACTCCAATGTGTCTTTTATTCAACGCCAGGGCCTTTCTGTAAAATGGAAAGGCTGATTTTTAGCCTGCCTTCCTGCATTCTCAGGCTTTTCAGTTCCTTAAAGCAGAATCAATTATTGGGATCAGGAAACAGCAGTGGTCTTTGGCTAGGATCTTTTCTTGATTCTCCATGTGGAAAGCTTTACAGCTAGCTGTATTAGC
Source organism: Tetrao urogallus (assembly GCF_951394365.1). NCBI lineage: Eukaryota > Metazoa > Chordata > Aves > Galliformes > Phasianidae > Tetrao > Tetrao urogallus. The sequence continues at coordinate 142,881,605 of NC_136813.1, read as the reverse complement.
CTGGGGAAGCAGGAAAGGTGCTTACGAGCTGCATCCTGCTCACTGCCTTTGTTAGCGTTCCTGCTGCACTGAAAGGGTGCAAGCAGAACAGTGACCACTTTAAGCAGCCCCACCACAGTTACATGGCTGGATCTGCCTGCAACGTTCATCACAAGAATGCAGGTGTTTCTCTACAGGAATTTCATCCACGAACCGTACAAAAACCTGACAAAAACCACCCAGGTGAAAAGTACCATTCTCAGTTTCCCAGGTGAACTCCTCACTCCATTCACTCCAGTAGCCCCGATAATCCTGATTATTCACCATTGCACGCATTCTTCCCCTGTATGTGGTAGACGCTGACAACATCTGATCAGTGAAGATGAAGGGAGGTTCATCACTGGTAATTTTTATGGTCTTCAAGGTCTGGGGAGAGGAAAGAAACACAAATGAAAGAGGTGAGAGGAACTGACATCCCCAGTTGCAATGCAAAGAGAAACCCAGGACTCCTGCACTTGCTATTACTCACTTTTTCATATTGGTTGTGCTTCCAGAACTGGACTTCGTACTGCTGTTTTATGAAACCATACCGTAAAGTGTGTTTTTTCCACCTCAGTTCATACTCCTGGTTTCTCATCAGTTCCACAGACACATTTGCAGGTGGCAGCACCTTAACTAGAACACAGAGAATATCCCAGAGTACATATCAACAAACACACCCAGCTTCTACCTTTGCAAGAACCTCTCCCTAGCTCCTGCCTGTGAAAACATCACCAATACTTCCAGATTCTCACATGTACAGACGCTCCACCTGGCACACCTCATGCAGCACATCAGCCCTATCTCATGCTGTGCTCCAGGGATCACGTCACAAACCCCCAGGAGCTCCACTGGGTCTGACCCACAACATCAACCACGTGCTTCCCTTACCAAGTCAGATCTCTTCTTCCTCCCAAACACCTTTCCTCACTCCCACTGCCCTCATCATGTCTTGCCCACACAGGCACTGTTCCAAAAAAAATCCCAGGAGAGGCAAGACTCTCCAAAGCAACTCACTGTTCTTGTAGGCTTCTATCAGTTTCTCCTCCGTCTTGGTCCGCACAGACACTTGGTACTGGCTCTGACTGCTGATGTTGCTAACAGGCATCCCACAGCTCTGCACCACATATGGGACATGCGGCAAAGCCTTCTCATACACAGGAGTGCACTCCTCTTCCCTGAGGGGAGAAAAGAAGGTGGTGCTGAGATCAGCAGGAATGGCTCAGAGCAGCAGCCCAGCAGGACAGGCAGAGGTAAGTATGCTGCCACTGGCAGATCACGTACGCTGACGCTGGAGTGGCCCTGAAGAACAAGCCAAAGATGACAGAGCTGGCAATCGCTTCCTTCACTTCCCAGCTGCACTTCAGATATGCACCATTGAAGAGGCAACGAAGGTTCCTGGGATGAATGCCACCTACAGAGAAGATCACAGCATGCTAAGAGGCAGGAAAAGTCCAGTGAATGCCTTTGTCTTGCATGAGCAGGTACCATACAGTGGGGTGGAACACAAAGCACACTGAAAGGGGCAAGAGAGGCTCTTGCTCCTGCTCGCATTTCAAACTTCTCCATGCCCTTCTAGGACATAGCGATCCTTCCAAGTGGAAGCAAGACCAGCACCACAGTGGAAGACAGTAAGCAGACTTCTTCATGAGCTACATCCCAAGTCACAATCTGGACCCATGGAGGGCTCCAGACCTCCTGCAGGGGGCACAGCCCCCAGCCATTTCATTACTGCTTGGAGTATCCCAGTGAAACAAGTGTTGAGGCTCCCTGAGAGAAAGCCATCATAGGTGGGGCTTCCCTTGCCACTTTTGGCTTTGGAAGGAACCCACAAGGATCACTGCCTTGCCCTGGCTTCTCAGGGTGACCTCCTACCCTTGCACAGCCCTATTCCATTTCCCCCTTTACCTTCGGGGGTCTCCCAGGACACATCTGTGCTCCACTCGCTGTATTGCCCAGAGAAACCTGTGCCCTGCTCCGGTCTGGCTCGCACACGGGCGATGTATCTGCTCCCTGGGATGAGGTGGCTGAGGTGGCAATGAGTGATGTTGGGGAGCAGGCGTGAAGCAGCCTTCTGTCAGCAGGGGAAAGGAGGGAGAACAGGAATCAGTGGTGAGGGGTGGAGGGAAGACAGAGAAGGAGCACAGATGCATCTCAAGCTGTCTCGTGCACGTGAAACATTTCCAAGGTGTTTTGCTTTCTCCCCCATGAGCCCACAGGCTGCTCTTCAAACGTGCTTTAAATTCATGATGGAGGGATGCAGGGTTAAATAAATTCCAACTCAGAACCCAATTGCACTGCTTTTTCGCAGCGAAGAATTGATTTTTGCATTCAAGTCAGGACAAGTGGTATTTCACCAGGAAAGTCACTTGCAGACAGTAGCAAAGCCTCTTCCACATGGCCTAAATCAGCATTTATTGCAACTCTTCATAGTGCCTGAGAACAGAAAGGCTGCTCATTTGCATGGCACAGACTATAAGCTCTCAACCAGCCACAAGACTGCAGCCAGGGCCTGGTGAGGCCAACTCTTCCTGCTCTTACCTCCCAGGACTCCCAGTCCCGCTTGTAAGCAACTTCATACTCCAATGCACTGCCCAGCCCTTGGCTTCCATCAGGTGCTGTCCAGGTCAGCAAGAAGTCTCCTGAACTTTCTCGGACTGAGAGGTTCTGAGGGGGAAGGGGCTGAACTGGAAGATGAAGGTACAACACATGAGATGCAATTGGAGGAGAGAAACACGAAGAGGGGAACAAAACATGCAGTTAAGCTTCCTCATCTTCCTCATTTTCACAATATCTTATCAGATCCTGCAGTAGGAAGCTGCTTGCTGTTTGTCCCTCCAACGTCCACCTGTTCTCCCAAAAGCATTTGAAAGTTTGCCTTGGAATTTATTCCTTACCATTTTGGAAAAGATGAACTTGTAGTTGTGCTTCGAGATTCTGCTTGGGTTTGAAGCTGTAATAGTCATCCACCCCTATTCCAAAATATTCTACTGTTTTCCAACAAATCCAATGGCTGTAGGGATCTGAAGCCTCAGGTAAGTCTTCTTCCAGCTCCTTTTGACAATACATTTCCTCACTGTCACTGTGTGAATAGAAAAAGTATCTATAAAACTCTGATCAGGTCCTATGTAGTTCAGGCAAAACTAAATGTCAGCAGATAATTCCATCCCATAATGATTATCTAATTTATGTGGGAAGTTATATCCTCATTATCACTGATATCCCCATTTTGCACCAATTACCATTACTAACATTTTTATCACCATTAATCTTTTATCCAATGCGTTTTCATTTCAAAGTATGCAACATAATATTCTGTTCTCATGTCCGTCTAGTTTTGTTAGCCTCCAGTCTAAGCCTTGACAATCTCACAATTCTATGTGAGAAGTAGTTTGATGAAAAAGAACATCAGAGAAATGCACTGTTTCCTTTGAGTGAAAGGCAAGGAAGTTTCTGCCGATCCTGAGCTTCTTGAAGGAATTCCCTTGGCAGTCCCAGAAAGACACTTAAGCGTTTTTTTAATTCAGCCAAAATGTACTTCTCAAGCCTTAGCAGTTCTGTTCTGTCAAGAGACCTGATGTATTCATTAACTTCCTCCAGAATGCTAGGCATCACTTTAGATGGCCTTCCTCCAGGCCAAAAAGCATCATCAAGATTAAAAACAATACATTATGGTAGTCAGAAGTAGGCAAGCTTTGTGTGCTTGCACAGGTCTGAGTTGCTGAAGAGATGCAGTTCTCCTTTTCGTACCCTCTGAACTTCTGCATGAGCCTATGAATTCATGCCCGTTGTTCCCGTACAGATAAAGCCGTGGCGATCGGAGCTCAGCTACTGTCCTTCAGGACAGCATGAGGTCTCCAAGCCAACCATACGTCAGCAGGCATTGTTCAGCAGTACTGTTAGCTGTCAAAGTTGGGTACTAGTGAGGAAGCCAGGCATATTTCTGAAGAAAGGGAGGGACTGACCGGTCATGATTCCTGTATCAGCCACTGAAAACCCTCCATCATAAAACAATGTTCCAGAGCAGACTCCCAACAGCAGAGCAATTTTCTTTCATCTTTTCCTTCCTTCTCTTTTTTTTTTCCAGAATAAATTGCCCTCAAGGTCCTTTTCCAAAGACCTTCAGCTCATTTCACCTGCTTTTAGGTGTACCAATACTCTCTTACCTACAATAAAATCAAGTGTTCTCTCTTCTCCCTTTCCTTTCTGTATCCCAAGATGCTAATACATTTTCTTCTCAGCGTTCCATCTTTATCTTCCTCTCTATTTGGCGTTTCTTATCCTCACAACTGATCAAGTCTGCTGATGCTGTTCCCTTTTCATAAGGAAACAGATGCAGCATAGAGATACTCTCATAAACAGACCGGTATCTCTGGGAGGAAGATTGATAGCACAGATGAACTTACCCATACCCACACTTTCACAAGCATAGCCTATTCAGGCTCTTCAGAAGTGAACAAAGCCATACTCTCAGTGATGACCCTACACAGGCAAAATAACTGGGGAAACGTCTCTGCCTGGTAGGTTTATGAAGCGCTCCTGAGCCCGCTCTTCTCAAGCTATCTTCTCTACCTCGTTGGACAGCCATCCGCGTGCCCCTTCTTATATCCTATCCAGGATTCTGCTACAAACTTATGGGAAAATCATTGAAACTAGGATCAAATTAACTCCACTGGCACATGATTTGAAGTCCTCCCTTCCCCTTTTTAGGACAGGCATCAGAAGCAAGCACAACTTTGACTGTAACCCAAGAACAGCTGTCACTTTCTGAAAACCTGACTGCCGGCCCAGAGATTCCAAAAGAGTGTTGTGGCCAAACACTTTTTGGATGTTTTTCTTGCACAGTTCATTTCAGGTACTTACTTTTTAATAACATTCCTTTGGTACAGAGTCAAACCAAGGAGGGCATGAGCCTCGGAGTGTTCCTTCCATGTGCACGTCACAAGTGAGCTGTAGTCATTGTGGCACCTCAAGCTCTCCATCGGAACGCTTTCTGAAATGGCATGCCAGCCAAAATAAAGATGCACTGCTTACAAATGGAAATGGTGAGAGCTAGCAGGAAGGACAGTGATTCTGCCATCAGAAGGGGAAAGGCATCAAGAACAACACTCTTCTGATGGCACCAAATAATGACCCTTGGTGAAGATATGTTTGAAGTTGTGTTCCTTCCCCACATCTCCACAATACCAAAGAGTCAAGCCAAGGTACAACAACGGTGAAGCGAGACCTTTGAGCCTGCAAGACATGTTTCTGGCCAAAGTATCACTTCCAGGCAGAGACAGCTTTCTGGGCATAGTGAATATCACAGTTAGTGGGGATGTGCTGATTATTTCATCTTTGTGGGACTTCTTTGCAACCGATTTCCATGCTCTCACCTATTTGTCTGCACCAGCACCTGCACCTGCCACAAACTGACTGCTTTTGATCAGAATGCTTGTTGTCCTACAGCAGAGAGGATAGGAGCAAAAGAAAGTAGAAAATGGGGAAGAATGAGTCAGGTACAAAAAAGAGAGGAAAAAGGCAGGAGTCAAATAAAAGAAATTATAAATCTGAAACTCACCATTAATGGCTTGGTCACTGAAGACCAATGACAGATTTAGCAAAAAGATGAAAAACCCTTTCATCTTCATAGTGTCCTGTGAAATTGTGTTTTCATTAAAAATAAACGTTTTCATTGCCCACTCTTCTTTTGTCTTGTTGTGGAGCTTCTTGTTTTCATTTCATGTAAAGAGAAGTAAAACTAAATTAGGGAAGTTAAAGCGTTGCACTGTTATGGAGTGACATTCAGAAAGACCTCCTTCCTTGTATTTACTTTGTAAAAATTCAGACAGAATGTCTACAAAGCCTTTACTGACAGACAAAAACCCAGTTTTCTTATTGTGTGAACCTGCAACATGAGCAAAGAATGAAGAAGTAAAAATGTGTATATCTAAGGAAGCACAGGAATTCTTTCAGCTAAAACTAATCAGAAAGTGGCCTATCCTGTGAATAATGTCAACCTGCAAATTCTTTCATCCTTAAGTTCTTTATGTTTATATTCTTTTTAATGAACCCCCAAGTTAATTCCTTTTCTTATATACTTATTCCCCACCACATACTTCCTTAGTTTGTGATTGAATTGCTGTACTCATTTGCTTTCAGGTTTCTCTTCAGCATGCAACTGCTCCAGCTACTCCCCAGACAAGCTGCAAATTTTAGCAACAATTTCAAACAAATTATTTCTCTTCTTTTGGGGGCTGTCAAGATCTAGAGTACATTGAGAAGTTCAAAGACTATGGCCCACATTCTTTGGTACCAGAATACTAGCTCTTCTGGCCATTTCTCACTGCTTTCTCCAAAGTATAATAAACATACAGAGCTGAGACCCCTGTACTCAGGGAACATGCAGTCTCTAGCTCTTTTCTACTGTAGAGGAACATGGAGAGATCTCCTTTTAAATCTCTGTTGACTTTCAGATTCCTGAATGCTGCTTATTGACACCAGAAACAGCGGTATGAGCCCTCGCATAATCATTGCAAAGCTTTCCCTTAAGAGCTCTCAAGACTTTCCAGGATAGCAGACTGCTATTTTGCCTTCCCCAGAAAGAAGCAGTTCCCTTACCTGCATCCAGAGTTGTCTGTGAGGCAGATGATAAAACCTGATGGATGACCCTCACTGTTCAGCTTCCCCAGCAGTATGAGAATCTTCTGATGCAGCAACCAGCCGCTTCCCTACAAAGGTATCTATAAATGACAAGATTTTCCTGATAATTAAGTCTTTAAAATAAGTACTATACTTTTTATATACCTGCTATACACTGAAATGCCAATTTCTAAGAAGCAGACCACACCCTTTCAGGGAAAGCAGCTGCCTGTAACTGCATTCTGTACTTCCTATTTTAAGCCCCAAAGTACTTACTTAGATGGAACTGTTAAATTAGGAAGGAAATATGTCGTTGCTAATCCACGTGTTAGTGATTGTAGTACTGGTAGAAGAGGGTTGTGATAATCCACACGTGTTAGTGATTGTAGTACTGGTAGAAGAGGGTTGTGAACAGTCCCTACTGAGATCTAATTGAATGATGAAGGAACTGGGGCATCTCTCCTGTGTGAGGAAGCTGAGAGGGCTGGAACCGTTCAGCCTCTAGAAAAGGAGGCTTAGGGGGGACCTCATCAATGTGTATAATAACTAAAGACAGGATGCAAAGAGAATGGATCCAGGCTCCTGTCAGTGATATCCAGTGCCAGACACAAACTGGAACACAAGCGGTTCCGCCAGAACATCAGAGGGTAGTTCTTTACTGTGCAGGTGATGGAGCACCAGCAAAGGTTGCCCAGAGTGGCTGTGGAGTTTCCTCCTTGGAGATCTTAAAAATCCACCTAGACGTGGTTCTGGATTTTTTGCTTCTGGTACTGTGTCATCTATCATCATACCATGGACTGTGTCCCTGCTTCAGTGGGGCTTTGGACTAGATGATCTCCAGAAGTTCCTTCAACCATTCTGTGGTTCTGTGAAAAAAACTCAGGCTTGCACTCTATGGGTAAACTTCAGGGGGCTGAGATGAGTCCCCAGAAACAGAAGAGGACTCCTAAGTTTGTTTGTTCTGCACTGCCACTAGACCATAAAACTCTGATCAAAACCATACTTTGCAGATTTAGCTATATAACGTATTTACGTACTTCAGTGTGCAGTGGGGAAAAATATATATTCCTTGAATAAGGGAAGCAAGTACAGAGCTAGGAGGTTGTGAGAGAATCAGAGGAAACTGTGTCATTTTGACTACTAAGATGTGTTCATATAAAAGCTGTAGTTACATTACTTTACTGGAAGAGCAGAATTTACTTTGCATTACGGTATAAATGCAGAAAAGTATTCTCCTGCACTGACTTTCAAAGGCCAGTAAGTTTTTATGGTTCTTCCTCTACCCATAGAAAATAGATTTCTTGTTTCCCAGAAGACATTATTCCTTTCTTTTCTTCCTCAGCTCCTCCATCTTCAAACAGACTTGATAAGCCTCTGGTTACACTAGCATCTAGCTGCCCACGAAAACCTTCAGATATTATTAGCCCCGTTGAACTCCTTACACAAATAACTTGTGTTCCTGCATGCCAGAACTTTTACACGCACATTTGCCAATTAGTTTTCAAATTACAATGTATTCTCTTGAATATCACACGATGCAAGATTAACATTATCACTGCATGTCATTTCATCTCCATCCCAAACCCTATTGCTACATTGCCTTAAAAGTGAGAGGTTACAGTTTATAACATTTTGATAAAATAATGTCCATCAAAATCTTACATCACTGGAAAAAAAGATGACAATCTGTGTCTCTCATGAGTATCTTAGAGAATCATGATCACCAGCACAAAGTCTAGTCTGAGGCCTGTAGCTAGTGGTGTTCTCCACAGGGAAGAGCCTGCTCTTGTTCAACATCTTTGTCAATGATCTGGATGAAGGGATGCAGTCCACTCTCAGCAAGGTTGCTAATGATACAAAGCTGGAAGGAGTGGCTGACACACCAGAAGGCTGTGCTGCCATTCAATGAGCTCTGGACAGGCTGGAGAGTTGGAAGAAGAGGAACCTGATGAGGAACCTAAAGAGGAATGCAGAGTGCTACACGTAGGGAAGAATAACCTCCTGCAGCAATACAGGTGAGGGGCTGACCTACTGGAGAGGAGCTCTGTAGAGAGGACCTGGATGTGCTGATTGGCAACAGGTTGGTCATGAGCCAGCAGTGTGTCCTTGTGGCCCAGAAGGCCAACAGCATCCTAGGGTGCGTTACAGAAACCATGGCCAGCAAGTCAAGGGAAGCTATTGTCCCTCACTCCTTTACCCTGTTGTGGCCACATCGGGAGTGCTGTGCCCAGTTCTGGGCTCCCCAGTTCAAGAAAGACAGGAAACTTCTAGAGAGAGACCAGGGGAGGGCCACCAAGATGATGGCGACCTGGAGCACCTCCTTTATGAGAAAAAGCTGAGAGCCCTGCGACTGTTCAGACTGGGGAGCAGAAGATTGAGGGGGCATCTCATTACTGCGTGCAAATATCTAATGAGTGGGAGTAAAATGGGGCCAAGCTCTTCCCAATGCTGTGCACTGGCAAAACAAGGGGCAACGGGCACAAACTGCAACATGGAACGTTCCATATGAACACGAGGAAAAAACTACTTTGCTGTGAGAGTGACAGAACCCTGGAACAGGCTTCACAGAAAGGTTGTGGAATCTCCTTCTACAGAGATATTAAAAATCTGCCTGGCTTCTTCCCTAAGAAAGCTGCCTACTGTAGGTTTACTGTAGAGAAGATTCTTTAGCAGAGGGTTGGAGTAGACAATATCCAGATGTCCCTTCCAACCCTCACAATTCTCTGATAGATAATCTAGCACTGAAATTGAACATGCGTGGGTTCTTCAGATTGAGCTTTTGAGCCTGAAAAGCAGATGTGTCCTGCAGCATGTAACAGTACTTTGGAAAAGGAGTATTTCCTTATACAGGTCTGTACACATGTAATATATTGCTAGATCTATATACTTAATAAAGAATCAAGTAAGAAATTTACTGATCTCAATTAGGGAAACTAAATGCTTGCCTTTCAATATAAATTATTTAAATTATTTACAACACAAATATGCACGAATGTAAAGCTACACATAAGTGGGGGAGGTTCAATGGGGAAGTATAGTTTAATGCCACAGAAATTAAGAAATGAATCTAAAGCACAATACTTTTTCCTGATTATATTTATGCATGGTGGTATCCTTTTAGCACCATGACTGCATGGTATTTTTATAATACAGTATTTTAGGTATTGTAGGATTTGCATAAAGCATACATAACTTCTTATTCTAACAAGCAGCAATAAATTTGTTCAAGAAGAACATTTTAATTGCATGACCATAAATAAATAAAAGACTGGAAGGTTTGGGGCTTTTTAAATAACAAACTCCTGCTTAAGAAAAGCTAAATAGGTAACATTTAAATTCTTTCTCCAAGTTCCCTTCTTAAACAAAATTAATTAACTAATTAATTAAAAGAGCATTAATTATTTCACCCCCTCCAAAAATAAAAATTTAAAAATGTAATAGAAACTGATAAAATAAACACATGCATAAGTTTATTTATGGAAAAGTCTGATGCAGTCATTTATTGTTAGTTCTGTTTTGCTGTGAGGGGTTAGAAAGCAGAAGAAGAGAGACCAAGAAGAGATTACTACTTGGACAGGTATCACATCACTTATCCCAGAATGTGGAAGCAAATAGACTGTACAATTATGAGAAGTCAATAAGTAACACTGCAAGTATACTAGATTTGATTTACAGAATTCAAAATGTGGGCCAAAGGAAAGAAGAAAGCAAAACCAGGCTGTAATTTCTTTGCTGAAATAAAGTTTTCTTGATGCTTCCAGAACTGCAGTCAGGGACAAAATAAAATAAAATAAAATAAAATAAAAGCTTATGAAAACATTCTGGGCAAGTAATTGAGTCTAGAAGCAAGGATGGAGATTAGAGCAGATTTTGGGCTCAGGACACTCAACCTTTATTGCAGCGTAACACTGGCTTGCTTTGTGAACAAATCCAGTAATTTTACTTCTCTATTCCTCGCTTTCCTGGTCTTCATAAAGATATCTCTGTTACAGAGAAGTGCTAAACAGCTCAAAAAGCTAAGCACAGATTTTACATTGAAAGGTAAGTTGACTCTTTTCAAGCTCTGTTCAAAGCCTTGTTAAAAGAAACTGTCTGCAGAGAAGGATTCCTGAGGGATGATGTAGCTACCTACTGGAACTGCTACCCTACAGCACTCATGTTGCCCTAACTGTTTGTGTATCACCTATTCCTGGACTAGTGCTGTAGACACTGAAGTCATCCTTGTGAGTGATGTGCAACTTCCAAGGGAAGAAATGCTTCTCAGCAGACCTCTTCTTGCTCTGAGACACCATGAGTTCAACGTCCTGATCAGAGAGCAGCCGGATCAGATCGCCGTCGAGGTCCCGGTAATTCAAAACAATGTCATGTTGGTCAAACTCCTGCCTGGTAGAAAAGAAATGAATTGATTTCCACAAGTCAAGGAATGCCTGGGAGGTGACGCATGATGAACGATATACAGGCAATCTAATTAATTTTTCTAAAAGTCACATTAAGCCTTGGGTGTTTTGGCATTCTTAATACAGCTAGTACTAAAAATTCTACAGACACATTCATGCTGGGTTATATTTAAGCTAAGAAGCCTGACAGAACCATCTCCAGTAAGTCCATGTGCACAGCATGATTACTCTGTGAGCTGGAAAAAATTCCCATACATATGAGTTGACTGTGGTTACTCACCACTTTTGCCTGCTTGCGGTTCCCTTTTATGAGAGAAGGGCAGGTTAAGGAATGGAAGAATATTTACTCATATCACTATACTGATATTCAATATTCTAATGTTTTGATGTTCAGTGCTACTTCAAACTATTTCAACACTGGTTTTACAAATTATAAGGTAATGTCCTGCATCCTAAAGAAGTATATTAGACAACAGACCCTTGGTTGGGAGCATGGTTCTGATCTTACAGCAAGAAATAGAAAATGCTGCCCAGAACATGTGTGGCATTTGTGTGTGGCATGCAACACTTGCTGACAATCCCAAAGCAAACTGCTGTCTGCACAGATGGGCCTCAGCCAAATCACATTACACATTCTTAAGAACACTTGAAAAGGGTTTCACATCCAAAACATGGTGATGGCCAAGTAAAATGTAGAAAATTTAGGACTGGAAGGGACTTGACAAATGATATTAAATAGGCATCTAGCTGCTTCCACTTACTTTATCAGTTCCATAAGATCTTTGAATAATGGAATGCTGCTCAGATTCTCTTCCACTGATATATCCCTGTAACACAGATAAATCTAATAATTGCATATCATGAAAGAGAATATTGGCATCTCTTCAGCAGAAGCCGGGAAGACTATTTTATTATTACCTGATAGTGCTTACTGTCTCATCATAGTAATAACAGCGTATTTTATTAACTGTGTCTTCCTGCTGTGGTAAATCTTTTATGATCTTCACAAAAGCAGATGGGAAAATCCCAGTGGCATCATTAACTGTTCCCTGGAATTACAGGAAGGGTTAGCATGAAGCAAAACTTGCAATTTTGGCTACATGTGATAAGTTCTGAAATTTAATTAATTTCCATGGAAACAACAGTAAGAATTGTTCTTCTATAAGCAAGAAAAGACAGACTATGGGAGTGACCTGACGCTATCTCTACACAAGGATTACACAATTGCATAGTCCAAAACAAGGCAGATGAGTGAAACTGAGTGCAAAAAAAATGAACATCAGATGGTTACTAGGGAATGCTGTGGTGTTCGAGCAAGCAGAGATGCCATATCAACAAACACGCAGTATGTTCTCCTCATCCTTTTTTCAGAACACTGCTGCATTGCCCAAGTTCTCTGTAATTAAGCTGACGTGTGTTGTGGTATGAAGCATGAAGTATATAGCAACTCACCCCGAGGCAAGAAACCAATTAATCGCTGAAATGGAGTTTCCATCTCCTTTCTGCGGCCTTTTTGTGCTCTAATCACTTCCAAAGAATTAAAGGACATTCCAGCAGAAGAAAATGCAAATGAAAACTGAAGTGTAGAGGGCAGGAAATTTGTAAGCTAAAAACCATTACAGGAGAAAACAATTTCAAATTTGGAGTCAAGGATTTCTTCCTGGCTGTGACACACAATTATGATACAGTTTCCCCTTGAAAGAAGGAGAAAGATCCCAAGGACTAGGAAAGCCCCTTTCTACTCATGTAAAGGTATGCCAATAATTCAGTACCACTGCCACAGCCTTACCTCCAACCAGTCTTTGTTTACTCTGCTAAGTAGGTAGATCAAGTCTCCTTTCTTGAAACTGAGTTCCAGTTTACTGGTTCCAGAGAAATCAAATAGTGCCTATGGAAAGCAATAACACTGAAATTATTAATTCAGAGTTATACATGTGATTATTATTATTTTTTTTTCATCTGCTCCTGAAGTGCACAGACAGAAGGTAAGCAGCAGAATAGCACGCACTTTGTCAGCGCAGATCTATTTCTGAACTAAGGTCACATAAATGACTGCAGTGTGCAGTTCTCACAATTCCTTCTCCTGCTCTGCACACACAAAAATGCTTTGTGGGAGTAGTGAGAGCATTGGGATAAGTGTGGCTCTGAAAGGACTACATGCTACGATTCTAGAAGTGTCAGGACATGGAGCACCAGAGAATTGAAGACACTGAAAACACATTAAAGCAAGTAAGTCAGCAGAGTTGAAAACGATTGACAGCTTGAAATCTGACAACTTGAAATCCTGAGAATCAAACCAAAAATGTATTATTTCTGTAGTTTTACAGCTTTGTGATTTGCTGCAAAATGTCACAAAGAGCCTTAGGGAGTTGTGGAATTGTGTCCTAATTTAAGGGTAACTAAATGTTCTTTCTACACCTAGCTTTCAGGCCTGTGTGCTGAACTGAGAGATTTGGGAAAGTCCACGAAATTAATGTGTGGTTAAAGTGGAACTTAGATGCCCCCTTCAGGAAAGAAAAAAAAAAAAAAAAAAAAAAAAGAGGCAAACATATTCCACCATCTTAACAAGCTGTTCTTGAATAATTAAAATTGCTGAGTTATCAAAAACACACATCTACCCATTGTCCTTTGAGAACACAGCAGTCATTTAAATGCTCTTAGAAGAGCAAAAATGAAAAGATGTTCCCTATTATTCGGTGTTGTGATGGTTCTTTTGGTCTTGTTAATGCCAAATTTCAGAGCCTCTAAAGGCTGTCTTTTACGGTTCTCCTAATAAAAAGAGACAATAACTATCATGCTAGCAGTTCATATGTCTATTTAATAGCTCTTTCAAAAGCTTTTCTTTGATCTATCGAAAAGTTTTGGTAAGTAGATTAAATATTAATAAAAGAATACATAAAACCCAAGAGATATGGGCAGATCTGACAGCTGTTATCGTCAGCGTAGAAACAAAACAACCTCAAAGCAATTGCATGTTTTTTATTAACATTACGTGAAAAAGTCACGTGTTCCGGAAAGCAAGTCCACAAGCACCACTTGCAAGGTAGTTGTATGTGTCTAATACCAAGACGATTTACAGCAAAAGAGAAGAGTATAGGCACTTTCAGTAGAACTCTAATGTTACATAAATTGCCAGGATGCCTCACTTGCAAAGCTTTCAAACATATGCTGAATTCAATGAGAGCGAAGCTTCAGTTTGCTTTAAATGTAATTTATGGGTGTAACTATGTAAATGTGGACCATTTGGCAGTACATGTCTCTCAGTTTTGAATCTCCTGTTATTCTGTCTTCACAACAGCCCTCCTTATTATTTATGTAACGAGGAACAGAGCCCTTCTTTCCATTCTGTGTTTCATTCCTTATTGTTAAAAGCAATTGCTTTCCTGTGTCGATTTCACTTTCCCTCTCTTCCCAAAGCTCTAATTGGAAGTGGCATCTTGATCAAAGAGATACCAGAGCAAAACAGAGTTAATCTCCGTCCTCAATGACAGATTGTGCGAATTACTCACCTCAGCCCGAGGAGTTGTTACACGGTCCAAAACAGGCAGTTGGGATGAAATGCTTTTACTGGAAAGAGAAAACAGGGAGGTAAATTTGTCTTTTTAGTCATCAGAAACACTACGTGATCAGTACAGTGTCCACATTATCACTATTTATAATGCAGACAAGCCACAGATCACTGGAGAAAGTGCATGACTGTGTGCAGCACGGAAGTAAATAAATATGGATGCAACAACATTGCCCTAGTTCTCCTGGTTTCAGTGCAGAGCAGCAGCAATCTGATGATGTCTGCTGCTGAGAACAGATGGAATTTTCAATATAGTCAGTATGCTGGACCTGTCTTTTACAGCATTGCTCAGCCCCTCCACTCTACCTTCTGGGCATTTCTGTTTCTAGCATTTATGGCACTCAGTTCAAACTGCTGTCATACATACACTCAGGAATGCATACACACTCACAGGTTTTGCACCTTTTGGGGAAAGTGAAAAGGAAGCAAGTCCATCTTTTCTGTGTTGAAAAGCAAATTAATTTCTGTGGAGGGTAATGAGGTACAACATCTACTTAGCAAAGGGTGCTGACGCTGGCATGTAAGACAGACCTGTATTCAGACAAAGGACAAGAACAGGCTGAATATTCAGTTTCATTTATTGTCTGAACCAGATCTTATTTGGTTTGGTGTCAAAACTCACATTGACTTTAGTGATGCAAGCCTGCATCCTTATGCTTGGCCTGAACATTATAATAGATAGAATCATAGAATCATAGAATGTCTTGGGTTGGAAGGAACCTCAAGGATCACGAATCTCCAACCCCCTGCCACATGCAGGGCCACCAACCTCCCCATTCAATACTAGACCAGGCTGCCCAGGGCCCCATCCAATCTGGCCTTGAACACCTCCAGGGATGGGGCATCCACACCCTCTCTGGGCAGCCTGTTCCAGCACCTCACCACTCTCTCTGTAAAGAACTTCCCCCTGACATCCAACCTAAATCTTCCTTCCTTCAACTTAAAACCACAAGATATTACCTCTAAAGAATTATCAATGGTTAGGGAGCTTTTTTTGCTTTTTTTTTTTTTTTTTTTTTTTTTTTTGAGAAAGCAAACTATAACATCAATTTTTAATTTCCCTCTTAATGAAATACCACCTGCGCTTTAAAAACTTTACATTTTTGAAAGCAAGAAATGCCATTCTTTCGCTCTCCCACAGAAATCCTTATATTAGGACTTCCTGGATTGCCTTTGTTCTGGGAAACACAGTGATGATCATCAGTTCTCTTTCCTCACAAAACTGGACAGCATCTCCTACATCAAACTGAAAAAAACATGTCAATCGCTTACACTCGACGCGTCCGTGGGCGAAGTCGTCTCAGCCTTCTGGGCACCTGTTCACTATCAAAATTGGAGTGGTAGAAGAACAGACGCACCTCTTCATCCATCAACACCCAAACAGGTAGGCAGAGTAGGTTCTGTGCCAAGAGCAAGTAGGAAGTGGAGTAATAACAGTGGGAAAGATCAATTCTCTATTTATTTGCATGTACCAAATATGCTTCTCTGATCTACAAGATCACTATTGCTGCCAGAAAAATCTTCCTCCTCTCCCTTTTCCCTCAGCAGGACTAGGCTGAACAGCTGACAGTTTCTCCTGTTTACTCTTAGAGTTGGCCAACATATTGCTTCACTCTTTGTGTGCCTGATTTACTGCAGGAGTAAATTGTTTCCTTCGTGTTTCCTTTCAGAACATGAATGACTGTGGAAAGAGGGCAATCTTAAGTACTGGCAGACTTGACCTATGCTTCAGACCATTACCGATTTAAAGTCAGAGTTCCCGTTAACCTGCAGTCAATAATTTCTCACCTTGAAGTTGCTGGCTTTATCCTGACTGTGAAGCAGGTATATTCCAAAGCTCACTCTGCTTTACTAATCCCTTAAGTGAACTTAACCCCGTATTCATGCAACATCCTAAGATTCACCTAAGATTCACCAAACACATCCTGTTTGTTTGTTTTGTAAATATATCTATCTAGACATGAAGGCAGGTTTTCACTTCCTTTGTGGAGTGCGTATTCCAATGGATCCCTACAGTCTGAACAATCTGGTGACTAGGATTGCAGATTGTCCCGTGGTGTGGACACTGTGTCTTCTGAAAAAAGGTGCAGAGAGCAGCAGATATGAAGGACTATAACAGTAACATCTCTTTCTGTTGATTTCAAGGGGTAAAGTATCTGCAGTGTTCAGTGCAATCTCTATCTTATAACAAAGTTTTACCTTCATGTAGATATTTAGGATAGGAATCCTGTTCTCAGCAATTTCCCGTTTGAGCCCAACATAAACTTTCCCTAGGAAACATAAAACCAGTGGCAGTTATTGAAGGGAAAAAAAAAAAGGAAGCTGTCAGAGAAATAATGCAATTAAAAGAAAGCAGGAACTCCAAGAAAATAGATATTTTCTAAAGGATTTTAGGTTTCCATATGAATTTTACCACATGTGGAGGGACTATCAATGGCCTTGACTTCTCTAATTTCCACAGCTGGGAACTAATTCTTTGTCCCAGATAGTTATCTTGCGTACTTCCATACAACGCCCTCCTCGCAAGGACAGACTAAGAAAGGACAAAGCGACTGATTGTGCAGATTTGCTACTCACAGCTTACCTGGCAATACGGGGAGCGTGCAGCTAAAAGGGCTATTCTTGTTCTCCCCCCCATATCTCTCCTCTAGTTTGGTGTGTAGGGCATAGAACTCACGATAGCGTCGGAAAATCAGGTATCTGCCACCACTTTTAATCTTTACTTCAATGACAAACATCTGAAACAGAGAGAGGACTCAGGTTGACATTCAGACTTAAAAATAGTTTAAAAATTAGAGTGAGGCATACAATAGGCAGTGTTACAGTGGTGGGAATATTGCCTTAGAGGCAGAGTGGAAGGCAAGGTTCCCGTTAAGCATCTGCACGCTTAAGTACTAGAAATTAACAGCTTAATACTGCATAGTGTGGTATAAGTATGGGTTCAACTTTCCTATACATCATGTTCCCGTGGCTGCTTTCTATC
Source organism: Tetrao urogallus (assembly GCF_951394365.1). NCBI lineage: Eukaryota > Metazoa > Chordata > Aves > Galliformes > Phasianidae > Tetrao > Tetrao urogallus. The sequence continues at coordinate 142,864,018 of NC_136813.1, read as the reverse complement.
ACATGAAAACCAGTAACAAATAGATGATACTTTGTGCTTACACACCTTCCCTCAGAGAGGAGCAAAGCATATTAAGGAGGTAAATATAAATACTGTCATTTGAAATAGAATGAAGACACCAAGGAATCAAAGCCAACACTTTCAATAGTAGGATGTACATCTCTATCTATAGACAGGAATGTAAATGAACTGGTTTTCAAAGTAGAAGGCATTCATTTTTCTCTTTGACTTTCAAGTACACATTTTCAGAAATTCTGGTCTATGTAATCTGAACACAAGTAAGGATAGAATGAAAAACAAAAGCAAACAAAGAAATAAAAAAACACCTTAGACTATTTACTTTTAATGATTTCCCTCAAACTCCTATGGTGTTATCTGTTGCCAAACTTGTTTGCTGTAAGAGTCCTTGATTTCCATGCACTGACCTCTGAGTCACATTGCAGTTGGATCCATCAGGAAACATAGATTGAGCAGCAAAATATCACTACATTCTAAAGTAAAAGCTGCTTACTTCTGTGGGAAGATTTTATGAGCAATGTCTCCAGGAAAAAAAGCACAGTCTGCAGAGGTCATACTGAGCTGGTCTTATTCAAAACCCCTCTTCAGAAAATCTCCACCCTTTTCGTACTATTCCTTTTCTGTGCACACTTTCATGACTCACTGTCAGACCTAAATATGATATGGAAGACCATGTAGATGGCAGAATCCTAACTTGCCAGAACCATGGGAAGATGGAGCTAATACCCTCCCCTTCTACACTGTCTGAATTCCTTTCCTCCCTATATTCACCAAGGTCACAACATTCTAACAGGAAATAAATCAGAAATTAGGTGAGAATTTAGAAACTAAGAAGTATTAGGACACCTTTGTCAGGTTTCATCCAGCAAAAAAAATTGTACTAAATGTGTGATAGACTAGTCTCCCCTTCAGAAAACACAAGCACTGAGATGTTTTCAGAGTGGAACTATTCATGCCAAAAAGCAGCTACACCAGATTCACCAAACCAGTCAGAGATGAGAACATATAGAGATAAATCTCCTTGCTTACATAATAATTAGTAAAGCCTTTCTTCTCCTCAATATCTGCAATGTTAGCTGAAACAGGTACGTCATCTGGAAGCTGGTCAAAGTCACTGTGAAGCAAGAAGAAAAGATTTTAGTCACTCGGGAAGGAGGGAGAGGATTGGGGATCCCTGAAGGAACACCTAAAGAGCAGCTGTGTGACCAGACTCCGATGTTTATTGTCTACATTGTCCACACAAGAAAACAAATGAACTGTCTGGTGCTTTCTCCTATGGGACCTTGTCACTGGCACAAAATCTTCAATGAACAGAAGACATTTGCCTTTGCTTCCATCTTGTACCACTTGTTCAAGTGATATTTATATTAACACTTAAATAAAAAGGATCAAGAGCGAGATAGAAAGAAAAAACAAACTGTAAAAAAGATCCACTAGGGAATGCCAAGTTGAAGTAATCTTACTTCTTCTGGTCTTATGAAAAAAAAAGAAAAGCTTAATTTATTCTGCTATGAGACATTCCAAGCAGAGGTTTCCGCAACACACAGCTCTTCTGAAGGGCTGAAGTAATGATGCAAAGTCTTGCGATACCTTGCTGTACAAGGAGAATGGCATGAATCAACACCACCCACAATACCGTAAATACCACCACGTACTGTCAAGAGGGATGTGGCCATGGAGATCAAGAGATAGAACTAGTCATATTACAAACACTCATGTCACAAATCCCAGTGAAAGCAAAACTGTTTGTGGCTATAAAGAGGATAGTGACTCACTGTTGTCCCAGGTTGCGAACATTTCCTAGGAAAGGAGAAAGAAAGTCCACTCCAACTTTTTACATAGTGTGCTCCACACTAAGAAACCTAATAGCCAGGCAGCTATGGTAACAAGAAGCCTGTTAGACTCATCAACGAAGCTTGCTGCCAAATTAAACACGCAGATCGTAGAGGTTACATGGAGGCTTGTAGGAAGGAAGGACAGACATGTTACCTCTTTTCTCGCAGCTGTCGGGGAAGAGACATGCTTTTCAGCTTCACAAATCCAGATGGCTAAGCGCTGTTCCTCTACTTCTTAGGTAGATCTTGAATGAATATGAGGAGCCTGCTCACAGTGCTTGTCCCTGTATGAATCAAGACTCCTTTGCAAGGCCTCAGAGATCTTTTTTTCTAATGTTTCAGTATCAATGTCTTCTGTACTTCCCCACCCCCACTGAATTGAGGAAGTACTGCAGTAAAACCAGTCAGAAAGAAAGATTCTTTTGTGAGTTCCGTTACGTATCGAAACTGCCACTGTTGAGAAACCAAAAGCCCAACAAAACGCAAAAACTGTGAGACATTGTTCACCTCTTCATTGTTCACCACTTGTCTCTGGAAGCCAGTATGAGTAGGCCAGCATAGCCCCAGCTATAACATCACTGCACTAACAAGGCATATATGCTAGAATTAATACCTCTGATCCCTTCTTGAGCTCCTGTGATTCCCAAGGATCCTCTTTCCCTTGGACCATGAGCCAGGAGGTGGAACCGAAGAATAAATTTTTGAGGGGGAACAGAAAGGATGGTCAGGAAATTCAACCTTGTCAAAGACACAGGTGCCAGGAAATCAGGCACAGGAGGTAGAAAGTGAGTTCTGAAGGAGTGATCAACACAAGTAAGACATAAGCCCTGCAAAGACCAGAGATTTTTCAGCTTCATATGTCCCAAACAATCCACATTTGCCATCCACAAAGACAAGGTCACAGATCACCTAAGGAGAATCCTAACCATTCTGCCTCATGCACAGAGGGCAGTATTTGTGTAATGTGAGTTTAAAATCTTCCAAGAAGCAAATAAAAGGAATGAAGTGACAGAGAAACCATCATTTCCTAATGCAAAGAATAAGTTGTGACAAATCTTATCCACCCTAGCCAAAAAGTTCTCATTTGTAATACATTTGCCTCCACACTTCAGCCTCTAACTCTCTTCCATGTTCAGTGCATGCCTTGTTTCTTCTTATCCTTCTGCCATCAAGCACCAAAAAATTCTCATCTCAATGGAGCAAAACTCAACCAGCATCCCTTACTGTAAAAATTTATTGACAACTGTAATCATCAGACTTAAGAGTAAGCTCCATTTTACTGCATTTTAATGAAATAAATTCTTCACCCATCTCTTTCTTGTGAACTTTTAATATGTTGATGTTGGATATAAGTATCTCCCAGATCTCCACGCTCTGCTATGTATTTCATTTTCTTGATCAGACCTGCTAAATGTGCAGTTCTCATGTAACCTGAGGGCAGACTAATTATTCTTTTTCCTTTGCCCTGAATGAGAATGACCATAATGAAATTTTCTAACTGCAATCTTCTTGCTATCTCCTGACCTTCAGGAGGAAATAGAAGATCACCTTGACCAGAACTTTTAATTACAAGATCAGTATATATAAACTCATGAAAATTAAGATGGACTCTCCTTATATGCAAAAAGATTGCAGAAGGCACGAGAACTAGGCAAACTTCAATAGAAGAGAAAGGCTGGAAGGATGCTAAGATTTGATGTACTCCAAAATTTTGATGTGAAAGAATTCTGATGACAGTGCTACATACACTACTAGAGCATCAGCAGCTAATGTATCGTTTTGGTTGTGTACACCAGTAAGCTCTAGAAAAATAACTTCTATCTGTTCTACACCTTCCTATAAAAGTACTGCATAACCACATTCAATCATCAGCCATAGGAAGAATGTATTAAGTGACAGAACAAAGTGAACAAGAATAATACGATTAAAAGATATCTGGTCCCATCACGTATTAATCCATAAAGGAAAGAATGTTGCAACAATCAGTGCAAGAAATCTGAACAGCAAAAAGAAACACAAAAAGAAGAGTTGTTTTGCACAACATTTTCATTCAATCTATTGTTTTAGAAAAATATATAGAATATTTGTTTCTGTAGCACCAGAACATTAGTAGCTGGGTGGTTGCTTGAGGCTGAGCTGTAACTGACAAACTGATTTGGGAAAAAGTGATTTGGGGCTATATTCATATTACATACTTGTATGGATTTTGCTTTTATAGTCACCATCTGCTTTTTGGAAGGCCTTGATGCACATTTACATTATTTAAGATACAGTTATATTCAAACTTCTTATCATTATTATAATAGCACACTAATTATAGAATCAGAGAATCATTAAAGGACCTCTAAAATATTTGGAAAAGACCAGTAGGATCCAACTGCCAGCCCACTCCCACCATGCCCACTGACCATATCCCTTAGTGCCACATCCACACAGATCTGGAACATCACACGGTGACTGCACCACCTCCCTGGGCAGCCTGTGCCAATAACTGAATTATGGATGTGCAAAACTTTTTATAAAAGTTAAATAAAATAAGCTTTTTATGTTTGCCTTCTTGTGACTGTCAGTGTTCTTTTGCAGGTAGTGATACTAAATCCTTAGGAGGCAGTTGCTCTACTTGTCAGCAGCAATGTTCTCTTTCTTGGATACATGCTTTGAAGACAGATGAAAAAGAAACAGATTGGATTGTTTTTATATTCTTCATCAGGTAATGGCTCGATCCATGTTGGCTGAGTGCACTTTGAATTGGGAGGAAGAAAGTAGAGGAAAACAGATATGTAGAGTTTAGGAAACATGCTTTGATTTAAAGCTGGTTACAGTTTCCATGACTGCCTATTTGGGGTGAAAAGTAGAAAGTTGCAGAAAAAGACTATGATCATGCCCTGCTGACATAACAAAGCTATCCAAAGCTATCAAAACAATCCATCTCAAAGCAAAGAAATGTAAAGGTGAACATTTACCACTCTTCGTGACAGTGAGTTCGATCATGCAGTTTATAGTAGAAATTAATACTCAAGACAAATATATACTGCAGAGACAAATACTAAAGAAACAGTGGCCATCTTTTAAAATGAAACTGTTTTTGGGATATCGAATCAGATCTCATAATTAAATCTCGCACTTTGCACCTTAACTGCTTGAGCAAAAGCAACACATGAGGGAATGGTGATTGAAGAATAAAAAGCACCCTCCAAAAGTGTGGGTTTTCTTTAGTCTCTATTATATATAGATATATAACTATATAACTATATATATATATATATATATATATAACTCTATAGCTATTTTGTATATATGCACTCAAGTGCATATCACTCAGAATCACTCTGGATTCTGTTAGTTCTTGGTGCTGTAGCCATCTCACTGTGGAAAACAATTCAGCCTTTGCCGTGGATCTTTGTAAGATACAGCAGATTGCTTAAGAAAGCAAGAATTCAAGGAAATCTTACCACCAGAGTAGTAACTTCTTGATGAGCAATGGGTGGGTTTTTTGTTCTTGCAGAGCTCAGACACGTACTCATGCCCAAGATTAGGCTAAATGAAAATAAACGGAAGCTTGGAAACAGGAACAAAGCATTTATTTAACCAACTAGCATATCACTTCCAGGATAAAGAGGCAAAAGGAGAAGAAAGAGAGAAGAAATATGCAGACTTTGTCACTGCTACTGTGTAGGACAGATAAGAGCTGGAGGTGGACTGATAGTCCAGTTAACTACCAGTGTCAAAACTGGTAAATGGTCATTGCAGGCACAGAAGTAGAATGTCTCCATGAGGTAACCATATGCCTACAGCCACTCCTCCAGAAGCTTAATAGCTCCAAGTGCACAGCAGCAGTGACCTTTTGTGGCAGGAGATTCTCTGTGTTTTAGATTCCTAAGTGTCTCTAAAGAGTCAGAAATTTGTCAGTCATAGTTATTGCTATTCAAGGAAAAGAAGATTCTACTTCATCTGTTTCATTAGTTCAAAAGATCTACTCAATTTCTTTTTCACTGCACCTCCCCAAATCTCAAAACTAGGGCTAGGATTTGCGGTGCTGCATTCAAACCATCCTACACCACTCCTAATTGTTAAACTTCCCCATCTATTTGATGAAATCCTGTGACTAAATTCCTTTAACTTAGTTTAGAAACTTCAGATGAATGCTTTTTTTAGTTAAGTGGAAGTTCTCTGAATAGACAATGAGGAGAGACACACACACACCTCTGGTCAATAAATCTCACCTCAAGTGGGCCAACTCCATCCCTAAAGGTTTTATATAGCTCCTTGAAATATATGTGAACTATAAAATAACCATATTCCCGTTTTGGTCACCTCGGGTTCCTAAGGTTAGGGATATAAATCTGTGCCTCAGTGTGGACCTAGTTATTACTGGTATAAAGGTAACTTCCCATGTGGGACTCAGCTATATTTGGATATGCACTTTTACACTGGTATAATTGTCGTTACCCTAGGGGAGTTGTACTACTTAAGCTACAGTGATATAGTCAAAAAAGCATAATTTTCTGACGCAGACATATCCAGTCTGCTTATTACAGAGAGATTGTGGTTCATAAACTGGGACAGTATTCCCCAATAAAACTGGTGAGCAAAGATTAGGATAGGGAAGCGAGTGGCAAATGTAGAAGTTACAAGCATCAAGATGCTATAAATTTCAAAGTTTTGCTCTGCCAATATTCCTCATGGTGTACGCTTAGAGCTTGCCTCAAATAATGGTCATTAATTCAGCCTTTATGCCTTGAGCTTGTGGAATGAGCCCAGAAGTAGCTGTAAAAGTAAGCAATCTCATCCCAAGTCAGCTGCCAGAATGTCCATTTCAGGTGTAAAAGCTGGAGGTTTTGTATTCCACGTCTCAACAGGCAGAACACTGCCTCGTTACATAAAAAATGGGTCTAAATGAGAGAGCTCATAATTAAATACTTTCTGTTCGGCCTCTGACTTACTATGTTATTCCTTATCCCTTAACATTGTCACCTGTAAAATAGGGTTAACAGCAATATTTTTTTTTTCATGAGAAGATAGTGAGGTGGGGAAAAACTCAACTGAGTGATCATTTTCTGGGAAAGCTAGGAGAAAAGTGGTAAACCACAACTATCATCCTTAGCAGCCCACCTGCTCTCAAAATCAAATGTAAATTGAAAATATAGAAACATCGTTCTTTAAAAATGTGCCAGTAATGTATGCGCTGGTGTCAGGTCTTAGAACTGATTCCTGATCTATTACAAAGTAATACAACTGCTAAAATATCACATCTGTTAAACAGCAGTAGCCACTGGGCCTGCTCTACTACAGAAAAGGAGAACAAGAAAAGGAAATGAGGAATAGCTTTCTGCCCAAGAGTGGCATCAGCCTGCTTGTGGATTGCTGCAGTAATCTGAGCCCAACAAAAATAATGGCTGTTGGCTGATGTGGCTTCATGAAACGAGTATATGGTGATGTATTTTAGGAGATACCCTGTCCTCACATGGTCTTGCTCTTTCCTGCCCCTCAGGAAGGCACATGTGAGGCTGTGCTGTATAACGCCGTTGGATCCAGATGTGAAAACTCTTTATAAATCACATATCAGCTTCTCAGATCAACTCACGGTACAGAAATAAATATGGATAAAAAGGGGAGGAATGCATCAAATTGACATTGCTGCCGACTTTGTCTTATAAAAACACGCTCTGACTGCAGAGTGAATGTATGTATTGTGTGCGTGCGCGAGGGCTGCTCTGAAAGTAATGCCTTCTATTTTATGATGTTGGCCCACAACATCACTTGCAGATGTTGGTGAAATGGCAGTAGAGGTTGAGCCTTCCCACCAACATTACATTACATTTTGTAGTTGTGTGACAGATGGCAGCAGAGCAGCGGTCTGACAGAACGGCCTCAGCCATGGAAGTGTATATGAAGCAAAAGTGTGTCACTGAATTCTTTCATGTGGAAAAAATGGCACCCACTGACATTCACCAGTGCTTGCTGAACATGTGTGGAGACCAAACAGTGGATGCAAGCACAGTGAGGCAGTGGGTGGTGTGTTTCAGCTGTGGCAATAGTGACAGTGGCTCTTGTTCATCATTGGTGAAAATGAATTGCTCATGGTGGTGACAATATTGAAAAACAGTATTTTGTATCTGAGAATTTGCATTATCAAATAGTGTTATTGTGCTCTTTGTAGCTGTAGCAGTTTCCATGGAAATAAATAGGAAGCATTACTTTTGGAGTGACCTACATACATCTCCAAACAGTCAGGCAAAGGTGCACCTACACCTCACATCTCTTGCTAATTCACCTTGACATACAGATTGAAATGCAGCATCCACCACATGTGCTTCAGGGCAATCTAAGACTGGCACAGCAAAAAAAAAATTCCTGGTTTTATGATGTAAGGAGGGAGCCAAAACAACCTCAGCCGTGACCTTTTCTGCAATGATTTTTCTGAATGACATACCTGCTACTGAGATAGCATCTGGAGAATCCAGTCCTTGAAGAGCTGCGTCTCTCTGCTTTAATGCCTTTGCCCTGTTTGCCAGATTCCACTACGAACAGCTTGTAGTATCTGCCATAGAATTGGGATTTATTGCCACCACAGTGGGTTTCTCACTGGGAATCAGATAACAGGAGAGTGGAAAGGAGGGCAGAAAACCAAATGTCAGTAGCTCTTCTTCATGAGTGAAGAGGGATCTCCATGTGCGAAAAGACACAAAGTAAGACATTGCAGATAAAAGGAAAAAGAGTAAGCGAAGGAGAAAAAAGGAAAAATCAATCTTTTTACTATGAAATACAATAAAATGCATTTGCTATCTGAACAATTTTGTTTCAGGCTGTCTGGCTGGGACACTCTCAGTTCATCCTGCTGTGAAACACTCAGAAGTGGCGGGGGGATATGATGCCCCATTCCAGTTCTTTCTATTCCACCTCTCGCCTCTGCGTTCTGCTGAATGTGACATTTTTCCCTGGCGCCTAATACACAGAACTCTGCTGCTAATTTTATGCACAGAGTTCTCATGCTGTGTAATTTGAGGCCAGTCTCCTCCGACAGCCTGCCAACCAGAGTACACACCTTCCAACACCACTTCTGCTGTGGAGAAATGGGGGAAGGGAGGTGGAAATGAGCCAGACAAGCAACAAGCTTCTCAGAGCTGTTTGGCTAATTTTTGGCTCTCAGATATACAAGGCATCTTTCACCATCTCCCCCTGTGCTGTTTGTCAACACATTGATCCAATAGGTCTGCCAACAATTCCAAAAAGTCAACTCAAGGCTCTTTCTTCTCCCCTTTTTTCCCTATGTTAAATCCTATGAAGCTGCTGTTATACTCAGACTGTTGGCCATGAGGCTTTTTTAATTCTACAATGAGACAGAATAAGAACCAATTTCTGTAAGATTATAATAAAGGTTTTAAAGAGAAGCTACTGTCTCTTTTTCCCCACCCCAGTTGATGTCTGTGCATCTCAGACAAGAGTCTGAATTATACAAGATTCTATCAAAACCAAAATGGTCAATAGCCTTCAAAACCTGGCCTGATCGTACTCAAAAAGGAATTGCAAGTGGATATGTTCCCATTAACTGAGTAGAAAAACTTTTGTGCCAGACACACTTTTGTGCTTCCAGCCAACTGGACCAACTTTTGCTGAACCTTTTTAGTGGAATCATCCCTTTCCACAGTGCAGAAAGCATTAGAATAAGAAGAATTAAGAATAAGAATAGGACTCATAAGAATTAGAATCATAGGACATAAGAATTAGACTCATTTTCAATACTGCTTATTTCTACTCTGGTGCTGATAATACCAGAAGGAGAATATCCCACACCATTCTCTTCTCCCACCTCCATTTTTAAGTTGTCTTGACTGTATCAACCAATAGGCAGGCAAACTGCTTGAATTACAGGTTAAATAGAAAGAAAAAAAAAAAAGTTATTATCACTTGTACTGCAAACACTTTCTGTTAGAACATAATAAACTGTGTTGCCTGAAGACTTCTTTGGATGGTGCAATATCCTCCCCACTAACTGCTTCTTCTGGTATAATTATACTGACCTGCAGTATTAAAAGCAGACCGGGTCTCAAGGAAAAAGAAGGCAGACCTAGCTGTACAGCTGTACAGTCATAGTTCAGAGATATAGCTGAGACTAAAGAAATTTTTTCTTGAGAATTTTAAAAGAAATGAGATACTAACTGGTGTCCAGCTGCAATTGAGTATAATGAGCTTTAATTTCCAGACTACTTCATTTTTAGCTCCCATCAGTGTGAAGAGGATGAGAGAACAAAGAGGGAAAGACCAGGATGAGGAGCATAGTTCTTTATTCCATATGTAAAGTATGGAATAAACAAAAGGCATAGAAGTCAGCTCATTTGATACACTGCGCTGATGTAGCTGTCAACGTGTTTGCTGAATAAAAAGAGAAGTAAGGGCAGTGGGCAGAAAAAGGAACATAAGTTTGTAAAGGCAGTAAATAGAGATGTGTAAGAACACTCAAAAGTAAAGAAGGATTGAGAAGAATCCATCCCTCCTCTGAAGACAAGCTTTGCATTTCCGCACTTGACCCACATGTGTCTGACTATCTAATTTATGGGAGACCTGAAGCTGACCAGCCTGCAGGCTGATAATAAATTATTTCTCTTAGATAAGCCGGGATAATTTATATTAGGAGAAAGGAAGAGAAAACTGAGGAATAAGAACCATTCCCTTTCCTTCCTTGGATTATTTCTGCTTGAGATATTCTCTCTTGTCACCTAAAAATCTGCCTCAGGTACCCTGAGGTGGCAATGCTCTTTGCCAAGACCTTCCTGTTATTAAAGCCAGCAGATCAGAGCCCTTTTCCACTGCCTGCCAGCATGGCTGCCTAGCATTCCTCCTCCCTCCTTCAGCTCTGTGATGCTAGCAATTATGCTGACCGACTTTGCTCAAATCCTCTCCTTTCATACACCTTCATCATTTGTCTTCTCATATTTTAGTTATTGGTTTGTTCTTTAGAAATAGTCTAAAACCAGTCCTGAATTATGTTCTCATTCTCTTGTTTTCTGTTTGTTGCCATTATTCTTACTGTTCTCTGTTTTGATTTCCTGTGTTTTCTTTGAATTCCACATTGGAAAAGGGCTATTTTAAGAGGAGTACTTTTGGGAAAAGAGAACTATTAAGAGGTGGTTTTTCTGACTGACAAAAAAGGATGCAAGTCCAAGCCAGGGAAATGTCAAAGATGCCTGCACTTGTGTTTGGTTGCTTTAGCATTTCCTCCAGTTATTCAGATTTGTATTTTGTTTCCTGCCTGACTGGATGGAAGCACTTTTTTGCAGCATTCTGTTGGCCTATAGGAGGGCACAGCCACCTTTCGAAGGGACCTAGGCAAGCTGGAGAAATAGGCCAACAGCAAAACCATGAAATTCAGCAAAGGTAAAGTTCTGCACCCAGGTTAGAAAGAGTGTGGGGAGCAGCTGGCCGTGGAGCAGCCCTGTAAAATGGGACCTGGGAGGGCCTGATGGAAAATTCATGCTCAAGAATTGAGCATGAGTCAGCAATGGTGATTTGTGGTGATGAAGGCTGATGATAACTAACAAGACTAGCTTCATTAATTGTCAAAAAAATAGCCATTAGGTCATGAGAAATTATTTTTCTTCACCACTAAATGCTTACAAGGCTTTATATGGAATAATATTGCTTTTGGAGCCGGGACTTTAAGCAACCTGGTGGGAGGTTTCCCCTGCCTATAGCAGAGGTTTGGAAATAGGTGATCTTAAACATCCCTTCCAAATCAAACCATTCTATGATCCTAAAAACAGAGATATTGACTATCTGGCTAGAAACCCAGTTGCAAATGGGGAAGGAGTGGAAGACAGCCATTGTGAAAATGCATAGAGGCAAAACACATGCACTGAACAAGCACTAAATCTGCACTAGTTATATCAGCAATAAATGTAGTTCTTCAGATACTCTTTTGTCAAAGTAGTTTGGCTCCTACTAATAAGTCTCTTTATTCTTGCCAGTGCAGTGCCTTTAGACATCAAGATACTTACTAAAAGAAATAAAATCATATAAATAAATCTAGCATGTCTGGCTACATGTCTGATGCGCTGAAAAAAAAAAAAAGGATGCAGGAAAAGTTATGCAGCTTAAAATTGGATTCTTACATCCACAGTCCAATCAGAAATGACTGTTCACATACGTTTGCATGCCAGACATAATGCTTACCAGCCCTCCTATGTCGTGATGTAACTCTGCAAAGTTTATGAACATCAGAAAATTTTGTACTAACAAAACGTTTAGCTTCTCTCACTCTTGAATCCATCTTTCGATTCCTAAGAGTTGACCTGTAATCCTACTTTGAGTCTCTTCTTTCCAATAGTGCCTTAATCTATATGATGCAGGAAAAAAAAATAACAAAACACACTTGGCTGCTTCAGCCAGCATAGTTCCCATACTTAGTCCTACTGATGATTGACTGATGCTTTCAAAGCCTACAAGGCTTAGATAGGCAAACAGCAGATATGCTACTTTTACGTATAATCCTTTTTCAAATCTCAATGAACCCTTTGTTGGAATAATAGCAATCCAGCTGCTAAAGTCACCAGATAATTAAACTCTGTGTGAAGGGGCATTTCTTTTTAAGCAGATTTAATTTTTATCAAATAATTACTCCATCTTAATTTGAATAATAATTATTCAAATACTTTTTTTTTTTTTTTTTTTTTTTTTTTGACCTTTTCTCACTTAAGTCCTTTCCTGGGCCATCAGACAATGGAAAAACTGAAAACATAGCTGAGATAGCAGAAGAAGGAAGGGAGAGGCAAGAAATAGTTTTTGACCATTCCCATTTAAATCCTAAATCAGGTTTCAGAGATGCACGATCACAGTATCTTTGGCACAAGAGTTGTTTCTCTCTGTGAGACACAGAAGTGCAATACTTACGAAAGGCCCTGGTTACAGCTGAATCTACAAAATATGATGCAATATAAAAACAAATGAGGAAGGAACACTTAGGAAAAGAAACTTGTAGTCTTTTCTAACAAAGCTATTCTCCAAGTGAGTAGCTGAGCACATTTTCATGGATTGATTTGGATTGAGTCTTCTTTTTGGACTGCGCATAGGAAATACTGGTCAATACATCCCCTTTGCTATCCACTGAAAGTGTTAAGAAGCCCTGCTTATGAATTCTCATTTGAATTAATACTGCCACAGAAGTGCAAAGACCTTATCTAAACATGACAGTCTACACATAAGATGTAGTAGGCACGACAAGTTGCCAACAGCTTTTTTCTTCTGGGATAGCAAAGTATCTAGAGCTACGGAAGGGTATTTGCTACACGCTATTGATTCCAATCAAGATATCACCTCCATGGCTTCGTAAAAGTAACAACACATAAAGAGTTGCACCTTTGGATTTCTTCCTCCAAGCGTCTGTACCTACAGAAACCCCTTCTCCCCTGAAAACCACCCATTTATTTCTGTAAAATGATGGCTTTCTGTAAGCAGTGCGTGGTGTGCCACCATTTAAGGGAGATTTTTAGCAGATGTTTTTGTTTTGCTCTCTCATCTTCAGGCTCCTTCTAAGGAGCTATTAGCCTTTTAGTTTCCCTAATCCCCCAACTAAATTTATCAGCAGTTGATTGCAGCCAAGAGTTAAGCTAAATTAAACTTTGAAATCTCTGTACAGTGTATCAGATGCACTTGTGGTAGGGGAGGTGGAGCAGACAGCTCCAAATGTTCTACTTAACGAGAGTCGGAAGAATCGTGCTTTTCTCCAAAGGTTTCTCAAAGCTTCCTCAGATTTTTCAAGATCACCACCATTTCCTGATTTTATAAAAGCAAGAAATGAACTACTGAAGCTGTCTGTCATTTACCTCTGTATCAGATGTGTACATGTGCATAAACACTCACACTTTCCTCTACAAAAGTGTGCATCACGTGTGGAGAAGGCAGGTCTTTGCACACTAAGGCTGCATGCACACTCGAGATGTCTGTTCCAGCCCACACTTGTGGTGAACAGTATTTATCTATATGTGTGTGTGTGTGCCTCTGTGTGTGTATGTGTATCTGTTCCTCAGACCTTGTCCTCACCCAATCAATCATTCCCTCACTTGCTGCTCTCACACTCAAAGCATTTGTCAGAACTTGGCTCTCCATCCTGCTCTTTAAGATGAGTAGTAAAATACTAAGTCTGAAATAACATCAATAACCGATTAGTTTTGAGGACTCTATGTCATGTTTCCTTATTATTCCAGAGCTGTGCACTTCTCTATCAGAAGATGGACTATTGTATATCCTTATAATAAAAAAAAAATAGCCAACAAAACATGGAAATGGAAAAGAATCTTAATCTTTTTAAGAAAATGTAAAAAGACATAGAATATAAAAAAGAATGTTTAAGAGGAAGAGATATAAGGTAGCAACTTTCCACCTGTAGGACAGTAATTGTGATATGAACTATCAGAAGTTCTCAAAATCCACCAATAACTAACAAGAGATCAGTACCAACATTGACCAACGTCTCAATCAGGTTCACATCAGATCAGCCTTCTCTCCACAGAGTGATTATCCAGAGCTGATAACCGATCCCCATCTCACTGAAATTTCTATAGAAATCCCTGGAAGAGAGGTTTGGTCAAATCTCCAAGGAAAGCACTAGAAGGAGTTTCAATGACAAATGTAGAAGATGGCTCAGGTCCTAAAAAGGCAACTGAGTTGAGACTACTGCTCTCTGGTCTCTCTAACCAACTCAACTCTAACTCTACTGCTCTCTCTAACTAACCCAGTTATTGCACACTGGGTTACAGTATAGTGGTGAAATGAAAGCAAATTTCTTCTTCAAAAACCTCTTAGCATTTTTATCTGAGGTCACATCAAAGATTTGTTTCCACAATCATTCGTCTATCATTTTCACCAGTTTTGCTTTTCAGAAGAGAAAGTGTGTGAGAGAGGTGTGATTTCTGCTGTCTGTATCCCCATGGCTACTAGGAACAGCTAGGAAGGGAACTAAGCACATCACAGCATACAAAATGTCAGGTTCAATTCCAACACAACAGCTCCGAGAAACAGACGTTAGCTTTCTCCCACCTTCATCCTCCCATATCACACTAAAAGAAAAGAAAAAAATCAAAGTAAAATCAACGATGGAAAACTAGCCAAATCCACGTAAGGGGATCAAATCCATCCTTCAGAAATGTAAACATCTCTAAAAATAGGGAGCGGCCATCTAAGCCACTTGTTTTTACTCATTGCAGTAATAAAAGGTCCTTGTAAGGGACTCACACAGGCTCCGTGCTGTTGCAGTAGCATCTGCTCTCCCCATTGCTGGAGAGAAATGGTGAAGAGGATTTAGAGCGTGTGTAACCTGAGAGAGAAATCATCTGTCATTCCCTCACAGGGCATTAGCAAACTTTCTGTCTCCCGAGAGAAGGGCCACTTTCCTTCCCCTGCCTCTTGAGATTACTGCTTTAAGCGCTATTATAATATACATGCTTATTAATAATATTAGTAACGAGGGAGAAATCCAGCCCTATTAAGGAAAGGCAAGGGAAATCGAGTTGACAGAAGACCTCTCTGCCCAGGGAGGTGGTGCAGACACCATCCCTGAAGGTGTTCCAGAGCTGTGTGGATGTGGCACTGAGGGACGTGGTCAGTGGGCATGGTGGGGGTGGGCTGGCAGTTGGACCAGATGAACGAGGAGGTCTTTTCCAGCCTTAATGATTCTGTGATTCTATATTCTGTGTAGTACACTGTGTGAACTCAGTGGCACACAAGTGGTCACGTAACAAACAGATCCCTTCTGTGACAGGGAAGATCCCTGCGCTCCTCTCAAGTGAAACTACCATGGGCTGTGTACTTCTCACAATGGAGATCCAAAGCAACAATAAAGAAAAGGATACAAGGATCCAAGACAGTCAGACAGTTGTAAAGGAACTGTATGAAGCTACATGAGGCACATTAGAGATCAGCAGTGTTTAGTACACTCTGCTATTTGTTTTTTTTTTCAAAAGGTAAGGGGTAGAAATGTCATCAGAAGTGCAGGAAAATAACAGAGATGATTCATTTCAAAGTGGCAATACGCTGACAAAAGTTACATTGCTTGTATCTTGCAAGCCTCTGCTTTGTGCAAAAGCAAGGTATTAATGAACACTTCACTCAAACAATCTCACTCTTCTTCAAGACAGCAGCTTCCCTGTCCTGCTGAGATCAAAACCCAAAGGTTCTGGGAGCTTCTGCTTCCTGCAAGTGACTGTGAAAACATCTCTGCACAAACCTAAAGCTTCATTGCGTATCATTCAGTTCTGTACCACGTTACATTTGATGCTCCACTTCTAGATTACAAAATTGGTCTTACCTGGACAAGGAATATTCACAGTGTTTTGAAAGGTGAGATGCAAAAAAGCCTTATAGTAAGGTGATTTACATAAGAAACAGCCACGCTGAACTGCTTTAGGAAGGAGAAAGAATACCAGAATACCAGTATACCAGTGTCTAAGGAAGTAAATGTGTGTGTAATAAGAAATAATTCAGATGTGCAGAATAAATAAAATAAAAAAAAAAAAAAAGTTAGTAGTAGTTCTTACAAAATGATTTAGCCCAATAAAGTTATTTGATTTTTTTTTTTTGCAAATAATACTGTAAATCATGAAAATAAACTTTTTTTTTGCATCACTGAGAAGAAAATGAAATCCCTCTACAGAGAAATATCAACAAGATGATGAGCTTACTATAAAAAGTAGTGTTTAAAAGGGAATTGTAAGAAATTGTGATCCACCAGTAATGGCCATTACCCTTAAGAAAATGCTACAGAATCCTTGACATACATTCTCCCCAGAAGATGAGAGGATGAGTGTGTTACAAAAGATAAATTCAAACTCTGAATTTGACATTCACCCAAGGGAATCCCAGATTTGGCAGAAGAGAACAGCAACCCAAATGGATGAAGGAGAGAAAGTGCAGGGGAATTGGGTGGCTGGGTCTGATTCGGTCTGGGAACTACATGGAGACATTCTTTTGGTGACAGCATGTTTATTTTGTGTGCATCTATTAACAACCAACCTGGGACTGTTGAACTCATTTCATTAGGATGACCAAACCATATTACAGAACAATGACTTTTATTTGCTGATATTCTCCTTGGAGGGATTGAAATCGTTACCTGAGCCTGAGAAGATTTACCAATCCTGTAAGTGGAAGAATTGTTTTCTAATGAAATACTGACAATGAACATAGAGCTGACGTAACCCTGCTCATTTCTGATGCTAGTTATAGACTTTCTAACTGGGAACTTTCTACCTGGAGGTTGGCAGGGAAAGCCCTGTTCAAGCTTCACTGCCATGGAATTCTTCCCACTTAATGTTTACCCAGAAACATATGAGTCCTTTACAAACTTGTGACTTTTAAATCCATTGCACTGTGCGCTAACAGCTCTGAAATAAATTATAAAAGCATAAGGGGGAAAGAAGGCACAGCAGATTAGAGAAGAACTAACAGAATTTGGCTTACCACAGGATTCCAGCTGCTAAAACAGAGGTCTAATTTCCCCAAAAGCCACCTACCCTGATCTGAATGCTTTGATTGCTCCCCTTCCAGCAGCCTGATACAAAGGGGAATAAGTAATGAAGCCATCTTTCTGCTGTGCCCGTTTTCCTAGAATATAACCCCTGTGGTAATAATTACATGGGCTTATCCATCTCAGTTTGAACACCACCAGAGTGTCAATTATGACAAATGGCTGATACTCACGAGCGTCTTGTAAAGAAAACCAACTGTTTCTATTCTAATATATTTCTATGTTAAGGTAACCCAGGGTCAAGGCTTCCCACTGGGACTAACAGCTTTTTTTTTCCTGCTCTAAGTATCCATTTGAGAGTTGCTAGAAGGTGTTATGATACACAGACCTCCTTTTTCAGCACTAGCTTTTTTGTGCTTGGTAATCTGAGCCTAACTCTCACTAGGGGTTTGCACAGAAACACCTATTTCCATATGGATTATCTCCTTTGGGTCATACTGCTCAAGACATTTCACATTCTTTTCCACATTATTTGCAATGCAAGCTGCAGATTTCCCAAAACTCACTGGTGGCATGGGCTATGAGTGACCTCCTTCTGGTGTCTGGGGTATCTCTTGTAGCTATTTGCTATTTTCAGCTTTTCAGCCAATTACCAGAGGAGTCGCACTGGAAAACAGAACTACTGAATCTTGATCCTAGGAATATGACCTTCTATCAGGCAAACCAAGAATAGTCAATTGCGTGGATTATTAGGAAGTAATGGAACCTAAAAAGCCAGAAACATAGGATCACAGAATGGCTTGAGTTGAAAGAGACATCAAGGGTCATTTAGTTCCAAACCCCTGCCATGGGCTCGGGCTGCCACCCACCAGCTCAGGCTGCCCAGGGCTACATCCAACCTGGCCTTGAGTGCCTCCATGGGTGGAGCATCTCATCAATCTGATATAATCCATATGGCAGAAGAAAGCAATAATTAGTACATGCAAAACAACTAGTATTCTCAATCACAGAGTAGTAGTGTAAAATATAGGTACAACTGAACAAGCATGCCCATATGCAGCCTAAAGAACCCATATATGAAGTGAAGAGCAGCATATAAACAAAAAGTCACAGTGAACAAGGACTGAAGTTTCCTGTGTGGAAATTTCCTCCTGTAGTGAGCAAAAAGATTTTTTTTCCCATGGGCAGTCAGTCTTTCTTTTAACTGATGTATTTTTCACATGTATTCTCTCCACTTGACTGTTCCACTTTTCACACGTGTGGTTATCATAAACTACACCAAGGAAAATAAGAGGAAAATAATATCTCTTAAAAAACAAACGTTCCCTCCAGTATCCTGTCCTCCAGAATCCTGTCCCCAGTGGTGGATACATACAAAAGTCTTTGGAGGCAGGTAAGCACAAGGGCAACACACTGGGACTCTTCTCCCAAATCCCCATCCCAGATCCCAACCACTTTATCTCAGGAACTTCAGGCTCATATAAGTTTGATAACTTTCAATGGAGCTCTCCTTCATGAATCTGCCTATTCCCCTCTCCCATACACTGTAGCTCTCAGTATCACAACATTCTTGGGAAACTGTATGGCAGACTAAATGTAATAGGTGTAACATCCTTACTATATATCCTATATACTTTTTTTTTTTACTACTATCCTTTGAAAAATTTGGAAGTTGTTCTCACTAACATGATGAATTTTTTTCCAGTTTTATCATACAATTCTGGACAACTTCTAACGTGAGTACTGATATTTCATCTTCCTCATAATTCCCAAATGTGTTATAGTAATTCAAACTAATAGTGACTCCTTTGTCTCCAAAAGACTTCTGGTACAACATTTTGATACATTAGAATCCCAGTATTTTATAGTTTATAGTATCCCAGTATTTGACGGAGTATTTGATACGGAGCAGTTAATCATTTCAGTTAACATAATAGTAATGTAATTCCTTTCTTTAGAGTTAATATGGAAGAGGACCATATACCTAGCATATTGTAGGAAGAAGCAAGGAGGAAAAGAACATACACAAACCAACACCAAAGAAAATAATGTCATTGTAAGGCTTTCTATCCTGCCTACAGGTGGACACATAGGTGAGGTCAGCATTAAGCTTTCCAGTAGGGGAAACTGGAGGGTTCATATGTTGTGAGTAATGGCTATAAAATGCTTCAAAATGTTTTCAATCTGAAATATGCTGCAGGCATATTGTATATACATATCTGTTGGTTTTCTTTAAGATTTAAAATCGTTGTTTCCAAACTTAAATTCAGTGTGAATAGATATACACCTGTCTTGGACTGCAGCAAACTCAAGCAGATTTATCACTCCTGGCTTATATCCCAGGAACAGTTTAGAAACTAAAACAGATACCTATCACAAAAAATGACAACAAAACTGGAAGAACACCAAAACAAGCAAGAAAAAGACAATTATCACAGGCATAGAGAGACTTATCTGTGAGGAAAGATGTAAAATAGGTAATTCTGCATAGAGGCTGTAGCCTGACTAATGCAAGGACTAGAGCAAATCAAATGGAAGGCATAAACACCAATAAGACAAAGAAAAAAATAGATTAATCCAGAGAGTTATATGAGAGATTGATGATCTAAAAATGTATGAGAAAAGTTAGCTGGCACCAAAGAAACATTTTTCATCAATGAAAACTCTGAATTTTAGAATGTATTCTGCAATAAAGGATGTCGTACAGCTTACATTTATCAGATAGAAGAGAGCAGAAGGACAAGCTTACCTTTTAAAGCACTGGTGATGCATTATGATACTAACATTGAAACATTGAAAATTTCAGGTACACTGGCAGGTATGGACTTGGGGAAACCTTATTATTCAGCTCACATTTGTTTATGTATGGACTGAGAAGTGAAAATGGATGAGAGACCCAATTAACATTGCAGTTTTTATGTCTTTCAATGGGGAAGTCTGGTCCTATTTTACTCATAAACAAGCCTGATTGAGATGACAACTGCTGCCAAGCAAACGTTCTCCTTAAAATCTATTTTTTCATGTAGGTGAACTCTCAGTTGTCAAGTGTCCTGTAGCCACAATGCTCCTCATCTTTCAGTTTCAGTCAAATCTGTACTAATAACCTAGAGGAATCAGGTTGTTTATTAGTGTGTGTCTTATCCTTAAAAAATAAAAAGAGTTTTAATTAATGAAATACTTGACAAACATCTGTCTAACAAGGTCATAAGTCTGCTTCTCTCTTTGTAAATAAGCATTAGCAGTAACTAAATAAATGGATAAGAAAGGATTTAAGGAAGGATTTTGGCTAATCAGGATAGCTTTAGGATGGTTGAATTACTCAGAGGAATCCTAATGGCCAGCCTCGCTCTTGCTCTCGCTCCAACAAATCAGACAGAAATGGAAGTCATACTCCAGTAGTCAAAAAGACCATCCTACTCCTTATCTGCTCTAAGCTGCCACAAATAGAGAAGAGGGAAAAGTTGTTCTGTTGGCTACCAATGGAAATACAGCAATCTAAACCAGAATGTGATTGTGGTACACATCAAAAGTATATAATATGTGAAAGAGTAATGCAAACTCTGCATCACTGAAGGTAGCCAACAGAGCACTGCTGAATCGTACTGCTCCGCACGCAACACATTGTTTGGCTGAAACATTTGAATCCACAAGAGTCAGCTGCTTTAGGATGTATTTGAGTAATAGGCTTCACCTGCTAAGAGCGAGGGCACAGAGGAATGTTTGTCAGCATGAGGAATAAAGGAGCCCACCTGAAACGCAATACTCCTAAATACTTCCCCACTACTGTAGTACATGCAAAATTCAAAGACCGCTAAAGGAAATGTAATACAATTAAATAAGAGAGAGAAATTTAAATTGATTGAATTAACACTTGTCATCTTTGATTCAATAAAGCTTCCTCTTCTGAAATTATCTAAAGCTCCTGGAGAATTTCCAACTTACCACAGAACTTGGCATTGTAATGATGCTGGCATTAGCAAAATATTTTTAAATATTCTTATGCCACGCACAACTCAATTATCTTTCCTTCCTTCTAGGATCAATTAATCAAGCTAGAAGAATCAAATCTCACTTTTGCAACACCTGCCTTTCCTGAAAGATAATTTTCACTGTATCACAGCAGCCGAAGAACTGTTGGATTTGCATCCTGAAACTGAAAATACATGTAAAATACCTCAGAATATACACCAGATAAATGTGATTCACAGTCCTTCATAAAATGTTTCCCCTTGCCAGAAAAACATTCAAAATCAAGAAAAGCATCCCCAGGTGGGGTACAAAACAGCAAATCGTTCTCACTTATGCTTTTATTTTGTTATTATTGCTTGATAGAGTAAAAAAATAGAGGCATCTTCAAAGGTTTGTTTCCCCTGAAGAAGCAATTGACCATAAAGAGAATTCACACTCTGAGAATGTTAGATTCCATTTATTTTGCCCATGCATGCCGTATCTCTTCATTTACAGTCCTCCACCTCTCCTAAGTGAGCTCAGGTTGTAAATTGTTTAGGCTTCCAAAGCATCTTGCCCAATGGGGTCCAGACTGGAGATTTTGTAGGAACAACCAATGCTGCACAGAGTTTGCTGTTGCCTGTGGGAAGCACCTGCTGCATTTTGATCATGACCTGCAGTGAAAAAAATTATTTCTGCCACCTGTCATGGTCAGGACTAGATGATCTTACAGGTCTTTTCCAACCTTCATGATTCCAAGATTCTAAAGCTGAGTGGTGCAGCTTTAGGAGAGGTTTGCAGCTCAGGGCTGGTTTCAAATGGTGCTTGTTAAGGCTAAGGAGAGATGAGGACAAATTTCCAAATTGCCTGTTTTCCCTCAGTGATGGATGAAGCGGTTCTATCGTCATAAAATCATAGAAATTAGAATCACAGAGGTTGGAAAGACCACCAGGGTCACCTGGTTCAACCATCAGCCCATCCCCACCATGCCCACTGACCATGCCCTCAGTGCCACATCCACACGGTTCTGGAACACCTGCAGGGACAGTGACTGCACCACCTCCCTGGGCAGCCTGTGCCACTGCAGCACCGCTCTTTCAGAGAAGAAATTTTTCCTAACATCTGACCTGAACCTCCCCTGGTGCAGTTTGAGGACATCACCTCTCGTCCTTTCTCCTAAGTTGGGAGAAGAGCCTGACTCCCACCTCACTACAGCCTCCTTTCTGCTTGTTGTAGAGACTGAGATCCTCCTATTGAGCAGTGGTTCAA
Source organism: Tetrao urogallus (assembly GCF_951394365.1). Classification (NCBI taxonomy): domain Eukaryota; kingdom Metazoa; phylum Chordata; class Aves; order Galliformes; family Phasianidae; genus Tetrao; species Tetrao urogallus. The sequence continues at coordinate 142,841,491 of NC_136813.1, read as the reverse complement.
CATCTCCCAGATTGGAGTCCCTGATGGAGCAATCTGAGCTGCCTCCGTCTGATGGAATCTGAAGGCCCATTTGCTCCGCACAGCTGATCCCCACAGCCCGCTTCTCCCCTTAACAATAAAGTCTTAAGCTTGCCGAGGTAATAGGTTTTCACAGCCAGGGGAAGGTGAGTGCCAAGGATTATTAATAGTGTTCCTTAGTTAAGGAAAAGATAAATGTGACACCGTCACCAAAATCCCTGAATATCAGATACCAGTGAGGAGTGGGTATCACATGCTAAAAATAGAAAGAGCAGGAGAGATTATATAAGTGGGGTCCCTACCCCGAGTTCCACTTCTTTTTGACCACCTCCGTATCTAAGAACCTTTTCAGGAGTGCTTAGGAGAGATCTAAAAGGTAAGTAGAGAGAAAATGTTGAAACTTCCACAGAGAAGGTGGATTCGCTCGATCCGGGCAGAATCCCGGACCTCCTCCCGACCGGACTGTAAACGGGGAAACGCTTCCATCAATCTGATCCTATGGCCCTTCCCACAGACGAAAACCGAAGGACAAAGAGGTGCAAATCTCCCCCGCACAGAGGAGTGGATTGCCGCAGAGAAGATTCCGGGACATTAGGAAGAGGAATCGAAACACATTAAGGGGGGATGAGGAGAAAAAAAAAAAACGGGGAGAAAGTGAGAAAATGGAAACAACGGAAGAGGGAAGGGAGAGGGGAAAACGAAGGAGAACGCGAGGATTCCTATAGCAGAATTCGCTGAAGCGCTCAGTCGCATACAGAAGATGAAAAAGAAAACAACTCCAAAACACGTGGCAGAAAGGAAATGTCTCGTTATGCGCAGACGATGGGATGAATGCTCTCCCCTTAATGCTGTCATTAGGAAGATGGATGTGTCACCCTTCTCGCCTGCCTGCAGATCGAGCTGCTGGCGTGGGGCTTCTGCTGCTTCCTCCCGTTCTCTCGACTCGGCTTGCTTTGGCAAGGGCGGCTCGATTTCGACATGATTTCCTCGATGCTGGTGAGGGCATCAACGCGTTGGTGCTACAGGAAGGGGGAGTTATCTCTGCGAAAGCCCTGCAGTCAGCTTGGGAATGCACGGTGTAGATTTTGCAGGGGAAAAAAGAAGAAAAAAAAAAAAAGAGAGAAAGAAATTGGCAAAAATTCAGCAATAAAGCAAAACGTGTCATTCATCCTGGAGGGATGATGCGGAAAAGGCGAGGGGTCGAGTGTGAAACTGCCAATTCGTGAAACGCCTTGTGTATGTTAGGATAGCTTATATTAGGACAGCATATATTAGGATAACATGTATTAGGATCACAGTTGTGACTAAAGCTGGGCGGTTGAAAGTTTCTGGAAGTTTGCTGGCGGATGCTGCGCCGAGATTAGAGACGGGCCTGGGCCACTGCTGCGTTTTAAATCCCCTTTGTGCCGCTTTGTAAACCCCACATGCGGCTGCTTTGACTTTCTACGGGAAGTCTGGGGACAGCGGGCTTCGTGCTACACAAAGGGCCCCAACTGATGGATTGGCAGCTCTGCTGGCTTTTCTCACTTCTTCCTTTCCACAATAGACTGAGGCCTGAGGGGTTCCCGCATCGTTAGGGATGGGGGGTGCCAGACCAGGGTGCGGAGCGAGGCTTCGGGCAGGAGGCTCCGAGCACTGCAGATCTCTGTCAGTCCCCGGCTTGGGTTACGTGCGGGGGAGGGCAGCCTTCTAACAGCACAGCCGTGTCAGCAGAGCGGGGCCGACACAGAAACCCGATTCACCCGCAACGAGAGCATCTTCGGAGGCCGATGGGCAGCAGCCAGCCCCGCTCGTGGGGACCCGAAGGGAGGCTCTGGGGCTCCAAGGGAGAAGTAACCTCGGCGATGGGGTCACAAAAGAAAGTGAAAAAGTGGTGGAAGGTGAAGCCCAGCTCCTGAGCAGATGGCACCGATGCTGAACATGGCAAAGGGGACGAGGATGTCCTAGCAGGATGGAGGCGTCTCCAGTGGGAAAAAAAAGAAAAAAAAAGAAAAAAAAAAAGAGAGAGAGAGAAAAAAGATCTCCCATCAATATGAACAAGTAAAGAGACGCCAATTACAGAAGATCATGCAACCAGCACAGTGATTTCTCCTGTTAATGGTTGTATATTGGCGGGACTACAATTAACCTGTGTAAAACAGGGAGACGACTGACTGCACTATACGGAGCTTCTTGAGCTCCATCCTCCGAGCCGAACTCCACCACTTCTGCACCGCGCCCTTCCACCTCCCGGCTCCGAAACCACTGCATATTGGAAATACTGGGGCAGCTGAGGAGAGCGGAGCCCTCCAGGTTGAGTGTGCACCCCATCCTGTGGGTAAAGGAGATGGATGCTGCTCCTCCATCCATTACCAATGTTTGTCTGTCCTTAAAGACAACAAAGACTCTCTTGTATCCTAGGAAATACATAGAAATTTCGGGGGGGGAGAAGGGGGGGGCTGAGGGGGGAGGAATGGTTCCGAACGACGGTCGCTCCCACAGGGAAGACTTCGCTGTTTAAAACAGAAAAGAGAAAAGAAGGGACCCCAACGTCACCTCCTCCTCCGTCCTTCTGCGCTCGGTGACACGCTAATGACTCACCCGCTGGAGCTGAGCTCGGGCCGCCTAGGTGAGGGTGTGGGAGCTCGTGCTTTTACCAAGGGATTACCGACAGCCAGACGCTCCTGCAAAGCAGCCCCCTCCTTTTTGAGGCCGCTCTGGCGTTCGGGCCATGGGTGCCATTGCGTCAGCGGGGTCGGGCAGGAGCTGCTGACAGCGGGTGGGGACGCTGCTGCCACACCGCCTCCCTCCCCGCCTGTCCTCAGGCAGAGATGCCAGTGTTCCTACCGAGATCTGCCCTACTCCTGGGCCTTAACCTTGGCTACCTCAACCCTATGGCTCCTGCCCAAACTCTGCGACCGGGTTGCACCCGAGCTGAGAAACGGGCACTGTCTCTTGAAGCAAATAAACCTAGAAAACACAGAATCCCTCAGTCCTTTTAGCTGCTCCTTTGAGGCTGTCCCGCCTGAGGACCCCGGCGCCCTGCAGGAGCTCGGCACGAGTGCGGGGTCACCTCCCACTTCCCCTTCGGCGGATCCCAGCGCGGAGGGCTCTGCAGCACAGTGCGAGCGGCAGCCGTGGGATTCGCGGGGATGTGATAATGAATTCAGCGCGGATGATGCTTAATATGGAGTGGCCCGAAAGAAACGAGGTCTAAGGGGGAGGGGGGGTAGGGGGGGGGCGGGATGGGAGGGGGACGTTTCAAGTGTTTGAACGAGAAAGCAAACGTTCACGAGCTCCGTTCCATTTGCTCCCCGACTCCAAAAGCTGCTTGAAGCTTGGCATATGCTGCAGTTCCGACTACAACTGCTAAAGCTCATCCCGACTTCCCCAACAGAAGGGATCCGCTCTGCAGTTCCACCGCACCCGAGGACTTGACCTTGGCACGGCCGCTCCGACGCAGCCCCCGCAGCGCTCCCGTAAGGCACCGCCCCGCAGGGAGCGCACCCGGCCGGGTCCCCACGAAGGCATCCCCGTACCCCGTCCTTCAGGGGACCGCTCCGTACGCACCGAGGGAGCGGCAGCCCGTGGCATTCCGCCACAAGCAGCTTTATCCGTGGCTGGCGCCGGGCCAGCCGCTCCCGACGTGCCATCATCCCCACACGGCACTGCAGCTTTGGTCATATGAGCAGAAATGATGAGAAAAGCACTTTTTTAATCTTTTCGCACTTGCTTCCCTGTTCAAACAGTTGCAGGATGGCGATGACTGACGTGCTCAGCGCTGAGGATATCAAGAAGGCTGTGGGAGCCTTTTCAGGTGAGTGCTTAATTTTCTTTCTTTCTTTTTTATTTTTTTTTTCTCCTCCCTTTCGTCTCTCCAGCCCAGGATGTAGTGCATTTATTTAAACTCGGGGAAGATTACAGCTAGATTAGATAGCAAAGAGGACGCGTTTTCAGAAGTGCGGCGAAGGCGTGACAGGTTTATCAGGTGCAGGACTGCATCCTCAGCAAAGTTGCTCTGCACATGAAGGAGGTGAAATGCTCGCTCCTTTTTAAAGGAAGGTAAGCAGCAGCTGCAGGCTGTGCTTTGCTCGTGAGAGGAGACTTCTAAGGGAACCGAGGGGGATTACGTCCTGATGCAGGATAGGGACGGCGGCAGCTTTCCAGCCATCTAACATTCAGTTTCAAGTACTGCAGAACTGCTCTTTTGCATTTCAAGGAGATGAAACCCGCTCTTTCCTTACTCCCTGTGCGGAATCCCCCAACTGACTTTGCTTTTCGGGATGGAGCTGAAGGCACAGCAGCAGAGCAAGCGAGTGCGTTGCTCGACTGCAGGAGCTTTCTGCAGGGCGAATGGCTGCAGCGGTCCCTACGTCCCGTATATCTCGGGCTCCTCCGGTGTTCAGATATTCCTCATCTCTTCTCAAAACTGACGGCAAACCCTTTTCGTGCTTCGTGCTCTGACTGTTAAGGGTTGCCCTCAAGGAAACGGCGGCGTTGTGCCCCCCCCCTGTCCCGAAGTGCCTTTCTCTCCTGCTCTGTGCGGTGACCTTCCCGAACAGAAGGAGTGCAAAACCCGCTGAGCCCCAACAAACTCAGCAGCCACAAAGTCGTGGGGACCAACGAACTGCTCTGCTAGATCCGGCAGCTGTTTTCCTCATTAGCTCCCATTGTTCCAGGGCTGTTTTCAAGTCCCGGAGCAGAAGTAATTAGGAGCTAATAATGACGGGTCTCAGCCAAGCAGATCTCGAGTGATTGATCTTCCTTTGCTTTATGTAATAGGAAAAGCTGAGGAGGGAACAAAGATGCATAATAATAATAATAATAATAATAATAATATTTCAGCACCTTGAGGACGTCACGGGACTGGATTTTAGCAGCACCTTTCTAGGCTGCACCATAGCCGTTAGCAGGGGGCTGCATGGGTGGGACAGAGGTGGTTTGGTTAAAGGATGCAGCAGGTAAACCCCATGTATTATCTTTTCTCTGATCACCAGGGCTCTGCTTTTTCCCCAGCGACTGTGTCTCAGAGGGTCCTGCAGGCACAGCACAGAGCCCGAGCTTACAGACAGTGATTGCACACGCCTTTAGTGGTAGGAATACTCTATGCCAATTTCAGGCGAGCCTTCAGGAAAAACGGACTAGAACTGTACGAGCCATGTGCACTAAAATAGATCCTGTCCACGGGGGTGGAAATATCAGAAAGTGACAGTGGTCTAATAGGCGGAGTTTGCTCTCTGAACACTTCTCTTTTTTTAGTGTAAAACTCAGCAAGACATATTTTAAGGAACTGAAATGAGAGTGGGCAGGTTAGTCTTCAGCCTCCAACTCTGCATAGAGTTCCTGTGTGACCTTGGGCAAGTCTCCATCCCTTGGTAGCTCAGTTCTTCATCTGCACAACGGAAACAGTGCCCTTCTCACCATTTGTTTATTTAAACGAGTGTTTGTGAAGCATGACTATTGCAGTGTAGGTATTTAGCTCCTGCCACAGCAAGGCTAGAATGTACTTTTTCCTCCCAGCGTGGAACATGAAGCAGTAAGGAAGAAAAGCACAGGGTTATGTATGTATATAAGTTTTAAAGATTTTTCTAAACCATTCTATGGCTTTTCACCCCCTTATAGCAGCCGAATCTTTTAACTACAAGAAGTTTTTCGAGATGGTGGGTTTGAAAAAGAAGAGCCCAGAAGATGTGAAGAAGGTTTTCCATATCCTTGATAAAGACCGGAGTGGCTTCATTGAAGAGGAAGAGTTAAAGTAAGTAAAGATATGGTGTTTCCCAAATAGCCTCACCTTAAGAGTCTGATCTCGTTTTCACAGGACTGTAGATAACAGCTTATGGTTCAGCCTCCCAGCTGGTACTTGTGTGCAATAATCAGTTGTTTGCTGGTGTAAGAATGATAGTGTGTTGGAGTTAGCTAGCTGAGGATCCCTCAGACTCATGAGTGATCAATACCTCATGGATGGTACTTCACTTAGATTCAGAGTACAGTGCTCTTTCCAGACGATAAAGAGCGGTGCTGCGGTGGCACAGGCTTCCCATGGAGGTGGTGCAGTCACCGTCCCTGGAGGTGTTCCAGAGCCGTGTGGATGTGGCACTGAGGGATGTGGTCAGTGGGCATGGTGGGGATGGGCTGATGGTTGGACCGGGTGATCTTAGAGGTCTTTTTCAACCAAAATGATTCTGTGATTCTATGACCTCTGCTGAAGGCACAACGATGGATTCCACCTCATATATGGAAACAGCAATGCAAATAAATACTAAAAAGAAGTTTCAAAGTGAAACTGTTCTGATACAAACAAACAAACAAACAACAATTTTCCTTTTTTTTTTTTTTTTTTTTTTTTTTTTTTTTTCCATCCTCCTCCTTAGGTTTGTGCTGAAGGGCTTTACCCCAGATGGCAGAGACCTATCAGACAAAGAGACAAAGGCTCTTCTGGCTGCTGGAGATAAGGACGGTGATGGTAAAATAGGCGCTGATGGTATGTAACCAGAGGCATAAACTTCCATAGGAAAAATCCAGTATTACTCTTACACATAAGAACTGAGTAAAACTAGGAATCACCGCGGGCTGTGACTTTCTGAAGGGCACAATGTGGGCTTAATGAAATGTCAAGCCTTGCTACATTGCCCGTACCTTGCTCGCAAGGCTTCAGGGGAAATAGGAGCCGAATTCTGACACTAGAGGGGGCAAGAGTTTAGAGCTCGGTTTGTAATTAAGGGACGTAGGAATAAATACCAACACAACTTCTTAAAGTCATTTTATTATTTTTCAGTGCAGGGTGGGTCAGGACACTGAGACTTCACAGAGAGGTGTGAATATAGAATTTAGAAAAGAAAATAGCTGAGTACCAGCATTTTGCCTTGGTGACTAGTGAAAAAGAAAGAAATGCTTTCTGAAATTGTTCAAAGCCTTGCAATGTCCTTAAAATTCAAAGTACAGTCAGTCTGCCACCACGGAATCATCCAATAACAGTCCATCCACTCTGCTAGTGTCTGTGTAGGTCTTCACACCTAAAGACCTCATCACTCTCTTTTTCTAAACATGAGAACTACAAAGAGTGAGAAATTCCCTCACAGTGTTGCTTAAGAAAAATTACTTCTGTTTTCAATATCCCCTTGGGATGAATCAAATTGGCCCACAGGAAAATGTTCTCCCTTTTCTTTCTGCATCTTTTTCTTCTGTATCCCTGAGGCAAGCTGGAAGAGGCATTTCTGAATTACATCCTTCCTCACTGCAGGAGATGATAGCAGGGGATTGTGGCCAGAGCACTAAATCACCCAGACAGCAGGCAATTGCTAAGTTTTCACCATGCTGATAAGCTACATGATAGGTTGAAGTGTAAACATATCTTTAAAAGAATAATAATAATAACCTCACATCTCTCTCACCTGAACTCTGAGATCAATACAAAAACGTTGTCTCCAAATAAAAAGCAATTATAAAAAGGAATAAAAGGCAAAATGAGTTACCTGACAGTCTCCTACTTTAGAAGCTGAAGCAATGCCATACAGAGTTATCCTTGGACAGTCAGGTGATACACTTGCTGAAGTGTCTGCTTGTAGCACAATGGCATATCCATGACTATCATCCTGTTTCTAATCTAAAAGTTCTTCATTTATTAGATGCTGATTATATTACAGTTGCAGAGGAGCAATTGCGAAGCACTCAGGGGAAGCTCTTGCTAGACTTTAGCAGTGTTACTGAGGCTGAGGAGTATGTCATCATTTCACTTCTGATATACTATATGGGGCCTTCTTGTTCCCATTGAAATGAGTGGCACTGACACTAAAGTCAGTGGGCACAATTTTCAGAAGAAAACTTGATTCAGGTAAGTAAGCTTGCAGCTGATTGGCCAACCCCACCTCAGACACATTCTCAGTTACGCAGAAGGCTGCAGAGCAAAAATCAGCTCAACTGGAATAAAATAAGCACATCACAGAGCCATTTTGGCTAATATGAGAGAATGACATTAACACTTTCATGCAAGATCGACCATAGCACTTTTTTTTAAAGTTGACACAATGCCTGAAAGTTATTACACTGTAACAAAACAATAGGAAACACTTCTTTTTCTCCTTCTTCTGCAATTGCCACTCTTCCTTAACTCTGAAATAGAATTACTCTGAATTTATACCAAATAAGAGAATGAAGAGCTTCTCTTCTCTTCTCTTCTCTTCTCTTCTCTTCTCTTCTCTTCTCTCTTCTCTTCTCTTCTCTTCTCTTCTCTTCTCTTCTCTTCTCTTCTCTTCTCTTCTCTTCTCTTCTCTTCTCTTCTCTTCTTCTCTCTTCTCTTCTCTTCTCTTCTCTTCTCTTCTCTTCTCTTCTCTTCTTCTCTTCTCTTCTCTTCTCTTCTCTTCTCTTCTCTTCTCTTCTCTTCTCTTCCCTTCCCTTCCCTCCCCTTCCCCTCCCCTCCCCTCCCCTCCCCTCCCCTCCCCTCCCTCCCCTCCCCTCCCCTCCTCTCCTCTCCTCTCCTCTCCTCTCCTCTCCTCTCCTCTCACCACATTACTACTGCATAAACTCTGTTCCTTTTCCCTTTCTTAAATTTGACTCTGACAAACAGTTACACCATGAAGGCTGGAAGAACAGGCAAAGGAAACAGCTGGAACTGTGACCAAAGGGCGAGGATGACTGATATTTCACACCTTTTTCTTTGGTTCATAAATCCAATTCCAGATTATAAGTGCTCATAACTGCCTACCTAAATTAATCACAGTCATAAATGTACAGGCTTGATGGATTGTCTTTTACCACCACAAAGCTGTTTCTCTCAGCTGTTTCACCACAAACATTAATCTCACCTCTTAATCAACCTTCTTTCATATTAGGTCTCACGTTACAAATTCCTCTCTTAGGTCTCTCATTTAAAGCCTTCTTTCATTTCTGGAAGACTGTCCAGCTCAGAAATTATTGTATCAGCTTACTGAATCGAGATTTGTAATTTGTGGTTGCTCAACCCATTCCAATGAGCTAAAAACCTGCAGCATGTTCATGCAAGACACAATTACCTACTCTGAGATGCCAAGCCTCTTTATGTTCCATTGATGTGAACAGAAAATGAAGAATTTGAAAAAAAAAAAAATCTAGGCCAAAGCTAGGTTGGTTACCAAATAAAACTACAAGCATTAGCTTTCAGATTGGATGTGAAGCGATGCTGAAGTAGCGCTTATCAGCTTCTGGAAAATTCCTTTAAGAAGGAGGCAGGAAAAAAAGGCAGGCTTTGGCTCATAATGTTTTATTGAAATTTTATCATGTTTTTAGCAGTGGACAGACACATCGTGCTTTTCAGTTTCTTATTACTAACAGATTTGAGAAAGTATACAAAGTAGAAGATTTTCAATGGTTGCGTGCTGAAGATGGAACAAAAGGAAAAATATCCTAAGTCAAAGTCTTTTACTCAACAAAGGTCAACTTCTAAAGCTTTTACAAATATTCTTATTACTTTCTTTAAAAGTTGCGAAAGTGAGGCATCCTGCATTCAAAATTACAACTGGTATGCCATGACCTTGCCATGAGTAAAAGTCATTTACAACAGAGAAAAATCTTTTGGAAGTCCTTCTCTCACGCCTCTTTTTGCTTTTTCAAAAAATAAATCAGTGTAAGTCATTATAAGTACATTTGAAAATGTAGCAATTTAACCCAGTGAGAGAAATTATTCTACAACTTGTTCTCTGTCATTAAATCTGTCGTTTTGGTAAAGTACTACCAGGTACACATTAGAGTATATACTACTAAACTGTACTAAACACAGGGGGGCAATCCTTCCCTTTTACATCAGAGATTTAATACAAGACAGCAAGCAAAATACTGAAAATCCTTTTACTATCATTTGTGCATTTTAATATTTGTTTAGAAGGTGAATTGCAGCTATAGGAGAGGATGCAGTCAATCAGAAAGGTTATTTCACCAACAGGCCATTCAATAGCAATAAACTGTTACCAAAGTGAGCAACATACCAGGTCTAGTAAACAGTGCCATATCTCATAAATTTTGCATGTATGGATATGCTTTGTGACAATGCATCCACAATCACCCTAGAGTTGAACTAACCTTCACATGGAAATAGTTGGCAAAGTAGTTTGCAAAATTATTCAACTGGAGCATCTCTGAAATATCTATAAAGCATACTGAAGATACTGGATAAAGTATGAAGTGTATAGCAATTATTCATGAAGGAACATTTTATGGCTTTATGGTTTGGTGGCTTTCAGAATGTACCCTTGAAATATATTGCCAGCAAGTGATAAAATCACTAGCATAAGGTAGCATAGAAATTTTCTTGCTTCAGGTTGAATGACCTTTCCCAAATACATTCTGTAGATAGAACTTGTTTTAAAAATGGATTAATTTAGCAGTAGCAAGCATGAAAACTTGTTCTAATAGAATATGCATTGTTAGTTTTCCCTTTTAGGAAGGTTTCATCTATGGGAGTGCATGTCTCTCTCTATAGGATCTATTCACACACTGATTTAATAACTGCTTTCCCTTCCTGCCCAGAACAGCCTGGGTTTCTATCACAAGTGGTTTATGTTATCTCTTAAATTCAGTTTGCAGCACTTTTGATCTAAGTACCCCCACCATGTACGGGATTTATACACGTTTCATGTTAGGTAATCCGCATAACTAATCCTAATTTGGATGTACTTCTTTCAAAATGATGGACAATTGTGGATTTAATTTAAACCCTCTGACACTTACTTCTCAGTCTGGCGTGCGAGTGTTTGGCAAAATATTTTTGGACACGTCATCAGAAGAATTATCTGTTTGTACATACACATCAGTAGAGATATCCGTGAGTTAGAGATTTACATTTTCCAGTTGAACGTTAGAACGTTCTGTGAAATGCCTAATTTTCACCTGCTTTTTTGAGTTGAAAGACATTGCTCTTTGTTATGTCAAACTCCCATAATTTTCTTTCGAGCTTTTACAGATGTCTCCCTCCCATTTGTCACCTTCCTCTCAGCTGGTTGTGTTAAATCCATAAACTGCTCTATCTGTAGACCCTCTAATCTTTCCATCGTCTTTGTTTCCTTCGCTGGGATTCCTTTCAATCTGTGATTTTTAACACTTTTCGGCACATACAACTGTGACTCATTCAAGTTTAGACAGAGTTATGAATGTTAACCTCCATAGGTAATACAGCTCTGAAAGGCATTATATATATTACACTATAAAACTATCCCAAACTGCAGATAGATACCTTTATGTAAACATTATGGGTATAATGCTAATAAAAGCCACAGAATAAAATCCCAGCCCTCTGAAATCACAGGGATTCTTCTCATCATCAACGTGGTCAACATTACTATGTAGGTTTTTTTACAGTGGAGTCAGCCTTCTGTTTTGTAATTTATCATTTTCAGTCAATTTGCCAGTCCAAAATCGAGTTTGCGTGTAATATATTTATAACGCAGGGACACAAATACTCTGAAAGACTCATTCGCGAGTCTCTTTGCCAAAATCTGATAGAAAGGAAATTTATCTGACTGCAGAATTAAATTTCTAGCTCTTGCCTTCATCCCATTGAGATTTACAAAAGAAAAACAGGAAACCAATCAAGTTCTTCACATGAATAGCAGCAGACAGTTCTGACAGTCTGGCATGCATAGCTTCTCTCTCCCTTGCCCTCAAAAACTTATTTCACTTCACTACAAGATTTCCTAAGTCAACAGCAACTTAGGAATTAACTTGAATTAACTTGGATTTCTTTTGTTCTTCTGTTCTTGTGATGTCTCTGCTACATCAGTGAATCTGTAATCATTGTAGTCTGATTCTTCTTTCTTTATATCTTCCTTCTTTTAACATTTGAATCTTTTTCTTTTCTTTTTTTTTCCCCTTTCCAGAATTTGCAACTCTGGTGGCTGAATCATAAAGGCTTTAAGCAATGCAAACCCTCCACCCATCCTTCACTGCCCAATTCCAACCACCTCCTGCTGACTGCTTTGGCTCCTGTTCTATTTATTTATGTTATTTTATACTCCAGCTCTGTTCTCTGCAATCCTGCAACTCTGTAACTGTGCTGAAAGACACTGTTAAAATAATAAAGGTCACATCAATCTGGGCTCCACTCGCTCTCACTATCACTTGTTTCTTATTTCATGTGGTCTTGGCAGACGTTGAGTGAAAATTTTCTTTATTTTATTTATTTATTGCTGACACCCCTGCTTCTTTGGGATAATTATTTGGGATAAAACTTGCACAAAATGAGTCATTCAGTCCAGGCTCTGAATTGTGGCAGAACTGACTGCATTATTTTTAAGCCATAGATGGATGCATACTCATAGCCTGGAAAATCACTAGCAATGGCAATCACCCAACTTCATTTGGCAGTTTGTTCTTCTGACTTAATCAGTTGTTATAGCTAAAATGAATTTCCTACATGTTAACCTACATCTTCTTGATGCATTTTGGTGACTGGTAAACTATTTGTATAGTTTGCTAAATCTGCCTCATGCAGGGGGATTTTAAGATTTGACAAGAGTATCAGTAGTTGCTCATCATGCACAGGGATAACTTTGTAAAGTGTTAAAGTGTGATCACTTTTGAAACATAGGGTATATTTATTAGCAGTGTTATACAAGTACCTGGGACAGAAAGGATGCATTACTCAAAAGAGACAACATTACGGATGTGAGGAAAGGAGCATCAAGATTTGGCTGTGATGCTAATGCTGACATTCCCGCTGTTAAAATGGAGTATCAAATATATTTATATTAAAAAGTGTATCTTCTACAACTATCAAAAACAGTGAACATCTTTCTTAGAGTTACATATAGGAAACTGAGATTCAGACTACAGAAGCAAGTAGCCAACAGTAAGGCTATGACAGAGCAAAGAACCAAATGCTTCTTTCCCAAATCTTTGTCAGTAACTTTGAAACAAATCTACTGCTTTTTTCTGTTTGTTTGTTTTTAAATCAAAGTTTAGAGTGGAAATAAATCACTTTTAGACAACATTTCTCCCACATTTTGACAGAACATTGATTAACACTTCAATTAAGAGGAAAGGTATCTTCCATTTCTTGATTCCAAACTACTCCCTGCAGCAATAATATCTTAATCCACTCTGATTATCATTAATCTCATATTAAAAAAAAAAATAAAAGGTTAAGACTGAAACTGTCACCACCACGTTGTACAGAGCTCCATTCTCTGTCACAGCAATTGCTGATGCTACTTGCAAACCCAATAAACACTCCCTAAAGCCATCCTAGGTTTTCCCTCTACAGTCACTTACAAGGAAGAATTTTTGCTGAAGCTGCTGTTCACCCAAAAGAAATCCTCTAGTTTTGCACAATGTATATACGGATCTGAAAAATGTATTGATTTTTAAGTATCCAAATAAAGCAAATGAAAATGTACTGCAACGAAGAGAGATGGTTTATTTATTTTTTTTCTCGGCAGCTGCTGACCTCAAGTGGTAATGAGGCGTAATTGCAAAAGTACAGAGGGCCACAGAAAAAAATGTTAGTCCCACGAACATAGAAGCGTCACGAATAAAGATCCATTTAATCAAAGAAATACCATAAAAATCGTTATACAGCCAAAGGCTTTTATGTTCTCTGTCTGTCTTACATTTTAATACATCTTTGTGTGTGATTAAAAAAGCCTGTGATTTTATCCAGGACTTTGCCAAAAAAAAAAAAAAAAAAAAAAAAAAAAAGCACAATAGAACAAATAGCAAATAATGAGTCTACCAAGTTATTTACAGTACTCTATTGGAAATAAAGCAAGTTGAAGTAACTTTCATTGAGATATTTTATCAGTATAAAAGTCTGAAGACTCCAGTGATTCCTACATCAGTCTGTTTTCACACTAGTCCCTCAATCACCCCCTGAACAAGCAGCACTTAGGGTCTAATCAGCCTATATTTTTCCACTGGATAAGATTAAAAGAACTATCCTTTTACCTTCAGACACAAAGAGTTACAGTCAGAATACCACTGACAATATGTTCAGAGACTTCCAACATAGCACCTTCACTTTTCATGGTAGACAGTACTTGATATTCCAAACAAGAACCAACACCTCACCATCCACACCTTAGGTTAGTTTGTGCAAGTATGCAGCCAGCATACCTGGGTCATCTACCCACACCATCAGAACTCTCAAACTCTGCTTTAAATCATTATTCTTAACTGGATTTCAAATTCAACGTTCAAACTTCAGTATTTAAAGCCTTTAGCAGTAGAGAAAAAAAAAAATACAGGTGTCTAAAAAAACCCACGTTGTCCTGTGATGTACAATTTCGTACAGAAAGATGTGTTAATTTGCACAGAAATTAAGCTTCTCTGAGAAACATCTACCTTAATTTTCTTTACTGGCATTATCATCTTTGTTATGAATATTAAATCCTTTGCAGTTTATTTTACCCCCCAGTTGCAATGCAGCAGAAGTTACCAAGCAAACAAACAAACATAGCAACAATTTCATCATCACATCAAAGATAAAATCTTAAATAAGCAACACACGTCCCTTCATCAGGTATAAAACCAGTGGCTTGAAACAAGACTCAACTGGATGATTTAAGATAAGAAAATTACTTCTGCCCATACGAAAAAGATACTACTTGTTCCTATTGATATTATATATTGCTAGAAAAGAAACTGAGATCTCTCTCAGGTGCAGCTCAAAAGGAAGAAGCAGATCCCCAAGTCATAGGCAAAATATGATTTCCTGACAAAGGACAAAGCATTCAACAAAGAAGATCTATACCAACAGATCATCATCAACTCTTAACATTTCTAAGATCGCTGTCTACCAGTACCAAATCTTTAACCAACGAACACATAATTGTTTATGCTTTACAAGGTCCTGCCAAGCTTTTAATAGAGTTTCATGGATCAGCAATTTCCCACATGCCTTATTTTTGGAACCAATGGACTGGAGGCCACAACACCTGTTCGTTTTGCAAAAACTGAGGTAGAATTTATATTTACAGTCTATCCACCGGTCACGAGCGTATCACTGCCTAACGTCCCATGAATGCCATCACTCTTCACTTCATTGAAGAAAAGCTTTCTCATTTGCTTCTTTTGCCTCCTGTGACTTTGCATCTTCGAGTGAAGAGTAAGGACACTTTCCCCCAGATTCTAAATACTTTTGAAGACTGGAAATGCAGTTCACACTCTCCAGCAACACCACTTTAACAAACCCTCTAAGCATCGACAATATTCCATCTGAAACAGTTAATGCTGTTCTTGCTATGGAATTAAAAATCACATAATTTTGCAGGTTTATTTTTAAATAAGTTTTGCCTCAACCAACCAATTCAACACTGAAGAGTGCAAATTTACACGAGGTTTCCTGAAGACACAAATTAGCCCACAGGATTTATGCCAATGAGCATAAAGCACAAAAGAAGTTCATTCGAATCTAAAACCCCAGGTGGAGATTTATGCTGTCAGCAGATAAAGAAAACAATTTTATTTATAAATTAGTTGCGAATGAAAGAGAAATTTCAGAGCATACATCAAACTATCAAAATCAAGCTGTGATTAAAGTTTTTGCTGACATTTTTGTAAGAATGTCAAAGATGCAAGACTGTAGACTTCAGTACATGCCAGTCATTGGAACACCTCCCCTAGGTCCTGGCCTCTCTCATTGCTCAGTGTGTGCGAATGTGAATTGCTGCACAAACTCACCTTCATTCAGAAAGAATATTTTGGCAGATTCTCTTTCCCAAAGAGAAACACTCTTTAGAAATTCCACTCCTAAAACAGCTTCTCGATTAAATAAGTGAGAGCAAAGCAAAATGCTTCTGAAGGAGGTTAGCTGTGATAATGAGCGATCAGTTGTCAAAACCTTCCCACACTGTAGGATCTCCTACTGTGGGACAATTACTTCACATGGGAGGAGGTACATTTCTGGTTACTGCTCTCCTACTTAATAAAGTGACAAAGCTTGACAAAGCTTGGTATACGTCTAAACACAAAAATTAATATAAATGCAAATAGTAGAGTTGCTTCTCCAGCTGCCAAATAAATAGAAGGAACTGCAATAGCTGCAAGAATATAGTGATACAAACACAAAAGGATCTAAATAAAAACACTGGAAGGTACTTAATTAGGCAATATATCATGTAGCTAGAAAAGATTTTTTTTCATAAACTTGTTTGGTCTCCCATCTAGGAAAATCTAAGATAAAGGATCTTGTCAGTGCCTGAATGAGAATGGCCAACTCATAATACTACAGGTTTTAATTCTAGGGGATACTCATTTTGAGCCATTAACAGCTCACCTACAAAAATACAGATGGTTTCACTCTAAGTGGTACCACGCTGGCATTAAAAAACAGATGCTCAAGCTGCCAACTGGAAAGAATACAGTAACTATCTGCTGATTCCAACTTTGCCACTTCAGAGCTTGAGCTGAAAGTGAGGTCAAATGTCTAATAGGCACTAGATGGACAGGCCATGGGTTGCTGAAAAGCCAAATAATTTAGAACCATTTTTCTGTTTTGGAAATGTTGCCTGGAAGGGTACTTTGTGAATTTCAATGGTTAACAAACTTCATTTCCAGTAGCTCCATAATGCAATGCTGTTTTTAAAATGTATCATTATATATGAAAATAGAAAGGTAAGAGTAAATTATCAAGCACTTATTACTGCTCTAATATAGAGACAAATTAGAATAATGTGGCTTTGCTAATTTTAGGCTTCCTTCTGTAAATGAATGAAGATTTGCTGTCTTAAAACATTTGCATTCCATCCCCCTTTAAAGTAATTTTCAATTTTGCTGGATACAGCACAACTGCATCCACTCTTTCAGCTGCAACGGGTTGTTGAAATTGAGCTATTGCCCAGCACCTGCTCTTAGTCAGACAGCTCAAATCAGAGGTTAGGGGAAAAAATAAAGATTTTATGTAATTGTAATGCAAGTCTCCTTTCAGCTTTGCTGCAGTCAGTGTTCAATTATGTTCTGTAACAATCTCCATTACTAGAGCCAGTGTTTTTCTGTTCCTCCCTGCATGCATTAACTCTCTTGTTCACACGTGATAGCCTCCTTAGCAAAGCAGAGGAGTCTTAAGAGACATTTATCCATAAATTTAATGATCCTACATCTTTTTCTTTGCCTGCTGAGGATCCTGGCGTTCAAGTGTATCTTCATTTTGAATGCTCCAAAGGAAGATAACCAGTATAATGTAAGTTATTTCTCAACGAAGGCCTAATAGGTCAAAATTAGCCTAAAATTTCACCTAGTCTACTGAGTACAAACCACAGAGCAGGTTAACAATGAAGGGCTCCCCATGTAATTTTTTTTTTGTACGCTATTTTTACAAGCACGAGATCCTACTCATTCAGAATTTTTATTAGCTCACTCTGTGGCCAAGTTGTTTAAGACTTTGTCAGAAGCAGGATCCACATCTGTAGGAGAAAAGTGATGAAGAGTTCATCTATCAAGGCTTGACAGCAAATGGGAAGGAAGTAGCTGGTGTGAGCATCTACTGGGAATTAAGGAGGGGGAATTTTGCTTTTAATATTAGAGAGCTAGAAATTCATGGTAAGGGAAAGCTGTAACATAGAGGCCAGAGGGTGAACAACATAGAAATTTGGGGTCTGGGATTTGGGGAGATAAAAAATCCAGAGCAGGTGATTAGAGTGAGGATTTGAATAGGTTGGAGAAGGAGAGATTTTATTATATTATCAACACATTATCATAAATTGACCTTGAAATCAAAGGACATACATAGGATGGAAAAGTTTGTGCCTAAATAATAACCTTTTAGACAAGCGGAGATGGTAGAAAACAGCAAGATGCAGACTCCTCATTTCAAGTATTTCTTTTTTCTGCCTCCCATGAAAGCTGTGGTCACATGGCTGACTCTCAGCTGTCAGGAAAGGCCAAAAAATTCTATCAGTCACGGTGGCAGAGAAAATCCTGAAAATTCAAACCCTAAAAACTTAGGAACGGTATAAAAAAAACCATCACCACTTACTTTTTATAAAACTAATTATCTGGATGCAGACTGTCTTATAGTTTTAATATAAGAGGTAGTACAAGTGTAAAGCCAGCAGTTGCTTTTTAAGCACTGACAGCAGCCAGAGATCCAAAAAAAAAAAAAAAATTTCCAGCTGATCAGCTGATACCATGACCATCATCACCACATAACAAATGGCACCATAAAATTATGGGTAGCACAACCGAAGACATCACACATTCTTCTATTCTGTATCTTACAGCCCCTTCCCCACAATGCAGAAGCAAATTCAGTGTTGCTTAGGAACACAAGAGTGGCTGCTCCAATAAGAGCATACTCAGAGCTGGGAAAGGCGCAGGCCTCATGCAAGGACAAACTAAATCCTTAGTCCCAACAAATAAACCACTACTAAGAAATCTATATTACATGAAGACTTCTGTATGAGGCTTCAGATTCCAAATCAGCTATCCATGTCTAATGCTTTGGGCTATACTGCTAAAAACTGCATAAAGATTAGGGTTCTCTTCCCAGTATTTTTCCTAGCCTTACTATTTTTCAGTGCAATCTGACACTAAACTGTGACTCTGATTTTCCTATTTACTATATGCAAGAGCAAACAAATAAGAAAGAATCAAGCTGGAATTTTTCCAGGCATATTCAGAATAATTATTCCAAGTAACTCTCCTTATCTTTGTCCTTGTGGATTTGAACACATCCTTGAGAAATCTGTCCCTCATTCCATATTCATCAGAATAGAGGACAAAACAGTTAAAACTAGCATGCTCAAACCAAGTCTATAACCTTGCAGAGACAAGTACTCTACGTATAATAATTCACCACTTTCTTATTGATGCTACAACCACCATTCATTCCTAACTTCCACTTTCCCAGTGTAGTACATCAGAAAGAAGTGGCAGATTTGCCAGATCGGTCAGAAGTGCTGCTGTAGCTGCCAAAAAATCCTTTGGCTGATTCCACCATTTCATAATCATCTTAAATTTCAGTGCAGAGTCTCATCCAAAAAGCCTTCATGTCTCGGTCCCTACCACAAAAGAGAAAGATCAGAAGACCTGTTATCAACAGCAATATAGAAAGCATCCATATCCATACTTCTGTGCTAATAGTCTCACTTTGAATAAAAGAAACAAAAAGCAATCTTGAGGGATCCCCCCTCGCTTCTTGCAGTTTTCAGAGCTCTCCAGACATATCACTAAATATTCATAGTTAATGTTGTGAGGATGCATACAGATTAAGAGCCACGTGAACTCTGAATACTCATCAATTTTCAATTTTCAAGGTTTTTCTTACTCTGTTTTGTCATATTGTTTTTTAGTAACATAAGATTTAAAAAGGAACTGATGATACAGTTTGCATTTAAGCAAGTTCTTACCTAAAGATCTACTAATTCCTTTCACCAGCATTAATGCCCTCCTGAGAAGCATTGCTGACTCCAAGAATAGCTACATTAGTACCTCAAAAACATCAGCCCATTCAAGACACAGGCTGTAACCTGCTCAACCCAGAACATACCCCAGATCTTTGAATCTGAAATACAAAACCAAGTCCTAGGAATATTACTGAGTTCTGCCTCACCAGAATCACTTTTGAACAGGCACATGTTGTGAAGGACATAACAAAGGGAATAGTTAAGCATCCCACAGACACACAAACCATTTATCAGCCTAAAGATCACATCACCTTTGTTTAATCCTTACTGCAAAGCCCTACTTCGCCTTGCTGTTGCCATTCTTTGCCACTCCTGCTGGAGCCACAGTACTATCTGGAACCTGATGAACTGTGAGCCCCACACGCTGTTTATTTGCTGCTTCGTGACCATTGCCTAAAGAAACGTGATTTCAAATTTCATGGTCCTGCAGCTGCCAGGGCAACTTATCCTGCTCGTATTAGGCAAGGGGCACTTCTGACTTGATAAAGAAATGAAATGGGTGAGTAAAGGAGTGCTCTATTTCTCTTTAGCTGCTAAGTACAGGATTTAACCTAATCAACACTTCTCTGGGGTAAGAACCTCATCCTGTGCTGTGGTTTTTGGTGTTTTGCTTTGTGTTATGTTTGGCTTGTTTTTTTTTCAAGCCTGCAGGGTTTCTTTCCCCCTCCCTCTTCATGTATTCAAGATGAGAGAAGCTTCAGTGAGCACAGCTACCGGTACTCCAATTTATTCAGCAGCAACCCCTGTGGACTGCTAACAGCAGAATGCAATTCTGCTTGGATTATAAGGTGTAGATAAGTAATTCCATCCTTAATCTATCACTGTCAGTGCAGACAAGGGAAGGACTTTTACCTAGGAGAAATCAGGCAGAGGAAAAAATATATATAATGTATGGGGCAAAAGGACAGCTGAAATAAAGCAAGGATACAAGTGCATGCAGAGGGAAGCAGGAAAACAAGAAATGAGACAAAGGACCAGGGTGCTAGAAGAAAAGTAAAGAATGTGATGAAGGATCTAGCCAGGTTCAAAGCAGAAATTCTCAATAGCAATGACAATTCCACTTCTAGCATAATCTATGCCTTCTATTAAACATCCCCAGAGTGAAATGGTAGAGATGTTTGAGACCTTGGTAAATGCTGATGGATAGTACTTTACATTTACATTATAGACATGATCAATAAATCTCAAGTACATCATAACAAAGCCTCAAAGCCTTCACATACAAACCTGTCAGTAAACTGGGACAATATTACAAATAGACAAGGATAATGCAAAGGTTGCACAAATAGAACAGAATCACAGAACAGTAGGGGTTGGAAAGGAACTCTGGAGATCATCTAGTCCAAACCCCGCTAAAAGTAGGTTCTGTGGAGCACATTGCAGAAGAAAGCTTCCAGGCAGGTTTTTAATATATCCAGAGACGGTTTTAAGTTGAAGGAGGGAAGATTTACGTTGGCTATCGGAAGGAAGTCCTTTACCAAGAGAGTGGTGAGATGCTGGAACAGGCTGCCCAGAGAGGCTGTGGATGCCCCATCCCTGGAGGTGTTCAAGGCCAGGTTGGATGGGGCCTTGGGCAGTCTGGTCTAGTATTAGATATGGAGGTTGGCAGCCCTGCATGCAGCTGGGGGGTTGGAGATTCATATCGTTGAGGTCCCTTCCAACCTGAACCAGTCTGTGATTCTCTGAGACTCCACAACCTTGCTGAACAGCATGTTCCAGTGCTCTGCAACCCACAAAGTCAAAAAAAAAAACAAAAAAAAACCACATTCTCATGTTCACACAGAACCTCCCATACTTCAGTTTGTGCAAGCTGCCCCTTGTCCTGTTATGGAGCATCACTAAAAACAGCCTGGCCCCATTCACTTGACTCCCACCCATTAGAGATTTATAAGCACTGATATGATCTCCCCTCAGCCTTGTCTTTTCCAGGCTGAACAGACTCAGGGTTCTCAGCCTGGAAGCCAGAGAGGGACACAACATCAGGGACTGGTATATATATGATGGTTTTTTTTAGAAGAGGCTTGCAGAAGGTTATTCCTCCTAGATAGGTCTCTGCACTTGTTCCTGTCGAACCTCATCAGGTTCCTTCCTCCCTGCCCAACTCTCAGCCCGTCCAGTTCTCGCAGAATGGCACCACAGCCTTCTGGCGTGTAAACGAAGACGCAATAACACTCCCACCCCCGGCGTCCATTAACAACAACGGACGACACCGCACCCGGCTACCAAGCGCATGAACAGAGCAGCCCGAGCTCTCCGGCCGCCAGTCAGGCGCATGCGCAGGAAAAGATCCCGCCATGTGTGCGAGTGAGAGCGCTTGTGCCTGGAAGATCCCATTGCTTGGAAAGGAGATAGGTGTAAGACAGAGGCTTTTCTGCCTCACTCTCGCTTGTCTTTTCGCTTCGGAGTGCTTCCAAACTCCTATTCTGTAGACTTTTGCGCACAGCTTTATTATTTTCTACCGTTTTCCAAGTGAGTTAATTTTGGCTACGCGGTACTGTCCTCTGTGCTCTGCCCAATGACAAGTCCGTTCCCCATACGCAGGTAGTTGCTGGGCAGACAACACCCCGCCTTAGCCATCCGTCCCACAGCGGCACCGCCCTCCGAGCCCTCTGCCCCGCCTCAGACACAAGAAGGGCGGGGACCAGGATTTGAGTGACAGGACGCTCTGAGGGCGGGCAAAGACACAGCATCCAATAGTAATTCTGGCTAGCCTTGACGAGCAGAGCTCGCAGCCAACCGGGTTTAGCGCACCGGAGGAAGGCGGGGCGCCCCGTTGCTAGGGCCGCGCTGTTGCTAGGGCCGCGGCAGAGCGCGGTGGCGGCGGCCGCCACCGCCTTCCCGACCCGCTACCTCCGCCTCCGCCTTTCTCGGGCCGGAGTGATGGTGAAGCTCTCCGCCAAGTGCCTGCTGGCAGGTGAGTCTGGCTTCCTCAGCGAGGCGGGAGCTCTGGGAGGGCGGGCCCTTCGGCCTGGCAGATCGGCAGGGCGGCATCCCCGGGGGATGGGGCGGTGGTTACCGCCTCCCCCGTTCGCGTGGGAGGGCGTGAAGCGCGGTGTGATCGGCTGGGGAAGGGCAGGGTCCGGAGCGAGTGGGTGTGGGAGGATGGGGGATGAGGGCAAGGGCGAAGAGAGCCTGCTTCACGAAGGCTTCTTTTTCCGCACGTGAACTGGAGGTTAATCTGAGGGGGGGGGGGGGGGGGGGGAAGTGAGGCGAAGACAGAGCTTTATTCAGTCAGAATGGATTAGAGGTGCTGAGAGCGAATTCAGCCGGCTGTCAATGCTGCAGGAAGGAAAGGCTCACCGTTGAGCGCGTGGTATCAGCCAGGAGCGCAGAACCAGAACGCCTTGCTGTGCAGACAGCTCTCCGCTTAACACTTTGCTCCAAATGTGTTTTCTTCCACATCATCTTCAAGATTTGCACATCACTTCCCGTTTGGAAGTTTCCAGGTCCCAATATAGGTTTTCTTTAATCAGCCGCCCAGGCTGATTCCATGACACTCCTGAACTCACACAGGTTTTCTTTGTGTGTCTCAGTTATGTTCTTAATCCCTACTGGGTTTGAAGCTGCCCTTTCAGTTCTGTTCACAATGCAAACAACAGAAACGCTCTGTTCCGTGTCCGCTTGTAGTGCTCCTAAGTACTAGGATAGTATGTGTATCTTGTTGAAAATAAGGAATTAATGCAGCAGACCAAGCAAAATAACTTCTTTCTTCCAGGAGAGACGACTATAATGAAATAGATGTAAGAGGCGAGAAATCGCAACCTAGAGAGAACAAGAGAATGCAATTACATTGGTAGAAGCAAAAACATCTGAGGTAGATCAAGAAACTCTTGTGTACCTAAGGAAATGATTGTGAAGAATAGAATGGCTGACAGTATTGGGAGCTGCACCGAGGTCAAGAGAACAACAGAGGGGAAAAGACTTTTGTTAGTAGTGGAGAGGCTATTAACTTGACAATAGAAAGCGATTCCTGTGTTATCTCAAGGGTAATTTACAGACACAGACCAAGATTGGAGCTTACTTTGGAGACACCATGAAAGGTTTTTCTTTGTAAAAAAAAGGTACTTGTCGGTAGCAGGCATTTTAGAGACATGCAACAGTTTCTGGCAGAATAACAGAAATATGGGTGGAATAAATTCTTTGGGATGCAGTGTTTGCAGATGAGACCAGACTAAATGGAAAATGCAAGGAAACTTATTTTGAGAAAGAAGTGCGATGATGTAATGGGCAAAGAGAACGGCAAAGAAGAAGAAAAGAGGAGGGGAAAAAAAAGCTGAGGCTGTCAAATAAAATAAAGGAACACATTAGGTAAGAATTTGCACTGGATGTTGAAAATAAAGAAGCCTGCACAGTTTGTAGCAGTGTATGCTTCTCTATCTTATTTTACAAAGACAGACTTAATTACCTATTGAAATACAGAATAGCTTCCACTCAGAACAGAGTGTTGTCTTCAGCACAAGCTTGAACTGATCAGGGAACAAACAAGCTGATTTACCAGATTTTCCTGTCTAAATATTATGAACTCAACTCAGCTCAAAGTAAGCAAGCATGCTAAAAACGTTTAAACAAGAACTGCTTTGGTTGATGCATCTGGGAGCAATCGTTAGTATCCAAAGTCCTCTTCTCTGAAATATCATGTGAGGAGATAACTTCCCAATCTCCTTCAAAACACCATCTATGAAGTTCTAATAGGGCAAAATGTACCCCTTTCTGAGTTTTCTTATTACCAGTATAGCGTAGAAGGTTTGTGTTCTCAGCTTGACTGTCACGAGTGTTCCTTTCAGGACAGAAAAAAGCTAGAACACTGAGATGGTTAATTCCTGGGTTTTGTCCCTTTTGAACTATCCAGGCTGCTGAAAGGATATGTGAAGAGAAGATAAGCTCCCTGAGAACATTAAGTTAACTCTGTTTTGCAAGGACTGCGATCTGTTTCGTGGAATGATTTGGGCTTACGTGAATTCTGCAGTCCTCTACCGTCCCTTTAGGTCCTGCAGAACATTGTAACAGCAGGCCAAAGGGGCAGATACTCACCCAAAGTGTTATGCAAGTGACACCAGTGAATCTTTGTTCTAGAGGAGCAAAAATGAAAGCCCGTTAGTTTGCTTTCCATACAGGGATGAATCAGCAGGCTTCCTCTCCAGCCAAGTGACATTTTGCTTCTCTTATGCCCAGGATGCAACTAATGAGCCACCAGCAGCATTGAGTCAGCAAGAGCTGCTCACTTAGCAGGGTCAGCAAGAAGAGTCCATCGAGGAATGTTACCAGATTAAGCAGCTTTGTAGTATATGGAAGCCCTGCCTCTCCACTAAACTCAGTATAACAGTAACAAGGATTTGAATTTGTGGAAGTATGTATTTTAAGGAGAGATTTGTGGAAGTATGTATTTTAAGGAGAGAAAAGAGCCTGTGAAGTTCAGTTGCCCTTATCATGTTGTCAGATTCTTTGTAACACCACACCTGGAAAATGTGAGTTCTTAGGTAAAGGCTATAGGGTAGATTGCTAAACACAAATTCTAAAACAAACAGCAATTCAGCCCTGATATGGGAACTCTTTGCTGTCGTTCATTGAGCAAAAACCTGATTTCAGCATCAATATGCATAATAACAATATTTATTTCATTACATGGGTAGTACGTTTCAGATTATTTTGTGATAGTGACCTTGTCTGCATTCAGAGTTGCAGTATTCAACGTCTTGTGGCATAAGATAGGATCAGAACTGAGGGAAAATAAGATTCTCTAAGATGAACTTTTTATCTTTGGTTTTGCAGGTGATCCAGCTGTGGGGAAGAGTGCTTTAGCCCAGATGTTCCGCAATGATGGGGCTCATTTTCAGAAGAACTATACATTGGTAAGTGCAAGTTACACGACAAGCTCAATCTGCTATCCAGCAACTTTTTCTAAGTTACACGAGATAAATAAGAAGCCTTAGAACAAAGTAAATCATATGGTTTGTTGAGGCATTCAAGGTGGGTCTTACAGTTTTCTTTGTCTTGCACCTTAGAGTCTGAAGAGAAATGATTTAACGTTCTGTAAGTTTTTACATTATGTGGGTGCTGGTTTTGAAACAGTGGTGAGTAAATCAGTTAATTGTTATAATTTTCCTTCTGAACCAATATTTTCCTAAGCTTTTGTGGTCTGAGAGAGTTCCCCCCCTTAGGAAATACTCTATGGAAAAGCATCGCTGAAGGAGAAAGCTCTTAATTCCAACTATTCAGTGTGCATGTGGACGTTGTGCTTATCACTATGCAAACATGAAGATGTTCTGCATAACCCCAAGATAATTATAATCTGCAGAAACTGTTCCCAGATGAAGAGGATACAGTTTGCAGTCTTTCAGTGAGATAATCAATGGTGATGACTAATCAGAAGCAGGATAAAAATAAAAGTAAATATAAGTAAAGTAAAAAAAGGAAAATATGAGTGCGGGGGAATAAAAAATACCCAACCCTATATTATGTTTATTCATTGAAACAAAGATGGAAACCAGAAGTTAGGGATAGAAATAGAACAAACAAACAAGCTACAAAGCAGAATGAGATAAAAGGTGGAAGAGGCACAAATAACCTCGGTCCCATATGTTAGCTGATCACATGGTTGGTGCAAAATGTTCCCAGACTGCTTTAGAGCAGCAGTGTGACAATGAATGCAGCCCTACAGATTTTAAGTAACACACTAATATACAAACAGAGCTCTGAACACTGGTACTCTTTTTCCCATTTGAGCAAACCTACACAGCTGTGACACGTAAGGAGGACTATGTTACCAAAGCTATGAGGAGCACTGCTGAGTTCCCAGCAGTCTGTCTGATGGGATTGTAATGATTTGCAAAAATTGCCTCAATCTGATGCATAGTTGGTATGCAGTTGGGAAGGCTCTTAAAAACTCTTCTGATCCCTCTTTTCCTGATTCTTCTTGACAGACAACGGGCATTGAACTGTTGGTGAAGGCTATATCAGTTCCAGAGACAAGTGATAGTGTGGTGAGTTTTTCTGTGACATAAATTGGTCAGAAAGAGACATCTGGAGCTCAAGCCTCCCTTTCCATCTCATTCCATTAGAGGATTGCACTGTATGTTTGTAAGGCCATTAACTTGCAGTAAGGAAGTGAGACTGGTCACGTGCAATTTCTTGTGCTTGCTCTTGTGAAAGGTTAGCTTCATCTTAAAATGTGTTTTACATAGTTGTGTCTAAAAGGACGTCTTAAACCAAAGCTGTCGCAAGCAGTTTTTGCTTTCTGTTCTGTCTTTCAGGACAATCAGGTTTAGTTCATGTTGCTTAGAACTACGGAAGATAAAACTGTTCCTCTTCCTTAAATACCCTACACTTCCACTGCTATAGTGTGGACACGTGTGTCATTTTATACAAATAGTGAAAATTAGCTTTTTACTGTCCCGTTCTTCCCAGTGTTCTGTTTCCAGCAGAGGTAGAAACAAGGCCTAGAGCCTTGGAGGTAGTCCTTCTATCATTTATAGATGAAAAAAATAGCCAGTTCTTTTATCATACTGTCTGAAGATGGGGTATGCACAGTGCCAAGAAGCATGTCTCTCAGGGACACGAGACTGCCGTACTGAACAAAATGCAGGGATGACAAGTTGTGGTATTTACTTTCAAAACCTTCCTTTACATTGCTGTGTTCCTGGCAAGAACCTTCTTTCTGCTTCTGCTTTCAGGAATTCTTCATTTTTGACTCTGCAGGCAAAGATCTATTTTCTGAGATGCTGGAGAAACTGGTAAGTGTTATGTAACAGTCCTCTTCTTCCAAAGGATTGCTTTTGCTTTGAAGATCTGAACTCCTCAGTCTGACAGATATAGCAAACTTTGTCTTTAGTGTAAATGGGAGCATTTACCTCAGTTGCCAATGCTTCCTGTTCTACCTTTCTGAAAAGTGCTAGAACAAAGACTTTTAAGAGGAAGGAAAGCAGAAAATCCTTCAGTTTTCTTACAAAAGAATTAGGGATTTTTAGCTGAGAGTAACTATGTGCTGTTGGTTAAAGTATTTCTGTTTCTCAGAAGTACATTGATTTTGCTGCTACTTCAGCAGTGATGTTTTTTGTTTTATAATGATATCTTGATACAACAGCACACATTTTTGTCCTTGAGCATAACACTGCCATTCACTGTTGTGTGTGGTTTTTTTTTTCCTTCAGTCATTCCTGTCTTTTCTGGTACAGTTCTCCATTGTGCTGTCTCACTTGAAAGGTAGAATTGGTTAATTGATATGAAGTTTCCCAAGACAGCTAAGTCAACCTAATACTGCTCTACAAGAGGCAGTTGCACTGTTGCCCTTGCACCAGGTCTGATTTGCAAGGGACCCCTTTGGAAGCTGACTCAGCTTCTCAAACTGGCAGAAAACCTTTCTAATTTTTTTCTCTAGGATTAATTTTGTGCTGATTGAGCATGAAGAATCAGCTTCCCTGGGAATAAGATGAGTGCCAGAGCTGGTACAAATAAAGGAGCAGGACCATAAAGACAGAAATGAGGAAGTAAAGCAAGACTGTATCACTCAGTGCCAGCTATCCATTTAATCAACTCAACAGAGATGTGTAACCTCAGCTCAGGCATAGGTTTCCTGTGTGTTAGGCTTTTTATTTTTATCTTAGCATCTGTGTTTGCCATGCAGATGCGGACTGGCTGTTGACCACATTGGTTTCATTAGAGCTGACAATGTTCCTTTCTTGCTGTGCAGTGGGAGCAACCAAATGTCCTGTGCCTTGTGTATGATGTCACTAATGAGCAATCTTTCAGCAACTGTGCCAAGTGGCTGGAAAAGCTGAGGGCACAAGCAGTTGGAATGCACATCCCAGGTAAGAAATGGATGATATTTTTGCTATCTGCACCCCTCTTGTGTGGCAGCAGTTGTTTCTGTTGAGCTGCAGTACAGAGCATTTATTTTAAAGCAGTTGCAGGCCTGGCTTCCTTCAACTCGCAGTGCAGATAAAGACGTGTATATATTTTAGATCATTCCTTAGTGGAAACTTTTCTAGATAGTCATGTTTTGTTATGCCTCACCTCCAACTTTTTCAGGTGCTTCTGCAATGTCCCAAAATTTACTGGTAACAAATCATCATTTCTGAGTTGTATTTCCTTTGTTTCTTTTTCTTTTCTGCAGGTGTCTTAGTGGGGAATAAAACAGATCTGGTTGGTCGTCGAGTTGTGGAACAGAAACAAGCACAGGAATGGGCTGACAAACATGGCCTGGAATACTGTGAGATGTCTGTAGTGAGTATCTGCTCTTTTCACCATCTATAGAAGTGGGAATTTGTAAAGTTATCTTCTCTTTAGCTGAGGATAAATAACTGGGGGCTCATTTCCACTTATTTGTCCTGTAACTCACCCTCTGTTTTAGTCTGTCTTTTGTGAAGCTGTTTGAGCAGAAATAGTAAAATGCTTATTTCACCTGTCATTTACAATTTTCTTTTTACAGAAGGAGATGAAAAATTTTGAGGCCCCTTTCAACATCCTGGCAAAGTCATTCTACCAACTGTACAAAGAAAAAGTGGAAACCTTTCACTCACTAGCTTGAGGGCCGTGACTGGGATGACTTAACTTCAGAACTTCTTCTAGTGCCCAGAATCCTATGGATTGGAATACAGAGAGAGGAAAAAAGATGAGCTTTTTGCTTCTTCACAGTCATCTTCTGGTAATTCAAAATAAACTAGAAATAAGCAAATGGAAAGACATTATTTTGGAATTGCTACCTTAGCACCCCCTTCATGTCCTTTACCTCGGTTCTCTGCTCACTGAAAGTCGGTTAGGTTGGAAGAGGAAGGAATAAAAGGGGGAGGGCAGAATGGAAATTGCCAGCTTTTTGCCTTGATAATAGTGCCTTATCTCATGTCTGAACAAAATTCCTGCAAGGATGTAGAGATTTGGAGGAGGAGAGAAGAAGCTGACAGGATATTTTTCAGCTTAAGCAACCCAGCACTGGTACATACGTTGCAGGGCAGGACTGATTCAGCCCTACTGCTTGCAAAGCATTTTCAGTAGAAAGTCTGTGGCCTGAAATGGACACGTAGTTGGATTGGATTTAGGTGTGTTTCTGGGAACACCCGGAGTTTGAGGCCTATTTTAACAGTGTTATTCGTATCAGTTCTAGGATTGGTATAGTGATGGCTAACATCTCTTTGTAATGCCAAGAATTTGGTTTTCTTCAACGGGGCTCTTCCACTGCCGGTCTGTCTTGCACCTGTGCCATTGTCACTTGGTAACGCAGTGCCCTCTGCTGGACCCGGGTCACAAAATTTCTGAAGCAGCTACCTCTGAAGCAAGGACTTTGTACAGTCTCACTCAAATTGGCTTACCTGTAAAATGAAGTCATATGGTGAGAATATGTCTTTTATTCCAGGGGCAAGTCTAAAACTGAAATTGCCCTTCCTTCTTCATGCATTTGTTATTTTATTTGTTTCTGTGTCATTTTGCATCTTGTCAGCTGAACTTACAAGCATCACGTTCACATCTTCTCATAGGTTTAGCTCTCCATCCCTTACTAGAATCAGTCACCTTTGTTGTTAAACTTTCCCTGCTTATCCTTGAATTTCAAAGTACAAGCTATGATTCTGATTTCAGTTGTGGAAACAGGACTCAGGTTGAAAGACAAACTAGCTAAGTTAATTTGATTCAGCCACGTATAAATTTTGTATCAGAAAGGGTAAAAGCCTGGACAGAACACTGTGTGAGATGTTGACATTGCATATGTAAGAATTGCTAATACTTGCTAATGCAGTATGTGAAAACATCCAGTTATGTACTGCCTTGCAGCTGGACCTAACATTAAAGAGTTCGAAACTGTAGCACTTCTCCTCTTCTAGAACTATTTTGGCCTCTCTTGGGTAAGGAAAGCTAATTTCTGAGGAGAATAAACACTTAAGGAGTTTTTCAGGCAAGCTTTTCAGGAATCTGTGTTTCAATACTTTTATACGTATATTTTATCACCACTTTTATGTCCAGTGCTAGGAATATGACTGCAGATGTTGTAGCAGAGTTTATGAAGCACTTCAAGAATCTGCAATAGCAGCTGGGCTCATTTCACTGGCAACACTATGTTGATGCTGGGAATTAGCTAGGGAGCATGAACACAAGCTAAAGAGGTTAAGCAGCCCCTGAGCTTGCTGGAAAAGAAAATAAATAGGCTTGTTGTTGTTTTGTTTTGTTTTTCACAAATCCACTTGGGGGGGGGAGGGGGGGAAGACATAGCTGGGAAAGCTCTTATTTGAAGAAAAGGAGGACTCCTCCTTGGGCTTAGGGTCACTAGGCACAACTCACCTTTTTTGGCTTGGGTTACCTTGTTAATCCTGAGGGTGTCTGTTGATTTACATAGGCTGAATGAAAGTTTGCCTGCAGATGCTAGTACCCCTACTAGGAATAAAAGTTGTTTTGGATGTTGAACTGATCTACAGAAGGTAGTTCATTTCCTCCTATTTTTATTGATGATGTGATTGCAACACAAGACTTCTTTTTTTTCATCTTGAAAATAGCCTGCCAGCTGTGCCTGTCCCCTGTGATGCGGTACATGGGGGGAAGGGAGGGGAGTGAATGCCTTAGGAATGGGTGATGAAATGAATCCTGCATGATCTCTAACGGGTGAGTTCAATCTCTCTGCGCCAGAAAGATCTCCCGTAACTTCAAATAAACAGCCTAAATACACCAGTAAGATGAAGATTGGTGAACATTGTTTTATTAAATGAACACAAAAGCTGGAGGATCTCATTAAGGGAGTGCTGGTGGTGATTTGTGATTTATTGGGAAGCTGCTTTTGATAGGTTAGCGAAGAAAAATGCATCCCATGCAGGGAAAGATATATTGCCAGAGAGAGGAAATGTGTAATCTCATTAGCTAGCAGTAGGGATTCACCCACTGCCCCTGTCCTTCATTCTGCAGGCCAAGACTAGAAATAGAAAAGAGGTTGTGTCTAAAGCACATAGCCCACCTTGCTCTTTACAGAACTATTTCAAGCACTAAAGCAGTCGTAATTTAACATCCTTCAAAACAGTGTGTTTGGCCATTACCATCTCCATCATTCTAATGCATTTTAAAAGCAGAATATATTGTCCTTTCTAGCTAACAGGCTATGTAATAACAGCGTGATGCAGGTGATGCTATTTTCCTAGCTTATTTGTGACCTTGGTTATAGAGACTAATATGAAGGGTGAATGGAGACCATGGGAGTCAGATACAACCAGGCTGTGGAAAAGTTTTGTCTATGAAGTGAGGATGCTTGTTTGCTGCTTAGCCTTTGCATCTCCCTGAATTACGGGTGCTGTGGAGGACAGGGGGAGGAAAGCAGAAAGTATGTCTGCTGGCCATTGTTGTCTTCTTACAGCTCCTCTACTTTGTCCAGGTATGCAGTGCTGTAGGTGTTACAAGGATAGATAATGGCAGGACAAGGGGAAGTGGTTTTAAGTTAAAGGAGGGAAGATTTAAGTTAGATGTTGGGGAAGTTCTTTACCAAGAGAGTGATGAGGTGCTGGCACAGGCTGCCCAGAGAGGTTGTGGATGAACAACCCTAGAGGTATTCAAGGCCAGATTGGATAGGGCCTTGGACAGCCTGGTCTAGTATTAGATATGGAGGTTGGCAGCCCTGCATGCAGCTGGGGGGTTAGAACTTCATGATCCTTGAGGTCCCTTCCAACCCAGGCCATTCTGTGATTCTGTGTGTTCAGCATGCATGCTGACAACACAAAAGAACCCTAATTCAGCCAGAACTGAAATTTCAAAAGACAGGAGAGGAAACAAGCAGGCCTTTAACCAGGACTTTAACCATCTTTAAGAAGTGTGTAGTCCTTTTTCCTGCTTGTTTTTTTTTTGTTGGTTTTTTTTTTTTTTTGTTTTGTTTTGTTTTGATTGGGGGAAAAAAACTGTCTTTTCTCCTCAGAGTTCCTCCTTACCTTTCCTTTGGTCCTCATTTCTCATTTTTTTACTGGAAAAAAAAAATAAAAAAAGTTTACATAGAAACCTTTTTACACTTGTGCCTAGCTCTGTGTGGTATGGTACATCACCATTTAAAAAAATTGTTGTTGTTTTATAATTTCTTTATTGGCTATTCCCAAGACTATAAGACATTTTGTCTTAGAGAAATAAATGGATGAACAGAAATGGAATTTTAGTCAAGTTGTCTCTGAAGAGTGAACCTCATAAACTGACTGACATTCTGAAATTTTACTGGAAATTCATTTTTGTAAAGTTGTCTAATGAAGGTTGCTTTCATAGTTTTGTTTTGTCTTGCCAGACATGTTCTACCATGGAGTGAAATGCAGGATTTAAAACTCCAGAAAGATCAATCCTTGTTGTAAGATTTAATAAGAATTTCAAAGTTGATCATACAGTGATAATTTCTGTTCAATCTTAACAATGGAATGGTCACTGCTGTTCATAATAAAGCAACACATATACTGAAATGGGGCTGTCAGAACAATTTCTTCTAGAGATCTGTTCATTTTACAGACTTGAAACAAGAAAGGACATCTTTTAGAAAACTGATCTGATAAAGGATACTATTTGGTCCAGAGTTATTTCTGATATAACATCAGTGACTTAAAGGGCTGGATTTAGTCAGTTATGCCAATTGACTCCCCTGGGTAAGCTTCATTTCTTTACCTTCTATACATCTTGGACCGATCTGACCTGATAGCAAAAGACACATGATGTTGTTGAAAATGAAATACTGCCTTGGGGCAGAAGGATAAACTGTGGCCTCCTGAGGTCTTCCCAGCAATACTTTCTACAATTCTATTAGATTAAGTGGGGAAAGAAGTAGCGAGGAAAGCATAAAACAGGCTAAGTCATAAACTAGCAATTAAAGTGGGAGCTGGGCCGGGCTACAGCAGAAAACGTACAATCTATCCCAATTAAGAGCTGTATCTCAAGAGAAACCAGGAGCCTGACGCAGGTGCTGACAGCAGGGAAAACACTGCATTTCTGTTCTGTAGGCAGCAAATGCTTTCTACTGGTGCTTACCCAGATCCACGGGGGTCCATACCCTGCTCAGGACTGTGCTCTGCTTTTAATAATTACTGTATCTATGATATTCAGCTGACAGCTGCTTGCAGTTGTTTTCTCATCTGCCTGTATAAAGCCAGCGGTCTGATGGCAGATCTCTATTAGTAGAAGGAAGATGTGTCTGTTCTTGACACCATCTGTTATGGAACCCCTCCCTCTCTCCCGGAGTTCACAGTCTTTCTTTTTCCATTTCATCTCCACTTCTTCATGGAGGATAGCTACCACTGCTTGTTTTTAGCAAGTCATTTTTCGATCTTGTAGATGATACTCTGTGATCCTGGGGCTAAGAGGCTTCTAGGACCTTCTGCAGCAGAGGTGGATTGCTAGCAGGAAATATTCAAGGGCCATGTTGGCCCCCTCAGCATTTCTCATAGCCTGAGGGCAAATCATCTCTCTGCTTCTCGCATCCTATTTTCTCCTCCTGCTGTCATCTTGCCTTGAGAACAATGTCTTCTGAGCCACTTGCCCTTGGCTCTGTTGACCTGGAACAGCAAGGCTTGGGGGAGGGAGAAAGAAGAGAGCATCTCAGTCTCCAGTCCTTTCAGGTATTGTGAACTCTGAGGCGCTATGACTCCTTGTCGAAATCACCTGACAGGTGGGGATGTTGCTCAGTCTAGAGTGTAATTTTCTGGCAGGAGACCCCCAGCTGAGTCCCAGCAGCCTCATCTCGGCTCTTCAGAGCTTGCTGCAGTATAACTTTCATAGACATGCGTTGTTCTCATTCTGACTTGGAGCTGTGGTTGCTTATTGTTTTGTTTTGTTTTTACTCCTTGGGGGTCCTTCTCTCATTCTTCTGTCATAGCTTCACATATTTCTTCCCCTAGAGCTGTTTGTCAAGAAAAGTCTGGAATTGCTCTCTTTCCTGGTCTCTGAGATCAAATCCAAATTTGGCAATGTTTAAAAGGGAAATGTGACAGACCCTACATGTCAAACTGGGGTCAGGGATGGGGTCAGTTTAATGAGTTTCCCTCCAGCCAGATATGCATCAGTTGGAGAAATGTGGAGCCTGTTATCTTCCTGTACAAGTACTGGAAAAATATACGATGTGAAGACTTTTAGTCAGAGAGCGTGAGCAGATTAGGTACATAGGCAGAAGTGGTGAGCTGCTGTGCCTCAAACAGTGGAAATGAAGGTGCAGTAGGGGAATAGGAATGAATAGGAATGACTAGGGTCTATATTCCTTCATGAAAAGCCCAAGGGATTTGCAGAGGGAGAGTGGGAAATGTGGATGGAAAGACCTAAGGCTTTTTCTGGCTTGTAGAGTTATGTATGGAAATTAAATGAGAGAAAACGTAATTTATGCTTGAGCCGTTGAGGGAAAACAAGGATACAAGATAGTGCTGGATGACACTGCAGGTTGCAGAACAGGTGGTAAGAATAAATAACTGGATAGAAATTTGCAGGACTGAGATCTCCTGGTCGAGGTTGGTTTGGGGAATTCAGAGCCATGATGAGTAAGGTCAGTGGCAACCATGAGTTTAGGTTCAAGATAAAGGGTTTGCAGTAGACAAAGGCAGGTTGGATTAAAGCCTGTGTGACAGAGTTGATGCTGGAGTTATGCAGCAATCGTGAAAACCCGTAATAGTAAGCCTAAGAGTAGCATGGGGAGATAAACACAGCAAGCTGTGATGCACTGAGGATCATATTCAGGGGAGACTGGAAAAAATTAAAAAAAAAATAGACTACAGACTCTATTGGTCTGAAAGGGTGGAAAAATGTGGAGAGATTGGAAATTCAGGTTGAGTGCAATTCTTTGATAGGATTTCTGAGTGCAAGGAAATAAACACCTATAATTACTGCCTGCAAATTTTTGTATTATTTAAAAAGAAAAAAAAAAGGTTAGATTCTTTTAGCAGAAGCTAGGGTGATACAGTTGCTTAAACCTCTTTTTTTCTTGGGGGGAGAGGATGGAGAGACTAACATATAAGCTTACTCATAATTGTGCTGCACCATATATTATATCTGTCCAGTCAGAGAATGGAAAGAGAACCTTCATCTCATTTGGCATTTGACCAAGCAAAAGTGACCACTACAACTTCAGGATTGACATTTCACAACAGAAACTCTTCGTGACCAGCTAATAGAGCAGAGGGCCTCCTGAAAATATCAGTATTAACCTCAAAAAAGTACAAAATGCAATGTGTATGTGGTCAATGTAAAGCAGATAGAAATCACCCTGTTTGTGAATTTGCTACTAACTATAATAAAAATGCCTTTAGCTGCGAAAGAGTGGAATTTCTTTTCTCTCTTGGTTTCCTTTCACTTTTGCTAATCAATTTTAATTCTTGTGAAGCATTGCTTGCTCTTAGTGTCACAGTTGTGTGTGGCCACTGTGTGCTATTTGTAGGTCTTTGATTTTGTGATGTTGAACGGCTTCAGTGTGGAGGCTGAAACTGGAAGTGTTGGAATTCACGTTGCAGCTGAAGCATCAGGCATAAAATGCAGAACAGTATGCCTAGGAAAGACCATTTACAAGGTTAAGATAATGCTTTTCAGTGCTGTTGTCAGCAGAGAGGCATCAGGCTGAAAGGAACAGGAAAATGTTAGATGGGTTAGGAATGCTGGTAGCTTATAAGCAGGAAACAATTGTCATTTATTGGAACCAAGTTAGATGTGATGCTGCAAGTCTCTGAATGCAGATATCAGGGGAGGTATAAGGGAGCTTTCTGGGACAGGGTCATGAAACTGGGAAAGAGCAGGAGGACATTTCCGGTATGGACACCAACAGAGTAATGTAGGTTTTGTGCCCTCTCTAGTTTCTGCACCCACTCAGGCCTGGGGATATTTCCTTTAAGCGGAATGAGTCATTGCTGTTGATGGCCCTTCTAGCTGAGACTGCCAGTAGGGTGGCATCCCTCTTCACCTAGACAGAAGTGATCACTGGATGCCACTTGGTTCACAACCATTTGATTCCTCTGTACTGTCCATGCCTCTAGCCTATGAACAGTCCCTGCACATGGAGGTCTGATTGCTGCTTGTAGCCCTACATCCCCACAACTCTGCCATGCTTCCTATGCTAATGCCCCTCCTCCCCCTATTACCTTCAGACTCCTTAAATCCTCACATGTACTCAAGTTTGTGAGGTTAAACGCCGATGTCAAGAAAAAGAACTGGTCTTCCTATCCGTTACTACCATCTCTTGCCCCTTTCTTCTCCATCTGGTGCTAGGGTAGAGCTTGTTCATCCAGCTAGTTCTGGCACAAAACTGAACTGGTATGGGAGCGAGAGAGCTGTGCCCATGTTGGATGTGTCTTCCTTTGCGGGTGAGGGGCATCTGAAGCAGGCACCCTTTCCTCCTTTTATTAGACTGCTCTCATTTATTACACCATCTGTTTTCCCAGTGCCAGAGATGATGCTGGGGATATGTGACTTGGGGCACTCAGGCAGAAACTGGCCTGCACAAGGCCAGCCATGTGTTTGCCTCCTAGCAATGCAGCGGTCAGCAGCAAATTCTTTGCCGCCGCCTCCTCTCAGTATGGGAGAGAGCAAGCGTGGGCCTGGGTGTGTAGGAGACACAAAGAGATAAAATACGTGAAGGAGCAGGGGGAGGCACGGGAGGGATGTGGACTGGGGGTACATACGTATCAGCTAGAGAGAACTGTGGGAAGGAAGGACAGACAGACAGATGGGCAGAGTAGGGGAGAAAGCAAAAGGAATGGATTGTCAGGAGGGTAAGAAGGGAGGGAGACAAAGAAATGGGCTGGCTGGGGACAGTGAGAGCAAGGCTGAGAAGGAAGGGCAGGCAGGCAGAGTTGTCTGATATGTAGTGGGGAAGGAGAGAGGTGGATTGTCTGTGGGAGAGAGATGTGTGTCAGCCAGGTACTATGGTAATAGGTAACTGGATAACCAGAGATGGAGATGAAGTGACTGCCTGTGTGTGTGTCTGTGTTTGTATATGCCTGTGTAGGGGAGAACTGAGTGAATGACAGGGAGGGAGAACAGCCATAAGGAGAGAGGAAAGAGATAAAGCCGAGCTATAAGAAAGAGCAAAAGAGCAAATCTAGAAATAAAATGTGGGAAGAAGAGAGATGTGGGAAGGCAAAGCAGCCCTCAGAGTGCAAATAAGAGTGGAGATATGGTGGGGAGAGAGGAGGGAAGCTCTTAGGAGAAGGGAAACTAACAGTGCTAGTACTAGTATTCGGGGCTGAGGTTCTCTTACTGGGACCTGAGAGAGGATAGAGGGCAGAAATACAAGCATGACTACATAAGACTAAAAAGAAGCATTTTCTTATACACAGGGCTCACTGCCAATGCACAGAGACCCAGTGGACCTGGGAATGTAAATGCCACTGTTCTAGTGCAGGGTGTTTCCTGCTTGCTGAACTGCAATGTACCTGAGCATCTGCAACCTGTGGACTGCCTATTTCCAGTGCTTGACTGCTAGGAGCTGTTTATGATGGCAGGTCAGACATTTATTTATAATTTTATTCTCCTTCCTCTTGCCTTTTTTCCTCACAGTGTATTCTCAATGGAAAAAGAGACATGAAAAAAGAAACAGTGCCCAAATTTGTAGGCACCTTCTTGGTTCTTCTGTCTCGTGTCATAGACACCAACTTTGCTTTGCTGCCTGGCTCAGCCAGCACCCCTCTCTTTGACCATTTCTTTTCTGTCCCTTGCTGTGTCTTTTTCGTCTCCTTATTTATGTCTTCCTTCAACTTTCTGCCATTTTCATGTTATATGCTTCCCTCTAGCTTCATTTATTATGTTCTAGGCTTCTAGGTTATGTGCCTCCCCTTGTTGTTTCTGCTTATTCCTTCTAGTTGCCCTGTTCCATTTCTTTTGCTCCTTTTAATCTCTTCCCGATTCCTCCATCTCCTCCAGTCTGTGCCTGTCTGCTGGCTTTCTCTCACTCTCTGTCTGTCTCTTTCGAACTGGGTTGTGAATTCTGTCGGCATCAGAGTGGGACGAACTGTAAAACTGAGGTTCCCAGAGGGCCAGGTTGTGATCATTTTATTTTTACAATGTCCTTGGATGTATAAAGGTGTTTGTTTGAGGGGGAGGAGCAGTGCATGTGCTCCATGTGGGAGAATAGAGGGGAGTGCAGGCCAGAACGAATGAAGCTTGAAACTAATATAGGTCAGTTGCAGAGAAAGTCCCAGTGGTCTGTGAAGCAGAGAAGTGATTTGACACTTCAGACTGGCTACTGGAAAGATGGCAACTGAGCAGTTTTATCCAAATGACGCAAGCAACCTGGAAAAGTGTCCTGTGAAAGAGTGCAGGAGTGGTGAGCATGGGAGAGTGCCAAGCCTTGCACAGGCTCTGCTTCTCTACAGTCACCTCCTTAATGCAGGGAATAACCAACCTAAAATTCCATATTCCTGCCTCTGAGCAGTCTTCTGCATCCATCTGACCCCTGCATGGAATGGGGAACATGGTGGAGATACGCCTCACCGTGCCCTCTTCCAGACCTGCTCACCAGGTCAGAGCTGGCAACAACAGAGCAAAGAGATTAGTGGAGAACCGAGAAAGGCTGTACCCCCAAACCCTTGGAGATGTGTGGCCAACCTCTGCCGAGGATGGTGCCGCAAAGAAGCCTCACACCACCAGCAGAGATGTCACCAAGGCTCTGAGCCTGGCCTGGTTAAGCTGGAAGAACCAAGTGCTCTCCCTGGCACTGCTGGGAGTTGATTTGCTCTGCGTAAGAGTCCTCACTTGCCATGATTTTCCACAGACTGTAAACACTGCTCTCAGACCTTTCCTAGAAAATTTTACAAGTGGCTACTAGCTGCAGTGAATGATTGAAAGTGGCAAAACCTGATGAGTAACTTCTGATTTCATTTCTATTAAAAAATTTTTGTTGATACAAGAGTCATCTGTTAAGATGACATTTAGATATCAAAACAGACATCCAGATTTTTGGAGTCATTTGGAGCCTCTTCATCTCTGTAAAATCAATGTGAGATACTGGCTGCTCAGCATAACTGAAAATCAGGGCAGTTCTTCAATGTCTAAACATGGACTTAAAAGCCTAGATACACATGTGTTTTGCTTTCTTTTTAAAATAGGCCCCCATTCCCAAGAAAAGGAATGTCACCTCTTTACAGCTTCTGTTCACATACATTTTTCTGTGCATCGTCATAACACTGTGGTCCAGCATCTGACTGTCTTAACTCAGTGTGTTTAACCTAATTCCTGTATGGGAATTCACTCTCTGGATCCTAAACAATTATGGAAGTAATACAAAATCAAATCCTAGGAATTAATTTGATGGCTCTGTGTCCACAGTACACCTGCTGGCTTTCAATGAAACATTATCTAAAGTACATGTACCTTTCACGAGATGTCTCCCTGACAATAAAATGCTACAAAAAGAAATCCTCCCCATTTTAAAATTAGTTGCCTGTTATCACTGATGTCAGTGGAACCCTGTGGTTATGAATTTTCTAAGATTCCCTACTTGTGGAGCTCTCAATTAGGTGCTGGGATACATGTTTCCCTTGATTTGTCCCTCTGAAAAGTCAGAGGGATGATATGATCTATCCCAGAGGCTAACCATTTTTCTTAATTTGCTTGGGATGTTCTTTCAAAAGTCTTTTTTTAATTCTGGTTTTTGTTTTTTCATTGAACATCAGAGAAATTAGAAGTGTTCCTTCCATTATACTCTAAGCTATGTCACAGAAGAAGAACTAAGGATGCCCTAAAGATGACAATTGATTGTATAGCTCCATTGCCGAAAGATTACTTGTGTCATTACCTTCGGACGTAGAAGAGCAAGTTTGTCCCATACAGAAAGCCTCAGCAATGCCTCTGTGGCTGTTGGGGACCAGAGGCAAAAGCTGTGTTCAGACTGAGCTGTGGCTTTAAATGAAAATGCTGAATAGATGAGGCTGCATAGGATGCTCTTTGTCCTCATCTGCGCCCTTTAGGCTGGTCTGATATCAGAGAACATTGATCAAGGTCAACACGAAGCATCCTCACTGTAGGCCTCACCTTTCCTCCAGCATTTATCACTGTGCTGATATTTCCAGGAAGCTTCCAAAAATCTTCAATTCAGAAAAAAAGAAACCCAACAACTTCTCTTTCTCACCTTATTCTTTACTGTTTTCTGATTACTGCTATGTTTACATGAAAACAGGCTTTTTTCTTCTTTAAGAGTCAAACCGCAGCTGCTGCGTATTTCCTCACTGGAATTTTCTATACCTATTTGTCAAGAAATGATGGCTTTTTTAACCCATGGATTCTGAGCAATAGAGACCATCCCTGATTATGAGAGGTGGATCTGGTGTGAGTTCTGGTGATAGCTAATTGATGGATGGACAATGGATTTATTATGAACGAGACCAAGATATTTGTGCCCATATTTCGTGTAGTTCCAGTGAGACACATTGCTCTATGATCTATTCTGAAGACCTTTTCCCTTGTGTCTTGACTTTAAGCAGATTCTGCTATATTCTTTTCACTAACTTTTTGTGAGGAGTGTGTGACTCAGCTCGGGTTTTTTTCTCCTCTTATTTGTATCCTTTCACTCTGCTTTTCAGGCATTTGTTTATTCAGGTATCAAGGCTCTGTACCTCTTTGCCCTGTTTCCTGGAATATGCTTCCAGGACTGGAAGTATATGGATATCTGTGAGAACTGTGTATGCCTGAATTTGCATATGGATGGAAAAACAAAATAAAACAAAACAAAGATTTAGGTGAAGAATCCGAGAATACAACAACAGAGCAGGAATGGCATATGAATAATCAGGCCTTACACTGGATTTCTATGGGACATAGTTTATCAGGGAGTAAAGGTGTGTAGAGAAATGCATATTTTTTTTACACACAGGATGGGCCAGCACGAAGGTAGACTCGAATTATTTGTTAAGTGCAGAATAATGTACACTCTGGAGTGGAGAATTATGAGAGACAGCATCTGAGTGAAGAGGATAGTGTCTTTAGTTTAACACGGGCAAATACATGGAATAGACATTCTGATGAGGTGGGGAGTTTTCCCACAACTAATTGTCTGTTTTAGTCATATTCAGTAAGTTTGCATGTGTATGCACATATATCCTCACTGAAGATACTTTACCAAATACTGTAATTCCAGCTAGAGTGACTGGTTAGCAGCCTGCCCTCTGTTACAGTTAATGGGTTGCAGGCATTGATTTTTTGTTTCTATTCCTATTGATTAGGAGGCTGCTGTCCACACAAACCTCAGCACAGCATGGAAAGGGAAAGAGAGGCAAAACAGTTCTCATCCCAGCAATTCATCATGGCGGAAATGTCATGCTAGCAGTCCCAGTCTTCTCTCACTATCCCTTTCAAATAGAGAAGGACACCTTTCCTTTTTGAATAATTCAATGCATAAGGCACATGAGGTTACCATTCAGTGGAAAAAAACAATGTGTGAGACAAGGGAATCTTGCACTGGAAGCATAGATGCTTTAGTTTCAAGACTCAATGTGCAACTTTGGACAACCATTGATATTCAGTTCATTTATGACAACACTCAGATCTCACTAATATCAGTGCATAGACTTTGGCTTTGGTGGGGTTTGTGATCTCAGTGCCTCAGTGCTTCCACAAAGTTATTCAAGTGTTACATTATAAGAGTGTTTTATGGATAAATGATTTTTTGTTTTTTTGCAAAGTATTTGTCTTAGACAAGGATATATGTCGGATGTGGAGGGAGCTACGTACTACATCCTTATACTCTCACACTTGGTCCACCTGTATCTAACGTATTTTTTTTATGCACTCTTGGGATAGCCCCAGCATCACTTTTGCAGAGAGACTTCCTCAGTTTATTTGTGAGACCTCTGTACCGTGTCTCCTTTTTTTTCCCCTTCTGATCATAGTGTTATGCTAGAGATGAATTTCATGTAAGTATTCA
This sequence comes from Tetrao urogallus, assembly GCF_951394365.1. Classification (NCBI taxonomy): domain Eukaryota; kingdom Metazoa; phylum Chordata; class Aves; order Galliformes; family Phasianidae; genus Tetrao; species Tetrao urogallus. The sequence continues at coordinate 142,799,317 of NC_136813.1, read as the reverse complement.
AATATTTGGTGTTTACACTGTCTTTTATGTTGATCCTCAACTTGAAAGACCTGAAGTTAAGGAGAGAGGACCACTGAGGATTTGTACATCTGTATTTATCTCTCTATCATCTCCACATGTGATTCTTGGACAAAACACAAATTTTCTTCTTTCTTCAGTTTGCTAGTTTGTTAAATTGGTCTAAGAATACCACCAGCATGCAGATATGATGTAAATAATGTTTCTTGCATATTTTGGGTCCCCCAGCTTTAGATGCCAGTGATGACTGCTCTGATCTCCCTCTCTGCTTGTCTAAACACATGGATATGGGGTTTTTTTCAACCTTCTCCAGTGAAACTTTTTAAATATTAATTCCTTTTCTGGATCAGATCTCACTTCTATCTTTCTGCCCCATTGGTTTTCAGTTTTCTAATCATCACTCTAACCCCAATTTATTTTTCCTAACATCTCCTCTGCTGTTGCAGCTGTCTATTAACACCTCTGCTCTGCCTGCAAATACAACTGCATCAACTCCATCTCTTTTACATCTCATTACAGCAGCTCCTTCTGAGATGGCCTGCCCAGTATGAAGATTCCTCAGTACCAAATTGCTGTCTGATTTTACCCTGAGCCCAAAATCTCCACTGCAGCACTCGATCCAGAGACACTCTATTCACTTCCATTACCATCCCGTGGAGTTGCTTCCGACTTCATGCCCTTCATCTCCCTTCCTTATCTTTCTTGTGCCCCTTTCTTTCCTACAGCACTGCCCCTTCTCTCCACAAATAGCAGCACTCTTGGTTTGCCATTGGAAGCAGACTTCCTGCGGCTCCTTGTCTCATCAGCTTCTCATTTCAAGTAATTTAAAATGTAATTTAAAATCTCTCTATTTCCTCCAGACTATTAATTTCTCTCTCCTTACTCCTCTATAGATGTCATTCTGTGTTGCGCTATTCGGTAAGATGCGACTGTTGTAAAATTCTGCCACAGCGTTTTTAGTCTGTAGTCTTGTTTTGTATTATCATTTTTAACGATTCTTTGTAGGAAAGATGAAATCTCAGCACAGCATCTAGCCACAGCACAAGCAGTCACACAGGACATTCTGGCATTTGCATTGCTTTTGTTCCGTTCTTCTCCAGCAGCACTTAGAACAACTGTAGAGGGATTATTGCGAATGGTTTAAGAGGATATAAGTAGGGTAGCAGGAAGAGAATTATTTCTGAAAATTGGGAAGTGTGAGGCAGGAAGTCACCTTTAGTCCTGATCCTGAGACATAATGAACCATCACAGGACCCACTGCTCTTAGCCAGAGATTAAAAGACTCATTGTTCTGCAGACCTGGCCTTCTGATACTGGCAGTTTCTTTGGGGAGAATGTGTCCCTATCTTGTTGCTGGAGTCATTTGAAATCAAACTTGCAAAATCTGTAGAAATACATAATAAAGGCAACAGTTACAGATTAGTTTGAGGGCCTCTGTTTTGGCCCAGCTTCTGCTTCATCCTCTGAAATTATCTGAATTAGTCAAATGTAAAGATAAGTAATCCAGCAGTTCCAGCAGTATTTTTCTAATTACAGATTAAATCTGTGAATTCTCTCTGTTTTGGGATGCCTTGCAAGTCCCAGTCTACAACTTCCACAGCAGCTGTTCACTCACTCTACTTGTCACGCTCTACTCAGTTACCAACAGAAGCTACCAAAAGACAGCTCCCATTTGTGCAGCCCCACACACCCTGATCTGAAGGAGCCTTCCAATTTGTCACAGTGAAATAAACACTTAACAGCATGGGGTGCCCAGGGGAGCCCTCAGTGAAAATATACCTTCTCTCCCTATCCTCTTTGAATGACCCTGCTGTTTGGGCACAAGTGAGGTTCTTGTAAGGCCTGAGTCCCTTCTGCTTCCACTCACTCCAGCCAGGATGCTTTGTGACATTACTGGGAGAGCTGTATTGCACTATTTTGAGAGTACAGAGTAATTGAGGAGCCTACTTTGCTTGGAGAGATTTCCAGTGTGGCTTTCCCTTCCATGTATTCAGTTGATGCCTGATGGATTTTAGTGCCAACACAGTCTGCTGAAATTTTTCCTCTTCAGTCTTCTAGGTTTCTGGCTGAAATTTTCTGCTTTCCTTTGAATAATAGAACCTCAGTGGTGGGATGGAGAGTAATACCACCAACACAAAAATAAATGGCTCAGAACCATCAGAATGGCACATTCATCCCTTATCCTTCCTTCTTTCAGCAGAAAGCATTCAGGAGTGGAGGAGAAGTCCTAGGGTGTTCTTGTGTAGCTTCCCCAGCTAAAAGCCTTAGAGGACCTCCTCCTCATCTCAAGCTACCTCTGTAGAGCTGTAATCTCCTTCCATTTTAGGGGGACTCTGTATCTCTTCACCCTTCATTTGAACCAAGGCCAACAGTTCAGAGAACCTGCCCTCAGTTACCATGGTCACCACTATTCCACCAAGCTGAAATACATAGCCCACAAGGGCCATCTCCTCCCTTGCCCATCCTCAGCTGTTTGGCAGCTCCATGAGTGCAGATAAAAACAACAACAACAAAACCCCAAACAACAACAACAACAAAAGCACAAACAAACAAACATGAAAACCTTTTCCAAGAGAGAAGAAGGCCAGGATCCCCCCCAGATGAGGCTAGGAACTGTGGTTGTCCCCCAGCAATGTATTAGTGGGCTCACCCTGCACTGTCACCTGCCTCATCCCCCATCCCTTCTGCCTCCCCAGCACCTGCTGGTAACAATCTGCATACGGCTGATGCCACACACCATCCGTGCTTGCTGGTAAAGTCCCGTCATGTACTCAGCTCCCTGCTGAACAGAGGAAATGCTCAGCTGCCCTTTGTGCCCCCTCCTCTCCTGCTGCTTTCCACAGAGTCCTTCATGTCCAACAGTCCTGGGGGAGATTGTCCTGGAACCCAGATTGCACCCAGAGAAGGACAATGGAGGAGATAAATGGAGTTATGAAATTACAGTGTGGCTGAAGCCCTCCAACTGGTTCAACTACCCGGCACCCCCTCCCCTTAGCCCCTTAATTCCCCTAGAAGAGCAGTGAACCTAATGCAGCCCTTCTGCTCTCTTACACCGAACAATGAATCTGATCAGAGTGAAACAAAATCGGAAGCACCATGAATTAGATGATTTCTTTTCTTTATGATTGCTGCATTAATGAGCAGCTACATGTATAGAACGAGGAGGTGACTAATGTAATTAACCTGATGTAATGATACTGCTGAGGAAGGGAGAGACAGTTATGACATACTAAGATGTTAGCATTGCACAATTTTATATACATTCTCGGTACTATCAGGTTGTGTCTGACTTAAGCACTTAAGCACTGATAGATTTCAGTCTGCATCCATTCACTTCATGGATCTTTCTGTGGAAAATGAGGATTGAAATGTGGGATACTTTCCAGGGCTGGGGGAGAGGAATTCAGTTTGGTGGTCCCTTTCCTTAGCAAAATTACAAGAAATAACAAGTAATAACAAGAAATAGACCTTTCTTGTGAAGAATCTTCCCAAAATGTCTGCTGCTTGAAGCAAGCTATGGGATTTCACAGAAAGCTACGAAGAGAAAGTCAAAATGCAGGGATTCACGCAACATTGGTCAGGGGGAGACAGAGGGACGGAAAACGAGCAACACCAAAACATATGCAACTTGCAGCAAAGCTGAGAAGAGTGAGAAGCAAGCACTTAAAAATAATAACGACAACAAAAATAAGAGAAATAAATGCTTGTTTTTAAATTACCCTTCCACGTTACATGTCACCCGTCTCCTGGGGAGAGAAAACGGCTGCCTGAAGTTTTGTGCGGGTCTAACTGCAGCGTGTGCGGGTTGTGCTTGCCGCCCTGGGCACGTATGGCGGGGATGCGAAGGCAGCTGAGCCGGGGGGCGGAGGGGGGTGCGGGTGGGGGCGAAAGGCTGAAAGGCTGAAAGAGGGAGAGCCCCAGCTACGCCTTCCCCCGGGCTCCGGCAGCCAGGGGGAGCAACCCAGCCCGGGGCTGGCAGCGGCGGGGTAGGCACAGGGAGGGGGGAGGCTAACCCCTCCGCCCCTCCCTGCCTGCCTGCCTGCCTGCCCGCGCAGAGCGAAGGAGGGCGGCTGCCGCCCGCGGATGCTGGGGCGCGGGCAGGGCGGGCGGCGCGGGCGGCGCGGGCAGGGGAGCTGTCCTTCAGCACCGCGGGCCGCGGAGCGCCGCTCCGGCACTGCCGCCCGGGGAGCTGTCCTTCAGCACCGGGGGACCGGGAGCGCTCCTCCCGCGCCGCGGACCGGGGAGCTGTCCTTCAGCACCGCGGGCCGCCGCCGCCGCGGGGGAGCTGTCCAGCGCCTCGCCGCCGCCTTGATGCAGTAGCGGGGCCCAGGAGTCGCCGGGGGCCGCCGCGGGGCAGGGGGTGCCGCAGCCGGACGCCGCTCCGTGCCCCCAGCCCAGGAGAGCGCCGCGCCTGTCCCCCTCCTCCCCCAGGAGCCCCCCTCTCTCCTCGCCCACCTCCGCCGGGAGCGAGCGCCGCGGCTGTGCGGAAAAGCCATGGGAGGCAAGACCTCGGCACCTGTTCAGCTGAAATCAAGGGCTTACAGTATACTGGGCAGTCTGGCTTGGTGGTAGGAGCGAACGAAAGGAAGGAGAAGCGAGCAAGAAAAAGTGAGAGAGGATTGGAGCGACTGCCGCTGCCGGGGGAAAAAAAAATAAAAACCCAAGGAAGATAACTGGGAAGGAAAAGGATTTTCATGGCGCAGGCTGCAGAGCTAAGCAAGAAGACTGAAGGTTGCATCTCTGCTCTTACAGTCTCTAACTGTCTAGGTCCAGATAATGAGAGATTGTGTTGAGGATGCTGCTGCTGCTCCCCTGTTCACTGTGGAAGCCATCTCCAAATTAGCCATTACATATGGAAACTGGAGACCAGAATTTTAGAAAAAGGGATTAAGGCGTCTCGTTTTGGGGGGGGTTCTCTCTTTATTTGTTTGTTTTTTTCTTGGTTCTTTTGTCTCTCTTTTTTTTTTCTTTTTTCTTTTTCCTTTTTTTATATTTCAACCAGAACGTTTCCGATTTAAAAGGCAAGCCTGTTCCCGTGTGGTCTTTCTAATTTACACTCTTTTCCGTGGGCTTTCTTACCTCTCTTTTTTGATATCTATCTCTCTATATATACCCATTATATTATTAGTCGGAATTATTATTCTTTTATTTTATTAAACACACACACCCCAAGAATCAGAAGGCGGTTGGGTATTTGTATAATGAAGAATTATGGGGCTCTTTGACAGAGGTGTTCAGATGCTTTTAACCACCGTTGGTGCTTTCGCTGCCTTCAGCCTGATGACCATAGCTGTGGGGACCGACTACTGGCTTTACTCCAGAGGGGTTTGCAAGACTAAAACTGTCAGTGAGAACGAAACCAGCAAAAAGAACGAGGAAGTCATGACCCATTCTGGATTATGGAGAACCTGCTGCCTGGAAGGTATTTGATTCTGGATCTCCACCCCCCGCACCCCCCTCACTTTCCTCTCCCCCTATCCCATATCCCCCCCCCCCCCCCCCCCCCCCCCACCCCACTACTCCCAGTAAATCCCTTCACATTCCACCATTTTCTAACTTCATTCCTTCCACCACAATTGAGAGTGGTGGGCTTAGTTACGTGGGGCATGGAGGCAAGAAGACAAGAAAATTATTCTTTGCACCTTTGCGTTCCCTTTTTCCCTTCCTCAGCCTCTGCCCTACACTCTCCCCAGAATTTTACTCCCCCCCTTCTGACGGGAATAATATGTGTCTTACAAAAACACCAAGACCCCCTTTCAGAAAACAACTATGTGGTCTACCTGTCTTCAGATTGTTTGTATTGCCTGGGAAAGCAATGCCAAAATGCTGTGTGATTGCTGTGCTCCGTCTGCAACCACAGAGTGAAATAATTTGTCTCTTTGCAAATGGCTTATTTGCAAAGACTAACTGGGAGTGAGGGGCAATGTGGGGAGGAGGTGACTGCAAAGCAATTCAGATGCAATTATTGGTTCACTTTAGAAAGGAAAAAAGAGAGAATGGGAAATAACCCTGCTATGTCCAAAATGTCTCATACGGTAAATCTGGTGATTCCAGTCCTCTCGAGCAGAGTTCAGAGCATTTCATAATGTCTGTGAGCAACCACATCTTACTGGGCTGGGTGCAGGGGGGTCTATTTGGCACCTGATTGGTTTGTTTTGGGGCTGGGATCTTTCCCCCACTTGTTTGTTATTGGGGGTAGATTTTTGTTTGGGGGCTTTTCTTTAAGGCTTATGGTAGAAGCTAAAAATAAACAAGTGTCTGTATAGAAAAATCAGCGTAAGTCTTATGTGGTGAAACTGCACAGCAACTCAGTGACATGTCTGATGGCAGAAAAGCCACTGCCGCAGCCAACTTCTGGAATCAGACGTTCCTAAGGGAGGGGGAGAGAAGCGAGGGGCCAGCGGTTCACTTTTAAATATGTGTTGCTCAGTCCTGCTGTTGGCATACATATGGGCTGGGGAGGTGGACTGCAGCTGCTGCTGGAGGGGTAGGGGCTACCAATGTAAATGCGTGGTTTTCTGTTATACACGTAGCGAGAAGGAGGGAGCGAGAGCAAGGCAGCGCACATTGCAGCCTGGTATCAAAATGCTGCTTATGAATCAGCCCCCAGCCAGAGAGTGGGCTACGGGGGCTGATGGGTGCCTGCGGATAACGCCTGGGTCTGCTAGTGCCCCCCAGAGCTGGGTGTGCCTGGAGCTCCCTGATGGGCAAGAGGGGAAGCAGGTACCGCAGGAGCGATTTTCTGAGAGTGCACTGGGAGATGCAAGGCAGGGGGAGGGGGAATAAACTGTGTATGTCCTAATGTCTCCCACCAAAGCAAGCTAAAGCTGCTGTTTAGAAATGGTTGTGTCCGGGAAGAAGAGCAAATTTCCCCCCCGTTCTTGGTGCAAACGGTTGAATGATGGCTGGACATGTTTTGAATAGCTAAGTGACTTCATTGAGCGATGGTCTATTTGACGCATACTGCATTTAGTGCCCTTTGTCAACCCAAACTGCTGCCTTTTAACATATCCTGCAGAGGAGCTCTATGCTGAATACTATATGCTGTCTCCACGCCAGAAAATCAATAGCAGTAAATTAATGGGGGATGTTTTAAACACACTCACTCGCGCACATGCACGCATTTCCTCCAAATAGATAAATATATGGAGATATATATTAATAAAGAATGAAAAGCCTTTCACATAGCTATTCATTACAACAAGGGAGAGAGACATCTCCTTAATTAAAAATTAATGAGAGAGGAGGCAAAAAAAAAAAAAAAAAAAAAAAAAAAAAAAGCAAGCCCAAAAGCAAAGCCATGTGAGGAGGGAGGCAGGCTGCAGGGAGAACTCCCCTCATGAGCTGTGTCCCCGAGCCAGAGGGCAGAGGGAGGCTGGGGAGGAGATAAGAGGTGTGAGGACCCTGGCCAGTAGTGGCAGTGAATTCAGATCATGTCCATGTGCCCATACAGCCAGATCCAGAGGGACACGATCAGAGGAGGAGGAGGAAGGGGTGGGTGAGGTTTGTTGGATTGGAAGACCTCAAGGCTCCTTCTCATTTACATCCAACGGGACCCCATAGGGACTGTGGAGAAGTAGTTGTGTGATAAGGGAAAGTGTCAGGATGCTCCCTATCAAAGGTTCCAAAGTGCTCCCAGCCCCTCCCAGTGCCATCTTGGTCCCCTGCCCATGCTCTCATGCAAAATCAGACTGCAACCCTACACAAGAGCTGGGAAAGATAGCATGGCAGATGGGATTCTCTTTTGTCCCCACCACAAATGGAGGAGCCTGGTTGACTCCCTAAAACTGCTGGATGTGGGGCAGAAGTTGTAAGAGGGGCTGGAAGGTTCTAGGAACTGCCTGGGAACAAGCCCTGCTCTGACCCTCACCAGCCTGAGGACACAGGTTGTCCCAAAACTTTGGGGTGAGCTAGGTAACAGGAGTTCTATGGCCATACACTGAGCACTGACATGGGCATGGCTGTGCCTCATGGCTGAGGATGCCTCTGACTGGCTCCCCTCATCCCAGATCTGCATGGGCTGTTGGCTGTCACTCCTTAATCCCAGAATGGCACAGCCAAATACCCCCAATAGACACACATGAGAGGGCCACTGGGCAACCCCCAGATGTCATATCTGATAAGCCAGAAGGTTGTCTTCCTTCTCAGCATAAGGAATCAGAAAGGTGCCTCTGATTCACTTGATCTCCCAAGTGAGAGTCACAATCTGGGTGGAGAAGGGTGCTGCAGAGGCTCCTTGCCCCCATGGTGCATGGGTTAGACGGGTTTGGGAAGGGAAAGAGTTGCTCCCAGGAAGGCTCTGGAAATGGCCAAACCCTTGGAATCTGCTCACACCCTGCTCACAGTGTGGCAAAAATACCTGGAGAAGAGTGTGGGACAGAAATGGTGCAGGCCCATAGGGTTTTGAGAGTCAGCGAAGAGGAGGGCAAAGGAATATCAATGAGAAAATAATCAAAGAAGGAGCCAAAACAATCTTCTGCTAACAATAGGAAGGCTCTGATGAGGTTGACTTCACTTTGGGGGACATAAGGGAATGCTAGCACTAGCCAGCACTGTAGGCTGTCAGAAATGGTGAACTCTTCATATTCCAATGCCGTGGTAAATTGTATTTCTTTATCTTGGCCAAGATATCCAATAGCAAAAAGGAACGTGGAGGCTCAGCCTGTACACACAGATATGCTGCAATCAGTAAGCGAGTTCCCCTTGAACAATTTGATTCCTGGGCTTTTAGGACAATTTGGTTCCTGGGCTTTTAGGATTTTACGGTTCCTGTCTGTCCAGTCATTCAGCATTCTCAGTCAGTATCTTCACAGCTTCATGTTGCTTCAAACAGCAGTGTCATTTTGGGCGTTCAGCTTCTGTTGGGATCCCTCCCCTCTCTTTCCTGCATCCTACAGGGAGCCCCTGTTCAACAGTGGGTCTGGAGCAGAAAGGTGATGGTGGTTCCCATTACTGCAGACCATGCTTCCAATTCTTTTCCTAGTCTTCCTTCAGATATTTCTCTCTAAGGCTTTGGAGTGCTTAAATGTGTACCTGAGCTGCTCAAAAATCTTTGCTCTACAAGAAAAATGGCAGCACCTACCTCAGCCCTCTGACCACGTATATATGGAGTGTAAATGTACATCTGGCAGCTGAGACCCATGAGCTCATGGCACACAGAGGTGCTGCACCTCTTACAACTTTGAAATGGCTGCAGAGCTTCCAGCCTAATTCCTGCTTGGCACCAAATGCTTTTAAAACACTTTTTATTATGAGTGATGCCTTGTCTAATTCTTTCATTAGCTCCTGTAGATCTCCTACAGGATCTCAAAAAGTGAATGACGAAGCCTTATCAGGGTCTTATGAAGCAAGTAAATGAAATGTATTTTGTATCTGTAGGTTATTGGTTTTGTCATGTTGTCATTATTATTAGGAAAGGGATAGGTACAGGAGGCTTTTATACTGAGAAGGAAGAGATTGGAGTACAGGGCAGGCAGGTATGAGTGATGCGCATGGGGTTAGACATCCCTGTAGATCTTACTGGTGTGAAGGCGAATAATTGAATGGATGTTGATGCAGAAAATAATTCCTGCCTAGAGACCCTTCCCAAGGAAAATTAATGAGCTGATCTGCTCCCTTTCCAGTTTGTTATATCTGAGCAGCGCATGAGAGTTAAGTGCAATTTTGGTGTTTGCAGAAACTAAAAGCTGACAGCAAGGCAAGGCAAGGCAGGGCACAGGCGCTGGACGCAGTCCTGGTGCTGCGTCTCTTCCCCACACTGCTTCTTTCACTGCTGTGTGCTGATGGGCCACTTCTTTCCCTTCACATGATCTTATGAGCATTTCTTCCTTGTCTTCTCATCTATCTTTCACCCTTCGTTTTCCTCATCCCTAGTTCTACCCTGCAGAGCTGCCCGCTGTCTTATTTCTATGGATCCACAGAACTGGTGGGGTCCTTTCCCCTGTTTCTGTCCTACACCAGAAGATTTCTGGGGAAGCAGTGTAAATAGCAGTAGATTGAATGAGAGTCCCCACGGTCGGCGGTGCAGGAGCATCCCAGAGCACAGCCCAGAGATGCAGGAGGCAGAGGTTCAGTGCCGCACTGCCTGCTGCCGGCATTGCCTCTGCCAGGCAGAGGGAGGATGCAGAGCTGCACGGGCCTGGTGTGAAGAGGGAGGCAAAGGATTTCCAGAAGTGGGGTGCAGGTGGCGAGGGGGAGGCACATGGGATACCAGGCATGGGTGGGTTTAGTTCTCACAGGGCTTAAATTCACACACCACTGGGATTAAAGTCACACTGAGAGCTGGGGATTCAATGGGCTGAGACCTGCAAGCTCACTTCATTTCAGATTTGACAAGGAAATGCTGTTCCTTGCCAGCCAGCTGCTGGAACTGACTTATAAATTGTGTTTAAATTCTGGATCTCCCTACTGACAGAGAAAGAGGAATGGGTTAATATTGTCCTGAAATGCACCAGAAATTGCCTTGCTGAAGAGAGTGAGAGAGAAATGCAGTGGGAGGGACATGAAGATGCAGTGTGGCAGCAGTAATGTATAAAGAAATTACACAGAGATAGAACAAATGTCTCCTTGCCAGGGAGACCAGGAGCTATTCCTATCCCACGATTCCATGTTAACCCATCCCTTTCTCACCCGAGCCCCTCCACTCTGTCTCGTTCAGCTGCGGTTCGGTGCAACCTCATCGGGAATTCATGGGAGGAGGGCCGCCGGGGCTCGCCAGCAGCATCTCCATATTTATTTCCTTTAAGAGCAGCAGCGAGGAGGTTGCCGAGGGGAACGGGGAACATTTCAGGCTCTCAGCTGGCCCTGCCCCTTGCCCCTGTTTTAAGAGCAGGATTCCCAATCAAGAATACCCTCTTGATCCCAGGGGGGAGTCCTCGCCACCACATTCTGCACTGCTTCCCCCTTCACATCGCCCCATTGCTGTGGATGCACTGCTGCTTTCCTGGGCACCACAGTCTCCCCTTTGAGAGGGGCTTTCTGGGAGGATCGGGGTGTGCTGCCTGAGGAAGCGTCACCAGCAGGGCTCCCAGCCCCAGGGCTGCAGCAGCCCAACAGGGAAATGCAGACTGCAGGATGGGTCAGGAGTGCGGGGAGCAGACTGCAAGCACAATGCACCCCAAAGTTATTTTTCCCTAGCCTGCGTGACCCCAGCTCACTCCTCACCCTCCATCTTTGACTCATTCTATCCATCTCCATTTTAATTTGTTCTCGTTTCCCTCCCCTGTTTTTCCTCTTTATTTTTCTCTTTCATCTTCACGTCTCTTCTACGCTCTCTCAGAAGCAGCTTCCCCTTCATTATTCCTGCCTGATTCTCTCCAAGTTCTCCAAGGCCCATCCCCCTTTGCTCTTTCCTCTGTTACATTAGCTTGCCCTTGCTTTCCTCTGTCCCCTTTGCTCCTGCCATCTCATCTGTCTGTCCTCTTTCCTTTTCTCTCTGCCGTCACATCACCCTGGCTGCCCCCATCTCACATTCTCTCAGCCCAGAGACCCTATCCTTTCAAAGCTCCTTTCCAAGGCAGCCCCTTGGGGTAGATGTCCCCCTCCTCTTTCTCTGCCCAACCTCCCCCCCCCGCCTCTAAGCAGCCTATGACACTGGTTGCTGTTGCTGCCTTCTCTCACCCACAGGGCACTACGGCTCCCTCTGCCCCCTCCTACCCCCTTGTGCTCCCCTCATTGCTCGTTGCCTGTGGTCAAGCCGACATCCCTTCAATTTAAAGCCTCCAACCTCCGTGGCCGGAGGGTTCACTGGCAGCGCAGCTGATGAGCTGGCTCATCTGCATGCAGCCAGCAACTGGGCTGGAAGGAGCTCCCGGCAGCCCTAAATACCCTCCCTGGCAGCCCTCAGACATGAATCAGGCCAGGCTCCAATGGGAAAATCGGGGTCTCTGCAGCCATCACCCTGGGGCTGTTGCTGTGCACTACAGGGAGCGTCTCAGCAAACAGCGGTCCTTTTCAAGCTGCTTACAGAGAGAGGATCCTCTCTGAGATCCTCAGGACCACCACGGAGGGGTGAGGAGAATGGGGCCAGGGTCTTCAGTGGGTCTCAGTCGTCAGATCGGAGAGTACCATCAGCTGATGGAAAAAGAAGGGCTGTAGGGCTTGCAGGGCTCTAAATGAAACACAGCAGATCCTCAGTTCCCTGAAAAATGTATATTGCTACTCTGTGGCTCAGGGCAGTGCATGGCTGTAGACAGAAAACTCACCAGCAGCAAATCCCCTAGCACTAGGAGTAGAACAGTGTGGATAACAAAGCACAAGGAGTCATCTGGAAATAAGGTAAAGCCATAGGAGGGTTCATAAGAGGTGGACAGGGATAAGGAGGAGTAAGGAAGACCACACGTATGAGGACAGCCTGAAAGACTTAGATGTGTTTGCCTGGAAAAGGAGGTGAATGAGTGGGAAAGCAATTGGATTGTGTTGAATAATGAATGGGCAAGAGAAGATGGATCAGTAGCTCTTGATTTCCCCATTTTGTAACACACAGACAAGAGGACCTGACGTGAGTCACCGGAGACCCAGTTAAAGCTTTCTCATTTGATGCGTATCAGGGCTGTGGAGTTTATTGCCACCGGAGCTCCCGTGGCCAAGATTTTAACAACATTTAGCAAGCAAGTGGGCATTTACAACAGAGTTCACTAAAATTAAGCGTCCTCATAATGGATATGAACAGCGTTTTGGGTGTTTCGTAATTCAGCAATTAAGCTAGGCTCCATAAAAACTAGGATAACATTTCACAAGGGCAGTCTATCCCCTATCTGACTGCCATGTGCTTCTTGCCTCTTCCCTGAAACATTTGTCAGGGATTAAACGGAGCTCAGATTTACTTAGTCTGGCATTTCTTTTGTTTCTAGATGTTCTGCCATGCAATTGCAACATAAGATGCAAACTAGGCCTGCATTTCTGCCAGTGTCAATGACTGCCCTAATTTGAGAAATTAACTGTGAGTTTTGGTATTTCTATCATATTTTGTTAGAAAGGATCTGGGATAGAGAGCAATTAAGAGCATACAGAATTAAGTGGAGTCCTTTTTCTTCACACCCCAGGGTATAAAGTAAGTAGTTAGCAATGAAGGTACTATATAAGTGCAAAGAATTATTATTGTTGATATCCCTGCTTCCCAGAAAGCAGTAGGCTTTGGGTCTCTTTGATGCTATCATGACTAAATTAGAAATGAGGTTGTCTCTTTTCTCTTGCATCTGTGGCAGCGATTACTGAACTGGCATCTGATGACGTACAACACTGTAGTGTTCCTATGCACAAGGGATGAAGGTCTGATTCTCACCTCCTTTGCACTGGTGCAA